>NC_134530.1:179487990-180137990 GCF_050624435.1 Tenrec ecaudatus | reverse complement strand
AAATGATTGCTGAGAAGTAAAAATACAGAGTTTGTAATTCTACTTGCCTTCAGCCATTAAACTGGGGTTTTAAATGGATGGCAAGACAGGCCTGCAAATTTGGTTAGTGCTCTGGACATTCAAATTTGAAGAGATTTGCCTCAGGGGCTGTTGACACACTGAAGAAAACCAAAGGAACCCTATGGTTAATCGAATTTTGAATTTGTAGTTTGTGCCTGAAGCTGGAAAAATCTGGAGCAAAGAAGAAACTCCTCTCCAGGACTGAATGTTAAAGGGAGCCAGTGCGCAGCCTGAAATGCTTGCTTGACCACCACCTGGATCAACTTGTTGAGTGGAAGTGGAAGAAATGCAGCAATAGGTTGAATCTACCACTGACTCTCATGGACTTAACTGCACAGAGAAGATGAGAGTGAGTTGGCTGGTCTGAAGTTCATGAGCTACCTCAAAGAGCCTAGGGTTGTTGAGAATTTGTGACAGGGCCCATGGTCAAAAGGCAAGGTGGCTTATGGGCATCCTGGTGAGCTTAAGTAAGGTAGCCCACACTGAACTGACCAAAACCCTACCAGAAGATGAGATTTTTGAGCCTGGGAATTGGTGCATATTGCTGCTGGCTTTATGGATGACCTGTCCCAGACTGCTTATGGATGTGGACTCACAGGTTCCAACTGGAATGAAGATTCTCCACATTAAGGAACATGCTTGTGTCCTCAGAGAGCTGGGTTGATATAAGTGAGCAGTACAGAAATTGGATAGCCATAATTGGATGGATAAAGGCATTAAGTGGCTTGTTTATGACTTTTCATAGGTGGGGAATTACAGGATTAAGGTGTAGGAGTTTATGTAACCGCAAGTCTTAAGTGCACAATATTTTTGTTTTGATCACTTACAGAATATTATGTTTAAAAAGGTGGCACATTTTGAATTGTTCGTACTTTAGTTCTATGTTGTTAGGCACGGATATTTTATTATTGTCTTGTTTAAAAATTAGATATGGCTGAAGAGTTGTGTAAAGGTGTCAAGTTAGCAAGGGATGGTCTATAGTAGTTATATACTATCCTGTCAACGTGAGGGTATTAAGATGGAAGGGGTGGAGTTTAGCCTGCCAATCAAGTCGCAGTTTGATGACCTCATTTGGAGGCACTACAGAGATAAACAACTCACTGGAGGTCAAACCCACTCTTGATCTGCCTTCCCTTTTCTGCTGTTCAGACACTCAAGAGAACTGGAGGAGCCACGCAGAGATGCATGCCAGCATTGAGATGCTTCCATTGTCACTGAATCCTAAGAATTTCTACCCATTGGCCTGTGATCTTCTTGCATTCAGCATCATTGCACATGCTGTGTGAGTGTAAAGAGGAATTTATGAACTAGAATTGGACATATGGGCTAATATCGGAATTAAGGATTTGATCTGGACAGGCTGGGACGTTTTCTCAATATACAACTCTTTGACATAAAGCTTTTTCTTACGCGAGTGTCTCTGGATCTGTTTCTCTAGTCAACCCAGACTAACACAACATTCATGAATGTATTTGCGGCACAGGTTATTTGTGAAACACATGTACAAATATCCTATCAAACCTATATATGTATTCATGGATGTACTCCCAGTCTCCCTCCACACGTGCACTCCTCCCGGTAACTGCCCCCACCTCTATCACCTTTTGCTGATCTCCCTCTTTACTGCATGCTGCCTTTCCTTCACCTAAGTTATTAAGTGTCTATACTTTAATCAGTAGCTTACCCTACTTTCCCATCTCACACTTGTTAACTATCAAAGAATGCTTGTGTTAGTGTGGTATTCTTTCCTTTCCTTTGTTACAATGGTGGTTTCACACAGGATCTGTCCTTTTTGAGATTGACTTATTTCATTCAGCATAACGTCCTCCGAGCTCATCCACGTTACAGTGCATTTTTCAGACTGAATGCTAGTCTTTAGGGTTGCACAGTGCGTATTTCTTTTCATGTACCAGTTTGTTTAGCCATTCTTCCATCGACAGGCATTTAGGTTGCTTCCATCTTTTTGCTTTTTTGAATGTGCTGCGATGAACAGAGGTGTGTGCATGTGTTATGCTGGGTTCTCTAGTGATACTCACGTGTGTGTAAAGAGAATAATTTATATCAAGAAAATGGCTCATACAATTGAAGACCGTGGCTTCAAATCTGTGGGTCAGATGATAAACTGGAGGCAATTCCTGATTCATGAGCTTGGGGGAGGGGTAGGAGGAGACGGTCAATAACCCAAGAATGGTAGGTAATCCAGATACTGCAGCCTACAGAGTCAGATAAATGAATCCAAGGCCAGCAGGTTAGGCTTACGACCGGAGAGATACAAGGTCAGTGGGCCAACTGGCAGACGGCTGAGAGCTCCCAGGATCCACAGCAATATGGCAAACTGCAGGGCAAGTCCAAAGAATCACAGATTGATGAGTCTGACGCAGGATTCAGATCCAGCAAAAAACAAATTTCAACAGTCTTCCACTTTTGTAGGATGAAAGCCACCGCCCCGAGGAAACGGCTTCTCAATTGCATCATGGCTGTGGCCTGAGTGAGGCAACAGTGTTCCCTAATCTTCTTACACCAGATTGGCTGCTCGCAGATCCCATTATGGAGTTGATCACATTGTGACATAGTATCACGGGGGTGTAAATTGTCAAATCACTGAGAATCCTGACTAAGCCAAGTTGACACGAAACTATCCCAGCAGTATCTCTTTGTGCCATGTTCTTATTTCTCTAGGATCGACACCAAGATTGCTGGATTATATACATCTCCATTTCCAAAATGTTAATGACACACCGTACCATTTCCCATACAATAGTGGTTGCACTATTTTAAAGTTCTACCAGCAGTGTGAGGGCTTCTGTCTCCCAGACCCTCACCAGCATCTGCTGTTTTCATTTTTTACACTTTGCTATTAATGTTGGGGTATCGACCGCTGGTTTTTCAGCTCAAAGACTGCAGAATTAGGGTTGTATACACAGAGAGCTGTTTCCCCCACTCCTTCCCTTCAACAGGAGAATGCTTGCGGAAGTTATTACATTTCTGTCTCCACCTTCATAAGTATAAGATTCAAAGTTGTTATGGGTATATGTCAAAGAAACATCTCCAGGCATAAATAAAGAAGAGAGAAAGATATGAAAATCAAAGAATGAGCTCCATTTATTAACACCTCTTTGGAAATGTCTCATTTTAATTATGAATACACAGTTCTTCAGTATATGAATTTAAAATTGTAAATGTTATTTTAAAAATTTTCATATGAAAGGGTTTCCAGATTCTGTGGGAAATTGGAATGGAAATATAACAGGATTTCCGCACAGACTTTTAAAAGTCCTCTCATGCTTTACTTGGATATCCTAATTTATAATTTACACACACACACACACACACACTCTATATATATATATATATATATATATATATATATGCTGCTAACTGGAAGGCTAGAAGTTCTTGAGCTCACCCCGAGGCATCTCAGAAAGAGATTACCTCTCTGCTACCTGAAAGTCAGCCAAGGAGAACCTCAACAACACGGGGCTACTCTGACACACATGGGGCTGCCAGGAACTGGAACGGGCTCTATGCCATTCACCAAGTATTGGTTAATCTAGAATATGTAATTACTCAAAAAGAATTAAGTTAAAATTTACCAGAAAATCAAAAGGTGTTTGCTATTCACGTGGATCTATGAATAAGAATTTAGAAAAGATGTGTTAACATTTTTTTTAAGTGCCTTCAAACAATTGTTTATCGTAAAAGTTTGTCATCTAGCTCCCAGTAAGCGAGGTCTCTGTATGGGAACTTCTGTCATTTCAATATGCCTTTCCAATGACCAGAACTCAGAGGGCCACAGGCTGCGAGAGTGAGTGTCTTGTTCTTGTTCCTTTCTCCTGGAGGGGGACAAGTAGGCAAAGACAGTGGATTCTTTTCTCACTGTCTTAGTTAACAAAGGCTGCTCTCTCTCTGGAAAGTGCTGCTGGCAGGGCTGGTCCTTTGTTAGAACCTGGGAACTTGGTTTACATTTTTTCCTACATAGCATAGCTTTGACTGCCTGGGACATGTAAGGAATATGGCTGTACCAGATTGCCTACATTGTACAAATACCGTGATTGATTTCTGGGTCAACACCCGCTATCCTTTTGGGTCTGGACTCTGGTGGCTGTGGGTGGGCACACAAGCAGAGGGTGCTTAGATGATCGGGCCCGAAGCAAAACCCTGGGCTCTGAGAATTATGCAGGCTTCCCGGGACAGACACACTGCATGAGTGCTAGGAAACGCTTGGGGAAGGAACATGTTTCATGTGGCCTTTCTCGGGGGAAGAACATTGGAGTCTTTGCAAACTGTACTCTTGCAGACTCCCACCTGATGGGTCTGTTGCCACTGCTGTGTAATCAAGCACAGCCATGGCCGTGGGTGTGGTGCCTCTGGGTCCTGGAAGTCCTAGGAGTTATCACAGGAGTAGGAGGTTGCAGGGAGGAATTCGTCTGTCTTTCATTTACTTCTAAGTTTTAAGAAGCAGAGGGAAAAAAACCCTAAGTCAGGTAGTATGGGGAATATGAAAATATTAGTCAACTCGTGTGTTAGACTAAAATGGTGCTTTTATTTGCCAACTTTTCTTTCTTATGTCTGCATTATGCTAACTTGAAAGGTGTTTGTATTTTTAGATATAAACCACATACACAAACACACACACACACATACTATGAAGTGTTACTAGTTACTATAGAGAACAGTACACAGAAACAATGTTCAGTTCTAGTTGGCATTATGGAACGCAAGGGTCAGGAAGTTCAGAAAGCAGAAGACTCGGGGAGGGTGAGGTGGTCAGAAGGTTGGTGACGGCAATGGGAGGACACTAGAGAGACCAATTCAGGTAAAGGGAACACAGGGGAAGTAAAGATGAGAAGGCATACAGCAGCATCATGTATCCAGTTCTCTGAACGTGTTCAGAAACAGACACGTCACACATGGCGGATGCAGCATCTGAGCAATTCCTGCAGAACACAGAAGCCATGTGTGTCCTATACACCAGGCAAGGCAGCTTGGGTTTTCCTTCCTCATGGGAAGTACAGAAAGAGAGCCAATGAAAATGGACCTCACGCACGACGGAGAGAGCGTGGATGGAGCTGGAGGATTATTTCAATAGATTAGGGGGTGGCCACCATGTTGTTTGCTAGTGCGGGAAAAATGGAATTTTGGTGCATTATACTCAAACACATTTATAAAACACACAAAGCAATCTCTAGAGAAATAACTACATGAGTAATAGAGAAAATAGACTGTGTTGTTATTTTTATAATTTTACTTCTAAATTCACAGGTCTTAACATTCCTGGAGCACCTCTAATTGCCTAAATTGCTAGAGTGGGTTAGATGCAAACCAAACCAAACCATGTTTAAAACTAGAAAACTTCCCAGACAATCTCTAAACAAGTGAAAAAATGAATGAGATTGAGAAGAATGGATCTAATCTCCGATATTTCATGGGGAGGCAACTGTTATAGTTCCTGTTTTACCGAGGCTTACTGGATCATAATAATCTCCTTTTCATGGGTTTTGCTTTTCTTAACCTGATTTTATGCAACATAAAAGTGTTGAAAAGCAAGGACACTGCACTTTGAGGACTGCGGTGCACCTGGCCCAAATCATGGTATTCTCCATGGCTTTACATGCATGTGAACATGGGACATTAAATAAGAAAGACTGAAGAAAAATCCATGCCTTCAAACTACAGTGCTGGTGAAGAACATTGCAAGTGCCATGGACTGGCCAAAGAACCAACCGGTCTTTCTTGGAACGAGTAGTCAGCACGCTCTTTATAGGGGAGGTTGGGGAGACTTCATCTCTTGTACTCTGGACACGTTTATCAGGAAAGACCAGTCCCTCAAGGAGCACACCATGCTTCCGAAGGCAGAGGGGCAGCCAAAAAGAACGACAACCCTGGACAAGATGGATTGACACAGTGGCTGCAACAACAGGCTCAATCACTAGGACAGCTGTGAGGAAGGAAGCCCTGGGCAGGGCTTTGCTCTGCTGTGCATCAGGTCCCTGGGAGTTGGAACCAACTCGACAGCAACTAACACAACGCTTTTCAGTCGTCATCTTCAACATAAAAGCAGAAACCAGCTCTGAGCACCTGAGACAAAAAGTATAAATAAAATAAAAAGCTTTAAAATAAATCCTATTCTAATGCCATCCAATGAAAAGTGGAACTAATTTGTTAAAAGTTCTCCCAAATATGCCTTAATGTTAAAACAGCCTTAGAAATACGAGCACACAAACAAGTTTAAGACTATTACAGGGTAAAATTCTTGAGACGAGGCCTTAACTAGGGCGTTCTGCCCATCTGAATGATATCTTGGTTTATTTCATTATTTCCCATCAAGTTCCCATTTCTGAGTATTTTATGTTACACTTAAATTGAGAGTCTAATGGCAATAACCGATATGTGTAATGAGAGTGAAGTATAAAAGCAGATTTCTGTCAGTAAGTCAAGTTTGTGTGATGATTGAAGGACTGAGATTCACTTTACAGTTCTACTCTAAAATAGGCCCAATGCCACGCCTGAAAGCACAGCAGTTTGAGGCTTATCTTGTTGTAGAACAGTCTTGAAAGGTATTCATAAGGAAATGGCTTTCTTTCGGAAAATCAGGATTGTCCGTTTATGCCCAGGATTAGACTCAAGTCCATTTTAGTTACTCATCTGAAGAAACAGGAATATATTTGAATAACAAAAGTTGCAAGTGTTATTCTCTACACCCCTCCCCCGCAAAAAACAACCATCATACGCTGCATTCTTTAACAACATTTTCAAAGCATGTAACCTATGTTGAAAGTACATCACTTCAGGTTATAGTTACTTTGCCGTGTGACACACTTGGAAGTGAACATCAGTTATATTTGCACACAGTAAATTCCTTTTCACGTTTTCCTCATGCAGTGCATGCAGCTAATATCGCTTACAAAAAGCAACCTGCTTTACAGTGCTTAGCACTTATGATTCAGTACGTTCAATGAAATATTAACTGTTAATAGGAAAGGTGGTTAGCTGTGGAAAAGGGCCTGGCATACCCACCATGAAGACGAGATAAAATAGTGAAGGAACATACGGATTACCTCATTATTCTATCGCCTATTGCTGTTCCTCTGAAATGCAATCTAGTGAAGGGAACACAATAACTAAAGTCACTCAAGGCTTCAAAGACCCGTACTTAAAGCAGCAAGGCCATCCATCCCGTGTTATCAGAAAGACTTTTTGCTTCCCTTTGTGATTTAGGACATGAAGTGAGGAATACATTATTCAAATAAACGTTAATCAAGTAAATGTAAAACCAAATAGACCGAAACTTACACTCAGGAGAGAATGGAAGGGAGACGCTGCACTTAATATCTTTTCCTTTTAAAACAGATGAGAAGTTGGCCCTGTTAGTGTGTAGGCAACTGAACAGACTCACTTATTCCAGAACACCCTCCACTGCACACCTACATGACGCTCCCTCCTCAGGGCTGAGCAGCTCTTGGAGAAAGAATTAGCCCCGACCTGACGCACTGTCTCACCCATAAGACACTACAACAAGCAAAAGAGGACTAGCAGTGCTTTTAGCTCCGTAGGGAGCCCATTCTTTCTCCTTGTTACCATTTTTTTCTTCCTCTGCAGAGACTAAGCGGGGATCATTAGAAATGTTGAAAGAGGGATTTACAGGATGACCGAATAGATTCTTGAAAAGCGCAGGACATGTTCCATAGAGCTCAGGGTAGGTAGATGGACAAAATTTCTATGCAACTAAGTCTTCTTGTTTTTGTCTTTTTTAAAAGTATTTATTCAGGCATTATCAGCTCAATGCCCTTAAACTTCAGGGGTGGGGGGGAGAGAATGGAACAAGCAAACACCTTCAGACCACTTTAACTGTAAGCACCATTCACACCTATGTGAAGACTGCTTCAGCAGCTTTTCTCATGGGCTGGTCTTTTTGCAGAGAGCAGTTTCATAGGTCTCCTCTTGAGTTTGGCAGTCCACTAAGGCCACAGTCCAGCGGCCGTACCACTCCCTACACGATGGATCTGGCTCTGCAAAAAACTGACTCAAACACCACCTTCACGGAAAACCTGATCACGGTCCAAAGGCAAGGCTGGAGGAACATTTTACTCAAAAGGCACATCTTTATGTTTCTAAAATTCAGTATTGAAAACTTCGAAGGGATCAAGTGCTAATATCACAATTTGGAGGGCATATTTTTGACTATATCTTTAAATTTTTTCCCCATTGAATGCTCTTACCCAAGACAAAGCAAAAGGGACCCAAATGTGTGGTGGTTCACAGTGTCATTAATTCAAACTTTGTACTTCTGTCAATAGAGGAATTTTACCACGACACTTGATAAGATGGATTTATCAGAAAACAGAGATCCACAAACTGGAGCTCATGGAATAATCTGGCCAGCTGTCAGATTTTCTTTTCTTTAATGGCTTATCATCAAAGAACAGTCCTTTCAACTTTAAATGCTTACATTTTAAAATGGTTGAGCAAGTACCTACATAATACCCTCCAGTTTGCTTCCTGGCTGACAAAGCCTAAAATATTTGCTATCTGATCCTTTAAGAAAAATGTCTCTTGACCTCTGCTGTGGAGAGTCCTAGGTAAATTTATGTTGAGACAACTGTAGTTAATGAGAAGAGCATTCCATTTTAAAGTGTCTATGTTAGTTGTTAAGGCCTTTATTTTCTAAAACATTTCTTTCTCATGCTTGCTTGTTGCACAAAAGTGAAAGCTTCGATCATAATTATTTGACCAAATTATAAGAATGCAAATCTTTTAAAAACAATGTCTTATGCAAGGGATATTTTGCTATCTTTATTAAATGCATGTTAAAAATTACAGCTATTCTCTTTTTAAGTTTTAAGAATTAAATTTGAGGCCAACAATTATGAGACCCATTATATGATTCTTAGGTTAATTATAGTACCAATCTCTAAGTAACGTATATATTTTAGTATCTACTTTGCCATTCTTGATTTTGAGTTCATTTTTCTGCACTAACCAAACTAATCTTGACAGCAAGAAGGGAACTTTAAGACTTGCATCCTTTTATTTTGGCATTTCATTCAATGTTGGGAACATTTTCACGGACTCTAAGACCCACTGGCATTTATGACAGGCATAATTTTTACAGTAGAGCTTCTGCAGCCTTTGCCCCTTTGAAAGCAAAAAACCTTGAAACTCAAATACTTAACTACAAGCTGGTACAGGGTTGTCTTAAATCCTCTCTCACCTAAAAGATCCTGCTAGCCTGGTGCACTGTTGCCTTTCCTAGATCAAAGAGGGTCTTAGGAGTCATTTCTCTGCGAGTAATTCTAGGACACTGGTTCTCAACCTTCCAAATGCTGCGACCCTTTCATACAGTTCCTCATGTTGTGGTGACCCCCCAACCATAAAATTATTTTTGTTGCTTTTCAAACCATAAAATTATTTTTGTTGCCTTTCATAATGGTAGTTTTGTTACTGTTATAAATTGAGTGACCCCTGTGAAAGGGTTGTTTGACCCCCAACGGGGTCGCGACCCCAGGTTGAGAACTACTGCTCTAGGAGTATCTCTAAAGTGTGTTAAGTATTGCGAAAATGAAAAATCAGTCATCAGGATCTCAGTAAATAAGGACAAGGTGGTCATTTTGGAGTTCTCCTAAGGATAATATACTGCAAGAAGTTTGGGATTCCCTAGTGCTTCTCTCCTCCCAAGCTCTCTTCTTTTGTTGATGTTATACTACAAGAAAACAAACCTTCTTACTTAAATAAACAAACCAGGACAGCAATATGCTGCATTCTATTAGAAACTGGGTATGTAAATTATGTTTTCAAGTATGGCCTTGATAGCTTGCTTAGCTACTTAAATACAGGGAAGGGAAAAAAAGGGACATATGTTCATTTATATAAATAGAAGACCGGAAATTAATTATAGAAACTAGCTTCTCACCCTGGGCTGTGGAAACCATAAGTTTGGTTTTCAAATTGTGTGAAGCAATGTCAGGAGAGACAGCAAAGGCAGGAAATGGTGAAAGTCAGGTCATGATGCTTGTGACCACTATACAACATTGCTACTCTTTGGTAAATTCATCTTTTCATTGTATTTTTCAGATGATAGGTATGTCGGAATATTTTCTAAATAGCAATCTATCAAATATAGAAATAAATATATGGCATGGTTCAAAGAGAATTTCTCTCGTTTGAACTAAGATTTTAAGACAAAACTGGAAAAGGGAGACATTTATAATGAAATATGTTGTCTTTAATAAAGAAATGGGTTTCTAGAAATATGGCCATGTGATGTATTTTAAATATATTCTCATGATCACAGCAAATGAAAGATGAAAAAGTTGCTTGAACATAGTTCGTTGTAGATCAAATATGTTAAATGACCTAATTTGTCACTTCCTAAATTGAGTCATTTGAGTTTAGTAGGAATCAGAGACAAATATGTTTCCAAAAGGAGAAAAAAGTTCACATAACTTGAATCCACGGATGGTAGAAAACTACAAAAACTAGACCATCAAAAAAACCATGGATAAAGGTCAAGTTGTCTGTTGGCACTCTGACATCTAGTTATAACCCAGAGTTTACAAATAACCTGTGGTTCGTTTGCTAAATTCCTTACTCTTGATCTGTAACCGGAGGCACAAACCTCAGTGCTAGAGGTAAATGAGCAATGAGGGTTTCTCATTTCCCTCTTACACAGTTTGCTCAAAAAACAGTACGTGCAGTCAATGACAACTTTCGGAATTCTGTACGTTTCTAGGAGTGAGAGGCTCTTAGAGGAAGCAGTCAAATGTCAAACATGAAGAGAATCCCTTACGTGACTCCGTACCATTTTTTTTAATCATTCATGCGAATTAAAATTTTACCCACCTATCACCAGGTCCTGCTCGGTACCTTGCCCCTGGGATCAGGACCGGGTCGTCATCGCTGTCGTCTGTGTCCTGAAGAGCAGAGTCTCTGGCTGACGTTTCCTCGAGGACCAAAGGTCCCATGGCTTGTGTCTGGGGCCGGGGCTCAGGGCTGGTGGTCAGCTGAGGGGCAGCACGCTCAGTGCCGCCGGGATCTGAGGTTTCTGGCTCCTTGTCTTTTTCAGATAGCGCGGATTCTTCTGGAACCCCACAAAGGCGATCAAGATTGGGGTCATTCCTTTCTCCTGAGCTGGAATCTAACGGCGCAGATGTAAACTTGTCAGATTGTGCTGTCAGAAAATAAAGTGGATGTGAGTGGTCATGTGGGGAACATTAATGATTTTACCTAATGCAGACTTTGAAAATTGGTACATTTTCTAATATGAAGTCTAATTCCCTTACAACAGAGAGAAAGAAATTATATAACACATCTAGTTGGAAATGACCTCGAAGCCTGCACCAACTAAATTAGACCAAAGCTTATCTTCCCATATGAAGCAATTACATCAAGAGATAAGACAACTCACCTATATCTACTGGGTTTTCAACACTGTCTTCAGCAGTTGTGCCTTCCTGATATGGCGTCACATCTTCAGATGATGCTTCAGGAGTTTCTGGAAGCAGATTATCATTTTTTTAAAAAAAAAAGAAAAACAAGCACCAACTTTCTATGCCAGCTTTCCTAGTGATAAACGGCTTATTGTGGGAAACTAACATCGAGGGCAATATGACCAGGACTACATTCCCTAACTTATAACAAACAGAGGGAATCATGAAAGCTAGTATTTCACGGTTGGAAAGCCACCACTATTTAGAGATAAAGTCCAAATACATGATCCTGCTTTCCCTATCATTCCCACAGATTCTTCTCTAACAGATATGTCACCTAAAAGTGAGCACATGGCTGATTTTATCTCCCTCCAGAAATAGACATCCTGTTGCTATCTCCTCCCGCCAGGTCACCCAGCCCTCCCAAGACCTTCCCTCAATGCAGGTAGTATTAGGTTTCCTCCCTTGTGAGCTCAGGGACTTTACTGTAGATCCCACCCACCTTATGACATATTGAACTACTGAATATGCATGTCTGATGCGTCGGATGTTAAGAGGCTGGTTGCCTCTGACATTTATAGCGCCCTTTCCGGGTCACTAACGATGATAGACAGATAAGACCCTTACTCTCGATATAATTTAAACCTGTATGAGCATACATAATTATAAAAACACTAGCAGGGAATGAATAGACAATTCTGCCCACCTTCCCTCTCAAAGCCTATGCTTGGACCTTCCTGAGATTGCTGTGAAGAATGTCTACATAGATTATTCCTTAGTTGACATTATTGATCTTGTTTTGTCTTCAAACATGCTCAAAATCTAAGCTGATATGGAAGACCTTCTTCTGATTTAAACTCTCATAGACAGTTTGCCTTGGTCTCTGAAGGTGCTGACTGGAGTCAAGTAAGTGCACAAGCCAGGAGGCAGTAGTCTTTGTTCTGAATTGGTTACCTGCTTCCCAGAGAGCTGTTTTACACATACTTAAATCTTATCAATCTCTTGTTTCCTGAGCTATTTGATAAGAAACAGAATTCTTCTTATTGAATGAGTAAGTAGCTCAGTATAACGAAGTATAACGAGATTGATAGGAATTGCGTGTGTGTAAAACTCTTGGGAGAAAGAAGAGGTACAGAGTTACAGTCCTTTAAACCTGCACGGGCATGTCTGCCCTGTCCTGTGGGGTTGCTACAGTAGGACTGGCATGACAGCTGCTGAGGTTAGATAAGCAAGAGTTCAATGAGGCACGAAATGCGTAATCTGTTCCTTCATTTATTCAGCATTTACTGAACATCTACTGCGTCCCAAGTTCCGTGGTAGGTCCTGCACTGAATGTACTAATGGTTACTTGAAAATATTGTAGCAAGGAGTTCTAAAACATTCCCCAAATGGCATTTCATGTGTGAACTAAGATTCCCACATAAATCTGTTTAGATTTTATTTTCTGACCTGCCCCTAATAAACCACGTGTACCCTTTGAAAGAATCTAGACTAAAACTTTGGATCACACTGCTAAGTATAAAAAGGCCAAGAATTCAAACAAGCATTTTCTTCTTCTTCTTTTTTTTTTTTAACATGTAGAACATTTTGAGAGCTTATTGAGCTCTTTAAAAAAATTATTGGGGCTCATACAACTCTTATCACAATCCATACATCCATCCATTGTGTAAAGCACACTTATACATTCGTTGCCCTCATCATTCTCAAAGTTCGCTTTCTGCTTGGGTTCCTGGAATCAGCTCCTTTTCCTTTTTTCTCTCCCCCTCCCTCATGAACCCTTAAAAATTTATAAATTATTATTTTATCTTATCTTACACTGACTGCCTGGTGTCCCCCTTCACCCACCTTCCTGTTGCCCATCCCCCAGAGGGGAGGTTATATGCAGATCCTTGTGATCAGTTCCCCCTTTCTAGCCCCCCTTCCCTCCTGGTATCGCCACTCTCACTGCTGGTCCTGAGAGGTTCATCTGGCCTGGATTCTCTGTGTTTCCAGTTCCCATCTGTACCGATGTGCATCCTCTGGTCTAACCAGGTTTGCAAGGTAGAATTGGGATCATGATAGTTGGGGGGAGGAAGCGTTTAAGAACTAAAGGAAGGTTGTAAGTCAAATAAGCATTTCTGTGTCATACATTCATGGTCTGAGTACGACCGGGCTTGGTCACTGTATGCCTGGAGGAATACTGGTGCTGCCCCGTAAGTCCCTTTCTTAACTGCTCCCAGTCCTTGCTTTCTGCAACTACTTACCTTCCAATCAACAATGACAGCTGGACGACAGACGCAAAAGTAGTTTATTAGAAACAAGACGCAAAAATTGCAGCGTGAGAACAGAAAAGGAGATTAGGGTTTTGTGATGATAAAAGCCAAGCAGCAGCTTACTTGGTTCAGTGTGTCCTTTTGGTGGCTGCACTGTGCTTTGAGAGAGCAAGGCTTCCTCCTGCCCCTCCGATTCACGATGGCTCCCACTTCCTCTGGAACTCGAGGCTGTGCTACTCCTGCAGCAAAGCGAGTGTTCCCGACACACACTTGGTTAACACGCAGCACCCAGACGATCAGAAAACCTATGGCTTATCAAGTACTTGCATAATAATCACTTAAAAGAACCAAGATGACTGCCCCTAACACACATTTATCTTAACACATTCAAAAAACAAAGAAGGAAAAAGGAAGACTGCCTCCTTACTGTGTGGATGCTTCTGATATCTGTATCTCTCCATGTCTTGCCACTGAATTTTAACTCCCTTACACGATGTTCTCCTTTCCGGTCTTTACTACAGATGGTTCACTAAATCCACATCTTTAATACCTTATAGACCTTGATTGTTTGCCCTAAGACTTTGTTGGTACAGGCTACATTTAGATGACCACAGGAACACTGTTTCTGTCTTCCGTGAGTCCAGTCTGGCTTTGCTTGTTGTTCAACTATGGCAAGTGATTTGATGCCATTCATTTGTATAGAGGACACGGATATACTTTCTGCTTCAGTTTTAATCATACATATTGACGACGATCATAATTCTGTTAGTGTTTCCGGCAGGAAAGAGACTAAGCCAATTTAAATAATTTTCCCTGAGCATTCTCTGAAAAATCATAGCATGTGTTTAAGAAGGTACTTGAGTGGTACAGAAAATGGAAGAAAATATTAAAAACCTGACTGAGAATGAAATAAGATGCATAGAAACAGTATTTTCTTAAATATAGAATAAATGTAAGAAAAAAAAGTCTACAAGAGTTACAGAAACTTAAAACACTTTCATTAAAAACAAGTAACACCGACTTGATGAAAAATGCAAATTTACACAGGTTTTTGTCTAGCCAATAATTTATAAAAGCATTTTTAGATTACTTACAGAAAATGATGTTTTTCTTAAATACATATTGAGATCAATTTTAATAACAATGTATATGGGCATATATGCAGAAAAATGTCCAAAAGGATACATCAGTGTTAAGTATCATCTGAGTTAGATTATTGCAGTTCATTTTTTCTTTTCTCTGTAATCTGGATTCTTTTTTTTGCTTAATATGAAAACTTAATTCTTTTGAGCTAGCAAGAAATATGTAGCTGTTTTCTACATAAAGAAGTCAAATGTTTTAAGTGCTCAATATGCAACGGTTCTGATAATTATGATGTAAGATAGTCCCTCCTGGAAAGCACAGTAGCCATATAAATTTAAGAGCTTAGCATGGCATATGTTAACATGGCTTTTAAATCACAGAGAAACCGATAAGCAGATTATTCAACAAATGGAAAATGAAACAGAGGAAGAACCCTGTGGAAAAGGAAAGCGATAGCTCTCCACCATAGTCCATACAAAATAATTCCTTGATAAGTAAATATGAGGGACGCTCAGAAAGTTTATGGAAAATGTCAGTTATGAAAAAAAAACTATGCCTGGATTTAAAATTTTTGTTTTGTGCCAATACAAACTCATACTAACTTGTTAAAACACATTTAAACAGGATCCGGCTCGAGACACTAAGGAAAAAAGCCTATTTCAGAGTGATATGAATTCTGCTAACATTGCAGCAAGAACAAACATCAAATTTATTGGAAAGTTTGAGTGGGAGAATGGTGAAGTCATTGCTGAGTATATGAAAGTTTGTGGGGACAATGCTCCAAAGAAACCAGTAGTTTACTATTGGGGAACTCCATTTACGAAAGGACCAGGCAATGTGGAAGGTGATGCAAACGGCAACAGATCATCATTTCAATTTGAGAGGAAACAATTACTCTTGTTTGTGCCTTAACAGAAGAGGACCCATAATTAACAAGCAACAGTAGGCAACACCATTCACATTTTAATTGGTTCAGCTTACAAATTTCTGACTGAAAGATTAAAGTTAAGCAAATATTTCTGCTTGATAGGTGCAAAACTTTCTGGACCTGGATCAGCTGTCAAGTAAGAGCAGTGTTTTCAATGGAAATTTTAAACAAGTGGGTCAACATCTTAGAGCATCTGTTTGAAGAACTGTGCCGGATGAACTCAGGCTTTTCCAGTGTGCTACTAAAGACAAAGCACAATCAAAGCAATGGCTGCCAAGAGGTGGGTGGAAGTGGCCCTGTCAAACTAAGAGCAGTCTGCTCAAGAACAAAAGTCATGGCATCCGTTTTGGGGGATGCTCAACACATTGTGCTTGCTTTCCGAGGAGCCAAAGAACATCTGCTTTTTATGAGACTGTTTTGAGAAAGGTAGCCAAAATTTTAGCCAACAAAACCCAAAACCGTCTTTGAAATGCTTCACCTGCTAATTCCTCTTAAAAAGTAAGAGCAGTTTTTTTTTTTCCCTGAGAGTTTTGATAGGAAATCATTAGGCATCCATCTACCTTATAGTTCTGATGTGGCTCCTTCTACCTTCTTTTGTTTTCAATCTTAAAAATTCTTTAAAGGGCACACATTTTTCTACTGTTAGTAATGCAAAAGTACTGCCTTGGCATGGTTACAACCCCTCAGTTCTTTAGGGATAAGCTACATGGCTGATATTTTGAATAAAAGAGTGTCTTTTCTTTGATGGAGCTTGTATTGACAAATGACTGTATTTTTTTCACTTTTATCTTTTAATTCCATTTCCCACAAACTTTTTGATGGCTCTCTGTGTATCATTTTTTATAGAAATATGAGGAAAATAACACTCCCTCTTCCTAACCTTGGGAAAGGTAAAGCTTTTCTGTATGAGACCACAGCAGGAAACATAATGTGAAATTGCCCTAAGTAGACTATAAGACAAAAAACAAAGTGGGAAAACATTTGAGATGAACAGTATTGTTCTCAATTCCATGATACATTAATAGCTCTTAAAATCAGAATGATAAAAATAAAATAAACACCAGGGTAAAAAATTGGGCAAAGGCCTGAGGAGTCAGTTGATAAAGGATGATCACTGTAGAGAACAAGCACTTAGGGCCCCTGATGTGCCAGTAAATGTGCCAGGGGCTATGCACTTTCTCAGCATGATCTCATGAAATCCTTACAACCCAACTTTGAAGCAGGTTCTAAACATGTCCGTTTTACAGGGGAGAGGACAGACTCAGAGCAGTCCCACAGCTTGTCATGTTAGTGAAAACGAGAGCTGTGATTTGAATCTTGGCTTGTCTGATTTACGCTTTTGGTAAGTACGCTCTATTGTCTCATTCATGAATAAAGAAAGTAAAATAAGAAAGGAAGGTGACATACTGGCAGAGATAAGAGGACTGCATTCTCTTTTGAATTTTCGGATTATTTTAAATAATGAATATTGAATACTTTCATAACCAGAACATGATGTTAATTCCTTTTTTGACAGCAAAATGATAAACTGATAAAGGAGAGGACGCAAGGTCAATTTCAGAGAAGGAAGAAACATTCAACCAAAGAGTGAAACTAACATTAAAAAAAAATATTGACATGATTCTTTAGAAGAAATTCATCCCTTGTGTACAGCCACATGGAAACAGAATAGTCACAAAAGAGTAAGTGTGTCGTCAATGAGGTCTCTTTATGACCCTTATCCACAAAGCGCTAGTGGGATGAGCTGAGAGAACACTCATCTGAAAACAATCTGGCAGTGTCTTTTGACACTGCTCATCTCTGGAAATATTGCTCAAAGAATTATAGCTTTTGAAAAAGGTTTATAAACAAAGATACATATTATCATCTTAACAGATAAGAAATAACAACTTCATTTATAAGCAGTATAATTTTAGTGATAAGAAATCAGAAACTATGACACATCTACCTCGTGGAAGGTTATAGTTACATAACAACTGAAGTCACATTGATTAAAAATAATAATGGGGATATGTTATTAGAAAATCCAGTCAAATAAATGTATAGGAAAATAAAGTAAATTGATATGATTAACGTTATACTTTAAAAGAGAAAACAAAAATAGTATATATACCTATATACAGGAACAACACTGGGAAAGCTCCAAAGCGCGAGGCTGGATGTTTCTGTGTTAACCCAGTGCATTACATGTGGTTAATTACCTTGACTGTTCACATTTCCATTAAGAGGAATATATCAGGACCAGCAACATGTGCATCGCCTGTGGGCTTGTTATAAATGCAAACGATCAGACCCCACCCCAAACCACTGAATGAAAAGTTCAGAGTAGAGCTCAGTTGTAGTTTACCGAACTCGCCAAGTGATTGTGAAGCACACTCAAGTTTGCTGCCCGATGCACTCCAGTGAAAAGCGAAACATAAAGACGATAAAGGGCTAAATATGAGCATCCACTACAATCCTACAGAATGGCTAGAGAACATCTTTATAAAAATATTAACTTACCATTCATCTGTAAAGTTCAGTTTTATTGTGCTTGTAGTTGTTCCTTCTGTGCTGTAGTGCAAACTTAAAACTGGTTCACCTGTGCCTGGTTTGGGGCTCTGCTTTTCATTACTGTTATCTGAAAATTGTGTTTAAAACATTTGAAAAAGTCTCTGAAACCAGTAAAAAGAAAAATAACATTTCCTAACATTTATGAAATGTAAATTAAGTTTGTTCTTGTCATTATTCTTTTTCACATCTGCTGTGGTTCTTACGTAAAGCATGAAGACAAGGGTTAGAGAGACACTCTATTTCAATGTGCCTTTGCATCAAATCTGTCTCTGTGTACATGGCTCCCTGTGATTCAATGAGAATCACTCCCATTTGAGAATCAAAGGGTATTAAAATACAATGACATCTGTTATAAACTGGTACCTTACATTCAATGCTTATAATCTTCAGTTGCTATAGCATCAAGAATAACTGACACTCACTTCTTCAAGAAACACAGGTTTTAAAAAGTTGCTCAGCAAAACCTTTCCTGTAATCAAGTGCTAACTTGTGTTCATCTAAATCCCTAGACTTTTATTTTAAGCAGGGAGGGATTGTAAACTACATTCTACAGCGTGGGGGGCTTACTGTGCCTCGGTTTAAAAAAAACTAGTATAAGATAATCTGTGAGTATAGTTCAGCTTTTCTTCCTAAATAATCTGGATGATAATTTGTTTTCATAATTATCAGAAGGGCAATTTTTATAGTGGATGTCCACACGATATTTATGTTACAATAAATAAATCTTTGTTAAGATGGTAAAGAAAATTCTATAAAAATTGATATGGACCACTTGGACATCCATTACCCTCACTTCCACAAAACAGAGTAAGTGGATGTTCAAGACAACATAAAATTTTAAAACATTATCACACATAATAGCTTGAAACATGAAAACACATAAAGAATACAAGTGACTATGTAATCAAGTAAGAAACATTTCTGTGAGGTTGCTTGCAGAATGAAAATTCTTCTTTGATATAATCACTTCCTGGATTCTATTCAAGAATTGATATAAGCATACCTTCTCCCCTGATAACTAACAATGGGGGAGAAAAGAACATATTACTTGGGTTTTATGGTTGTTCCCCTTAGATTGCAACGAAGGACTTAATGTCTTTTCATCTGAAAGCCATTAGGACTCTGATTAACAGATCCTGTAGAAATTTCACTTTAGCTTTTGTCCTGTAAGAGGACAATTAACAAGACTTCAAAGACAAAAAGTCCAGTTGGTGAATTGCTGTATGCTTTGTAGCGTATAGTTGCACTAAAAAGCAAAACAAAACACTGATGATGGGAGCAGCTCAGTGCCTAGAACTACCAAGGAAAACGACTACTCAGACCACGGCTAGCAATACAAACACATTGGAAGCACAGCAAGAACCACAGACATCAAAACACTGGCACATGCTAGAGACTTGATTTTCCTGGATTACAAGCAAATCGTCAACATGAGACTCTGAAATCAAGTTTCAAAGATCCTTTTCAGAAATGGCTGTAGAACCCTATTCGGATATTGGATTGGCTCAGAAAATAAGTTGAGAATGCACTGAAATATAAATTTGAATGCAACTTCTCTGAACTGTTAATCGACTTAAATAATCTCTAAGCCTTTCACATAAAAACCACAAACTTTTTTGTAATGGGGATATTTTCAAACAACTTAATCTGTATGCGTTCATTATGAAATTATAAACCTTTGTGTAAAACAAAACAAAAAACACCACTACCACCCACCACCAACAAAAACATGCTCAAGGCCAAGCCAGAAAAATTAAGTGAGTATCAGTAGTACAAATGTGTTACCCTGGTAACTAGTTTTGTAGAGCAGAACAATACTGATGAGCACTTGAAGTGAAGCTAGACAAGTAGAAGACAGCAGCAGTAATTTGCCTGTTCATAACCACCATATCCAGCATGGACTGCCGGCTCACTGTTACAACTGTGCAATTAGACAGTCATTACTTATAGTAGCTTAGATCACCTAGGGAACATGTGAGGAACAAAGATTCTTTCACATGGGATTTTTGCATTACACTTTGCCAAAAACTTAAAAAAAAAAAAAATCTAACCTAAAAGAAAATATGCTCTAAAAATGTAAACATATCAATTATAAAGACCAATTTTCTCCCCAAATGATGGGTCCCAACTTACTTGGCATGCAGAGACGAAAAGACCAATTTCTCTAGTTCATTGTTTTTCATTCTTATAGGTCTGAACATTTCCGCAGATCCCTAACTGTAAGAGCCCTACTTCTCCTTTGCATATGGAGTCCTCTTCTGATTCAAAGTGGATACACTGTTTTGAGGCACAAACTGAACAGAAAACACCTATCACCGCATAGATGATGGTGAGGTAAATGATTTCATTCTAAAACTAGGGTTCTCAGTACAGATGTGGCTTCAGAAGGATGGTAATTAGCTGTCTTATGAAAACCAAAAGCAAACAAAATATAAATTTTGTGCTGATGGTATTAGAAAATCTCTCCTAGATAATCTTTCAGAAATGAAATAATCTAGTTTCTTAAATTTTCCTCATGACAATAAAAAATTATTTTAATCCAAGAATTTCCTCATGGCATAACATGGAAAAGTATGTGTGCTTTTCCGTGCTTTGGTATATGAAACCCAGGACTATGGACCTACAGGGACAGCAAGGAGAGTAAGAATGCTTTGGGGGTGTATGCACTGTGGTGGGGGGGGTGTAAAAGGGAGACAATGTCGAGGAGTCCAGGAAGAAACAGAATGGTTGGAAATGGATTGTGATAGCAATTGACATGCTTGAACAATGGGATGATATATGTATTAACTCTCAATTAATAATAAAAAAAAGAAATGTGAACAGAATTGGAACATGGGGTTCAGAAGCCTTTGAACTGAGACTACTTCTGGTTCCCCATTCCCACTGATACTTACAGACTCCAGAGGTTGAAATGTAGTGATTTGACCTTTGCAACCTAGCCCCTCCTTTCCCTGAATCCTTCAGAACTTAGTGTCATAGCCCTCTGTCCATTAATTATTCTGCGTCCACTTTCAGGCTTGAGAAAGGCAGCACAGTAAAAGACAGCCAATGCCCATGTGGCATTTAAAGCCTGCCCAGATCCTCCCCTACTTCACTTTCCACCATGGCTTGCTCAGAGACACTCTGTTCCCTCTACTCAAAAGCTGTCACAAATATTAGTAGATAAATGTGTTAAAACGTGACTTCAAAATGAAAACACAAATGAGGTAGACAGTTTAGAAAACGACCGTGCTCTTTGTTGTTTGGAAAATGTTTTCCTTCCTCCCCACCTGTTTCTCCATGTTCCACACCAACCAGTGAATCATCTCCACACTGATTAATTTAGTGAAGATTTTTTTCACTCATCTTACTTCTCAGGAGTGCTCAAATAGGCAACACAAGTACACACCTCCTCCCAGAACTTCCTTCCTTTCCCCAGTGTTATCTATCTATTTCAGGAAGTGCTCACTCAGTTGTACTCCTACTAAACCTTGGGGATAAACCCGTGGTTAACTTTTCAGTAGCCTGAAATGTCACTGCTCCTATCAGTCCCTCTCTCGGTATCACCACAAGAAGCCTATCATATAGTTAAAAATGTATATTTACGGCATGAAAACAGAGTAAAGTTGGAGGGGCTTTGCTCCCTCCAACTGGTAAAGTCACCATCAAACCATCTCCAGACAGAAAATCTAAGCTTGTTATAAAACTTTCTACGCTGGTCAATTGGCCATCAAGTCCGGTTTTAATTACTTCGTGATTTCTTCACATTTCGCCTACTTCATTTCCATCATCAGGTCAAAAGCTGTGACTAGGAGAATCGCCAAGTGCCAGTCTCTAAACAATTTTCTATACTCATTCGCCACTCA
Organism: Tenrec ecaudatus; assembly: GCF_050624435.1. Classification (NCBI taxonomy): domain Eukaryota; kingdom Metazoa; phylum Chordata; class Mammalia; order Afrosoricida; family Tenrecidae; genus Tenrec; species Tenrec ecaudatus. Next base: position 180,115,843 of record NC_134530.1, on the reverse strand, counting down.
TGGTCCTTAAAGGGCTGAGAGTTCTTCCTCAGTGCCGACTGCCCACCTTCTTGTAGCCAGAGTATTCGCCAGCCACGCAGGGTTCTTCTCCCCGGTCTACTATGACATCTCAGGGCCTCCGCAATTATTCATGTTTCCCTTTATTCGTTTGTTCTTTTTCATCTAACTTATCCACACTCATCTTTCAGATCTCTTTGGCTCTAGTTTAAAGGGAAACTCACTTTACTAAGTTCTCCACTGCACTTTGTCATTTAGTTTGCCTTTCATAATACTTGTCACATTTATGTTTATTTTACCATCATGTCTTTATTGTAGATAACGCAAAGCATAGTGGTTTTGACCATAGACCCTGCAGGTAGACTTCCTGGGTTTGAACTGACTGCAGTTCTAAAACTTACTAGCAATGTGTGAGCTGAGGTCAGCTTCTTAATTTCTTTGACTCAGTTTCTTCATTTAGAATATAGGGATAATAATAGCACCTACTTGATAAAGTTATAGCAAAATTTAAGTAAATTAACATATAAAAATTACTGAACATTTTGATCAAGGATTCTAAAGGGGAATCTTCATCAAATGGCGGTGTATGGGGCGGGGGTGGGGTGTGTGCATGCAGGATACAGAACTTTAAATCATGGACATTTGTTGGAACCAGGAAGGCTGCCAAGGTCTTTGCATGTATTTAAAACTAGGTAGCATTGTATTCTTACATCCACTAAAATATTACCTTTCAATAACAGATTTCTATTTAGTTGTTGCTTATTGTTACTTAATATAAAGGGGAAACTGTTGTCCGTAATTTCTTTCAGAGGAAATCTGCTACATTTCAATAATATATGAGGGGTACCCTAAAAAACCCCCACAATTTCCACCCAAAAGCTATTTAAAATTTTTTTACAAAAAAAGCTTATCACCTTCAAAGTATTCTCCCTTACATTAAATATATTTGTCAAATCTGTATTTGATATTTCCATTCTTGAAAACATCTTTCAAACTCGTTTGGATGGCTGACTGTTAGCACCTCCCTCATTTTTGTCTTCAACTCTTCCACATCATCAAATTGCTGTCCTTGCATGTCCCTCGTCATTCGTGGAAACAGAAAATAGTCACATGGAGCAAGATCAGGTGAGTCAGGTGTACAGAGAAAGAGAGGCATGATGTTTCTTGCCAAAAATTGGCACACTGCAATGGCTGCATGCGTAGGTACACCGTCATGGTGGCAAAACCAATCTCACGTCTGCCACAAACCAGGCCTTTTTTGTCTCACACTGTTGTGTACTCTTTTCAACAATTCTAGATAGAAAGCTTGATTAACAGCCTGACCTGGTGGAACACACTCCAAATGCACTCGAGTTGACATTTTTGTCTGTTTGGTAAGTTGATGGACTTCCAGGAGGTTTGTCATCAATTGACATTTCATCTCTTTTGAAATGAGAAAACCACCCATACACTTGAGTTTTTCCCATAGCACTGTCCTTGTAAGCTGTGTTCAACATTACAACTGTTATTGTGGCATTTTTCCTGAGCAGGAAAAAAAATATCACAGCTTAATGCTGTTCTCTGAAATCGGCCAATACAAAAAGTTAAACTACTTTTGCAAAAAAATTCACTGTGACCAGAGAGAACCTTCCGAGGCGACACCACTGGGTCGCCTACTCAGAGAGTAGGCACTAACTCAGAGAGTTGCTCGGTGCTCGCCTAACAAGAAAAATGTGTAACTGGAAAGGCTCCTCTCTGCCCGGCAAAATTCTTTTTTGGGGATACCCCCATCCTATATAGGCAAGGCAAACATGTACCCACAGATTCTTCCTTTATAATACAATAGCCATAGCTATTGGAGATATAAAAAAATCAAAACTGAGAATTAAAATGCATTATTCAAACCAAACAAAATGCATGAGAGATATCAGTATGTGTATCCAATTACTACTTCAAGTTGTCTATCATTAACAGAGAAGGATCCTCAATGTTTTCCCATACAATTTTAAATAAGCTTAATACTGCAGTATCCTAAATGGGATGTAAAGCAAGTATTGAGAGATACATTCAGAACGAAAACTTATTTACTATATGTATCACTGCTTTCTCCATTCTTCAAGGTAAAATTGAGAACAGGAGTTGTGATAAAGGTGAAAAACTTAAAATAGCAGCAGATCTAGGGATCTCACCAGATCTCGTTTCTCTTTAACCTCTTCTACAAAGATTCTATCTGTGAATTCTAGACACATCTAGTTTTCTGCCATTCTTTTAAGACCTTCCCTTGAAACATCAATTTCCCCTAATAAACACTACCTCAAAGGGTCATCTATATGCCAACATCTTCATTAAAAAAAACCCAACTTTGTCCTCACAGTATTATTATGTGGATCTGTCTCCACTATATCATCCAAAACAAAATGTCAAAGGCAACAGGCAATCCACTAAAAAATTATCCCTGCCATCAATTGACTCATATTGGTACTACAGGACAAAGCAGATTTGTCCTTGTGGGTTTCTGAGGCAGCAAATTTTAATAGGAGCAAACAGCATCTTCTTTCCCCAGCATAGTGGCCAGTGGTTTTGAACTGCTGACCTTGTGGTAAGCAGCCCAACACGAAACCTATTATGCTTTCAGGGCTCCAAGAAAATCCACATACTCCTGAATTCCACGGGCCTTTTCAATTCCTTGTGTGTACTTGGAATATCTTTACTCCACTTGGTATTGCTGACCAGCAGCCCTCCTACCAGTTTTCCCTCTCCTTTGGACTGGACATGCTGCTCCACCTACTTCCTTGAATCATTCTCTCTCCGTCCCCATAACTGGTTCCTTTGTTCAGTCTGTTCCTTGCAGTGTTTGCTGGCTCTTTTCACTTTATCCTTTCACTCTGTAGATAATTCCATCCAATCCCAAGATGAAAACTATAATATCTTATAAGGAACCCGTACAGGATGAAACCCTCAGAAAAGGACCACAAGCATTGACCAATAACAGTGATAGGAACGTGATGACTGGATCCTCTCAAATACAGAAGAGTTGAGAGACCCAGAAAAATGAAGCACCCCCGAGTTCTGACTCTCACAGGCCTCCTATGCATAGGTAAGGGGATGGCTTCTGACCTGTATTTCCAACTCAGACCTCTGTGGAGGCTTACAGAATCATATATACATTTAGATCTCGAGTTCTCCATCTGAATATCCAAAAGCACTTCATAACTCAGCATTTCTAAAAATATCATACACCTTCTGTCCCCTAAAGTGAACTGCTCTTCCTGAAATCTCTTTTGCTGGATAGTCTCACTATCAGTTGCGTCAGATACCTGGATATCATTCTCTCATTCATGTCCCATCAGTCAGTAGAAATGCCCCACAGAGCTGCCTGGTGTTACATTGTTAGGTACCATCAAGTTGTTTCTGACCCGCAGTGACCCTATGCCCACAGAACGAGACACCACCTGGTCCTGTGCCATGCTGACAATTGTTTCTATGCTTGAGCCCACTGGGGCAGTCACTGTGTCGATCCATCTTGTCAAGGATCTTCCTCTCTTTAGCTGCCCCTCTACTACAGCTGCCCCGGCTGTACATTTTTATAGATTAGTTTGTCTGCATGTATTTCTCTCATGGAAGCATTTCTGCTCAGATTTATTACCAAGGTACATTTATGATGACTATTAAGATGTAACTTCTATAAAACAAACTCAATTTGTGACCAATTACACTTCTCTACTTCTATTGACTAAAGGTACATATATTTTATGTGGCTAAATATCTCTAAATTAATGGAATCTAATAAATGATGCCAAAATTTGGACATTCTTTGACACTTTTTTCTCTATGTATAAATTAATACCAATCTAATTTACTATTTAACATTAATTGTATGGAATTTATCCCATGTGATTAAATAGGCTATGAATCTATCTACAAACTACCTCGACAGTGATTTACATATCTTTATAAAAAGATTTGATTAGAGAAGTTATATATGTTAGTGCAACATGTTTTAACAGTTTTATCTTAGTTGTTTATCAATGCTAATACATTATCTTGAATGTGTAAGATAAAACATGCTTACTTTCTTGTTTTCAAATTCATATACACATTTACCCATTCTTGAAAGTTAAAGTAGTACTTGTCATCTTAGATTTATGAAGAATAAGAGTCTCCGTATAGAAATTTTCTAATTTGGCTTAAAGTTAGCTGCTGAATATTTTTAAAAGAAGGTAATGAAAATCAGGCTGATCTTACAATATATAGCTACTCAAAACCAAGCTCAGTGCCATTGAGCTAATTCCGATCACAGTCACACAGTAGGGCAGGGTAGAACTGCCCCTGTGGATTTCTGGGACCGGAACTCTTTATGGGAGCAGAAAACCCTATCTTTCTCCCGCAGAGCAGCTGGTGTTTGAACTGCTGACCTTGCAGCTACAGCTAGCAGTCCAGGGCATAACCACCACACCACCAGGGCTTCCAAAATAAGTACTAAAGCCAATATGCAATTTCTCAAAATGACTGTGCCTAAATACGTAAACTTTTCAGACAACCAAAACAAGGTTTTAATGCTGTGGAGTTTTCCTAAAGAAATACTTGTAAAATATTTTCGGCACTCATTTGGCTTTTTAAAGTGGGAAAGTATAGCCAGTGATGACACAGTGCTAATGTTATTTTCAGTCTGGAAAGTTAGGAGGTGAGGTAGTAGGGCTATCTGCCCTTGCTAAGTTGCTGATTCTAAATAGCTAGTCTGTCTGTCTGCTTTCAATGGTGTGTGTGTGTGTTTTAAGATGGATTCTTATCCTCCACTTTCTTTTCAGCTGCCCCTTCCTGCCAGAGGCTTTTCCTCGGCCGGTCCTGCCACGTACTGCGTTTCACTTCGTGACAATACAGCTTGGTAACTAAGTGAACTACCTCATCAGTCTCTGCTCAACGCTCTTTCTGTTTCTTTAACAAGTACATGCGGAAGGTGGCTTTGGAGCTCATCTTTGGGTCGACAATTCTGTTTCCTACAGTTAAAACTCTTGAGGATTTGACCACTGGATAGTGAGACCAAAAAATGTATCATCGCTATAGTCAATTATAAATTTTACACTCAAATAAACTTTTCTAAGTAAGCCCCTGGGTAACACTAACCTCATACCCACAATTCTATATAATTTTATGATGAGTTCATTAAAAATGGAGATAATTTATATCCATTATAATTCTATTACAAGGAGAGACTTCAAATTTGGCATAGGGACAAAAGATGTAAATGAGCTAAGCCAATATATATGATAATTTGTATTGACTAAGGAGGGTCTTTAGATACAATACTATCTCTGTAGAGTAATTTAGCCCACAGAATGCTGACTATTCGGCCGTCAGCTAAATGAAATGCTATGAAAATGCAAGAGAGCTTGGTTTATGCGTTGCAATAAACCTATGGCTGGATGGGCATAGCGCATCTCCTGTTGCACGCACCCTGTTGCTCATCAAGTGACATGGATCCGAGCTGTTTGTTAACCACAGAAGAAGGAGAATCTGAAACAAAAATGAGATTTCAACTTAAAAGTAAGCAGCAGAAAACTGCACAGCAATGTCATGCTCAACTCTAAGCTTAAGGAACAAATGCATCAATGGTGGCAAACAGAGGTCAGTACTGCGGTGTGCTCTCAAGCAGGGAGTAAGCAGGGCCAGGTGCGGAAGATCGGTTACTCCAAGCAAGCTTTCAGCCATTTTGAAGATGAGTGGGAAAATCACGTCTAGTACCATGCACAGAACCCCTTTTCAAGTTCCTTTAGCAAGGCAATAGGTGCAAGCTGGATAATTAAAAATGGGAATGTCTAGTTCACTAAACGGAAGCCTCCTTGCCCGTCGTGTGGGTTTCATCCTGCCCTGGCGGATTCTAGACAAGAAATGAGACGCTCACTGCACTTTGTTGGGTGTTGTTTGTAGCACGTGAGCTGAACAAGGAGCTCAAGGTAAAATGTAGTAGAGAAAAAAAGTAGTTTATAAGTGAAATATTCAATGAAGTAATTACCATCACCGAAGTATGGACAGCTTGGCAATCGCTATGTATATTGGCATGCGAGAACTGCACTCTGTGGTGGCAGATGTTTCTTGACTGGTATTTAGTAGGAAAAGCAAGAGAACAAAGAAAGCTTAATGGTCAGGGATTTAAGCTTTCCAACTTGGCTTCAAAAAGAATAGTTTGCTGTTATCCTTGTGATATGCTGATCTTTGTAAAGATGTGTTTCATAAATGGGTTCTCCTGCGTGAAAACCACGGGTGCAGAGGAAAGAGGCTGGCGTGACTAAGTGGCAAGAACACTGGTCTGGAGTTACAAAGTTTTGATTCCAGACCAACATCTGACAATAATTAGCTCTGTGACATAGGCCACATCACCAGCTTTTGGCTAATTCTTCTCTTTTTTATCTGATTAGCTTACAAAGTTGGAAACATAGGCAAGGAACTAGGGGAGGAGGAGACCGCTTCTCACTTCTGGCTTAGGTTCCAAAGTCCCAGGGGGCTACAGGAAAGGGGAAGATGTGGGGAATAAACATCATTTTCCAAATGTAAGAATTATTCAAAAATGTCGAATATCCTGTGACCCAGATCTTAGCAAATACTGCTAAGAAAGTAAAATTGTTGAAGCAAAACAAAACAAAAAACCCAATCTTGCACTTTTAGCTGATAATCAATTTCTGATCACACTGGAACTTCATTTACCAAAGGGTACACTTTTCCCTATATATCCTAGATCCACATAAATTGTCTACTTCCATTTGTACATCTATATATTTAAAAGTTTAAATTCTGCTACAGGGCTATTTTTGCTAATCTTAAATTTACTATATTCTAATTTTACCAGTTTGTTCACGGATTTTCATTCCTACATTTTTATAAAACTTGGTAGCACTTAAGTAATAACTTTTACTTATCTTAACATTCAAATGTTCAGTTCAATAAATCTCTACTATCCAAAGAAAACAGTGGGAAGATAATATTCCAATTTCCTACTCTTTCCATGTATTCACTTGGGCTAGTACGGCACCCTCATCTGTACTGTTATTGAAAAATAGACAGGTTGGCTTTTAGAGATAAAATTCTGGTCTTTCAAACAAAACAGAAACATTACTCAAAGTGAGATGTTATAAAAGCATCCTACGAAGTCTCGTTTGATTCCTTTGAATTCATCATATATTTCACTCTACAATCACTTAACAATTAAGAGTTTTCAAAAAACTACAAACCTTATAACTGGTCTTCCCCTGCCCTTCCCAATTATATAAAATTTCCATAAATATTATAAACATAACAATTTTATCAAAAGAAACTAGATCTTACTTATTGTTATGAAACTTAGGAGAGAATAAGTCATTATTAAAAATATACTGGAAACAGGCCTACAAAGCTGTCTTCTCCACGAAAGTATGTAATTTTATATTCTTGAAGGCTACACACATTCCTGAAGGCTGATGTTAAGACAAAAAGACAGCATTACACAAAAACAGTTGGGACAAAACAATCTGTTAGACTATTATGTTTATCTCAGAAATTACTTGTTGTTTCTCCTATCTTGAATACTAAGTTTACTGACATAATCCTTTTTTTTGGATCATTACTTCTATGTATTTTTAATCTCGAGTGGCATGTAATTGTTTCTAGATAGTCATAATACTCACAACTCTTCTCTTACAAAACTATTCTCAAATATTAGTTCAATAACCATCAGACTAGGAAGTATTCAACTACAATTACTAGTTCAATCCGGACTGTAGGGATTATTTATACACTCAGCTCATCTCCTGTGAAATCTGTATCTTCTACAAATACAATAAAAAATAAAAAATAAATGTACAGGCCAGTGATTACTTACTACAGTCAATCAGTTTATTAGAAATATTTGGAGTTATAACACTACTCTTAAGATAGAAACTTTAAGAACATACAGCATTCAGTATTGCTCATGGATATCTATTGCTATATATTAAAAATGTTTCACCCTTTGCCACTAGATTTTTCTCAACTGTGGGAAAAAATTTAGAGGATCTGGCTCTTGTACTCAGATATACTGTCACCCTGGGTAAGTTACTTAACTTCTCTAAGTCTCACTTCCTCTTCCTGTAAAATGGAGATAATATTTTGCGTGAAGATTTCATAAGCATTTAAAGTACTTAGCACATTGGAAAGGATCAACTAATATTTGTTATTATTACTTGCCTGTTTTTCAGCTATATAGTATTGAATGAAAAAATAACAATGGGAAGGTATTTTGAAAAATATAGAGTGTATTTTCATGTTTAAAATTCTAAGAGATTCGTCATAATTTTGCCTACGACTCTGATCAGTCATTCAAGGTGATCAAGGAGTGACTGCAGAGCTAGGTCCACAGCATTCTGATAGTGGCATAATGGTTATGCTTGGGGCTGCTAATCTCCAGGTCAGCAGTTTGAAACTCCCAGCTCCTTTGAGAGAAAAATAAGAGACTTCCTAATCTTGTAAACCCCGGGGTAGTTCTACCCCACCCCAGAGGGTTGCTATCAGTAGGAACTGACTTGATGGCAGCATGGAGTTTGAGATTTTGGTTATGCTGTAACAACTAAGAATAGGACCACATGACACCTGTCTGTTTGAGGGAGGCCCAGGTGTCTTTGTGGATATTGTGGGGAATCTGATGCTGTGTAGAACCTGCTGGCACAGGATCGGGTAAGTGCTGATTTTCTCCAATATGGCTCAGTTTTGGAAAGCCCTTTTTCAGAATAATCACTGTTTTATACCCTTTGGGGTAAAATAATTACTTTTTTTTTCCAATTGGCAAAACCGTGCCATAAAGTGAAAAAACAGTTCCTACCTGACCCTCTCTAGACTGGCTCCATGCTCCAGTGGGGCTCTGTGGTGGTCAGGCCAGTACCAGCAGACTCCACAGGGTGCTGTCACTCTAAGCAGGAGCCAACAACCCATGACTTCAGGGGACCTGAAATGGAAGAAAAGAGTTGGGCTTAAAATCAGCATAAGCTGAATGCCACTGCCACAGCTGTTTGGGATAGATATCTGGGAAATGTCCATATAGCTCATTAAAAACCCTGGTACGATTCATTTTAAATGGCTTAATATGAGGAACACTTTGAGGTAGCAAATGAAAGGTATTATAATATAAATAGTATTGCTACGTGAACTTGTCTTCTTAAGAATTATGATAGGATACCCTATATAAATGAGTCAATAATTGATAGACTGAGGCATAAAACAGCCAAATTACTGTCCCAAGGTCATAGAGCCAGGGCTTGGAACTCAGTCTTGTTCTCCACATAGTAATCTCACAAAGGTAAATTGCTTAGTTAAAAAAAAAAATCAGTGAAAAACTAGAAATGAATTGTGTAAAATTTTGATTCTTTGTAAAGTTTGGGGTGTGTGTGGGGGGTGTTGAAACCCAATTAAAAAAAAACCTAAATAAAGTAAAACACATTTTAAAGTAGTACATTGATTGTGAAAAGAAAACCTTGAGGAGACTAGCTCTGAGAGGCTATTATCCACAGAGGCCGACTCCTTGTTAGGGCATTTGTTTTCAAACTGTGCTCGGGGAGCCCAGGTTCCCTGGGGAATGAGGCTTCACCTCTTCTTGCTGTTATGCTTGGATCAGTGTTTACAGGACAAGTTACTAAATATTTTATGTTCAGAATTTCCATATGAGACTCCGATGAAAGAGTTTACGATACAACAGGGAAGAAAATGACTGTTTTAAGGTCTATCTCTGGCCTTTGTTTTAAATCATTTGAAACTGAAGGTAATACTATATGCTATCTAAAATATTTGTTTTAGTCTTTGGTTGCTAAGAATTATTAGAAACTCAATAGATACTACTCCATCTGAAATTAAAATTAACTGGCACCAGGGCCCTCCCCTTTTATGCCACTGAAAATGAACACATATGACCATTTCTATAAAGTGGCTGAACTTTCTTTCCTATAAAAATTAGGTATTCCAGATTCAACTTAAACTAGGCTTTCATTAATGACTCTCAGTAGTCCAAACTTTTGAAAAGAACAAAATTCTTGCCAGACATTATAAGGAGTCATCAATTATTTCTACCTTTGCAAAAATGTCTTGATTTTCATAGCAAGTATGTTTTCTTTGAACATCTTATATCTACAGACTTAGGTATGTAAGAAAACAATGGAAATATCACTTACTGGTATTACCGATAATCTATAGCTATCAAGATACAACAGAATAAATGTGCTTTTTCTTTACAAGAACTATGCATTCTTCTACTGTTAATAAATTATAATGCTAATTTTGGTGCTTTCTATTTCTAAACTGATGGGCAGTTTTAGTAATAAGATCCAACAGGAATGAGTACAGCAAACTAAGTACAAAATAAAATTTATTAATTATAATTCAGATAAACCTGTAACACCACTGAATTTCATAAATTTAATTACTATTCTGCATTTCTGTGATGCATGTGTTTTGAAATGAAGCATTTTACAGTGAGCCAACTCCTTTTTCTTCATATCCAAAATTTCCTAAAAGAACAAACTATATAGCTGTCCGTTGTAACAAACAACACATCAACTTAGCTGTTTGTCTTTAAATGTCTTAAAATGCTAAATAAATTTTTCTATGACAAGTGAAGACAGAATAAGAAAATAGTTTTAAAAACCAAACCAAAACTTCCCAAAGCCTCCCTAAATCCACTGTCACTGAGTCCAATCCAACTCATATGACCCTATAGACAGTTTCTGAAGGTATAAATCTTTTCTGGAGTAGAGAGCCACCTCTGTCGCCCACAGAGCAGTTGGTGGGTTTGAACTACTAACCTTGAGGCTAGCATTCTACTGCTTACCTGACAGTAGTAGAGATCCTTAGAATAAAGTTAGCACTACTCAAGTGAACCCAAAGCATTAGATTCATTAGGGCCTCATAGAAAGTTCTGCTCAAAGCATAAACTGCAAATGAAGTCCTTCACCTCACAGATGAGGAGAACAGCAGACCTAGCACCACCACACTAAGGGCCTCTCATGATGGTCCACGAAGCGAGCAGCACCAGGAGTCCAATCACACAGTTTAACAATGAAGATAACATGCTCCCAACTTCCAAATCGACAAGGTGGCTACTTAACTTTACCTTTTTACAGACTACCACAAACAGACTAGTCCTTGTATCTAACTTCAGAGACCCTAAAACCACTCCAAGGCTTTCTGATTAAAATAAAATAAAGTTTAACAAACCTGCTTCAATTTAAATGCTTGAACTAGATCTGGAAGGTTATGTTCTGGGTGACATCAGGCAGGGTCAAACTCAGACCCTGTGGGCCACAGCAGAGCTCGTTGTGCTACCGGCACACCATCAGGTCTTTCTGCCAGGGCAGCCCACCGTCCGGGGTGCAATGTGAGCCCCACATGCCACCTGGGCTCGTCCATGAAAGACTGTCAGCCTCAGGTCTCCCCCACTGTCCATAGTGCTCATCTCTTTCCCACCAATGTGGGCAGCTTCCTTTTATACTGAAAATTCACTTTCATACTTGGTCACCTGCCAAATTCCAGGTGAAATATACAAAAGGGTATTTCACCTTCCTTTTTGTTATAGTTTCTGTCGTTTCATGAATATTTTTGCACTTTTAAAGTACTTTGGCCAAAATTGTAGTAAAATGTTTTATTATTAAATGGCACATTATAATATAATCAAGCTTTCTTGTTAGTTTTAAGTATGAGATTTCTCTGTATTGAAAAAGAAAACAAAATATTTTTACCTGATTGATATTCCTTGTATTAATAAATAGTGCATTAGAAATCAAGTTGATGATTTGCTCCAAACATCATATGCTTACTATTACAGTTCAAGTCTGTTTTATTTCACCACAAAAACTCACTGCCATAGAGTCAATTCTAACTCACAGCGATCCTAAAGGGCAGGGGTGTCAAACTGCCCAATAAATATAACGAGGGAATTGTGTGTACAGTATTGCCTCGATCTCCCCTAAGCACTATTTTCTTCATAACAATTGTTTTCTATTTTAATTTTATTTCAGAGCATCATGGGCCACAAAAAATTACCTCAGGGGCCGCAAGTTTGACACCCCTGCTACAGGGTATACTCCAACTGCTCCTGTGGGTTTCTGACACTGTAACTCTTATAAGTACCGCGCGCTAACTGATTGTGCCACTGGAGCACCTATGACACTGTAACTCTTTACAGGAGTAGAACGCCTCCTATTTCCCTGCTCTTTCACCATTGTTACCATAGTGCTTTGGGAACAGATTATTTATATACTGTAGGTTATCCAGTTCTACTAATACAGATATTAATTCCAAGTATTTGAAATCAGAGTTCTCAAAGTAATTAATGTCCAAATGCATTATCCTTAGAGTTGGCAAAACAAAGTAAATTGAATAAATTATTATAAATTCACTAGTATGAGCAGCTAGACACATTTTACTTACTAGAGAATACATTTACTTTCTTCTTGAAAGAAATAAGCTGACAAGTTATTTTGTGCTACATTTCTCATTAATTCCTTCAACATATTGATTGGGCTTTGTGAGTTTTCTGTTCATAAAATAACTAGGCCATTTATAACTCAATAGGAAAGGGTGACACAGATTATTCCTGCCCTGTCAGCATTTTACAGAACAAGAGTAACAAGAGACAGCAGAGTACTTCTGCTGCCCTATGTATCGAAAGTCGATCATGTATAGGAGGAATTATCAAGCAAATACTGAAAAATTATACATAATCACAGGAGAAGATTGAGTCAGCATATTAGCAGATAAGCCAAAACACTGAAAACCCCAAACCTAGCATTACTAGGCTTATATACAAATACTGGTTAATTTTCAAAGCAAAATATCAGGAAAAAAAGAGGAGGAGGAGGAACTTGGAGCCATAAGCTTAGCTATCATTTCAGCACATAGGAAATTTCCATAAGCATATCAATGCAAGGCTCTAAAGTCACTACACAATTATTGGAAAGTAGCCCATCAGCAGTACGAAAAATGAGTTCTTCTCCCTTTCCAGATAAACAAGTGGAGCACGGCACTGTTGCACAGCCAGCACTCTGGCAGATGTAGTGGCAATCTGTCCTTCTAGCCATGTGATGAGGACTACCACCACCGGCGTGGCACGGGGGGGATAAGCAGCCAGTGCGTTAGCTCTCGGTTTAGAGGGCAAAGGGAGCACCTTATTAAAGAGCAGCAATATTAAATAAAAACCAAGTCGATTAGCTGCTTAAGGATGCTTGACATTAACCACCTGAAGCCTGAGGGTCCTGGGAAGAGCCCTCACGGGAATACTGATCAGGAGCGGGAGGCTGCTGGGCACATGCAGCGAGCTCTTGCTGCCTCTGCTGCTCAGCCTTCTTAAGCCTCAGTTGTTGCAGGCGCTTACGGAGCAGAGCTATCTCAGGCCCCCTTAAAAATTCTGACACAGATGGGAAAAAACAAAGGTGAAAAGGTCATAATAAATTGAAAATAATAAGAATTTGATTATACACCAAAGAGAGAAAGGATGTAACTCAAGCACATCTCACCACTACACATCAAACATACAGTACATCATAAAAAAGAAATTACTATTCACTAGATTATGAGATCAACTATACACACATGTTCACACATCCAAATGCTTCTCTTAACTATGATGAATTAGACATGCATATTACTCTAATAATATCAGTTAATTAGTAGAAGAAGGAAATCCTATACAGGCAAAGGGTTTTCAAATACACAATACTCTCCTCACTGTGTCTCTTTTTACAGTAAAACTAGGAAAGATATTAAATTGGAAAATTAACAGTTGCTTTATCTAATCCTACCAAAAAAAGCTGTTATTTTACTAATTTCAAGCAAGTCATCATGAAAAAACTATTAAAATGATAAATAAGTCATATATTTGGAAATAGCTCTTGGAATTTAGTTAGTGAACTCTTTTTGCAGAGTGAAAGTTGCATATTCTTCAACTACTAGCCGTTTTTTTCCGTACTGTTGTTGTGTGTCCCTGTGTGCTGTCGAGGCGATTACTAGTCATCGTGATCCTAGAGGACAGAGGAGAACTGCCCCACCCAGGGAGTGTCCTAGGTGAAGCTCTCAGGAGCCAAGGGCAGGCTCTCTGTCTCCCAAGAGTCCACCTTCCAGTCCATAGCCGAGGCTCCTTCCCTGTGCCACCGCGGCTCCTGCTTTTCGTATTAGAATTTCCTGTTTACGTTTCCAAAATATTTACACAGATGCTAATACACATATAAGTGCTTTTACAAACTTTATTTGAGGCAGTAATGATAGGGAGAAGTAGAAAAAATAGCATACAATTCAACTGCAAAGAGATGTACTCTGCGTGCCTACTACGTGGGGACACTGTAACAGGCTCTGGGGATGGAAAACAGTGAAGTAACTTCCAAAGAAGGTATGTTCCGAGGAGAAAGCAGACATCATCACTAAATACATACACACATGCCCTGGCCATGTGCCTGTCTGTGTGTGTGCCTCTTGAGGGCGCATAACGTCTATGAAGTAAAATAGAGGCTGAGGTAAGGGAAACTGATAGTGGGGGTGGATTATTTTATATGTGGTCATGATCATTAGAGAAGACTCCTCTCATTCCCTGAAAATGTCTTTGGAACATCTGAAAATTCGCCACAAGGAAGTGAAGAAGTAAACGATGTGGCTATCTGGAGAAAGAAGTTCCATCCGGGAGGGGAGGGTAACAAGAACAAGTGCTCAGACAGGAGAAGTGTAACTGGATGTGGGCTATATTCACCGTAAAGGCTGCAAAATATGCTGATGAAGATTGAACATAGAGTCACCCCAACGTTCTGGCTTAGCTAACATGGCAGAGGAACGAGTAGTGTTGGGGGAAAGCACGGAACAGAACAACTATTTTGAGTGCAGAAAGAAGACCAGGGACTGAATCAAAGACAGAGGTAACATAAGTGGTGACTTAATTTGAAAATGCTCTTTCAAGTCTTCTAGAGAGTCAGGGAAGGGGTCCTAGTGGTCAAGGGCAAGCGCTAGGCAGCTCACGGACAGGTTGGTGCTGGGGGCCGTGGGCTCCTTCTGAGGAGAAAGATGTGGCGAACGGCTACCATGCAGCTGGAGAGGCAGCAGGGGCTCGGTCTGGGATGAGAAAATCAGTGATGAGAGAGGCCTGGGCACGCTGATGTTTCAAAGGAAGAGGAATATCTCACAGAAGCGGGGGGGGGGGGGGGGATTGGAAAAATGAGGGCGCAGGGTTCTGTGGGCTCCCGGAGACAAGGGGTGTCACAGGAAGTGAGCGGTTGTGTCAGATGCTGCTGATACACCGAAAAAAAAAAAAAAACAACTGAAAAGTGACCACTGAGTTTTGCACTCTTAATAAAGTCATTAATAGCCTTGACAAGAGCGGCTTCATTGAAGATCAGGGACTAAGCCTGACAGACTAGGCTCATGGCAATGAAGTGCGGATTCCAGATGTTGGGCTGTGAGTGGAGACAAGGAAATGGTGTGATGGCAAGTGGGGGCAGACACAGGGCCAAGAGAGGTTCATTTAAGATGGGGAGATATGGCAAAAATAAAAAATAAACTAAGCACAACTTCGTATGTAAAGAAAATTAACTCCAAATACACCAGACAGTGCTAAAACACAAAAATAAAGTAGGCAGCTTTTCACGCCCTAATTTCAAAACTATTACACAACCATGGATATCAGAACAGCACCATACTGACACAATAGTAGATATGTAGACCAATGGATCAGATCAGAGAACCCAGAAATATAACCAAACACCTACAGGTGCATGCTTTTTACAAAATGGCTGAACAACATTAAATGGTGGGGGTGAAGGGGTGGCATGGAGAATGGTCTTTTCAATTAATGGTACTGGGAAAACTGGATCTCTACCTGCAAAATAAAGAAGACCCATACTTCATCTCATGTACAAAAACGAACTCAAGATGGACTAAAGAACTAAATATAAACTGTAGTACTATTAGATCATCAATGAAAAAATAGGGGCAAACTTTAGGGCCCTAAGAGATAAATTCATTAACAACATAAGGAAACACCTCCACACATCAGACTGTAGAAGACAAAATAGAGGAGGGGGACTTAAAAATATATGATATTTTAAGTGCATCAAAAGACTTTAGGAAAAGAGTAAAAAGTAAATCTATAGGTTGGAAAAAATAGTGACAACAATATATCATCAGATAAAGGGCTAATTTCAAAAAACCGATAGAAAACTACGACACCTCAATAAGAAAAACACCAATAATATAATAAAACAGGGGCACAATACACAAATAGTTAATTTACTAGTGATAGCATCCAGGCAGTCAACATTCATGTGAAGAAATGCTCTCAATCACTAGCTATAAGATAAATACAAATTAAAACAACAATAAGCTACCACCTCTAACTGATACTCTTAGCAAAATGTTAAAAAAAAAAAAAACAACAGAAAAGAATACATGATGGCAAGGATGTGGACTGGGATGCTCGCACACTGCTGGTGGGACTACAGAACTGGAAAACGGTGTGGGCTTCCTTAAACAGATGCAAATGCAAGTACCTACGATCCTGCAATCTCTCTGCTCGGCGTATACCTAAAGAAAGACAGAACAGACCACAAATGTATACAGACACCCACGTTTATAAGGGCAATTTCTTTAAGAGCAAAAAGATGGAAATATTAAAAACCACACCTGCACAGAAGAATGGATAAACTCGGGTTCATACAGCCACTGGAGTATTAGGCATCCTCAAAATACAATGACCCATCATGACAGGGACAAACCTGAATCTACTAAAGATGATTATTCCAGGACACCATTATTATAAAGGGAGGGGGACATGACCAAAAAATGATTTTCATACCAAAGGAAAAGACTTGGAAGCCCAAGACAAGGCCAGAGGTAGACTGAAAAGAGGGGAGGGACAGGGTGGTCAGGACAAAGGGTGAGTGGGAACAGAAAAAAAGGACTGTACACATGGGGGTCTCCTGGGACACTGCCCGGTTTGGGTGTGCTGGGCTGTGCATGCTGCATGTTTTCTCTGTGTTATATTCCACAAACAGAAGGGAAAATTTAAGTATACATTTTAACGACAGAGAGAGCCTTCAAACGTTCCAGAGTACAGACCCATAAGATTCATAAACGAAGCAAGAGTGGGTTTGAAACGGGCTTCCCGGTCATTTCTTTCTAACACACAAGTTAGTTTCAAACAAATAAACAGATTTACATATGGCAGTCTCCTGAACCATTTGTTCAATGTTTAGTAACTTATAAAAACAAAAAACCCCTCCACTTCTAAGATTATTTTTAGAGTAGCTTTTTTTCTGTTAGGTGTCTTTTTAAAAATGAAACAAGGGGGGAAAAGTCACTGCACAGCTAATTATAAAAGGCAATATGGAATTAAAGATTTCAGCCCAGTTATATTACATAAACCAAACAACTGAAATAAAGAACATTAAATATACACATGAATATTTTTCAATGTGCCCAACATTAGAAAATCATTGTAATTCACCACATAGAAAACAAAGGAAAAGAACCCCAAGATTATCTCATTTGATAGACAAAGGCATTTGACAAAAACTCTCAGCAGAATAGTGAAAGAAACTGTGAACATAATTAAGCGCATACATGCAAAACCACCACCATTACCCTCAAAACAGAAAGACCGAGCCTTTGCCTTGAGAATGGGGATGAGGTCCGAGACTGCTCCCCTTAGACACCCTTCTAGCATGGAAGTAAGCTCACCTCTGCAGCTCCATTTTCAGGGGAATGAGAGGGAGGCCTATAAGGTGAGTGGTAACACCTTGGAAGTACTCACTACTTAGACCATCAACGCTACGGATTCAAAGGACAGCATTTTCCCTGGAACTGAGTTCAGAAGGCTCCTAGGGACAGGAAAGAAGTATGCGTGGAAACAGGAAACAAGAAGAAAGCAGGATGGGTGCAGTCACATTGCAGGAATTAAAATCAATGACATGAAATAACACGTGCATAAACTGTGAAGTGGAAATTGATTTGGCCTGTCACACTTTACCCAACTCACAATAAAAAGAAAAAAGGAAAAGAAAAATTAAATGTCATGTTCTAATTGGTCTATTTAACTAGAAATGTATAAATCCTTCAAGTGATTCACTTCTCATTAACTAGTAACGTATTTTGTACATATTGAGATGCTCAATCAATCTGAGATTAAAATGAATCCAATGAAAAAGTAAACTAGAATATGCTGGACTGCCTTCCTCATTCATTAGAAGCAGCTTCCTATCCTGGGAAAAGTCATCAATAACAATGTACATGAAGATAGCTCCAGGCTGAACGAAGTAATTAACAATGGTATCTAATGGGTATTATTGAGAAAAGAAGAAAATATTTTAGAGTTAATTTGAAATCTATTTTTCATCCGAATAACTGTGGACTGATGCCGACTTGTGGTGACCGCATATGTGCCTGAAGAGAACTGTGCTCCTGAAAAGTTTCCAGTGGCCGAGTTAATAAAAAGCAAGAGTCCAGGCCTTTTTTCCAAGGCATCTCTGGATGGACTCAGGTGAATTAACTGCTTATGTGGCCCAGGGACGCCAATTAAAATTTTAACCTTTCAGCTCTTAGTTATTCCTTTTTGGTTTTTAAATGCACACTTGTACAACTTGATTTTTAAAAGCACAGTCTTGGTTAAATGTTAATGAAAAGGTTCGATAAGAACTAAAATGTCGTTGTTCATTCTCCTGGGGGTGAGTGGGTGGTGGTGACACATCGATCATTGCCATTGGTTGCCCTTTCTCCCCCTACCTTCCTCTACCCTCATGGCATCACTACTCCCATTACTGTTCCTGATGTGTGTGGGGGTGTAGGGGGAGTATCTGTACTGGATCCGTGTGCCCAGAGCTCTTATCTGAACCCGTGGACATGCTCCTGTCTAGCCAGATTTGTAAGGTAGAACTGGGGTCATGATAGATAGTGGGTGTGAGGGTGAGGGAAGCATTAAAGAACCAGGAGAATGTCAGCACTATACTGCACCCTGACTTGACCATCCCTTGTTATCTTTCTGTGAGGGATGTCCCACTGTCTGCAGATGGACTGTGAGTGAAGGGAGTCAGCGGATGGTGCAATGTATGAAAACAAATATAATTCGTAATTTATCAGGGGTTCACGAGGCTAGGAGGGTGGGAAAAGGGAAAAAAGAAGAGCTGATACCAAAGGCTCAAGTAGAAAGAAATTATTTGAAAATGATGACGGAAACATATGTACAAATGTGCTTGTAACATTGATGCACAGGTTGTTAGAAGAGCTGTAAGAACCACCAGTAAATTTATAAAAAAAAGGTAATACAAATTTGTAAAAAATATGTGTATATATAAGCAATAAAAAAAAAAAGAACTAAAGTGTCTGATTAGATTTTGGCCCATGTATATAAAAGAGACCTGGTGGCACAGCAGGCTCAGCATTGGAAACCAGAGGGTTTCCAGTTCCAGGCCAGCAGTCAGAGAAAGAGGTTTTCTCTCCCATAAAGATTTATAGCTTTGACTGCCGTACGGACCATGAGCCGCTTTGCCCTATGGGGTGGCTCCAAGTTGGAACGGGCGCGGTGGCATAGGTGGTATGCTATGAGGAGCCCTGGTGACCCACTGGGTTTCCTGCTGGGCTATTAGTGGCGGGTCCATGCCACTAGCCACCTCAAGCAGAAAAGAAGTGGCAGTCTGCTGTTATAAATGTTTATAAAGATTGAACCACATGAAAGAAAAGCCAAGAAGAGGGTGAAGAAGAAGCAAATAACAAAACAATTGACCAATTCTCAAATTCCACTTGAGCTAACTCATTTTGCTAATTTATCTACAAAACCCAAAGACAACTTGTACGATCTCCTCCAGAGATGTAGGATGCTTTCGTACATTCATCTTACTCAAGACTTCATTTTCTTTTTCCCCTCAGCCATGTTTGTCTGTCTGTCCTGCTTTACTCATTTATATATAAAAAAAGCACAAGAGTTTAAAAATTTTTTTGAAACAAGGAAAGCAAACAAAACAAAACAAACCAAAACCCTAATTCAGTCAACTGCTGTCTAGCTGTACAGGGAAGCGGTCGATTAGAAGAGAGAGGGTAGATCCAAAGTTGCTGGCATATCCCCTGGATGCTAACAAAGTCTGGGAGCCTATGAGAGCCATCTGCAGTGAGGATGACGCTGTTATCTAAAAAAGCCCCAACAAAACCTCCAAACTCACTGCCATCAAGTTTGTTCCAGCTCATAGCAAGCTTACAGGACAGGGTAGAGCTGCCTCTGTGGTTTTACAAGACAGTAACTCTTTTTTAAAAAATACTTTTATTGAGGGCTCATATCTCTTATCACAATCCATACATTCCTGCAATGTGTCAAGCACAATTGCATATATGCCGCCATCATAATTTTCAAAGCATTCTCTTCCCACTTGAGCCTGTTATCAGCTCCCCATTTCTCCCCCTCCCTCCCCTGCCAAGTCTCCCTCACAAACCCTTGATAAGTTATAATTTTTTCCATTATCCTCCATCACCTCTCAGCCACTTTTTCGTTATTCATCCCCCTGGGAGGGGGCTCTAGTTTGATCCTTGCGATCTATTCCCCCATGCTACCCCCACACTCCCCTAATCCACCTGGTGTTTCTACTCCCATTGTTGCCCCTGAGGGGTTATTTATCCTGGATTCCTTGTGTGGCAGGCTCTTATCTGTAGCAGTGTGCATGCTCTGGTCTAATCCGATTTGTAAGGTAGAATTGAGGTCGTAATAGTGGAGTGAAGGAAACACCAAAGAGCTAAAGGAAAGTTGTGTGTTTCATTGGTGCTATACCTGCACCCTGTCTGGCTCATTTCTTCCCCGTGACCCCTCTGTGAGCAGATGTTCAATTGTCTACAAATGGGCATTGGGTCTCCACTCCATGCCCCACGCCGCCCACCCCAATTCACTTTGGGTATGGTTTTATTCTGAGTGTTAGATGCCTGATACCTGATCCCATCATCACCTCATGATCACACAGGCTGGTGTGCTTCTTCCATGTGGGATCTGTTGCTTCTGAGCTAGATCTCCACTTGTTTATCTTTAAGCCTTTAAGACCCCAGACTATATCTTTTGATAGCATGGCACCATCAGCTTTCTTCACCACATTTGCTTATGCACTTGCTTTGTCTTCAGGAATTGTGGCAGGAAGGTGAGCATCATGGAATGCCAGTTTAATAAAACAAAGTATTCTTGCATTGAGGGAGTACTTGAGTAGAGATTCAATGTCCATCTGCTACCTTAATACTAAACCTATAAATATATGCACATAGATTTATTTCCCCATCATCCTGTATAAACATATTTACATATGTACATACCTGTATTTAGACCTCTATAAATGCCCTTTGCCTCCTAGTTCTTTCCTCTATTTTCTTTTACTGTCCTCTTGTCCCACTATCATGCTCAGCCTTCATTTGGGTTGCAGTATCCTCTCAGTTACAATGCCCCTGATCAAGCCCCACCAGGCCTTGATTTTGGATCACTTGTTGTTCCCTTGTCCCTGGGTTTGTTAACACCACTTCCTTCCCCCACCTCCTCCTCTCCCATGCTCTCCCGGAACCATCAGTCCCATTGTTTTCTCCTCCAGATTGTTTATCCCACCTATCTTATCTAGACAGACCTGTAGAAATAATAATATGCACAACAACAAAGACCAAACAAAGCAACAAAAGAAAACAAAACAACAACAAAAATAAAAGCCTTTAAATAGTTCAAGATCTGTCTGTTAACCTTTAGGAGTGTTATCTGGTCATACCATGCTCGGGCCCCAAAGTCCATTTTTGGCAATCCTTTGGGACTTCCTTGCTCTGTTCCCCTTGCTGTTCTGTTGCATGCACTTAGTGTTCTGTCTTGGTGTGGTGGGGTCAGATCAGATACAATTCCCACACTGTGTCTCTAGTGTGTGCCCCGTAGGGCTATGGGCAGTGAGAGATGTTATGTCTTGTAGTGGGGCCAGTCATATGATCCTCTCTGTGCATTGGCTGCTCTGAGTAGAGCTATCGTCCTCAAGGCTTGGTGGGCCAGGATGTGCTCCACTCTGTCTTCCTCCCCCTTCATTTGCTCCCGTGTGCTCTGATCAGACATGTCCCTCTCCCTGAGCTGTAGCTTCAGTGCTGTCCTCTGAAGTGAATTCTTTTGTGGGGCGGGGTAGCTGTCCACTTAGTTGGGATTGGGGCTAGCCCCTCAGACCTCTCTACTGGTTCCCTTCTTCATGTAGGTATATTGCATTCACATCTTAGAGCACTGGGTTGAAAGGACTGTAACTCTTAATAGGAGCCTTCTCCACAGAGTTACTAGTGGCTTACTTGCAGTCAGCAGCCCAAAGCTACCACTATGCCACTAGGGATATTTGCCATATAAAGACCCAAATTCAAACTCACTGTCATGGAGTCATGCCAGCTCACAGTAACCCTACAGGACATCTTTCTCCCACAGGGCAGCTGGTGGGTTTGAACTGCTGACCTCACAGTTAGCAGCTCAACTCATAACCCCAGGGCTCCTTGCCATCTAAAGTATGGCTAAGCATACCCTATTAACACCTCTTCTTAGTCATAATTCCAGAAAGTTAACCATTTGCGAGTGCCATAAATAGGCTTACTCAGGGGCCAGAAAGATCAATAGTCAATGTTCTAGTTTTTATGAGATCATATTCTGAGAAAATAAATCATAAATAAAAGTCATTACAAATTGTTGTTTGTGTATTGTAGGAAATAAACAGTGATTGATAAAAGAGTACAATTTTAGAGGGGTAAGAAGGAAAGGGGAGCCAAGGGATGGAGTGGACTATGCACTGGGCTGTCAGCTGCAAGGTCAGCAGTTTGAAACTACCAGCTATTCCTGAGGAGAAAGATGAGACCTTCTCTTCTTGTACAGATTGACAGCCCCAGACACCCACTGGGGCAGTTCTCCTCTGCCCGAGAGTCACAACGAGTTAGCATCGACTGGATGGCAGTGATGGTGGGGCGGGGCAGTTCGGGAAAGGAAGACGACTTTCTAAGTAGGGTCCTTATCAAATCACCCTCTAGACAGGCAGCTAAGACACAAGGAAGAAGAAGGGGTAGACCATGTGACAAAACAGAAAAAAGTGCTTTCCATGACAGAACACGATGTACATAGGCTTGTTGGAGTTCAAAACAGTGAGTAAAAGAAGACATTGGCAGCATCAAGAAATCAAAAACACACAAGTATAACCAGACTGTACCCACCAGTCATGACTGAACGAGTGTGAAGCCTTGGATAGAAACAATAGGATCAGCTGGTGGATTAGACATGGGACATCAGACAAAAAAGAGTAATCAAGAATAACTCTTATAGTTTAACCACCTTATTATCTCAGTAAGGAGTCCTGGTGGCATAGTGGTAATGCATCAGGCTTCTAACCACAAGATCAGCAGTTCGAAACTCCCAACAGCTCAAGAGAAAGACGAAACTTTTTATTCCTATAAAGAATTACAGTCTCAGAAAGTCACAGGGGCAGTTTTACCCTACCCATGGGTCACTATGAGTTGGAATTGACTCGATGGTCATGAGTTTGAGTTTCTATTATTTCAATTAATGCAGAAAAAGTATTTGACAAAATTAAACACCCTTTCATAAAAAATTCAATATAAAAAAGGGCAATTGCAAAAAAGCCAAGAGATAACATCCTATTTAATAAAGATTGAAAGCTTACTCGCTCAGATGAGGTATAAGATAAAGAAGCCATACTTTCCAATTTCTAAATGTATAAAACTATTAAAAATCAAAACGCTGGCAGAAGACCTGAGGTATAGATCCAAAGAATATACTGTATATACTTGTGTATAAGCCGAGTTTTGCAGAACCTTTTTAATGCAATTTTGTGGTAAAATTAGGTGCCTCAGCTGATATTCAGGTTGGCTTATACTCGAGTATACATCATAAATGAGTGTCCATAAATTAAACCCATGTTATCAATGGTTAAACTAATTTTCCACAAGTTCATGTAATGAGAAACAAGCACTCTCTTTAATAATAAACTGGACTCCAAATTCAGACAATATACCAAAAAAAATTAATTCCACAGAGATGATCAATATCATAAGAGCACTAAAGTCATACAGATGTTAGAATAAGATATAGAAGCAAAGTTTCTTTACCGTGTATTCTGCAATCAGTTCTTAGATATTATGGATAAACAAATGAAGAAAATTATCTAAAATTGATTGTTGTATTAATTGCACAACTTAAAAATGTATTTAAACTATAGAATTATATTGTACATGAACGATTTGTCAATAAACTGGTTTAAAATAAAGTCAATAAAAATCAACAAAAAATCAAAATTAAATACATTTGTCCATCAAAAAGTATTTTTAAGATAGTAAAAAGAACATGAAAGTGAGAGAAAATATTTAGAAATCATGTATCTTACAAGTTTAACACACAGTATATATAAAAAGTACAACTCAACAATGAAAGTACTTTACTTTTAAAATGGGTGAAAGACTTGAACAGACTTTTCCCAAAGACATACATGTGACCAATAAACACATAAAAAGAGGATCAATACCATTAGTTATTAGTGAATATAAATCAAAACTTAAACTGAGCCACTACTTCACACTCACTGCAAACCAAAAATTCAAACCCACTGCCATCTAGCAGATTCTAAGTCATAAGAATCCTAGACAGAGTTTCCCACGTTTTAAGTCTTTACTGGAGCAGACAGACTCATTTTCTTGTGCAAAATGGCTTCTGGGCTTAAACAAGAAACATTGGGTGAGCAGCCCAAGAAAGGAAAGGTAAACTACATTAAATGTGATAAGGACAAAGATCTTGTAAGACACTAAAAGAGAAGCAGCATTTGGATATGGTAAGATAGAGGTCACTGGTAACTTTGAAAATACGTGTCAGTGAAAAAGGGGATGAAAGACTAGTAAAGTCAGAACAAAATGGGAGATGTTATGTAAATGAAGATACTGTTTAATTCTTTTGGGATTCTATTTTAAAAGGAGCAGAGATTGAAGGCAATAATTAGAACTGTGGAACAGTTAAAAGAGACTTAGAAAAAAATATTTGTGTGGCAGTTACATAATCACCTTGTCAACTTGAGTGAAGGGGTAGAGTCTAGCCTGTCAATCAGGTTGCAGGCTGATGACTGACAAGCCACATGGAGACACACTGATGGAACCAAAGCTGAAATGCTTACACTGCCACTAGATCCACAAGACTTTCCACCCACTAGCCTGTGATCTTTCTTTGCATGTATTGTGTGAGTCTGAAGAGGAATTTATGGACTGGTATCGGACATATGGGCTAATATCAGACTTATGGACCTGATCTGGACTGAGCTGGGATGTTTTCTTAATATACAACTCTGTGATACAAATCTCTCTCATACATATATGAGTGTCTGTGGATTTGTTTCTCTGGTCTACCGGGACTAACACAATTAGCAATAAGAAGAGCATGCTTCAGGAAGACCAAAAGGAACAATTCAGTAGAAAAGGCAACAATAAAGTTACAAGAAAAGAAGCAGCCTTTGAGAATCTGGAATGGGAACTGGACTGACTACTAGCCTTTGATAGGAGCTGACTCACTGCTGTCTGATTTTATCACACACTGTGTACATGGTGCTGGAAAGCTGGGAGACTCCAAAGTAGGAAAATGAGTGCTTTCACTTTGAACTCTTTTCCTTTCCACTGTGAAGAATGACAGGAGATTATCAGGAGGGAGAAGGATGAGGATAAAGAGGAGTGTTGAAAGTTTGAGGAAAAGACATGACGATGTGAAATAGATCCTTTCTATAGATGGAGAGAAAGATGCTGTGAGCCTGCTCTGGCACACAGTGCTGAGTGCCCACAGACACTTGTGATTCTCCTTCACTATCACTCAGTGACTCAGAAGGAGCCTATGAGCAGGCAGATAATGAGGGTCAAGCAGAGTCAGAGCTTCTTGTCAGACAAGTTTTCACATTCACGGTGCCTCTTTTTTTCATGCCACTAAAAAACCACAGGGGAAACGCAAGTAATACGAAGGAATAATGACCAAGTATTTACATGAAGAGTTGTCCACAGCAAGGCAAGTAAAAACAGAATGAGTCTCTTTTAATTTCTCGATGACTCTCACTCCAAGCGACTACCTTTAGCTGATGGAATTCCACTTTCCACACACCCAGCTGGACTTCGGCTCAGGTAGAGATGAGAAGAAGGGAAAATAATTTCAGTCCTTACTGTTAACATGCCAGACTCTGGGCTAATGGAAGGTTTAAATTTTATCCAAACAGTTACAGATATACCCTTTATATATACACCAACGTTTTCTCAATAGCGATACGGTCTATGTATTATGGAAATAGTTCAATATAATTTAACCAATCAAAACTCCCCCATAAACAACATGCTACATACTAGATAGTCTACTTCATTCACTGTCTATTCATAATTATATTAACTATTAAAAGGGTGAAAGAAAAAAAACAACCTTACTGTTCCCGTAAAGAGTTACAGTCTCAGAGGCCCACAGGGGCAGTTTGACTCTGTCCTACAGGGTCACTATGAGTTGGAATCGACGCAATAGCAGTGAGTTTATCAAAAGTGAATTTAATAATTTAAAATATAGTTTTAGTGTTAAATATTTATCACACACACAAAAATTCTAAACCAAGTAAACACTTTATTCAGAAATGTATCTAAGAAACAATTGGAAATAGTTAAGCATTAAGAGAATTTGAGCATCAGCTAGAGAATCTTCTTGTTTTCCGGATAACTTGTAATTTCTTACAGAGAATGTTACCACTTTAAAAACTCCTTCCGCCTTAGCAATTTACCAGTTTTGAAATCCAAAGTCTTAACTAAATCTGTCCCTACTTCTAAAACCTCTCAAAATATTTTGTTCCCTGAAGCTGAAATTCTAACTATATTGATTGAGGTGTATAAAATCTAATTTTGTATCTCAGCTGTAGCTTATTATCATGGATAAAATGCACACAAATGCTCACAATTATGCAACTGACTCTGGCTTCTATTTCCATAGAAACTGAATATTAATGACCCCAAATGGGATATACTTATGAGTGCTTAATTTAAAACACTCCATATTTGGTGATCTGGCTTCAGTTTCCACAGAAGCAACAATCAATGAGAGCTTGGCAGCTAAGTTATTAGGAATATTTGCAGGTCTTAAGCTTAGGCCCACCAGCTGTGTCACTAGCTATTGACAATTTGGGTTATATGTCAGATAAGATGCTTTCTTAGAAAACACCAAAGAAAATCTAAATAAGCATCTTGCTAGCTGTTATAATTATACATAGTAACTAAAACACCATGTAAAGTATAAACATATCTGCTAAAAACATACTATTATGAATACTAGTATACTCCATGGCAAGGAGGTTTGAAACTAAAGAATTATAATATTGAGAGGAAAATAGATGTATTATAACAGAATTTATAAGTTTATTTTTTCACTACCATAAAGCACCAAGAAAATAAGTACTTGGAAAAACAAAAATTTTAATGTAGATATAAACTCACTGCCATATTGTGGATTTAAGCTCAGTGACCTTCCAGCATAGAGTAGTACTACCTCTGAGTTTCTGAGACTTTAAATCTTTATGGCAGCAAACAGCCTCATCTTTCTCCAGTGGAGCAACTGGTGGGTCTGAACCACTGACCTTGAGGTTAGCAGCTCAATGTGAAACCCAATACACCACCAGGGCTCTTTAATATAGCTATAAAGTAATTATATAAATTAATTGTATGTTGTTGGTAAGAGATCATATAAAATCCACTCTACAAAAAGTAGTGAAAATATTTCATTACTTGAGAAAAATAATCAAGAATACAATCAAACTAGTAATATAATGTGCTAAATTCTCCTTGTCACTTTAATGTAGGTATAGAGTCAAATAAGTCAAATGTCTATTTTGATTTAGAATGGTTTATACGCCTATAAGTCAAGATATTGAACTGTGTCAAAACACTATTTGCAAGGATCTGGTAGTTTTTAAAGAACCGTTCTGTGTAAGTTGAAGTTTCCTATTATATGTTAAAATCCATGCAAGTTAGGCACACTTGAACTTTGTGTTAAACATACATGTTCACATATTACATGTAATTTTGATAATTTATTCCAACAAGACCTTGATGTGATCTAGCTATCTTTCAAAACAGCCTGTAAAGTTTTCATTTACAAATCATCTCATAAACCATGGCTTATTTAAAAAATCACACTCTCACCAGACTGATGATGTGCATGATGTCCAGAAGCCTCAACTGACTGCCTTTGCTCACTGTCTGGAGAAGACAGCAAAGTAGTAGACTGAGGGCTTTCTGCAGAAGATGCTGCAGGAGGAGACTGAGCAGACAGCGCCGAGGATGTAGATGGTTGAAGAAACTGTTGTTCAGCTGGACTATCTACTTCCATTGCAGCTTCACCTACTTCCAAATCAGTGCTGGATGGGATAGTAGGAAGAGTGGAAACGTCTGATGGACTCGATCCACCTTCAAAAAGCACATACACGCAAATTCAAATTTTACAACATACTTCCCAAATCAACTACTTTAAAGAAAGACTTTCAGTGTGGTGTGTATGCACACATCCCCACATACCCAAAGCAATTTAAACTGAGGCTAGCAAAACACCCACAAGCTACTTCGTCCATTTGACCAAGCAGGTTAATCAATAGAAGTGAGAAAAATCTATCGATGGCATGTTCTTGTTAAATCAATCTTCCTAGAAAACTTTTCAATATAATAGCTTCACCTAAGCAGAATTACAGCAGTTTCTGAGTTATAGTCTAGTCTCTAAAATCTGAAGGAGACAATTTAAATCTAGTAGCTAGACAATATCATAATAAATTTACATGGATTCATCTCCAAAACCGGTAACAAACTACCTTTGATAACATCTGCACAAATGTTTGATTGGAGGTAGAGGCAAGAACAAAACTACATATAGGCCAGAAAAGAATTTAGCTCCTGATTCCCATTTCATTAGCAGTAATGCTATAAGAACTAACATTAAATGATCTATTCAAGGTTTAAAAGGCTGTTCTGTGGCAGGCTTTAAGACTGATTTAAGAAAATAAAATGTGAAAAACTTGCCTGGTTTTGTTTCATATCTATAGTTAATAAAAAGAAAAATGGGATTGACTAATATAGTTAATGTGTTATTAGTTGCAATTACTATAGGGAATGAAAAGTATTTCTACAATGAATTATTTTAATAATTTTTTCTTTTAAATGATCTACTGATTTCCTGATTTAAACTTAAGCATAAACATAATATATCCTAAAAAATCTGTTACCCTACAATTAAAAAAAATCGATGGATACGTAGGCGTTACCAAGAATAATTTATGGATGAAATTTAATCAAATATTTTTATTTGAGGATTTAAAATATTGTCATACGGCTGAATGGTAACATTATCGGCCATATACAGGTTAACTTTTGTAATTTTCCATTTTTTTTAAGAGATGAGAAACTTACTAAAGATCCCAAACCTGAAAATATCTAAGATTAGCAATGAGGTCAGCCTAACTACAGAACCAGTAACAAATGCATGTAAGTAATCAGAAGGTCATATTTTTTTAGAATACAGGTATAAAACTTGCCTATTTACAGAGTTTTGTTTATGTCTACTGTCAGAGCACACACAAAAGAACTTAACCAATAATCTCAAACTTTTCACGTTTTTAAAAAGAGCAAAAAATAAAGATGAGGCCAATGTGACCAGAAGGGACAAATTCTAACCAATGGATTTGTCTTTTACTGCTTCCTACAATGAAAACTTTGTGGTTACTGTAGCTCTAAGACATGACACAAACGATATGGTATAAATAAAACTAGTATCAACAAATAGTTTGGGCTAGTTTTATGAAACTTCAGGTTCACCAAGAAAGTTACCTCTGGATCGAGATCTTCCTCGCCCTCTATTGCTCTGTGCAACTTCACTTGCTTCCTCAAACCATCGAGACAGCATATCAGACATTCTCTGCATCAATGATACATTGGGACTTTGTTCTCCTATGGCAACAGAGAGCTTTTTAGTGCTTTTAATAGGGCAGTAGGTTCAATGCAAAATCTAGATTTGAAGCTTTGGAATAAAAATCAAATTGCCTAAATCAATCCTATATAAACGCATTAAAACCACCATTGCATTTTATAGTAAGTGACTGAATGTTTCTCCAACTATACTGTAAGTTCTTTTGGGAAAGGATTCACATCACCATCATTGCCTATTAGCAACACTCCTTTCTTTCTGTTTATGCCAACCCACATCTTTAGTTCCATGAATTCCAGCTTAGCGATGCTCAAGAGTTAAAAACTAAACAGATTATAAAAACAAAGGTTTGTGCTCACATTAAAGCACTATAAATTATCTTTATGCTTTTAAATCAATTTTCCATAAATAGCATGGGCTTCCATCATCATTCACAATAAGCAAATTTTGTGTCTTTGATGCTCCCCCCCACCCCCCACTATCATGATCCCAATTGTACCTTAAAATCAGGCTAGACCAGAGCATGTACACTGACTGTACAGATAAGATCTAGAAACACAGGGAATCTGGGACAGATAAACCCCTTAGGACCAATAATGAGAGTCGCGATACCAGGAGGGGAAGGAGAAGCTAGGGTAAAAAGGGGCAACTGATCACAAGGATCTACATATAACCTCCTCTCCTCCCTGGAGGATGGACAACAGAAAAGTGGGTGAAGGGAGACGTCAGACAGTGTAAGATGTGACAAAATATTAATAATTCATAAATTATCAGGGGTTTATGAGGGAGGGGAAGACATGAGCTGATACTAAGGGCTCAAGCAGAAAGAAAATGTTTTGAGAATGATGATGGCAACAATTGTACAAATGTGCTTGACACAAAGGATGCATGTGTGGATGATAAGAGGTGAACAATCCCCCAATAATGATTAAAAACATTCTCCTTGAATTCAATTGAACCAGAGTGTGGCTTGTATCTCTCCTTACTCCTTTTCCTCCTTCAAATAAAGGAGTTCTCTCTCTCTCTCTCTCTTTTTTTTAAAAGAGTTTTTTCTTACGGCCTTTTTCAAATTAAAAGTATGATGTAAGATTAAAGTGTGATAACTATATCCTACAAGTATGTTATTTTATCAAAACAAATATAATTTATGTTCTTGTATTTTTGCTGACACCAGTTTATTAAACACTTCACTAATTTATTTAGTAGAGCTATGTATTCAAATACATTTATGTATACGAAAAACTACCAAGAGAAAATAGTGGGAATATTTATTTTATTTTTTTTTGTTTTATTGGCACATAATCCATACAATTCAATAGTTCAATCATATCAAGAAGAAGTGTACAACATTACTACAATAAATTTTTAAAAATTTCCCCCCATGGTTTAATTGCTTTTAAAACGAGTTGTGTAATCACAATCAGTTCTAGTGTCCCTAGTGTTCCCTCCCACTTCCTGCATTCATGGTTTGCTGCCGAAATCCTCTCACCCTCCCTTATCTCCCCCACTCCTCACCCTTTGTATCTATGCATCTACTGCTGCACTTTGCAAATGGAAAATCCCACAATAAAAAAACAAAACCAAAATAAAGTGACAAGGATATAATAATAATAATATGAAGATAAAAATACAAATATTGAATAAAAAAGAAAAGACTGCCATCAATATTTAAAAGGCCAGGGAAGAAATTTTTGTCAGAGAACACGTAAGCGACACTTGCACCTAGAACAAATTCAAGTTGGGTCAAGAGCGAGGTCAACTGACCAAGAATCAAGTTCAATCCAGCATAATCAAGATTACAATGATCTATCAGACAGTAAATCTGTTGGAGTCCCCTGCCTAACGCTAGAGGGGATCTGCCAGTAGTTTAATCTGACTAGATACCCTACTGATGGGTTTGGGCACTAACTTGACCCAACTTGAATTTCTCATTTTCTATCTTCATCTACTGAATAGGCAAAAATTATGCAGTCTGATAACACATGTTTTATGGAGCAACAGATAGTCTTACATTTTCACTGGGAATATAAATGAATACTAATAAGAATTAGTACATCATGTAGGTTTGGTAACTATCAAAAATTTTAAATATTTATTAGTGACCCAGCCACTTCTAGAAAGTCATCCTAGATAAACTAGCATAAGTATGATAAGTGATTGATGAGGGGTCCCAAAAGTTCATGGAAAATGTGTCATTACGAAAAAACTATGGATAGGTATAAAATTTTTGTTTTGCAGGAAAAGAAACTTCTACCAACCCATTAAAATAGGATCTATTTTAGTTAGAGACACTGTATGAGTTCTGCTAATACTGAAGCAAGAAAAAGTACCAAATACATGGGGAAGCTTGAGTAAAAGCTGAAGTTTCATGAAGACACTACGCCTCCCCAAATCAGCAGTTACACATGAGTCACTAATTTGCAGAAAGGGCGAGGCGAGGTGATGCTGCAGATGAAACCCACATCAGCAGATCATCCACATCAATTCTCGAGAAGTCCATGAATCTTGCGCATGCCCGGAGTGAAAAGAACTGATGACAAAGAGCACACAACAGCCAACACTACAGACATGTCAGTTGGATTCACTTACACACTTCTGACTGGAAATTAAAGTTGAACAAACTTTCTATTAAATGACTTGCCAAAACTGTTATACCCAGATCAACTGTCGACAAGAGCAGAGCTTTCACTAGAACATTTAAGAAGTAGGATCAAGATCCTAATGCATATTTCTTTGAAGAATTGTAATAGGACATGAAACATGGCTTTTCAAGTATGATGCTGAAGACAAAGCACATCGAAATAATAGCCTGTATTAACCTGGTTAAAGTCTCAGGAACCTCTGTTTTTTGTTTTGTTTTTAATCATTTTCTTAGAGGCTCATACAACTCTTTATCACGATCCATACATACGTCCCTTGTACAAAGCACATCTGTACATTCATTGCCTTCATCAATCTCAAAACATCTGCTCTCCACTTAAGCCCCTGGCATCAGCTCCTCATTTTTCCCCTCCCTCCCTGCTCCCCCATCCCTCATGAACCCTTGATAATTAATACACTGTCCAATGTCTCCCTCCACCCACTTTTCTATTGTCCGTCCCCCAGGGAAGAGGGAGCCTCAGGTCTTCAGAGATGGACTAAATGGCTGGTGTCATCACTTACTAACTTTGATGGAGCTTCTGTTGAGAAAGACAGTTTAAAATTTCTATTTTTATCCTTTAATTCCAACTGCATGAACTTTGTGAAGTCTCCTCATATGTAACAAGATGTTTACCGCAGCATTTTTATAATAGTGGAAGCAAGTTTAAGCATTACATTTTAAATGCCATATACACACAAAGCTGACTGAAGTATAGTTACCATCTCGTTCTCGTTCACTCTCGGGTCTTGCTCTGGGGCCAGTATCTGACCAATCACCACGAAGTCTCAAACGCTTAACTGGAGGTTGTCGTAGCTAAGCGATAAGGATAGGGTAGATTATAGGTAAGTCTAAATGAATACTCATTCACTCTCAACTCTTAAAACATACTTAGAGTCTAATTCAGTGGTTCTCAACCAACCTAATTTTGCAGCCCTTTAATACAGTTCCTCGTGTTGTGGTGACCCCAACCATAAAATTATTTTCATTGCTACTTCATAACTGCAATTTTGCTACTGTTATGAATCGGGTGACCCCTGTAAAAGGGTCATTTGACCCCAAAAAGGGTCGTGACCCACAGGTGGAGAACCATTGGTCTCCTTAATTTCTTTACTGAGTGCAATTAAGATGCTAGCTCAAAATACAAGAGGCAGTAGAGAAACACAGAAGCTGATTAATTCATACATATCATTCATAATGATAAGTATACACGGATGCTAACAGCCTATACGTAGTAGCTTCAACCTAGAGTCTGAATGCAAATTTGAACCATGTGTGTAGGATTTCAATCCCAACTGTATCACTCACAAGAGTGAAAGTAGTTAGCCACTCAGAGACTCAATTTCTCACTGTAAAATCTAAGTATAGGCCAGCTTCAGACCATGACACTTGAATTGTTGACTTGTACAGATTAAATCTGAAGTGACTGGATACTATTGACATAAACAATGGGGTTTTCTGATGGGTCAAAACTTTAAGATTCATTCACAGAGGCAGAACCATGCCTACCAGAAAATGCATGTCATAAGAAAGCAAGGAGGGTACTACAATAGTAAATCTGTGGTGATCATGGACCACCGTTCATTAGGCACCCTTCAAAGCAAGGGATCTGAACCAAAGCCCAAGGACTACCAATTCCATAGCCTTGGGAGAGCAGTTTTTACAAATATTTTCAATTATTCTGAGCATTTACCTAGAGGCGGAATTGTCAGGTTATATGGCACCTGTGTTTAACTTTCTAAGCAACTGCTACTCTGAAAAGCTAGTCTGGATGCTATCATGGGGATTTAATGTACACCACTCAAGAGAAAGGAGGGAGGAACAGAGATACATGTTAGTAACATCTTTTATATATACCTTTGAATTGTGGGCTATGACAAGTATGATTTATTTTTTATTTTAACCCATTTCAGAATTACATTTTTGGCTTAGTTAACTCAACAAAGAATAAAAAAAAAAACAACCAAAAAACACCTCACTTTTTTTCAGCACGCCCCCACCCTCCAAAAAATAAAAAACGAGTCATGAATCAGTCTGGTTCATTCTAATCACAGGAACAGCTTCTGGCTGCATAGTCTGTGGTGGCAAAGCCAGCTAGCCCAATTGGAATGTCTATGAATCTCCACCTCCGTCATTATGCACCAGTCAAAAGGCTCGGCTACACGGATACTTTAAGAGCGCACCGAAAGAGGAAATTACACAGCATAAGAGAACTTCAGAGCAGATTTCATGTTTTCAACCTCACCAGTAAACTGGCAGATAGCTATCATGAACCACCAGACACTCTTTTCTTTGTCAGTCTCCTAACAAATCAATGTTGTTTTAAAATTCTAAAACGTCTTTTGAAGGTAATGTAGGTATTCCTCCCTAATTTTACAGCCCATTGGGCATAAAATAATAAGAACTAAATTTAAAAATTACAAAATGGTTGTTCTTCAATAACCTTTAAAATGTGTTTACTACTAGGCATTGAATCAATACCAAAAAGCCACTATAATTAATAAAAGTCAGTGGTTAATTTCAAATGATATTTATAAGCTAGAGTGGAAATGATTAAACACAGGACAAATTGGTTAAACACTGGACATCCCCTTACAGAAGGGTTGCAGGGAGGAGATGAGCCAGTACAGTGTAAAAATGATGAACATACAACTTTCCTCTAGGTCTTTAATGTTCTCCCCCAACCCCCACTATCATGATCCCAATTCTACCTTATAAATCTGGCTAGACCAGAGGATGTACACTGGTGTAAATCAGAGCTGGAAACACAAGGAATCCAGGACAGATAAACCCCTCAGGACCAATAATGAGAGTAGCAATACCAATAGGGTAAGGGGAAGGTGGGGGAGAAAGAGGGAACCGATCACAAGGATCTACATATAACTCCCTCCCTTGGGGACGGACAACAGAAAAGTGGGTGAAGGGAGACATCGGACAGTGTAAGACATGACGAAATAATAATTATTTATAAATTATCAAGGTTTCATGAAGGAGCGGGGGTGGGGAGGTAAGGGGGAAAATGAAGGAGCTGATACCAAGTGGAAGAAAAATGTTTTGAGAATGATGATGGCAAGAAATGTACAAATATGCTTGACACAACGGATGTATGCATGGATTATGTAAGAGTTGCACAAGCCCCCAATAAAATGATTTAAAAAATAATAAAAAACCTAATTGAAAAACAGGTTAGGAAAAGCTTAACAGGTCAAAAGTACATATTTTTCTATTGCCAAATACAATCAAGGATGAGTTATTTCTAGATTTTTCATTTTATAAATAAAAGTACATGTGTTACTGCATTTAATTTTAGCAATAATTCATTCAATTATTTTTAACAAGTATCTCTACTTTAACCTTTTTGTTCACTCACTTACCTATTTTGTAAGCTTTACGTAAGGATAATATTCTATGTCATTTGTTCATAATTGTGTATGAGGGACATAATTAGGGAAAGAGGGGCTACTGGTATGTGAATAGGATATGGTAATTAATCCTATTAGTGTACAGACATGAGAAAGATTAAAAAAATTCATTGCCAATGAACTCTTTAGAGTGCCCTTGTAAACTTGTTTTTTATAAATTTATATATCGCATTTAAAAACTTATTTTACAGGTCTTTTGAACCCTGGTGATGCAGTGGTTAGTGTTGGGCTGCTAACTGAAAGATCAGCAGTTCAAAACCACCTCCATGGGAAAAAGTGAGGCTCTCTCCTCCAGTTAAGAATTACAGTCTTGGAAACCCTAAGGGCAATCCCACTCTGTCCTGAAGGGCCACTGTGAGTCAGCATCGACTTGATGGCAGTAAGTTTTACACAAGTGTAAGGATTGTGGCTCTTTCTTGTTGCTGCTGGATATCTATAAAATTAAAGGAACATTTTGCAGTTAACAGTATTATTTTCCTTTTAGAAATAAGTCTCATGATATTTTTCTAGAAAATATCCTTATTTCTATATTATCCCTCGGTGTTTCATATCTTTGTTCCCTAGACTATAAATGCCTCAAAAATGTAAGGCTCTTTTTAGGCCTTTTGATGTCACTCAATTAATATTTTCTGAAATGAATAAAAAAGACGGGTTTGAGTAAACGTGGTAGTTACATAATCTGGTGTCAACTTGCAAAGGGGTGGAGTCTATTCTGTCAATCAGGCCACAGTTTGAAGACCTCATTTTGGAAGTGTCACAGGGATAAATAGCTCACTGGAGGCCAAATACACACAGACTGCTTTGTCTTCCTGCTGACAAGACACATGGAGCTATGCTAGAACCCTGGAGGAGCCACGTGGAGTCCCACATCAACGCTGGGATGCTTCCACCACCACTGGATCCACAAGACTTTCCACCCAATGGCCTGTGATCTTCTTGCACTTAACATCATTGCACGTGTTGCGTGAGTCTGAAGAGGATTTTATGGGTTGGTATAGGACATATGGGCTAATATCAGACTTAAGGACTTGATCTGGACTGGGCTGGATGTTTTCTCAATACACAATTGCTCTTTGATATAAAGCTCTTTCTTTACATATATGAGTGCCTCTGTGTTTTTTTTCTCTAGTCAATCCGTACTAACACATTAAAATTACCTCTTCTCTCCTCTCTTCTGCAGAAGGAGTTTTAAGTTCCCGTGCCGTATCATCTTTTGGGTCAAAGAGATAGATGTAATCGGAAGAGTAACTGACAAGAATTTCTTGGCCATCTTCACTGTAACACAGCGATGTCACCCTGCAGGACTTATTGCTCAGATGGGAAGGGATGAAACGGGCGACCATTCCAGTTGTCCCCCGACCTGCATAATTCCCTAAAGAAGACACGAAGAAGGTATTTAAAATGTATAATCTTTGTAAAGAAAATTATTTTTAAAATACTTAATCTGAGTTAGGAGTTAACCAATTAAATATTTCTATTGTTTTTCTAACTTTTCTCTCCATCACACTTACCTTTATCCTCCCGAGTGAAAAATGACAAACATTATAAAAGTCAAAACCCATAATTTTCTATAGCAATACATTTCAAAGTTTCTCCCCATAGGGTCGTAAAAACATCATGAAATACTATTTTCATAATAATCCATATTATTTAAGTACAATATATTTCCTGAATTTTATGACAAAATATATTTTGAAACTGTAAATACTTTGCAAATATTTTTTTCAATGGGTAAGACTATTACATCGTCTTACCAGTAGCTCTTGTGCCCAGCATCCGTCGATCGTATATTCGTACTGAGCTATCAGAACAACCCACAGCAAGGTAATATGGTATTGGTGGACAAATAGCTACAGATGTGGCAGCTCGTCGGCAGTTAATTAAAATGTCCTACAAAAGATCAAACAACAGCATTTACACAGAGCTATAGAGAACAGATGATACCAGACTTAAAGCATCTTCCCTTCAATGAGGAGAAAATGACCTTTCTGAGAAATAGCAATGCAGTCCGCAGCCAATGCAAGTTGGGGTTCTAGTCTATTTTTCAGGTTTCAATCACAAATCATTCCTAACACACTGAACCTACGTGGCAATAAAATTATATACTTAACTAATATTCCTCCTAAGTCCTATCGCCCAAAGGAAAATTCTCTTTTTATAGTTTATTATATGACTCAAAAATTTCTAATACTGTACCCTGTCCTATGAACCAACTAAAGAGAAAGAAATGTATTTCAAATTACTCACTAAACTTAAGAGATTCAAAAAACAACTAGTATTTGAGGAGCTCAGAACACATCCCAATGAGTAGGTAATTGCTTCTACATGCAATTCCGATGCCTGGTCACTATTACAGAACATTTTGATAAAAACTGTGTAGATCAAGAATCCTGATAAAAAGAAAATGCAGAACAAAATTTCAAATTCTCTGGAGCCACAAAGGATGAATGAACCCCAAAGTGATTATCCCTAGATCATCTTTAAACCACAAATACCTCTTGAAGTCTTAGAACCAAACAGTAGTGGAGTGAAATCCCAGATAATGGATGCCTTGAGCACTGTTTGCTTTGAAGACTTAATCTACACAGGATCAGGAACCCTGGTGATTTCGTGGTTTATGAGTTGGCCTGCCAAGTACAAGGTCAGCAGTTTTAAACCACCAAGTGCTCTGTGGGAGCAAGATAAGGCTTTCTACGTCTAGAAAGATTTGCAGTCTCAGAAACCCACACGGGCAGTTCTAGTCTGTCTTACAGGGTTGATAAGGAGATCAATGGCGATGGCAGGTGAGTTTTGAGATCAAATTGACAACAGAAATACAAAAGATCAGAAAGCTAGGAGATAGTGAGTTTATATTAATTAAGGAGGACATTTTGGGGAAAGGAGGGAGGGAACACTAAAACTTAAAGAATGTAATAAATGTCACTAAATTGGATATGAAGAAATTTTGAATGTAATGCTATGTATATTCTCATCAATGATGACATAAAACTAAATTACTAATAAAAATATACCATAAATAAGAAAAAATTAAAATTACTCCAAGATGTAAGATTCAAAACTGAACAACTGAGCTTGATCAGCAGCTGGTACCATATATACTCGAGTAAAAGCTGACTCAAATATCAGCCAAGGCACCTAATTTTACCATAGAAACTGCATATAAAATGTGCTGACACCAAGTCCCGAGTACGATATTCCTGCTTGTAGAGACAATGAACAGAGAGGACCATAGAACCGGCCCTATCACGAGACACGACATCCCTCACTAAACCATAATGCTGCGGGGACAATACTAGAGACACAGTATGGGAATTATGCATAATCTGACCCCATCATGCTGGTGTGAAACACTAAGGGCATGCAACAGAGCAGCAAGGGGAGTAAAGTGATGAAATCCCCGGGAAATACCAAAAATAGACTTTGGAGACAGAGTGTAACACCCCATCAGACTTGACTGGAAAACACTCAAAAAATCCAACAAACAGACCTTTAACTATTTATAAGACTTCCTATTTTTGTCAGTGGCTTTCTTTTTGTTGTTGTTGTTATTTTGTTGGTCTTGACTTCCTTTGTTGTTTTATCTGGCTTTTTGCGCTTATTAATGTATCTCCATGTCTATCTAGATAACGCAGGTGGGATTAACAACCCTAGTGGTGTAAAACACTGGAGTGCTAACTGCAGGATAGGCAGGATTAATAATTCGGGAGAGGAAAGGTACAGGACCAATGGTTCCGGGGGCCTATGGGAGAAAGGGAGGTAGGAGAGATGAAAGGGGTGGGGGTGAGGGAATCAACCCAGGGACAAGGGAACAATAAATGAACTAAAATCAACGGAGAGAAGGGTGTAGGATGCCTAATGGGGCTTAATCAAGGGCAATGTAGCAGCTAGGAATTACTAAACCAGAATGAAGGCTGAAAATGATGGTAGGAGAACAGGAAAGTAAAAGGAAATAGAGGAAAGGGCCAGGAAACAAAGGGCATTTATAGATGTCTAAATACAGTCATGTACATATATAAATATATAAATAATGAGAGAGGAACAGAACTATATACTCACATCTATATATTAAGAATTAAGCTTGCATATGGACATTGGGCCTTGACTCAAGTACTCCCTCAACATAAGAACACTCTGTTATAACAATTCGGCATTCAGTGATGCTCACCTTCCTGACACGATAGCTGAAGACAAAATGGGTGCATAAGAAAATGTGGTGAAGAAAGTTGATTGTGCCTGGCTATAGAAAGATACAGCATCTGGGGTCTTAAAGGATGGAAGATAAACAAGCAGCAATCTAGCTGAGAAGCAACAAAGTCCACATAGAAGAAGCACACCAGCCTGTGTGATCATAAGGTGTTGATGGGATCAGGTACCAGACATGTAAAACCCAGAACAAAATCATACCAAAAGGTGAATGGGGGCCCCTAGCTGGAGACCCAAAGCCCATCTGTAGACAACTGGAATCCCCCTACAGAGGGGTTACAGGGAAGAGATGAGCCAGCCAGGGTGCAGTATAGCACAGATGAAAGACACAACCTTCCTCTAGTTCTTTGGTGCTTCCTTCCCCCCACTATCATGACCTCAATTCTACCTTACAAATTGAATTAGACCAGAGCATGCACGCTGCTACAGATAAGAGACCACAACACAGGGAATCCAGGATAGATAACCCCCTCAGGAACAACAAGGAATATAGAGATACCAGGAGGATTAAGGGAGGATGGAGGGAGAGGAGAAAATCAATCATAAGGATCAGTCTAGAACCCCCTCTCAGGAGGACGAACAATGGAAAAGTGGGTGAGGGGCGATGGAGGACGATGTAAGATATGAAAATAATAATTTATAACTTATCAAGGGTTTGTAAGGGACGGCTGGCAGGTGAAGGAGGGGAAAGAAATGGGGAGCTGATTAAGGGGCTCAAGTGGGAAGAGAATGCTTTGAAAATGATGGCAACATATTTGCAAATGTGCTTGGGACACTGGGTAAATGTATGGATTGTGATATGAGATGTAAGAGCCTCTAATGAAAGTATTTAATTAAAAAATGTGCTGAAAAACTCTCCTTCTATCGCTTCTCGGCCTTTTGGCTAAGATCAAGTTTAATATCTGGTATGTCCTCTATCTGAGGACAGTATATTAAATGTATTTTTGTAAGTAGGCGTTGGACTAGGAGCTTGCTCCATCCACTCCACGCATCAGTCTGGTATTGCAGTATTTCCGGGAGTGGTGCCCCCCCCTAGGGGTCTTATGAAAAAAACAACTCTCCTTATACTCGAGTATATACAGGAATTAATAATTTGAGGAACCCACCATCTATACTGTTGCTGTTGTTAACTGCTATAAATTGATCCCCAATTCATGATGACCCCATACGCAACACTGCCTGGTCCTGCACCATCCTCACATCAGTATGGACTGTATCAACGTTATCTATTAAGGTTTTGATCGGCTGGTCTTTGGACACAGATTGCCAGGCCTTTCTTCCTGCCCTAAGTCTAGAAGCTCTGCTGAGCTTTGTTTAGCATCAGAGCAACACATAAGCTTCTACTGATGGTAGCAGAGCATGACGTGCATTGACTGAGATTCAAACCAGGGTCTCTGGACGGAAAGTAAGAATTCTAGCCCTGAGCCTCTACCACCTTTACTATTCTGATCAATACAGTTTTAAACCTTTTTCTACACTAGTTACTGTTAATATATTTGCTGATGTATTTGTCAATTCTGATCTCAGTAATGTCTACTAAATATTCCCAGTTGTGAATGATGAAGGTCCTCTTTGGAACATATAAAAACTTACATTATCCATGTTATATGTCACTAAGTCATTAACACCATTAGAAATACAGAGGGTTTGGTCCACTTGATAGTAAAACGGAGATATAAGCTGCTTTTATACAGTATAAGTCTTATGATCATTTTATAGCTCTTAAAATCCTTAACTGTAGTTGTTGCTATCACAATATGCCAAACATATTTAAACTGATTTTAAAATATTATAAATTTATAAAATCTTTTATTTTATTGTTTAAAAATTGGAATAGAAACATACAATTGCATTAGATAATAGCTTTTAGTATAATGTCATTAGTGATTAGTATTGGGAGTAATAGAAAATGTAAAAGCTGCTATTCCAAAGATAGATCTTTGAGGCATTCAGTTAATTCTTTATTTGTCTTTCATTCTAATTCCTCATACTTCTCAGTAGTTAAATTTTAAAATTGCACTCACTTTAAATTTTATTCATAAACTTAACCTCAGAACTTTACTCCTGTTAAATTGATTCAACAATTCCTATCATCATTCAAAAGTACTAATAGATAATTACACTAGTTATCAGCTTTTCTTTATATAGATAGTATAAAGCTGACAACTAGAGTAACTATTAATTTTTATGTAGAAAGATATCAAGTGTTTTTAAAAGCAAAGAATAATGTCACTTATTTCTTACCAGCTTTATCCATTATTTTCACATCCTTTGATTTATTTAGTGAAGTAAAATTTAAGATCAAAAGTACACTAAAATATAGCTTTTAGAGAGTGTGGCATAACAAATGTTAATGCCTATCACTGTAAGAGGAGCTATAACAAATTCCCCTAAAAAATAATAAGTCTGGCTCTTTAAATGTTCTCCAGTTCATTGGTTCCTGCTTGCTGTTGTGTGTGTGCACACCTCTACGTAAGACAACGATGAACTTAAATGTTGGATGCTAAAATTGTTTCTCAATTTCTACTTTTTGCTTTTTAGGTCCTTGTTTCAACTATATAAAATAACGTTTTTTCATCCTAAAGTATAATAGTAATTGGTTTTATTTGCAAGCACTTAAATTCATTAATACTGATTATTTTATTTTTTGTAACTTCTAGTAAAACTATATTTTGCAATACTTTTTATTTACATCAGAGATGCAAAGAAAAACCTCCTGCCCCCATGAAAAAAACAACAACCCCCAAAGCCCCTCACTGCCCATCAAGTCAGTTCCTGCAAGCACCCCTACCTAGCCCCTAACAGTAACATCTCACATGGGACACTTGGGACTGCCTGCGGTTGAACTGATGGTTTCTCAAGTCTTTTTCCTGGTTCAGAGTCTATAAAGACTTATAGAGCGAGGATACAGATTTAGAAAAGTGAGCTAAAGCCTCAGTGAACACAATGATAAAATAATATTAACTGCTATTATTTCCTAACAATAAGCTATTTAAAAATATTACTTCCAAATAATACATTATTAAAGAATACCAAAAGAAGGTTTAAAGCATAGGGGGAAAAGTATGCTAAATTACCACATATTTTATCACAGCTATTGGATTAGTTAAAAGTGCCCCTATGAATAAGCATATTGATAAATGTTTCACGTTTTTGTTGCACTAGTGAAGTTGAATGGCCTACTTTTTCCCAGAAATATACTTATAATCTAAGTTCTCTAAATTCACTGTTAACATTTTAATTTTTTTAAATTATAAAGTATATGCTTACTGAATATTTTAGCAAAAACAGTTTTAAGAGTCCGCCTATAATTTCATTATGTAGTGATAATTTACTGTCACGTTCAATTATAACCTTAACGTTTTTGCATCACTTGCATGAGAATGTGGATCTTACATCTTTGCAGTCTTCTTTTGTACAGCTAGTTTTGATGCGAGTATCAAACCATCTCACAGTCCCATCTTCACCACAGGAGAGGAAAGTA
Organism: Tenrec ecaudatus; assembly: GCF_050624435.1. Taxonomy (NCBI): domain Eukaryota; kingdom Metazoa; phylum Chordata; class Mammalia; order Afrosoricida; family Tenrecidae; genus Tenrec; species Tenrec ecaudatus. The sequence continues at coordinate 180,072,167 of NC_134530.1, read as the reverse complement.
TAAGGGTCATTTGGTACAGTCATAATCTAAAGATGAAAAACACAAGTAAACCATCTTCCTGAACATCTCAACAGATGGCTTTAAAATACTGCCACAATTCTACAAATGATTAAAGGTGAATGCAACTAAAGCCATTTTAATGATTTATGACTTAAACCATGATTCAGAACACCGTATACAAACACAACAATCGCTGGATTAATGTTCCAATGCTTTGAAGCTGAAGTCAAAGAACCTAAGATAGAGTATTTTAATGTATAAAATTTTAATTTAGACAAAAAAGATTCTACCCTAGGTCACCTGTTTAAATGATTTGAAATGTATATGTTTTCTACAGGCGAATTTCCAGGTGTATTCTAAATATATTTTCTCCTCTAAAAAATTTTAAGAAAAAGTGTAAGATGCTGAAATGCCTTAGGAAGAAAAATTAACCCTCTCAAAAGCTTTTTGAAAGTGACTTGCACTTTGAAAGCTTGCTATATGCCCTGGAAGGAGCATCGGTGGCATGCTGGGTCAGCAGCAGTTCCAAATCACCAACTGCTCCGTGGGGTAAAGATGAGGCTTTTTTACATAAATATTTACAGTCGCAACTCCTCTCCCCCCCTCCCCCCTCCAGGGGGCAGTTCTGCTCTGTCCTGTACATGGCTATGAGCTGGGCAGGTCTCCTATGTACTGGCCCCAGGCGGATCTGTTAGCTCCCAAAAAGGTCCCCTGGCAAACTAAAATTTTCACACATGTAACTATTTTAGGAATAGCCCAAGCCAAGAAGATTTTTAGCCACTGTAAGCTTGTTTCTTTTAAACATTCTATAGAAAAGGCATCCAACAGCTGCTAAGCCGAGATAAGATAAAACCCAGCAGTTGAATATATGCCACACCCCCGACAGGCCTGCTGCAGACATCACCTAAGCACGCATTAGCCTGTGTTTCTCTCCTTTTTCTCCCTCCATGGGTTTCCTTGTCTCCTTCCCCTTGTGTGGCGCCTTTCATCGCAACCCCTCCTGCTGTGGGGCAGTCACCTTTTGTTCACGGGACATGTCTTTTTCCAATTTTAGTATATGTGCCGCCGAAGCAAGCACAGGGGACATGTCTTTTTCCTTGATAGGCCCCAAACTCTCTCAAACTCATTATAAACCCATATATAGGTATGTCCATACTTCTATTGGATCAATTTTCAAACACCACGAAACGAGATATATGCATGACAAAAAAGAAAAGCAGAAAATACAGTCACCATGAATGAGAGCAAAATTCAAGAAAACAAGACTGACTCACTTCATGTTGGCAAGAGATGCCATTGATAATTCTCCCCAAACAAGCTAGCAGTGCTCCAGAAACAGTTATGTTACTATCCGCCTTGATGACATTATTAAGTAAAGAAGTGATTTTTCACTCTGTATACTACTATCTGCAGACCAAATTATCAGGAGCATACATTCCCGGGGAGGATTTATTCAAACAAACAATAAAAATTGACTTCCACACTCTAATTAATAAATTAAAAGTTGTATTATAATGGCACTATACAATGAAACTAACATAACTACAATTTTTACAATTAGTGCTTTAATTTTAATGTTTTTATAATAGTACACTATAGAAATAATGCACTACTTGTACATGTTTACCTTCCAAAAAAGATAGTAGACATTCTAGAAATTCTAAGGACATTTCAAGAAATAATGGCTAAAAACTTCCTGAAATTGATGGAAAATATATTAATCCATATACCCATTATTTGGAGTGGCTGATCTAATTTAAGATAAACTAGAGAGGGCCAATTATGGACAAATTATAGCCTTACTGGCACAGAGAATGAGAGACTCTTTAAAGAAACAGAACAACAGGAAACGAACATTTGAGGAGACTTCAAAAAGTTCGTGGAACAAATTTCATTATATTTTAGTTCTATTTTTCTTCCACAAACTTTATAGGAGCCCTGCTGGTGTAGTGGATTATGCATTGGGCTGCTAACTCAAAGGTCAACCATTTGAAACCACCAGTCAACTCCATGGGAAAGATGAGGCTTTCTACTCCCACAAAGAACAACAATATTGGAAACATTGTTCTACTCTTACAGTGTCACTACCAGTCAGAATCAATTCACTGGCAGTGAAAGCATCTAAGAAACTCTAAGAATAGCAGATTTCTCATTAAATTCCATGGAATCCAACCATCAGTGGGATGGCATTTTATAAGTGCTGAGAGAAAAGGAATGCCAATCAAGAAGTCTAGAACTACCCTTCAAAATGGAGGGGCAATTTAAGCCGTTCTCAGATAAAAATAAGTCATCATGAGCCTCTGTGAGCTACAGATGCATTGGTAAAGCAAACTGTTGTTGTGGCTCTGTGCGGTCAAGTTAATTCTGACTGTGAACGTCTCTACAGGACAGAGCAGGACTGTCCAATAGGGCTTCCTAAACGACAATCTTTATGGGAACAGAACGCTATGTCTGCTCTGCTGCAGAGCAGATGGTTAGGTGAGAACTGCCGACTTTTCAGAATGATGTGTGTCTAAGTGCTAACGAGTCGATCCCCACGCATAGGGACCTGCACTCCACAGAACAAACACCTCCTGGTCCTGCGCCTCCTCGCAATTGTAGCTGGAGCCCATTGTTGAGCCAATGTGTCAGTCCATCTTGTAGAGGGCCTTCCCAGGCACAATGTCCCTTTCCAGGGACTGGTCTCTACTGATACCAAAACCCATTGCCCTCAGCTAACAGTGGTCCTACACGGCAGGGTAGAACTTCCTACACAGGATTTCGGGGGCACATAGATCAAATACTAGTGAGAGGAATCAAGTGAACAAAAGTAGTGAACAAGGAACAATAAACTGTCAACCAAGAGAGCAGAGGCACTTTGAATCACTATTAACAGTATTCTTAAACAGAACAGGTACCAGATGACTGGCTCCGCCTGCTCATGACAAGGCAGGTGCCACCCTCTGCATTTGCCAGTGCCAGTGTGACGTCTTTTATTGTTTTCTTATATTGTCTCTCCTTCCCTTCCCTTATCCTGCACCACTCCCCACCATCATTTTCTTCCTCTCCCAACCCTGTCTTTTCTCCAGTCTTTCTCCAGCACTCAGAAGCCATACACTCTAGCCATTTCCATCACACCTGGTGACCCACCTATTGGATGTGTGCCACCACCAACTTCAGCACCACTGGAGAAATGACATACCACCAGTAGCCAATACCCACCAGTTTGCCCTCAGGCAATCTGAATGACCCATGATCACTGACTGGTGGCTCCCCTGAGATTACAGCCCTAGAGGTTGGAACTGAACTCACTTCCATGACTCAACACTGAATCCAAAGGTAGACAGGACTACAGGTGAACAGTAACACGAGGGTAGTACATACTCCTTAGAACAACCAACTATATGAGATCAAAGGGCACAGTTTGCTCAGAAGCCGCAGGAAGGAATAAAAAAGGACAAATGAAACGGTAAACACGAGGACTAAGTGGGAAGAATGCTGTTACATTGTGGCTACTGCAATCAAAGTCACCAAAGGCACATTACCATGTATACTCACGTATAAGCCGACCCGAGTATCAGCCAAGGCACCTAATTTTACCACAAAAACTGCATCAAAATGTGCTGAAAAAACTCGGCTTATAGTCAAGTGTATACAGTATGTGTGAATGGGTGAATTGGAAACTGATTTGCTCTATAGTTTTTCGCTCAAATCACAACTATAAGATAAAAATTTTTAATAAAAGAGAAAATGGCAGAAACCAATAATTATAAAACGACATGTATAAGGAGCCCTGGTGGTATAGAGGTTACCAGTTTAAAACCACCAGCTGCTCTGTGGGGAAAAGAGGCAGCCTTCTGCTCCTGTAAAGAGTCACCACCTCAGAAGCCCACAGGTGCCGTTCTATCCTGTCCTGTGGGGTCCCCAGGAGTCAGAATTGACTTAATGGAGGTAGCTCTGGAGTGCATTGGACAGTAGACTACCTCAAACCCACTGACCAGTCCAGGGAGGAGCAATCTTCCCTAGACGCTTACCTGGGTGTATCCTTGATGGAGATCACCATACTTGGAGTCCCATAGTCATAGGTCACGCCCTAGCTGCACTGGGAAAGCCCCTGGACGAACATTGTAATCATAATGTAAGTGTCCCGATCATGGCCCCCTGGAGCTCCAGGAGTCCCACCAGTAACTATGCTGTACTGATCTGCCAGCAACCATGTTTATGTAACACTTGCCACATGTACCCTGTTTAAAGCTCTGCATTGCGGCAAACCCCTGAACCTAATGATGACCTTGTGCTAATGATCTCGTCTAGATTTGATAAAGTCTCCGAAGTCATCCTGGCCTTGCCACATTCAAGGAATGTTGAGAGAGAGAGAGAGAGAGAGAGAGAGAGAGAGAGAGAGAGAGAGAGAGAGAGAGAGAGAGAAAGAGAGAGAGAACACCCCAATGGGATCCAAGACAATGATTCTTAGCTACCCTTCAGATCTGGAACTGAACCCATGTCCATGTTGGACTCATCAATCATTCAAGAACAAAGGGCAGTATTCACTCCAGGACAAAGTTCAGCAGGTTAAGGAAGAATGAGGAAGGGAAATAAGAAACACAGGGAGGATGTAGGATGTGTGATGGTACATTGAAGGGGACACAATATATAAGTTGAGCTACAATATCTAAGAAATGTTAAATGTCAAGCTGATGATCTGCTCTGTGAACCTTCTAATTGACAATAAGAAGCTAGAAGAAAAAACACACAACTGAGGGCAATGAATACACAAATGTGTTTTACACAATTGATGTATGTATGGATTGTGATAAGAGTTGTATGAGCCCAATTAAAAAAATAAGTAAAAAAACACACCATGGTGAACTTAAAATAACAAAGTGTCTATTTTCTAAGCAAATGGCTGAAAGCAAGCAACTGAAAATATATGTTCAAGGGGGGAAGGATGTTTAATATAGAAAAATAAACATATCAGTGAAAAGCATTTAAGACATATAAATAAGACAGTACTCACAATGAATATAAATTGTCTGAATCTCCAGTTAAAAGTCAAAATTCTGAGAACAGATAAGACAACAAAATATACACTATTCATATAAGATCCAAAGGATATTCAAAAAGGCATATGAGGTTAACACAAAGAATTCAGGAAACCACTCTGAAAACTTTCACGTAAGGCAGTGGTTCTCAACCTTCCTAAGGCCGCAACTCTTTCATACAGTTCCTCATGTGGTGGTGACCCCCCCAACCATAACATTATTTTTGTTGCTACTTCATAACTGTAATTTTGCTACTGTTATGAACTGGACAACCCCTGTGAAAGGGTTGTTCGACCCCCAAAGAGGCCACGACTCACAGGTTGAGAACCGCTGATGTAAAGAAATGACATGAAAATATTTTAAGAGTTTTCTGTAGTTTAAGAATTGTTTTTCTACAATAAGCAGTACAATTGAGTCTTAAATTCATTTCACCTCATTCAATTCTGCAGAGTTTAAGCTTATTAACATCCTTTAGAATTGTATTCTTTTGTCTGGTGTACAAGAGTTCCTTCTGACAGGCAGAGATCTGATATGTACGCCAGCACAGAGTTTACTCAAGCCAGTGAGGAAAAGTGGTTAGGAGCTTAACACCGAATGAAGAGCCAGGCAGCACAGTTACGGAGTTATCTTTCCATGTTGACATTTATTCTCTTACAGCGTCTTACCATACATACTCGAGTGTAAGCCGAGTTTTTCAGCACATTTTTTATGCAGTTTTTGTGGTAAAATTAGGTGCCTCGGCTGATATTCAGGTCAGCTTATACTCAAGTATATATGGTAATTGATTCCTCAAGCAAAGCCCATCTAACAATATCATTTACATCCTTTTTTAAAGCACAAACACATCCAAATAAATTTTCTCAAAAGCTTTGTGGAAAGCTACTTATATCTTTATTCATGTATGTATGACTATTTGTCTCTCTCTCTCTCTATATATATATATATATCTATATATATATTTAGTAAATATATACACGAGGTTAACTCAAGATTGGCTGCAGACAAGTTCTTACTTGTCCAGCCTGCTGGTGGACCATTTACACTCAAAACAAAGAGGTCGGCTCAGAGAGTTATAGTGACTGTTTTTTGCAATTCTAAACGTGAAATCTTGAAGATTTCCTCAAAGGACACAGATTAATCACGAGGGCTTACTATTAGTGAGAAAAATGCCAGGAATATTGCTCTGAGAATTCACTCCTCCCCCGCCAGCAAGTGCTGTCCTATGAACATTTCAATGGCAAACCTTACCTGATCCACGCCAGAGCCCTAATCTTACCTCCTCAGACTTTTTTGGTTCCCATAATCCAATGAAGATTGAGTCCCTCAACAAATTGAGTCCCTCAACACATAATTTATATACATACATATATACATACCTACAGATCCATATACATGAAATTGTATAAATACATTTACATAAATAATTATAATACATATATGTAATCATAATACTATACCTCATAGGTCGTTCCATAATGGCACGTAAATTGGCATTGCCTATTGGTTTCTGCATCTTGCTCAACATTAGTATAAAATATTACTCCATCTCCAGAGCAGGATACAATTTGCTTATCATTTGTGCATGGTAAGAACTTTGCACTAAATATATTTGCTCGGTGTCCTGAACGAATTGTTGTCAAAACCTGAAATACATAGAGAAAGCAGGTTTTGTACTGAAAGAAATTTAACATAATCATAGCCAATGCCAAACTCTCATTAATATTTTAATATCAAGGAAAGATGATAATTTTTCAAAAAGAAATAAGGATCTGTTTTCTTTTTGCTCTCTGAAGTGTTGAAAAGATACATTATCATCCAAAATAGTGCTACAAAAAATAAAATACATGTTTCCACCCATTTGCTATATAAATGCCTTTATAAAATCTCAAAAACAACTATGTGATTGACTTTCGAAATCAGCTGCTTACTATGATTATTTTAGTTATTCTCTTTCATGGTGAAAAAAGATGAGCTGAACAAAATGATTCATAATATAAAAATAATGCAATGATATAGGTGAGGGCATGGCAGAAGTCTCAACATCTAAATTCTTAATTACAGACATACAACCAGAATTCCTGTTCACAAAATAAAGGTAAAAATACGTATTGTAATATATGGAACATATATCACAGATGAAGGGCTATTCCCCTTACAAAGGCCACTTAAAAATTGAAAACAAAAAATATTCTAAACCATATTAAGAAAAATAGACACGAAGAGAAAAACAGGTCACAAACTGATATACAAGTGACGCACACAAAGGTGAGAACAAACTAAATGTTGTCCCTGAAGGAAAGGCAAAGGGAACGTTTCCTGAGATACTTTTTCTTACTGGTCAGAGTGGCAACATTTTGTAAACTTGACAACACCATTTATAAGCAAGGGTACTGGAAAACAGGCACATGTAACCACGGGGTGGGAGTCCTAAAATGGCATAAAGCCAATAGAGATAAAATTGAGCAATTCTAACAAAAATATGCATTTGTTCTTTCACCATTAAATTACTTTCTCTGAAGATACATCTCCAAGTAGATATGAGTTAATTAAGCTAATTAATTACACACACACACAGAGTAGGTCAGAAAGTACAGTTACAAAGTCATATTTTCATTGGGTCCTGTTTAGTCAGCTCTCATAGTGACCCAACGTACACCGAAATGAAACACTACCTGGTCCTGCACCATCTGCATAGTTGTTGTTATGTTTGAACTCATTGTTACAGCGGATGTGTCAACTCAGCTCCTTGAGAGGTAATCTATTCTAAGGCTGCAATCTCTGATCTCCATCAGTAAGTGATTCAAATTCTTTTCACATTCAGAAAGCCTTTCTCTGATCTGGGTGTCATGCTCTTCCTTAGATGGTCTGTGCTCAGCATCCAGACTAAGTGTGGTCAAAGGAGACAGCTTAGGTGCACACCTTTTTAAATTTTAAACCATACAGTATTCCCCTTGTTCTGTTCCAACTGCTTCTTGGTCTATGGAGAGGTTCCACAGTAGTACAATTAATTGTTCTAGAATTCACATTATTCTTAATGTTATCCCTTAATTTGTTATGATCCAGAAAGTCCAAGGCCTATGCATAATCAATAAAACAAGTTACTGTATTTCCATTTTTTTCCCTGATTTTAGCAAAGATCCAGTTGGTATCAGCAAGTATATCATTCATTCAACATTCTTTTCTAAATCCAGCTTGAATTTCTGGCATTTATGCCAATGTGCTGTTAAAGATAGTTTTGAATTATCTTCAGCAAACTTTTCCTTTAACTTTACTGTCATTGTTGACACTGTTATATAATGTCTGCAGTGTTAGACCACCTTTGGAATGGGGGCAAATATGGATCTCTTCCAGTCAGTTGGCCAGTTAGTTGTCTCCAAATTTCTTAGCATAAACAAGTGAGAACTTCTGGCATGCACCAGCTTTTTCAAACGTTTCATTTGGTATTCTGTCAATTCTTAGAGCTGTGTGTTCCACAAATACCTTCCACATAGCTTGAATAGCTTCCTTCAATATCATCGGTGATTGATCTTATGCTACCTCCAGAAATGACTGAATGTTGAGCAATTCGTTATGGAACAATGTATCCCCTCCCATGTTCTTTGAATGTTTCATGCATCATTCACTAGTTTGCTCATAAAATCTTTTAATATTGTAGCTTAAGGCTTGGATTTTTCCTCCTTTTCAAATCTACTCCCTAACGTTATTGCATTCATTCATTTCTATACAGTACATGTTGATGCTTTAAATAATTCCAGTATCTAAAGTCCTTCACAGGTATGGTAACTGGTAGTTACCTAATTTTGTGTCAACTTGATAAATAATGTGTAGGAGTGGAGTTGAGCCTCTCAATCAGGTCATAGCTTGATGACCTCATTTCGAGGTGCTACCGAGATAAGTGGCTCACTGGAGGCCAGCTCATACCTGTCTCTCTGCCTTCACCTTCACCTTCACCTTCATGCCTGGGAGTCACCTGAAACCTGCGAGAGCCCTCAAGATGTTTCCACTGCCATTGGATCCACAAGACTTTGCACCCACCAGCCAGTGATCTTCCTGCATTTTGCATCATTGCTTGTGATTGTGGAAGAGGGATTTATGGACTAGTATCGGACTAATGGACTTGATCTGGACTGGGCTCAGATGTTTTCCTAATATACAATTATTTCTTTATATAAAGCTCTTTCTTCCACATGTGAGTGTCACTGGATTTGTTTCTCCAGTCGACCCAGCCTAACACAGTAACTGATTACCAATCATAATGTCTCTCCCTTATAGCAGTAGTGCAGTGGTTATACATTAGGCTGCTAAATGCAAGGTCAGTAGTTCAAAACCACCAATCCCACTGAGGAAGAACGTGTTTTTACTCCTGTAAACAAGTAGAGTCTCAGAAACCCACATGGGCAGTTCTCCCCATCTCCTATATGGTGGTTATTGACTCAATGGCAGTGAGGCTTGGTAGTAGCATTTATATCTCATGGAACATACTGGTTTTATCCAATGGAGAGTAAGCGGGAATATTGCAAGTGTTCTGTAGAGATTCAAATTGAGTTTGTGCAACTGAGTTTGCACTCTTGCACCTTTCTGCCACTGCGACAAAATCATGACCTGAACTCAACAACAGTCTAAGGAAGATTAGGGACACCTGATGTAGGCGGGTCATGGACCTGTACTCTTTGAAGTCAAACCCACCAAGATTACAGACTCCCGCTCTCAATGAACACGTTTGGGGCCTTTGTTACAGATTAGTGTAACAATAGCAGTGATTTTGCTAGTGTGTGCATTTTGTTTATTCTCATTTATGGCATGCTTTCTTTTCTTTTTTCTTGAGGACCTGATTAGTTTTTAACTTGTGTTGGCCAAGTGGTTTAAATGAGTAATTTGAGGCTTAGAACAAAGATAATTCCCTCCAGAGAGGCTCTGCTTTTATTACTAGGTCTTGGAAAACTAAGTCATTAATAGATGTAAGGCTTAATGTCCTATAATTCACTTACATCATACAAGTTAGGTCTGCAAGGCTGTGTGTGTACTGACTCCCTTCTGATTCACCTACACCCTGAAAAGTGGTCTTTGGGGATCTTAATGGACTATATACCTGATTTGGGCCCTGAGCTTTGATTTTTTTCCTAGCTTTACCTTCTAGGCCAACAAACTTAAAATTTATATATGCTGAGATTGACAAATACTTTCAATGAAAACTGGTACCTACCCTAACTTTTATGTGTTTATCTTGTTCCTAAGGGTTAACCCGGCCATTACTTACGATCAGGGAAGCTATTTGATTTTGAAAATGATTTTAGAAGTATTCAATCAAGCACATTTTAGTTGTTTTGGCAGGAGATATGGTCCAAACTGGGCTGAGTTAATTTTTATTAAAGACAACTTTTTATTTAGTGTCTGTCTCAAGGAAAAGTCACGTGTCAACCATTTGGTTTCATGTGTCTAAGACTATTTTAAATGAAATAACATTTTCTAAAGGACTAAAGTCCAAGATCACAAGAAAATGAACCAAGGATTAACCTTGGCAGTTTTCTTAACACTGCAAAGGGGCTTCAAAGTTTGTGGAAGGTGGAATTAAAAGAGGATGGGAAATTTTCCACAAACTTTTTGAAATCCTGACTCTTCTTAATGGTGAAAGTAAGACAAATGGTTGAGAAATATGACATGGAACCACCTTACCCCTCTGAAATCCAGCCTGTCCACAGAGACGTGAGTACTGTCAGGCTGGTGTCTGCAGTGTCATGTGTAATTTCACTGTACAATGACTATACCAGCTATCAAGGGGTCCCGGGGGCTTAAGGGTCACGCTTTGGGCTGAGAACCTCGTGGCTCGCAGGCTGAAACCACCAGCAGCTCCTCAGGAGAAAGACTGGGCTTTCTGCTCCTGACACCAGCTACAGGCTCAGAAAACCCTTAGGGAATCACTACGAGTTTGCACTGACTTGATGGCAGTGAAACGCCAGTGATCAGATTATAGTTACCTCTTATTTACGTATTTGCCATTAACTTCAGACTAAATGGTTGACAAAACTAAAATAGCCAAGGCCAAAGTCAATGGGGCAAAGAAATATATTCTGCCCGTAGATTATACTTTTGATCATTATAACTAACATAATGGTTAGCACTGAATAGCTCTATATTTTAATGTTTCCTATAAAAATAATAGAAAAATAAAAAATCTTTGGAGATTATTTAGAAAGCAAAGAGATAAAATTGATATTTTGTTTTTACATAAAGACAGCAAAAAACTACATGGTGAAACCACTAACTTAAAAAATTTCTCCAAAAGACAAAATACCTAAATGTGAAAAGTGAATGATGTACTTGTTAAGAGAACCTCATTTTAGCTAGTACAATGAGAATACTATTAATTTTTTTTTGCGAATACTATTTTAAAATTACATTAAAAAATTTTCACTATAGCATCAGGGGTCTTAAAGACTTGAAGGTAAACAAGTGGCCATCTAGCCCAGAAACAACAAAGCCCACATGGAAGAAGCACACCTGCCTATGTGATCATGAGGTGTTGAAGGGATGAGTTATCAAGCACCAAAGAACAAAAAAATCCTATCATCGTGAATGAGGGGGAGTGTGGAGTGGAGACCCGAGGCCCATCTGTAGGCAACTGAACATCCCTTTGCAGAGTGGTCGCAAGGAGGAGATGAGTCAATCAGGGTGCAGTGTAGCATCGATAAAACTTTCCTTGAGTTCTTAAATGCTTCCCCCCACCCCTCTATCACGATCCCAATTCTACCTTACAAACCTGGCTAGACCAGAAGATGTGCACTGGTGCAGATAGGAACTGGAAACAGAGAATCCAGGGCAGATGATCACTTCAGGACCAGGGCTAAGAGTGGGGCTACTGGGAGGGTGGAGGGAAGGTGGGGTAGAAAGGGGGAACTGATTACAGGGATCTACATAAAAGCTCCTCCCTGGGGGATGGACAACAGAAAAGTGGGTGAAGGGAGATGTCGGGCTGTGTAAGATATGACAAAATAATAAAAATTTATAAATTATCAAGGGTTCATGAGGGAGGGGGAACGGAGAGGGAGGGAAAAAAACTAGGAGCTGAAACCAAGGGCTCAAGTGGAAAGCAAATGTTTTGAGAATGATGAGGGCAACAAATGTAGAAATGTGCTTGACACAAAAGATGTATATATGGATTGTGATAAGAGTTGTATGAGCCCCCAATAAAATGGTTTAAATTAAATTTAAAATAAACATGAATGCTATTAACTGAAGTTATTATACACACAATGCTATGAAATACATGTGTCCACAAGGCTCACTCATATTTAAAAGTCCAGTTAGTTTGGCGAACTAGAATTAATTTTAAGTAATGTACTTCATAAATTCTGTCTTGATTGTTTTATTCATCAAAGTGTTACCAGATACGAGAGCGCTCAATTCAAGCTGTCCGTACCTCACATATAGAAAAAAAATATGCTAGAAATATAACACAATGAAAGATAAGGCACTTAGTGAGTCATCTTTACATGAAAGAGAAATGAATGCCTTTCTTTCTCTTAACGAATGGTTTATTGAGATCAAGAAATTTGCATACAATGAAATATATTTAAATTCCTTGGAGTCTAAAGATTAAGTTAAATCTAATGTTTTCATAATGAAGCAAAAGGAGAGCTGCAAGTAATGACTCCTGGTCTATATAATAAAATTTAGAACATAAATATAATCTATTATAAATGCCCATTTTATGATTATTTGTAATTTCTTTAGTTTTAGTTTCTTGGTTGTTTGGGGTTTCCCTCCTCCCCCCACCCTCACATACAATTAACTTTGTAAACCACTTTACCTTTCTGCTGTAAGGATTACTAATTACTAACTTGGTGTCATCTGAACCAGATAAAATATATTCTCCAGTGTCATTCCAACAGATTGTATTAACCTGAAAAGAAAACAGACCAAAAGTTATGCAAAATTAACATAAAGTGGATTACACCAACTTTTATTCCCTGATAATTAAAAATGTGTATTACTGAAGTTATGTCTATGGTAAATAGTACTTACAAGTTTACGTTTTGAAAAAAATTCATGAATGCCATTTAGCAAGCACAATGCTGTGAAATTTTACAACAAAAGTGTAAGTCCTTACATTTTATTGTTGGAATTTAATCCATTTCATATTTAAAGACATAAAAGTGAGTCACCTGCAAGGGACTTAGAAAACCTTACCTAGATTACACCAATGCTCTTTGGTACTCTCTACTGATATAGACATTAAAACCAACAGAACAGACATCAGAGTCCAGAAACTCACCCCTACATTTATGGTTAAGTTGCTAAAGCTGGGCGAACCTACTTCAAATCATAAACCAATGTTCATTCAACATAAATAAGCAACTTAATAAAAGAACTAAAACCATAAAACTCTTAGAAGAAACCACAAAAATAAGTCTTAATGGACTTGGGTTTGGCAAGGGATTCTTACATATGACACTAAAAATATCAGAAGAAAAAGATAAATTAGATTTCATAAAAAATAAAGCACTTTTGTGCAGTAAAGGACATTAGCAAGCATGGGTTAAGACAACATACAGAATAGGAGAGACTAGCTGGAAATCAGATAACTGATAAGAGACTAGCATACTGCATAAAATACTGCTACAAGTTAACAATAAGACAAATAATCCTATATAAAAAATGAGGGTTGGAAAAAGAAAACCTAAATAAATGAGTGAAGGAACTTTATAGATACCTCCCCAAATAAAGTATATGTATGACCCAAAATCACATGGCAAGATGTACAACATCTTGGTCATTAGAAGAAATGCCAAATAATGAGATTTTCTTTTGTTATTTTTGGGTGGTGGTGGTATGATTTTTAACAGTTTTATTGGCATATAATTCACATATATATTATATTAGCATATTATTATATAATTCAATAGTTCAATCATATCAAAAAATGGTTTACACACATTTTCCTCATTTTTGTGCTCCCTGTTTCTCCCCATCTCCCCTGCTGTACCCCAGTCACTGTGTCTACAGATCTTACCTATCCTGGATTTCATATACAGAAAAACATAAAAATAAACAAAACTAAAAACAATAACAAGGTAAACAGATTTTAAAAAGCAAAAAATATTAAGAACTAGAACAGATTTAAAATGGATCCTGAGGGAGATCAAATAAGATCCTAAATTTTAACCTAACTGCATCTGCAATAATCCACTTTCCAATGAATTCTGAATAATAGCAAGCTTATTCACATTCCAGAGGGGAGTCACCAGATATACCATGTGTATTTCCGCCTTTAAAAAAAAAAGAAAAAGTGAAACAACTATAAAGTGTGTCCCAAGGGAGATCAAGTGATAAGCTAACTACTTCTGCAATAATAAACTTTACAATGCTCTGAGTCTGATAACAGAGCTATTCACACCCCTCAGGTAAGCTGGAGGCTTATCCACATGAGGACCCTGCAAATGGATCTTGTGCTTTCACTGTCATCTACAGCCTTCTTCAAAGCTCTGGTACCATCCCCCCCTTTTGACTTTGATTTTATTATGTACAATGCTTGGATCACACAACTAAGTCCACGGGAACTAAGTTGATGGCTTGCTTGAAGATAAGCCTTTTAGACAGATTAGCCAGACACCTGCATTTCAAGAACATCTCAAACAGATTTGCTGCACTGAACACTAATGGCAGAAGACCTGATGAGCTATGGGATGTCATGAAGAACATCATCATGAAGAAACCAAGAGGTCACTAAAGACAGGGAACAAAGAAAAGATCAAAGTGAATGTCACAAGAGACTATGAGATTTGGTCTTAATTGTAGAGTAGCTAAGGTAAATAGAAGAAATGATGACGTCAAAGAGCTGAACAGAAAATTTCAAAGGGCAGCTCAAAAAGACAAAAGTATTACAATGAAATATGCAAAACTTAGAACATCTTAATCTTTAAAGAACTAAAGAAAAAATTCAAACCTGGAGTTGTAATATGGAATAATTCTACGGGTAAAACATTGAATGATGCAGGAAGCATTCAAAGAAGATGGAAAGAACAGTCAATGTACCAAAAATAATAAGTCAACACTCACCATTTCAAACGGTAGCATATGATCAAGGACCATTGGGACTAAGAAGTCCAAGCTGCACTGAAGGTATTAGCCAAAATCAAAGTTCCAGGAACTGATATAAGAACCAACCGAAACGTTTCAACCATCCGATGAAGGACTAGAAGTGCTGATCTAAGCCAGGAAATTTGGAAGACATTTACTTGGCACACTGACTAGAAGAGTGTGCCCATTCCAATAAAAAGTGATGCAACAAAATGCTCAAATTATAGAATAATATCACTAAAAGCACATGCTGGTGAAACTTTACTGTCATTTAACAATAGTTGCAGTAGTACATTGACAGGGAGCTGCCAGAGGGTCAAGCTTGATTTAGGATTCAGAATAGAACATGGAATAAGGGATATCATTGCTGATGTCAGATGGATCTTGGCTCAAAGCAGAGAGTACCAGAAAGAGGTTTCCTTGGGCTTTATTGACTAAGTGAAGGCATTCGACTACGTGGATCATAACTAAGTATGGCTAGCCTTGAGAATAATGGAAATTCCAGAACACTTCATTGTACTCATGCAAAACCTGTACAGGAATCAAGAGGCAGTTGTGTGAACTGAAAAGGGAATACTGTGTCATTTAAAAACAAGAAAGGTGTGTTTGAATCCTCACAGCACACTTATTTAATCTATATGCTGAGCAAATCATCAGAGAAGCTGGATTATATGAAGAAGAATGTGGTATCAGGATTGGAAGAAGGCTTATTAACAACCTGCGATATGCAGATGACACAACCTTGCCTGCTGACAGTGAGGAGGACTTGAAGCACTTGCTGATGAGGATAGAGGGCAGCAGCCTTCAGTATGGATTACAACTCAATGTAAAGCAAACCCAAATCCTCACAACTGGCCCAACAGACAACATCGTGATAAACAGAGAAAAGACGGAAGTCTTAAGATTTCATCTTGCGTAGATCCACAATCAAAGTTTAGGGAAGCAGCAGTCCAGAGAACAAAGGATGCATTGCAATGGGTAAATCTGCTACACAAGACCTCTTCATGATGGGGAAAAACAAGGATGTCACTCTGAGGACTTTAGTGAGCTTGACCCATACCATGGTATTTCCAATGGCCTCGTAGGCATGGGAAGCTGGACACCGAATAAGGGAGATCGGATAAGACTCAATGCATTTGAATTATGGTGCTGGAGAAGAGTAATGAAAGTGCCATTGAAGGCCGAAAGAGCAAACACATCTGCCTTGGAAAAAGGACAATCAGAATGCGCCTTAGCAATGAGGATAGGGAAACTTGTCTCACATACTTTGGACGCGCTATCAATAGAGGCCAATCCCTGAAAAGAACATCATGCTTGTAAAGTAGAGGGGCAATGATAAAGAATACCCTTGACAAGATAAGGTGACACACTGGCTGCCAACAATGGGCTCAAATGTAACCATTCTGTGGATGGCGCCAGAAAAAAAACAGTTTCTCTCCGTGTATTTTATGTGGGATCTCTGTGAGTCAGAATCAACTGGATAGCAGCTAACAGTAACAACTGCCAACTTACGGAGAATACTGGTACAGCCAAGTGGACACAAAACCTTAACATGTGTTTACTTTAATTGTCTTCATTCTACACCCAAACTTCCGCGTAAAAGCAAGAAAATGAGGTATTTTCAAACCAGTAAGAAAAATTTGCTTCCAAAAATTCTATAAGAAAATGGATTCTCTTTCTAACAAGTAACTAGCAGAGAATAAGAAGGGAAGACTGCTCTAAATTAATAGAGACCAAAGAAGCACAACAAGCAATATATCAACTTTGCTTAAAGTTTCTTCTTGGCAAATAACCTTTTATTTTTTATTAAGAAGCATTTTAAAATAACCAGGGACATTTTATTATGGATTACATATTATATGATACTGTGGGAAACTAATACTGAGGGAAATATGACCAGGGCTATATTCCCTAACTTCTAACAGAGGGAATCTTGAAAGCTAAATTGGAGATAAAATCCAAGCACATTATCCTGCTTTAAGTGTCATTCCTACAGTGTCTTCCCTAACAGCTAAGCTGCCTGAAGATGGCTGATTCTGTCTCCCTGTAGAAGCAGACATTCTTTGATTATCTCCTCCTACCAAGGCACCCATCTCCCCTCAAGCCTTCCCCCAAGGGCATTGGGTTTCCTCACCTGTGAGCTCAGGAACTTTACTATGATTACACTCACCTTGTGATGTATGTAACTCCTGAATATGCATTACTACTGGCTACCTATAAAAGCCCCCAAACAGTAAAGATGCTCTCTCCTTTCTCCTCCTCTCGTCTCCCACCTCCACGTGGACCACCAAGAAGGGCTAAGGAGAGCATGATACCATGAAATGTGTGATTCTTTTGTTTATCTTCTCTCCTATCTTCCTTATTCTCTACGACTTTACTATAATCTTTATATATTATCGCTGTGCAATTGCTCCTAAGGACCTCCGATGTTGTCAGAGGCTGGTTACTCTGACATGATACAAAAAATATTGTCACTCTTATAACAAATTATATAAGGGCATTTTAGTTACGCAAATAACTTAATATAAGGGTGAAATAACATGCTACCTTGGATTGGTGTTAAGATACTACAATGAAAAGAAAACAACAAAATGTGGCTAAATCGTGATTGTTAAACGTAGGCGATGAATGTGAGATGATTGAAATTTTTCTAATAAAAATTAAGAAGGTTGTATTGGCCCTGGTTAAGTCTGGATGTCCAAGAAAAGTGCGAGTAGAAATGAAGTAGTAAAAAATTCCATATATGAATCCAGGAAGAGGTGGTTGTGAAAGCCATGGGACTGGAAAGGGTCACAAAGAGATGAAAGGATGTGGGAGGCGCTGGGGCAGAATTGTGTTTAAAGGTCAAGATTTAATTCAGCCAGTTAAGCAGAAAAGGAGGGCTAGTCAGTCAGTGAGATAGGTAGAAAACCAAGTGACTGTTATTACCAAAAACCAACAGACAAAGGAGTATGTGCTCAGCACCTAAAGTTTCAGAGTGGTGACCCTTGAATTTGGAGAGAGTAAAGTCACTAGTCACCTTAGCAAAAGCAGTTTCAATAAAGGGAAAGAGGCTGCAGTTTTTTGACAATATTAGAAAACACACATCTTCATTTAAAAAATCTCCTGCTCGACTTTCTATTTCAAAACATTCTTTTAACTGAGTGTGAAATTTTTATTCTTCTATGTTATTACAGTTAGTGACAATCCCGTCAGAGAGAATTCAGGTATTTCATCAAACATTTAAACATATGCTTTAAAATGCTTCTTGGTAGAGAATTAACTGTTACTTACACAGCCATCATGAACATTCAAGGTTGCTTCAAGTTTTAATCTTTGGATAAATTCTCTTCTTCCTGTGCAAAAATAGGGAGTTAAAGACATTAATTGTTGAGAAAAAATATAAAGAAAAGGCAATTCAAAGGAAAAAGGATCATTCAATAAATGGGGTTGAAACAACTAGATACCTACACTTAAAAGCACGAACCTAGACAGACCTTACATCTTCCTAAAAAAAGAACTCAAAATGAGTCATAGAAACCTAAGTGTTAGATAAAACTACACAACTTCTACCCTGAATAGTCAGAGCAACACAAAGAAAAAGACTAAGGTAAAGAGGTCTCACACTTTCTAACCCCAAAACAAATAACAAGCATACCTTATTCAGTGTTCTTTTGTTTTTCTGGCTGCTTTATGCTTTACAAATACTGTTTTTTTAAAAAAAACAATGACAGGTTTGTGGCAACCCTGTCCAGTGAGTCTATGGGCATCACCTTTTCCCACCAGCATATATTTATTGGTGTCTCCGTGTCACATACATTTTGGCAATTCTTACAATATTTCAAATGTTTCTTAACACTATTTCCACACTTCACAAACTACAGTACAGTGTACACATAACTTCCGTACATATTGGGAAACCACAAAATTCACATTACTCACTTTATCGCAATACCTGCTTTACTGCAGTGGTCTGGAACTAAACACCTAATATCTAAGACAGCAGTTCTCAATCTGTGAGTCGCAACCTCTTTGAGGGTCAAACCACCCTCAAATTTTGCAGTAGCAAAATTACAGTTATGAAAAAGCAATGAAAATAACTGTATGGTTGGGGGGGGGGGTCACCACAACACGAGGAACTGTATGAAAGGGTCGTGGCATTAGGAAGGCTGAGAACCACTGATGGGAAGTCAACCTAAGGGGAACATTGCTACTGAGGTCAGCTAGGTCTTGGCTGAAAGCAGAGACTGCTCCTAGAAAGGCGTTTACTTGTGCTGCAATGACTATGCAAAGACATGGGACTGAGTAGCTTGCTGGAATCTATGAGGATCCGAAGTACATGCCGAGGAAGACCAGACGGTCGCCTTTAGTATGGATTATAACTCAGTGTAAAGAAAATTAAAATCCTCACAACTGGACCAATTCACAACATCATGAAAAATGAAGCAAAGATTGGCAGGGCCAGGATTTTACTCTGCATGGATCCACAGCCAGTGCTCAAGGACGCAGTGGTCAAGAAGTCAAGCAATATATTACACTGAGAACATCTGCAAACGATGGCTGGTCAAGTTGTTCAAAGATGCTCCAGTGAGGCCAAGGAGTGCCTGACCCAAACCATGGTAGTTTCAATCTTCTAACATGCAAGCAAAAGTTAGGCAATTAAGAGAGAAGACCAGAAAAGCATCAATGCATTTAAATGATGGTCACGGAGAAGAATACTAAACACATATCACAGCAAATAAATCTGATTTGGAGGCACAGCTGGATTGCTCCTTGACAGCAACAGTAGTGAGACTTTCATGTACTTTGGACATGTATCGATCAGAAGGGACCACTTCCCAGAAAAAGTCCTATTGGTAAGGTTGACGGTCAGTGACAAGGAGGAAGACAGACTGAGACAGTGACTGCAACAAGGGGCTCAAACAATGACAACCTAACAACACTGTGAGGGTGGTGAGGAACAAGGCAGTGAGTGATTCCCTCTCTTGTAGGGTGGGGGCTATGAGTTGGAATTAACATTAACAATATGTGTAAGATCCCCTCCAAATTCATCCTTCGTTAGACAATTGATTTCTAACAAAGGACCAATGTACTTTCAGTGGAGAAGGAACCGTCTTCAACAAAAGGTTAACTACATATGGAATGCAGAGCCCTGTTGGCGCTGCTAACCACAAGGTCAGCAGTGTATGTAAACCTATTACACACGCTGGGAAAAAAATGAGGCTTTCTGCTCAGATAAAGATTTAAACCCGAGAAAGTCAAAGGGGGTTGGGGGCAGTTCTACTCCATCCCACAAGGGCACTATGAATTGGAATTTTTTCAATGGCAATTTTGAGTGACTTGCAGTAAAATGAAACATGAGCCACACCTCATGTCACACCATACACAAAAGTGAATTCAAAATTGTTCAAAGGCCTCAATGTTATGAAAAAACCATAAAGTTCTTGGAAGAAAGCTATGGGGCCTATTTTTTTTAAATGACAGCCCACTGCTACTGAGTCAATTCCGACTCACAACTTTCTAAGACAGATAGAAATGTTCCATAAGTTTCCAAGGCTGTAAATCTTTATGACATTACTTCATCTTTCTCCAGCAGAGTGGCTGGTGGGCTGAACTATCAACTTTCCAGTTAACCATACCACTGTGACAATAGGGAGCCTTTTAAAAATGATAAGATTAACAACTGTAATTATAAGTGCAAAACTAGCTGAAAGCAAAATAGTTAACTGGAATTTCATAAAAATTGAACACTTAAGCTCACCAAAAGACTTAAAAAGTGGATGAACTATCTGGAGGAAAAACAACGGGACCGACAGTTCCAGGGGGACTTGGGGTGGGGGGTAGGGGGGGTAAGGAAGTGGTGTTAACAAACACAGGGACAAGGGAACAACGTGGGACCCCAAATGGTAGAGAGAGGGGAGTGGCAGGCCTGGTGGGGAATGATCAAGGGTAAGGTTGCGTAGAGAAGAGGTATACTCTAGCCCAGGTGGCGACGAAGCATGGTAGTAGGGCAGGAGGAAAGTCAAGGGAGATGGAGGAAAGAGCTAGGAGTCAAAGGGCATTTATGGAGGTCTAGACAAAGACATGTACATGCAAATATATATAGGAGGATGGGGAAATAGATCGATGTGTCTATATTTACAGGTTAAGTATTAAGGTGGCGGAAGGACCTTGGGCCTATGCTCAAACACTCCCTCAATGCATGAATACTTTCTTTTATTAAATTGGAACTCTATGATGCTCACTCTCCCGACACAATGACTGGAACCAAAGTGGGTGAACAAGTAAATGTGGTGAAGAAAGCTGATGGTGCTCAGCTATCAAAAGAGATAGTGACTGGGGTCTTAAAGGCTTGAAGATAAACAAGCGGCCATCTAGCTCAGAAGCAACAAAGTCCACATGGAAGAACACACCAGCCTGTGTGATTGAGTGGTCCCGAAGTGATCAGTTATCAGGCATCAAAGAACAAAAAAATCATATCATTGACTGCACACCTCCACAATAGGATCGCTGAAGACAAATGGGTGCATAAGCAAATGTGGTGAAGAAAGCTGATGGTGCCCTGTTATCAAAAGAGATAGTGTCTGGGGTCTTAAAGGCTTGAAGGTGAACAAGCGGCCATCTAGCTCAGAAGCAAATAAGCCCACATGGAAGAAGCACACCGGCCAGTGCGATCACGAGGTGCCAAAGGGACCAGGTATAAAGGCATCATGCAAAAAAAAAAAGAAAAAGATATGTGTGTATATGTATATATATGTGTGTGTGTATATATATGTGTGTGTATGTGTGTGTATATATATATCATATTGAATGAAGGGGGAAGTGCAGAGTGGAGACCCAAGGCCCAAGTGTCGGCCAATGGAGATCCCCTCAAAGAGGGGTTCAGGAGAGGAGATGGGTCAATGAGGGTGCGAGGTAGTACCAATGAAGAACACAGCTTTCCCCCAGATCCTGGATGCTTCCTCCCCCGCAGCTACCATGATCCGAATTCTACCTTGCAGGGCTTGATAGGGCAGAGGTTGTACACTGGTACATATGAGGGCTGGAGGCACACGGAATCCAGGGTGGATGATACCTTCAGGACCAAGGGTGTGAGGGGCGATGCTGGGAGAGTGGAGGTTGAGTGGGTTGGAAAGGGGGAACTGATTACAAGGATCCACATGTGACCTCCTCCCTGGGAGAGAGACGGCAGAGAAGGGGGGGGGGGAGGGAGACTCCGGATAGTGCAAGATATGACAAAATAACGATGTATAAATTACCAAGGGTACATTAGGGAGGGGGAAGCGGAGAGGGAGGGGAAAAAATAAAGAGGACCTGATGCAAAGGGCTTAAGTGGAGAGCAAATGCTTTGAGAATGATTGGGGCAGGGAATGTATGGATGTGCTTTATACAATTGATGTATGTATATGTATGGATGGTGATAAGAGTTGTATGAGTCCCTAATAAAATGTAAAAAAAAGAAAAGAAGAGAAAAAAAAAGAAAATGATTAGGGCAAAGAATGTACAGATGTGCTTTATACAATTGATGTATGTATATGTATGGACAGTGATAAGAGCTGTATGAGCCCCTAATAAATTGTTTTAAAAATATAAATAAATTTTTTTAAAAAGACTTAAAAAGCAGCCAACAGATCAAGAAAAAGTCTGGGAATGAAATCTGACAGTCTAATCTCTAAAATATAGAGTCCTTAAATAACTCAACATCAAAAGACCAACAACCAAATTTCAAAAAAATGGATAAAAGATATGAAGACATTTCATGAAAATCAAGTGACCAATAAACACATGAAAAAATGTTTGTGACATTAGGACCGATTGTAATATGTATACACAACTCTTTTGAAAAATGATTTGACTATGGAAGTATATGCTATGTAAATACTATTATCAAGAAAACTACTAAAAAAAAGAAAGAATACAAACTTGACCTATGGTTACCATGGATGAAGAAGAAAGAGTTTTTGCTTGGCGGGCATTGAGTTTATGTTAAAGGTGGTGGAATAATTTGAAAAGGATAGCAATAATGGTTGTGCAACATGAAGAGTCCAATCAACAGCACATATACATGTAGAAGTTGAACTGGAGAATGTTTTGTTGTGTATATGTTTGCGACAATACATAATAACAATGAGTACAAAGAAGAAGTTTTAGAATTGATTGTGGTGATAATTGTACAACTCCTCTTCATATGACTGAATTATTGGATTGTATGACATGTGGATGAAGTGCCAATAAAACTGTTCAAAAAAGATGTTTGTGACCTTTAGCCATTAAAAACAAATAAAGCAAGCAAGCAAAAACCCCACAGCCACCAAGGTGATTCTAACTCAACGAGACTGTGGCATATAGTTTCCAAGGCTGCAATTCTTATGGCAGCAGGCTGTCACATCTTTCTCCCACAGTGAGTGGACTGAGTGAGTGACGGATGGTTCCAACTGCCAGCCATTCAGTTAGCCTCTGTATCCATCTGTATCACCTGGGCTCCTTCTGTATCCATCAAGTTGATGCTGACTCATGGTGACCCTACCTGGGGTTTCTCAAGTTGTGATTTTTTTCTGGGAGGAGCAGGTGGCGGGTCTGCAGTGCCAACCTATGATTGGCAGCCCAATGCCTACCCAAAAGCACTACCAGCACTCTTCTTTAGCCACTAACCAAAAAACTCACTGTCATGGAGTCAATGGTGACTCAAAATTGCAAATCATAAAGACAAGATATCATGTCACCCCTGCTAAAATGGTAATAATTTTAAAAACCCAAAACTAGAACCCTTAACGACTACTGGTGTGGCTGTAAAATGGTACAACCATTATAAAAATGGCATGGCGCTTATGCAAATAACTATTTCATAAATTAGTAATCATACCAAAACAAATCATCGAAACATGGCCATCGAGTCTACTAACAGCAACCTTACAGGGCAGAGCAAAACTGTGCCTTAGGTTTCCGAGACTAAATATGGGCACAATCAGCCTCATTTTCTCGTGAGGAATGATCGAAACATCCAACACCCAATCCACTGCACCACTCCTAAGGATACCCTACAGACCTAATCGAAGTGACCTAAACAGACAGACAGACAGAATGTTTTTGTTTGTTTCTTTGCTTTTAAGGTTAAATGGCAGCCTAAAGATTGGGGGGGGGGGGAGTTTGGGGGAAAGATATATCTGATAAAATGACAATATATTATTATAGAAAACAGTCACACAATTTCTAGAAAATATATGAAAAAAATCTAAGTGACCATGGGTTTGACAATGATAAAACACCAAGAATCTAATCCACAAAGGCAAACACTCTGAAGCTGAGTGTATTTCAATCATCTTGTCAGTTAGTAGCTACGCATTAACCATTTGCTCCACTCCGGAACTCTTACATATTTGCTCGAATGTTGAAACTGAAAACAGTCTGATGGTTTTGGGAATTCTCTGTTCCTAGTTCTAAGATGACTTGTTTGATACCCAGCGGAATGGCAAAACGGGCCAATCCCGGAGTGAGCAAGGTCTTCTATGCCTTATCTGCATGCTCCCATGCATTTGGTGGGCATTACAAAGACTATGGCTTAGAAGAACCATACCCAGTAATTTCATTTTACCACAGGTAAATACATGACATTAGGCACTTGTCAAACCCACAGGACAGTACAACACAAAGGGTAAACCCAAAGGTAAACTATGTTGTTAGCTATTTTTAAGTCAGCCTTGTCCCATAGTAACAACTTGTTCCTATGCCAGCAGAATCATTGTTTGTGGATAAAATCACTGTGAGGGATTTTCATTGATTTTTGTTAGGAGATCAGCAGGTCTTTCTTAAGTTTTTCTTAATCTGGAAGTTCTGCTGAAACTATTAAACATCAAAGCAAAATATAATTTATCACTGACAGCTAGATGGTGGCTACATAAAGTGCACTGGCCAGGAACCAGACCCAGGTATACCACGAGGAAGGCAAATACACTACCAACTGCACCTGTGGACTTGAGGACCAGGTAGCACCTGCCCTTGTGGGTTTCCAAGGCTAGCCATCTTTATAGGAGCAGAATGCCTCATCTTTCTACTCCCTTATCTGTGTCAGAATCACCCCAACGACAGTGAGATACAATGGACTTCAGTTAATAATAAATATCGATTCTAACACATGTACCACAGGAATGCAAGAGTTAACAGGAGAAACATCATATAGACAGGTGCAGGTAATATGGAAGAGTTGTACTTTCTGAATAATTTTTCTATCAATATAATACTGCTCTAAAAATCATCTGAAAAAAATCATCTGAACATTTTCTATCTGAAGAGCCTAGAATCTGCCATGAGGAAGATCCAAGCTCTAATTTCAGCTCCACTATTTATAAACCGGTCAAACGAACCTCCTTCTAAGCCCTGTTGCTGTGTGCAGCTGAACAGATTTCAACTCACAGTGGCAGTAGAGGACAGGGCACAACTGCCCCATAGGGTTTCCTATCTGTAATCTTTGTGGAAGCCAATCACCAGGTCCTTCCTCTAACAGAGCTGCTAGTGGGTTCCATTGCCAATCTATTGGTTGGCATCTGAAAGCTTAGCCGTTGAGCAGCCAGAGATCCTTCTCTGGCTGTTGTTGTAGAGAGTCAATGATTCAGGGATCAGAAAGGACTTACCGAACACTCATGAGATCGCTCATCCACCCCTTTAATACATATTGAATGAGTGCATACTCTGTCCCCATGTAATGTTCTCACAGGTAAAAATACAGTTTAAACACAAAACAGAAAAAAAAAAGCCTCAGGTCCTCAGTAAGGGAAGAAATACAATAAATTATTGTCAGTTGACCAAAGTGTTATATAAAAAATTACAGTAGCCAACTAAAAAGGAAGGGGGAAAAATAGGTAGCCGGTGAACAGGTCACTAACCCACCCAAGGGGAGGGCATTGTTTATATCTCCACAGGGAAAGAGGGACCAGACTTCAACCCGGTGCTCCAAGATGTGAATGCAACATACCAGCATAAAGCAGGGAATCAGTAGAGAGGTCTGAGGGGCCGGCCCCAATCCCAACTATGTGGACAGCTACCCCTTCCCCCAGAAGAGTTCACTTCAGAGGACAGCACTGAAGCTACAGATCAGAGCACACGGGAGAAATGAAGGGGGAGGAAGAGAGAGTGGAGCACATCCTGGCCCACCAAGCCCTGAGGACGATATTCCTGCTCAGAGCAGCCGATGCAGAGAGAGGACCATAGGGCTGCTGCACCACAAGACATGATGTCCCTCACTGACCCTGATCCTGACCCATAGCGCTATAGGGGACAACACTGGAGACACAGTGTGGGAACTGCACCCAATCTGACCCCACCACACCAAGACAAAACACTAAGGGTGTGCAACAGAACAGCAAGGGGAACAGAACAAGGAAGTCCTGAGGGAATACTAAAAACAGACTTTGGAGGCAGGACGTGCCACTCCATCAGACTCAAACTGGAAAACACTCCTAAAGGTCAACAAACAGACCTTGAACTATTTACAGGCTTTTCTTTTGTTGTTGCTTTCTTTTCTTTTGTTGCTTTGTTGTGCTCTGTCTTGTTTTTGTGCATATTATTATCTCTGCGGGTCTATCTAGATAAAATAGGCAGGATTAACAATCTGGAGGAGAAAACAACAGGACCTATGGTTCTGGGGGGACAAGGGTAGGGGGAGGTGTGGGAAGGGAAGTGGTGTAAACAAAGCCAGGGACAAGGGAACAAGTGATCCAAATCGGTAGTGAGGAGAGTGTAGGAGATCTGGTGGGGCTTGATCAAGGGCAATGTAACCAAGAGGAATTACTGAAACCCAAATGAAGGCTGAACATGATAAAGGGACAAGAGGAAAGTAAAAGGAAAGAGAGGAAAGAAATAGGAGGCAAAGGGCATTTAGAGATATCTAAATATAGGCATGTACATCTGTAAATATATTTATATATGAGGATGTGGAAGTAGATCTATGTGCATATATTTATAGGGTTAGTATTAAGGTAGCAGACGGACATCGGGCCTCCCTCAATGCAAGAACTCTTTGTTCTATTAAACTGGCATTCTATGATGCTCACTTTCCTGACACAATCGCTGGAGACAAATGGGTGCATAAGCAAATGTGGTGAAGAAAGCTGATGGTGCCCAGCTATCAAAAGATATAGTGTCTGGGGTCTTAAAGGCTTGAAGATAAACATAAGCAGCCATCTATCTCAGAAGCAACAAAGTCCACAAGGAAGAAGCACACCAGCCTGTGTGATCACGAGGTGTTGAAGAGATCAGGTATCAGGCATCAAAAAAACAAAAAAATCCTATCATTGTGAATGACGGGGAGTGCGGAATGAGGACCCAAAGCCCATCTGTAGGCAACTGGACATCGCCTTACAGATGGGTCGAGGGGAGGAGATGAGCCAGTCAGGGTGCAGTGGAGTAACGATGAAACACAGCTTTCCTCTAGTTCCTAAATGCTTCCTCCCCACCACTATCATGATGCCAATTCTACCTTACAAATCCGGCTAGACCAAATCCGGCTAGACACTGGTTACAGATAGGAACTGGAAAAACAGGGAATCCAGGAAATATGAACACTTCAGGACCAGTGGTGAGAGTGGCAATACTGGGAGGGTGGAGGGAGAGAGGGGTGGAAAGGGGGAACCAATTATAAGGATTAACATATAACACCCTCCCTGGGGGACGGACAACAGAAAAGTGTGTGAAGGGAGATGTCGGACAGTGTAAGACATGACGAAATAATAATTATTTATAAATTATCAAGGGTTTGTGAGAGAGGGAGGGTGGAGAGGGAGGGGAAAAATGAGGAGCTGATACCAAGGGCTCAGTAGAAAGAAAATGTTTTGAGAATGATGATGGCAATAAATGTACAAATGTGCTTAACACAATGGATGTATGTATGGATTATAAGAGTTGTACGAGCCCCCAATAAAATGATTTTTTTAATTACATCAGGAAAAGGATATGAGGGCTGTAGGTGGGGGTGGTATCTAATTTACTATTTTAAATAGAGGAGGAAACAATTATTAATTATAATAGATACTTCTATCTTAAAGCATGCTTCAATTTCAGAAATGTTAAGATATATTCAAGTTCATTTTGGACTAGAAGAAATATGGTATCACAAAAGGACAGCCGGTGTAAAAGTCTATCAATGAAAGAATAGTTTTAATACTGAAAGAAAAGAATACATGCCTTTTACTTGAGAAAGATGGAACATCTCTCCCTTCAAGAAATGAATTATTCTAAGAAGTCATAGAAGCAAATCACATGGACTAAAGTATATTTATTCAGAAGCTGTATTGGAAGGAGGCTGAAATCATGACAATGAGCCATAATTAGCTATGTAATCAAGCTGATGAGAACTCAAAGTTAAATTGGACTATTCACTGAATACTGTCACAAGGGACTGGCTTCTCAATTATATTTTCTTACCGTTCACTGGAAAAGATCAAGATCCTCTTAAAGTCTAATTATTTCCCCCCCACACCTTTCCCTATTTATAAATTGCCAAAAGGCTAAGCAAAAAAATAATGTATAGGTTGAGTAAACAAGTAACTACAATATTTGAGTAACAACCTATAGTTCATAAATTTACTGGAATAAAACCACCTTGAGAAATGCAGTGAAGCATTTTCCTGAATTGGGCTAGGCTTTATGTAACTAGCATTTTAAATAGGTTTATAGGAAAAAATAGCAGAAGAGAGAGTTCACAGACACACCTTCATCTCTCTCTCCATTCCATTTCCGTACTACCCTGTATTGGTGTAGCACAATTGTTGTAAATGTTGAACCAACACTGATACATTACGATTAACTAAAGTCAGTAGTTTACATTAGGGTTCCCTCTTTATTTTGCAAGTACAATTTAATTTTAACACGGTTAACTGTTCCGGAGAAAACTGTAGTGGGACATGAAAGACAATGAATTTCTACCAAGAATTCTTACCTATGAAACTTATATATACCAACATACACTGAAACATGACAGCTCCTGAATGAAAACTTTGCGTTCAATATTGAAGAGTCGATGATTATTACATCCAGACATCTTAAAAGATGTGCCGCTCTAACAAACTAAATATTCCCTGCCCTTAATATTAAATGCTACTGTGCTCGTCCAGATTGACCGGAGAAATAAATCCAGGGACACTCGTGTGTGTGAGAGAGAGCTTTATATCAAAAAGCAATTATATACTGAGAAAACATCCCAGCTCAGTCTAGATCAAGCCCCTAAGTCCATTACTAGCCCATATGTCTGATACTAGTCCATAAATTCCTCTTCTGACTCATAGCTACTCGCAATGATGCCGAATGCAGGAAGATCACAGGCCGGTGGGTGAACACTCTTGTGGATCCAATGGCAGTGGCAGCATCACAGGTCTCCACTGCATGGCTCACTCAGAACTCAGCCTAACTCTACTTGGCTTGTCCATAGGAACACGAAGGCAGAAAGAAAAGAAGTTTCCAGAATCCTCATTGAGAAGGCCATGCCCACAAGGAGACATCATCAGATTGTGACCTGATTAACAGGCTAGACTGCTCTCCTTCACACATAATATCCTGTTGGCATCCTGCTATGTTTCCAGTGACCTTGGATCCATGCGCCTCTGCACCTACCAGCCTGTGAAGTCCCTGCTTCTCGATTCACTTTTCGGTATCATTGGTCTGCAGCTCCATGAATCTGCAGAGGGCATTGTCCCTATGGACTCAACTTGAACTGTGCTGGGCACCTTCTTGATGGAAAGCTGCTTCGTGAAAGAAAGTTCTTTCTTATACATAGATGAGTGCCACTGGTTTGTTTCTCTAGACAATTAGGTCTGACACAGTGTCTAAGTTACACCACTTAAAGAATCTACTATAAGAATCGTCAAGGGCATGCTGCGCTTGTGAGCTAACAAGTGAGCTTGCCACTGTTTATTATAGAGAGAGGTAAAAATCACAAGACTTCTGAGAAGTAAGAAGGATTTTACTAGGAACAGAACAGCAAGCAAATGTGAGTTCACTACAGTTTACTTCTATTAAATTAAATATATATTTGGAATATATTTATAGTAATTACATATTTGGAATAAGTGGAAGAGCATTTGGAAAAAATAAAATAAAAAGGTTCTATGGCTCTTGTTGCACGGCTGCTGAGAATATGGGAGAAGTTGCTTCCAGTCACTTATTAACAAGAATCGTCACAATTTTCCTCAAGAAACTTTTTTGATGTTTTTAATCTTAAAGACTTAAGGAATGTTCTAAAATTTAAAAAAATCATAACATACTAAATGAAGCAAAAGTAACAGTGTTTGAAATGGAATGTCTTTATCATACAAATTCAAAAATACTAAGCCAACTGAAGCTTTACTAGCTACCTTAATACAACTTAGTTCAAAATATACGTAAAAAATTACATGAGATTGAGTAATCAGTGTAAATGCAGCTGACTCATTCACTCACTCACCCTCCCACTAACTCCCTAACTCACTCACTCACTCTCTCACTCAGTCACTCACTCTCTCACTCACTCACTCTCTCACTCACTCTCACTGTCTCACTCACTGTCTCACTCACTCATTCTCACTCACCCCCTCACTCATTCTCTCACTCACTGTCTCACTCACTCACTCTCTCACTCACCCTCTCACTCATTCTTACTCACTCATTCTCTCACTCACTCACTCACTCACTCACTCATTCTTACTCACTCACTCACTCTCACTCACCCTCTCACTCATTCTCTCACTCACTCACTCACTCACTCACTCACTCACTCACTCACTCACCCTCTCACCCATTCTAAAAGAAAAAAAAGAAAAAGAAAAGAATGTAAATGCAGCTATGAATGAACACGATTCTTAGCATCTTTGTTAGAACAACTTATTTTCTTGGGCAGATACTGTCAGTGAAGAATTTTAATTCCAGGCTAAATGTGTGTGCACATGTGTGAGCAGTAATCTCCATTCCCCTCATCCATAAATGAGATGAAAACCAAAATAAAACATCAATCTTTTCAGGTGCAACTCTGAGAAACTGAGGCGAAACAGAATGTCTGCAGTCGGCTACAAAGAAAGTAGTATTTACTGTGCACTGGGGACTATTCTGAAGTTTACAATGCTATGAGCTTCAGGCTCCCTCAGTTCCCTTTGGGCAAGAGTGCCCTCGTGAATGCCATGCAAGAATCCTTACAGCATAGTTGAGGAACCCCAAACTCAGGGAACCCAACTTTTCTACCAAGTAAACCTGTCTAATCTTTATCCCAGAGGAAGGCATTGTCTTTATTACTCTGGACAATAAGCAAACCCACGCCCCGCTCTACATTGTTGTTGCTGGGTGCCATTGACTTGGTTCTGACCCATAGCAGCCCTGTGCACAATAGAACAAAACAACCCCTGCTCCTGTGCCACCCTTACAATTATGCCTATTCCTGAGCTCACTGTTGCAGCCAGTGTCACTCCATCTCCCTGAGGGACTTCTCTTTTCCACTGCCCTTCCACTCTACCGAACATGGCGTCCGTTTCCAGGGGTTGAAACCATATATACTCGTGCATAAGCCGAGTTTTGAGCACATTTTTTAATGCAGCTTTTGTGGTAAAATTAGGTGCCTCGGCTGATCTTCGAGTTGGCTTATAATTGAGTGTATACAGTATGTGAGATGAAGTCCTGCCCTCCTTTCCTCTAAGAAGCACTTTGCCTCACTTCTTCCACTACAGACTGGTTTGTCCTTTAAGCAGTGAGTGGTAGTTTCTAGATTCTTTTCCAGTGCCACAATTCAAAGCATCCATTGTTCTTCAGTCTTCTTTCTTCAGTGGCCAATTTTCAAACGCATGTGAAAAAGATCATGGCTTGGGTCAGGACTCCATCCTCAAAGTAACATCCTTGCTTTTCAACACTCTAAAGAGGTCTTGTGCAGCCGATTTACCTAATGCAACTTATTTTTGATCTCTTGAGTGCTTCTTCTAGGAGCTTTGATTGTGGATCCAAGCAAGAGAAAAATCCTTGACGCCTTCAACCTTTTCTCCATTTATCAAGAAACTTTTGTTCCAATTGTAAAGATTTTGGTTTTCTTTACAGTGAATTGTAATCTTTATGGCAGCAATCCTTGCTCTTCATCAGCAAGTGTCTCAAGTTCTCCTCACTTTCAGAAATCAAGGTGTGTCATCTGCATATCACAGGCTGTTAATAACACTTTCTTCAATCCAATCTTCTTCATATAATCTGATTGTTTGCACAGTATGGAAGATACAACCCTGACTCACCTTTCCTGATTCTAACGCTGCAGTATCCCCTTGTTCTGTCTGTATAATTATCTCTTGCTCTATGTACAAGTTCCTTATGAGCACAATGAAGGGTTCTGGAATTCCCATTTTGCTCCGAGATATCCAGGATTAATTATGGTCCACACGGTTGTGTGCTTTTCCATAGTCAATAAGACACAAGTAAATACCATTCCTGTGTTCTACACTTTGAAAGCCTGCTATAGATGGAGATGATAAAAGGATGAAACAAAAAGTATTGCTACAAAAACACCAAAAGGATAGAAAACTATAGACTAATATCCCCAATGAACACAGATGCAAAAATCATCAACAAAACCAGGACCAATAGAATCCAATAACGTATCAAGAAAATAATACACTGGGATCGAGTGGGATTCATACCAGGTAAACAAGGACGGTTCAACATTGGAAAATCAGTGCAATCCTCTACATTAAAAAGACAAAATCTAAGAACCACATGATCATATCAAGAAATGCAGAAAATGCATTCATAGAAATAAAATCATGCAAGGAGATAAAACCCAACAACAGTAACAAAATAAAACGCAGACCTCAAAGGGAATTTAATAGAAACTTAATCCCTGTGGGGACTTGGCAAATGGAATTTAGGCTCTCACTGTCATCTACAGGATTCTGCAAACTGGGAGCTCAGAATGTGAATTCTAATACAATTCCCTCCTCTGATCTTGTATTTTATTATTTACACTCCTTGGATCACTCTGGCTGATGTAATTCCTTTCTGTGGGTTTGTCTGACACCTCACTTAGATGGCTACTTATATTAAGGCAAGTTTTTAAAACCTCAGATGCAACTCATTCTGACAGTCAGGCAGACACACATATATTTTACTTTAGTGGCAGTACTATCAGCTTTTTGAGAGATAACATAATTAACTTTCATGGGCCTTTGATAATTCTAATAATAATATCATGAACTAACCAATAGTGTAAGATTTTAAATACTACTGATATAACCTAAGGGGTATATTCATATATGGGAAAGCTTTTTATACTAAAATACATGGAATGTTCACTTACACATATTTAAAAATGTTAAATTACTGAATCTTGTTTAAGAAAACAATGGATAGACATAGCGCACAGAGTTCAACAACACCCATTCATTGTGGCATTGTTACATCTACAGAACTAAGACATTCCTTTCAAAGCTAAGAATAGATGAAAGTGGCACACATATGTCAGTCTTACATGGCCTATTTGGGGGAAATCTCAAAAGCAAGGGGAGGGAATTCATTGCAACTTAAATTCTGACCCCTGATTTATAGAAAGCTAACAACGACAGTGCTAACCCTAACCCTATTTGCAGGGCCCCCTTAGGTATTAAGCCTTTACTGAATTTCCTCAGACCACTGACCAGGGATGAGGAGAGCCTTGTCCTCAGACAGTGCAACATAAAGTGAATTAATGCAGACAAAGTTAGGTTTGAATTTAACATTTGTTTCCCTTTTTACCAAATTTTTAATTTGTTCTAGCTTTTATTAGTTTCAGGGTTTTTTGGATTGAGGTTTTCTGTGTTTTTGTTGTTATATATAACTTGTTATATATTTTGTTGTTGGAGGTTAGTATGATTTTCTTTATGTGAAATCTGAGAGAGGTAAAGTTATTGAGACAGTAAGTGGATTAAGAGTTTCTTAGGGTTACAACAGAGGAGGCTGGGGGGAAATAAGCTAATAACAAGGAGTACAAGGAAAAAAAGTGTTTTAAAAGGAATTATGGTGTTTACACGACTTTCTAATATGGTCAAACCATTGAATGGTATGCTATGTGAATTACATGTCAATATAATTGTTTTTTAAAAGTCCTGCTACAAAATCACATGGCCCTTTATTTATTTTTTGTTTGTTTGTTTCTCAGAATCCTTTATTGAGGAAGATTGCCTGTTGCAGAAAAGGCAAGCCTTTGGGTCTGGTGGAAACCCCGCACACACAGGGGCCAATTAGAAGGCTCTTTACTGAGATTCTCGGTTTCGGACATAAACCTTTCTTTTTCATTTTAATTCTCATGTTTGTTTGTTTTTCACACAACCCTTTATTTAAAAAAATCAAAATGTGAAGCAACTGTTTCTTGGTATTTCCTTTCTTGGTCTCTCCGCTTCTCATAGCAGTGTTTCTCCATATCTCTAACCCAGTGGTTCTCAGCCTTCCTAAAGCCGCGATCCTTTCATACAGTGCCTCATGTTGTGGTGACCCCTTAAACATAACATTATTTTCATTGCTACTTCAGAACTGTAATTTTGTTACTATTATAAATCGGGCGACCCCTGTGAAAGGATCGTTCGACACCTCTCCTCCCCCCCCCCCCAGTAGTCGCGACCCACAAGTTGAGAACCACTGCTCTAACCCTTCCCTAAAGCACTCTGAGCTCTTTGATTTACACCAAGTCAAAACAGCACTCTGGCATCCTCCAGGGACTAACTGCATTCCTTTCCAATGTTGAGTCTGGAAACAAAGAGAAGTCTGAAGGGTGAGATCAGGGCACAGCCATACACTGGATGAGGTAAAATTTCCCTTCCAAATACTCCTAGGACTATCCCACTACCCTCCACGAATGGGTAAGTCCATGTTGTGATGGAGGGAAAACCTCAGGACAACTTTCCTGGCCTTTTCCTCACCAACACACTTTTCAATTTTCTTAAAACTTCCTAGTAAGCCCCAGTGATCACCAGTGACCTTCTATAAAATGCTAGCCAGATTTCCCCTTAAGGAGGCCCCAAATCAGTAGCTATTAACTTGTTGGCTTCTCTGCCCAGAAGAGTGCCCCTGTGAAGCCACTGTTTGGACTGGATCTTTTTTGAAGGTGCCCTAAGGTGCAATAGCAAAGTGTGGTCAAGAAACAAGATGGTGCCCAGCTATCAAAAAGAAGTGTCACGGGTCTTGAAGGCTTGTCTTCAAATAAGCAACCATCTAAGTGAAACGTCAACTAAATCCACATGGAAGAAGCACACTGGCATGTGTGATCCAAGGATTATAAATAATAAACTCCAAATCCAAAGGCGGCAATGGTATCATAGCTTAAAGTGTGCACACCCAATTTTCAGAAAGCTACTGATGACAGAAGCCCCAAATCCATTTACAGGGTCCTTCCACGGATTATGCCTGCAGTGAATTCCCTCTGACCAGAATAGAAGGATGCAAGCAGCCTTGCT
This sequence comes from Tenrec ecaudatus, assembly GCF_050624435.1. Classification (NCBI taxonomy): domain Eukaryota; kingdom Metazoa; phylum Chordata; class Mammalia; order Afrosoricida; family Tenrecidae; genus Tenrec; species Tenrec ecaudatus. The sequence continues at coordinate 180,036,679 of NC_134530.1, read as the reverse complement.
ATCAGATAGCAAGAACTGTAAAGTCAACGACAGCAAATGTAGTCAAGTTAAAATATACTTTATCATTTGATCTTCCTTTTGACACATTGTAAAAAGTTGTTTCCGTTTTCTTACTGACTGAGGTTTTTGTTTTGTCTAGTCATTGTTGGAAGGAAGGTTTCTTTGTGTTTTGTATGATTTTTCTGTATATGAACCAGGATAGGTAGATGTATAAAAGCAGTAGCTGAATTGATCATCTCCCAGGGACATGGCAGAGGAGGATGAAGGGAAATGAGGAGCTAACGAGTACAAGACGAAATGTTCTGAAATTAATGATGGTGATGACTGCAGAACTCTTAATATGACTGAATGATTAACTTGTTTGACACATAAAACGATTTTAAAAGAAAAGGTGTCCTAGCTCAGTTCAACTCAAGCCATGGGTCTGATGTTTGCAGACTCCATAGCCAAAGGCCAGTGACTCAGAAGGTGAAGCAGGACGCAAGAAAATCACAGTCCAGTGTCCAGTCAGTGGAAACTTGGCAGGGTGCCCACAGCTCCCAGGTTGGCTCCCAGGATTAGTCCCAACAATTCCATGCTTGTTGACAATGAACTTACCTACGATTATGGCACACTACTCCAGTCTCTCCATACTCCAGGTATCTCTTAAATGCTTTCTATACTTCGACACCCTCTATGAGACTGTTAGCTCCACGCTGTTGTTGGTGTCATCAAGCTGATTCCAGCTCACAGTGACCCACACTCAAACCCATTGCCAGTTGATTCTGACTCACAGAGATTCTCCAGGAGCCAGTAAAACCTGGCCCACGTGTCTCCTAGGCTGGAATCTTATGGGAGCAGGGGTCAGGTCTTTTCTCATCCAGAGCTGTGGTGAATTTGAACTGCTGATCTTTCAGTGAGCAGTTGAGAACTCAACCAGGGCACCACCAGGGCTCCCCACTTGGTCCCTAAAAAGAGGACTACTGTTTGGTTCAAACAAGGAACCAAAGTGCCTAGAACAATGCCTGGAACAAAGGAAGCACTCAATTTGTATTTGTGGAATCCGGTAATCAATTTAAATAATGTTTGTGCTGTTTTCACACAGCAATACAGTGAATCTCCTCCAATGACGAATAGTGAGCTAAAGTCCATTTTTAAGGGCTGGATAATGTATTCTGAGCCCTAGTGGCACTGTCTGGTAAGCACTGGACTAACTGCACGGTTAGCAGTGGAAACTCACCAGCTAGCTGCTCAAGTGAGAAAGACGAGCTTAAGTGCTCCCAGACAGATCAACAGATTCAGAAAGCCTAAACAGGATCACTATGGGTCAGAATAAATTAAATGGTATTATATATAATTTATTACATATGCATACACTTATAATATATTATAACATAATTATTAAACTCTAGATATTCTTTACTAAACTTGTTTGAGACAAAAATGTTATATCTTGGTTTAAATATCAAGCTTTGAAGTTACTAAATATACCTTGGGTAAAGTATTTACCCTCTCAGAGCCTTAATTTCATATTTGTAAAAAAATTACTACTATTGACTTAGCAGGTTTGCTATGAGTAAATTAATTAGCATATAGAAAACTCCTAGGTGTGTTTGCCTGACATACCTCCCTACGTACATACGGGATTGTGCTGGTACTATCTGATCAGGAGTGAGACCTATGGAGTTGAGGGAACTTCTGTTGGCTCAGGAAAAAGAATATGGCCAAGGATACAGAGAAGATGGAAAAGCACTTTCACATTTTTATTTCACTGCTGTTATTATTTACTGTTGAGATGATCATGATTCGTGGTAACCCCCTATCATAGAGCAGAACTGCCCCCAAAGGATTCCCAAGGCAGCTTAAAGGGCAGATCACCTTGGCCTTTCCCCTCGAAAGTATTTGGTGGGTCTACATTGCCAGCCTTTAGGTTACTGGCCGAGTACAAGCAGGGCTCCCTATTAATCCTGAGCTATTTTAATCCTAAACCTCCCAGTCATCTACGAAAGCTGCCTTCCCTAGCTCACCTCCTGACCTTCCTTTTTTAAATGTTCCTTTTGTCCTCTCTTCTCCATTGATTTTGCTCTCAAAAATCATGGGTAGTCAGCAAATCGAGTCATCTCTCAGGGCCCATTCCTCCTGAGTGCATGTACATCTGTCACAGTTGACAGCTGTCCCCTTCAAATAATCTTCTTCCTTGGTTCTCATGGCATTTCACCAGGTAATCAGGAGAACTGAACACCTACGAGTGACAAGCCCCTCCGAGGAGAAACAGGACACCACAGCAGTTCATCTTCAGCAGAGCACAGGACAAAGAAGTGACTCCCAGGAAAGTGGGTAAAAAGAAATCAGGAAAAATGTAAATGAATTCTAAAGGCTCTGTGGACTAGCGGGCAGCTTAAAATTTCTGAGAAGTCTGGACTCAGACAGAGTCAACACTGACTTGCCAGTCCTTTTCCAACGGCTTTCGTCAAATGCTCACAAGCAGCTGGAATTAGTTCCTAATCTGGAAGTGCACAGTACATTCCAAGTCCTTCTCTCAGGGGAAGAAAGAAGCTTCAGCAACTGGAGAAATCCTCCCAACAAGGGCTAGGCAAAGATGCTCAAACTCTGAGAAGTACAACCAATGCCTCCCTGATTCCAGGGGCGAGGCAGGAAGCCATCAGGCCTGTTCTAGGCAAAGGCACACTGCCCCTCCTCCACTATTACCATGAAACTTGCAGCAAGAGTTCCACTTGTGATGTGTCAACTTGCTAGACTGAACTACATTTCCCAGAATTTCCTTCCCTTTATGTTTCTGGTTAGGGTTCAGTCCTAGATCATTGTGTGCAATCTGGAGGGCAATCTAAAGCAACAGTGATACTGATTCCTTCTTGGTTGGAAGATCAGTCGATGGTCTTGGAGCTATCTGAGGGCTTACCTCATTGGCATGGGCAGCAACCACGTCTATTACTGTTCCTCACTTTCTTATAAATCCTTTTTTTTTTAATAAATCATTTTTTACAGTTTCTTTAATCCCAGCCCACTTATATTTAGGTCCATGACAAAGCACACTAATTTACCCTACTTGACAACTCCATCAATAAGATGGGAGACAATGAGAAATTGTCTGTCTTTGGGTGGTTTGCTCCTAGGCACAGGTTCAAGCTATTCTTGCTCCTCTGTCCTATACCAACCTCCCTTCCCAACTGCCCCATCTTGGCACAGCAAGCCCTCGCATTGGACATGAACAACCTTTACCAAGACTGTTAACAAGTTCCCACCAATGCATAAGGCTAAATCTCTAAAATAAATTTCTTTTCATGTTATCTCCTAAAGGTGTTGCTTCTTAAACAGAATTAATTCATGATAACACTCTCAGCAAACTCGAATAGAAGGCAACCGCCTCAACTTGAAATACAACACCTGTACAAAAATCTGCAGTTAAAGTTAAAACCATCTTAATCAGGCGTCCTCAAACTGTGGCCTGCCGAGGACATTTATCCGGCCCGCTGGGTATTTTTGTCCCGTTTCGTTTTTTCACTTCAAAATAAGGTATGTGCAGTGGGCATAGGAATTTGTTCATAGTTCTTTTTTTAAACTATAGTCCGGCCCTCCAACGGGTCTGAGGGACAGTGAACTGGCCCCTGTTTAAAAAGTTTGAGGACCCCTGAACTTAACGGTGGAATAGCCTAAATATAGTCTCCCTAAGATTAGGAATAAGGCAATGATGCCTGCTGTCTCCACTGGCATAGTGCCAGTCAGGCAATATAGGTATGAGAGGAAAAAACAATGGTCACATTTGGCAGGTAACATGGCCAGGTGCCCAGCCCCAAACTCCCTTGGTCTAACAAATGTAATGAACAAGTTCAAAGGACACAATGTCAGTACACATAGGGGAGTCACATTCCCATGCAGTCAGGGGCCATTTACAAATTTCCTACTCAATAACATCTATTTGTAAGCCCCAAATCAATTCTGGTAGCAGTGGTCATTAGCAGATATATATATGCACAAAGGCAAAATATTTAGACTGTTCAACATACAAGTTTACAAGGTAAAAACAAACAAGGCCACAATCTGCCTTCTTGTTTCAGGTCCCCTACTGAACAATTACCCTCTTCAAAGTCTATTTTGAGCCCTGCTCCTCACTTTCCCTCCATTTGCTGGTGATTTCACTGTAAAAACAGGCCCCAAGCACAGTACTGAACTGCAGTCTACTTTATATTCCTAGGCACAAGACGGCTCTGATGTGCTTCACAAGGAAAAGTGTGTTAAATAAGACGGCTTATACTCAAGTATGTATGGTAAGCTTTCTTGGCAGTGAGTCAAAAGTTAAAAGATTCAAAAAGATACATAAGAGCTTTACAAAGTTTGTAGGGGGGGGGGAATCCCATTATTTTAAAATTCCATTTGTCCAGGAACTTTTTGGACCCCTTCGTGTATAAGGTATATGTAAACATAAACATACATAAAGCAAAGTTATGCATTGACCAGTTGATGAAAATATCACCAAAGGCTTGCAGAAGAAGCTCATCTAAGAGCAATCATTCAGTATTTCTTAGTGTTCCCCGCAACTTTATACAGCAAACTTACCATGAATAAGATTCAACAGAAACAAAAAAAATTAAAATTAAAAAAAAGATTGAACTATTATACTAACAAGGAAGATGTGAACGTTAAACATGATACTACTTGCAAGTGCGCCAAAGAAAACAAACTAGTTAGGTAAAAATCTAACAAATTATAGGAAAATATAAAACACTGATGGAAGAAAACCGAAAAGCCCAAATGGAGTGATATACTATCTTGATGGACTAGAACAGGGTCAGCAAACGGCAGCTCTTTGTGCCTCTTTTCTGTACTCTGTGGCTCTGATGTAAAACTGAAAAAATTTAAAGGATGTTATTGAGATAATGGTGATTTAATTTGTTTGTAAAAATATTCTTAAGGCGCTCGAATAATTTTTAAAGTGTTGTGAGGGATAGGGCTGACTCTTTGGTGTCCACAAAGTTTGCTAATGCCTGGACTAGAGAATTCAATATAATAAAGATTTTAATTTTTCTGAAACGAACCGACAGTTTAAGGAGAAATCATAGAAATCTTTGCAAGTTCAGATTAGGTAAAGGTTCTTCGAACACAAAAAGTATAAACTACACTATAGGTTTCCCCTGATATCTAAAAGCACAGCACCCCTATAAAACTCTAAGGTGCAAGGTGATGAAACAATTATCATCAGTTTACATAAGGAGGGTTTTGGAACATCCTCAGACCCGAAAAATAAACCACGTCATTAACAAATAACACATAGAACCTGAAATAACACTAGCCTGCAGCATTCAAGGCTTTGCACAGTTCAAGGCTTTGGCAGTATGATGCCGAGATGCTAAGCATAGTTCACTCCTGTTTGGGGTGCACGCTGCCTCTTTAAGCTCACTGCAAAACAAATGCTGAATAATAGCTGCACTTTTTCCCCCCCATAAAAGCAAAACTCCTCTCCGAATTTCTCTCAACTAACAAAAACAAGTACTAATGAAGGTCTTAACGAAAGTGCACTGGCATAGAGTGAACTTTCAAAAAACATGGGATAACTGTAAGAGATCCCTCCCAGTAAGAAACGTCAAGACATGAACTGAGAAAATATTTGCAACATATTTATCAGATTATGAAAATGTAAAGAACTCCTCAAATAGAATACTGAGTAAGCTTGAACATTTAATGTGGCTGAAAAGATGTGCAGCATCATTTATTATTCCCAAACTCAAACCAAACCTGTGCCACTGAGTCAACTCTCTCAGCGATCCCGTGGCAAAGAATAAACTGTCCCAAAGTTTTCCAATGCTGTACATTGGTATGGAAGCAGACAGCTTCATCTTTCTCCTGGTTGACAGGATAGAACCACAACCATTCTGTTAGCAGCAACAATGAGTGCAAGGAAGAAGAAATCTCCTAAAATTGATGGTGGTGATGATTACACTACTCTTTTAAAATATGGTGAATACAGTATGTTATAGAAGCCACCTAGAACAGTTTGTAGCTCCCAAAACTCACTAGCTTGTATTCTACTGCACCAACACCAACATTTGTAACAACACCATGCAGAATAATAGTCACAACCATTCCGTCTAGTAATACCAGTTGCAGACTTTTACTTTTGTTGTGCATCAGGACTTGCTTTCAAGTTAATTCAGTCTACAGCAAGAAGGAATGAAATCTATAGCAGCACTATGGCATTGTCTGCAGTTGACAGAATTGCTAATAGCTCATTGGTGGCCTATTTTAAGAGATGATCAGGATATTCTAGTTTTTAATTTGTTAGCTTTATATTGGATAGTTACTTTTCATTAGTAAAACCTCTGTCTCAGCTTTGATTGAAATGTCAATAATAAAATAAAAATACACTTTATTCCACTAACTTTTCCTCAGAGGCTAAAAGTTAGAACTTACTTTCATCTAAATATATTCTAAATAGGTAACACATTTGAAGAATCTGGTAATTTAGAATACAGATATAGATGGGGTATGCTAAATAGTCATTTAAATGCAAAATCACTTTCTTAATACAAACTGACTCTAACAGTATTCAAACTTCCAAACCTTAAAAAGAGTTCATTCAATTTCTACTAAGAAATTGTCACTGGCTGCCTAAACATAGTTTGGGCACATTATAATTTCATATTAGACATTTTATACATTACACAACCTGCCCTGAAAAGTTCTTTAAAATTACTTTATCTTCAGTTATTTTCCTGTAATTTCACTACACCACCAGGGCTCCTTTCAGAAAGTTTAAGCTTAAATTATACACAAGAATACTTTTTTAGATGAGAGAAATGAGTAGAACTTATAAACTAAATCACAGAAAATGTACAGAAATAATTTTTGTAAGCATTGTTTACCTTTACCTAATGAGGTATACATTAATATGTGTATTAAAATAAAATATATGTGCCTAACAAATTATAACAACCAGGATACATCAAAACCAAGGCTCTGCAGTGAGTATACAGTACCTTAAGAAACAAAAACATTTCAATCTATAGTTGTTACTGACTCTGGACAATTTCTTTTAATCCTATATTGGAACATAGAGCATGCTCAAAAAGACTACAATCCCTAATATGCTGTGTTAAGTTTTTTACATAAAGCATTATTAACAACAGAAAACATTACAAACTCTAACTACTGTTGAATCCATGATAGGCCAAAGAATATTTGCTCAAGTGAACTTGTGCATCTGGGGGCTACAGATAAACCCAAATCCTGTCCTCCTAAATAATGTAAGACAAATTATCTTCATCCCATAAAACTATTTTTAAGCTGCCATTTTCTTGCATAGGAAGAAGAGAAGTAATCACTCAGATTTAAATAAAATTCAGTTACAAAGCTTGTACACTACTACAAGAAAGACACATACTGTGGTGAAAGTTTAAAACGTAAAGGTTACAAGAAACTACCATCAATCCTGCTATACCAATTTTATCAATTTCATTATTAGAAATACAAACAATGAAAACAAATGAGAAATACTTACCTTGTAGTATTACAGATAACAGGTAAATAGAATTAAAATGTTTATAAACACAGGGATTTGTAGGTTTTTTAAATGCATGAACAGTTCTTGGTATTTTAAAAGGTTTCTTAAGGAGCACTTCAAAAGTCAAATTCAATTATTCCATTAATGAATGCACTACTCACATGGAGTCTGCCTTCTTCACTTTTAACTCAGGTTAGTAGGGAAGACTTAGGCATACTAATGGTGTAGAGATTTGTTGTAAAGGCCAAGATATTACAAGCTAGTTTCAAAAACTATCTTAGAAAGTCACTTTTAAAGATAGCTATTCCAAGATTATGCTAATGATATTGTATACTAGGGGATACACCCACCAAAAACCGGACGGAACAAAGCGCCACTGGGCAGAGCTTTCATAGTACTAGCGTCATCTATGGGAAGGTTCTCTCAGGTCACAGTGAATTGTTTTATAAAAGCAGTTTTTTCCTCAAACCTCATTGTTTGTGATGTCGCATTTAAGAGAACAGTGTATGGCTGTGATATTTTGTTTCCTAATTGGGAAAAATGCTGCAGAAACTGTTTTGGTGTTGAACATAGTTTACAAGGACAGCAAGCACTATGGGGAAAAAAGTGTGTAAATGGCTTTCTCATTTCAAAAGAGGTGAAAATGTCTATTGATGATGAACCTCGTTCTGGAAGTCCGTCAACTTCCCAAATGGATGAAAATGTCAACTCATGGTGCATTTTGAGTTTGATTCACCAGGTGACTTTTAATCAAGCTTTCTATTTAAAGCAGCAGTTCTCAACCTGTGGGTCGTAACCCCTTTGGGAGTCAAACAACCCTTTCACAAGGGTTGGCCAATTCATCACAGTAGCAAAATGACAATGATGAAGTAGCAAGGAAAATAATTTGATGGTTGGGGGTCACCATACATGAGGAACTCTATTAAAGGGTAGCGGCATTAGGAAGGTTGAGAACCACTGACTTAGAGGTTCTGAAAAGATTGCTTAACAGTGTGAGACAAAAAAGGCCTGATTTGTGGCAGATGGGGAACTGGTTTTGCCACCACAATGCACCTGCTCACACAGCCATCTCAGTGTGCCCGTTTTTGGCAAAAAATCATGCCTCTCTTGCTCCATGTACCTTACCCATCTGACCTCACTCCATGCGACTTTTTTGTTTCCGCAAATGAAGAGGGACATGAAAGGACAGTAATTTGACAATGTAGACGAGGTGAAAAAAAATGAGGGAGATGCTGTCATCCATCCAAATGAGTTTGAAAAATGTTTCCAAGAATGGACAGCAGACTTGACAGATGTATTAAGTGTAATGGAGAGTACACTGAGGGTGTTAGGTTGTTTTGTAAAAAAAAAAAAAAAAATTAAATACAAAGCTTTGGGAGAGGGGCGTGGACTCGGTTTTTTTGGATACTCCTTCATATATTACTAGCTCAGGAGCCCTGGTGGGTTGGTGGTTATGTCTTGGGCTGCTAACTGCAAGGACAGTAGTTCAAAACTACCGCCACGCTCTGGGAGAAAGACCAGCTTTCTACTTCTTGGGGTGGGAAAGAGCACTAGAACTGATTGTGATTTTATATTTATATATATCTGTGTGTGTCATTTTAAAAGTGATTTAACCAAGGAAGTGTATGATATGTGAATACTTTATCAAGAAAAATACGAGTGAAAAAAAAAAAGAAGCTGAACTCAACCAATGGTTACCAGAGATGAAGTAGGGGGCACTGAGTTTATGTCCATGCTGGTAGAATTAACTTGGAAAAGAATATCAATAACGGTTGTACAACACGAAGAGTAAAATCAGTAGCAATGAATTATACAAGTAGAAGTTGTGGAATTGGAGAATGTTCTGTTGCATATATTTTTGCCATAATTAGAAAAAAATCATATGAATAACAACAACTACATGAAAGAAAATGTTCTGGAATATGCCAACAATTCTACAACTCTTCTTGATAGGACTGAATCATTGAATTGTATGGCATGTGGATGAAATGCTAATAAAGCTGTTAAAAAATTTTTTCATCAGTTATGAAGATTCTTTTAAAAAGAGTTCACCTTGGAAACTCACAGGGGCAGCTCTACCCTGTGCTATAGGGTCACTATGAGTCATCTACGTAGAAGTGAGTTTAATTTTTGTTTTGTTTTTATTATTAGCTGACTTCATGTATTTTTTAAGATAAGGAAAACTTCTTGTACAAATATGCACCTATCTGAACTCAACTATTCACACTTTATATACAATTTGGTCAAACTTTATCCTTTAATTCAGCTCCACCCAATACACAAAATCCGCCACAGTGGCAACCAAACCCATTGTTATCGGGCATCATCCTGAACCTATAGGGCAGAGTAGAGCTTCCCCTTGGGGCCTCCGAGGCTGGAGATCTCTAAGAAAGCAGACTGCCACGTGGTATCTTTCTCCTTTGGAGCGGCAGACGGCTTCAAGCCACCCACCTTAGCAGCTGAGCGCTTTAACCACGGTGCCACCAGGGTTTCTTTGGAGGGAAGAGAGACAGAAGGAAAAAAGAAAACGAAAGATTTGATTAACAAAATTGAGGATCCTTGTGGCATCGTGGTTACAGGTTGGGCTTGTGATCTGCAAGGTCAGCAGTGTGAAACCACCAGGGGCTCTGCTGGAGAACTGGTGGAGTAGTGGTTGTGTTAGACTGCACGGTGTGTCTTCCACGGTGGCAGTTCGAAACCATCAGCAGCTACATGGGAGGAAGACTGGGCTTTCTACTCCTCTAAAAAGTTAGTCTTACAGAGTCACTGAGCAATGGCATCAACTCAGTTTAGTTTTGGGTTTTCAATGAAATTAAACATAAATAAGGAGAGACTAAATGAAATAAAAGAAAAAGTTAATTTATAAATTTAAAGGAAAATAATCATTTAAACTTACCGAGTGAGATACAAGAGCAGATTATAAATCTATTCATGCAAAAAAGTTAGTTTCTTATTAAGCTACAGTTAAGTTCTTTCTCAGAAAATAAGTTTTAAGAGAAATATGAAGGGGTTTTCAAAAAGTTCATGAAAGAATGGAATTACAAGATAATAGTAGCTCCCCTCATAATGCACACTTTAAAAATGGTTTTTATGCAACTCTAGAATTTTACATTTATACACAACTTTACAAATTTTAAAATAATCACTATTCCTGGTACCTATCCCCGAACAAATTCACAAAAGGCATGTCCAAGGACGCTCCTTTCAATGCAGGTGGTAACATCCAATGTCCATTTAAGAAAAAGTTGAACTGACTAGGATACCTTTCTACTTTTAAATACGATGTAAAAGTTTAAAAGACTGAATACACACATGTAAATCATAATTTTAACACCCTGTTGGCAGGACCCACACACCTATAACATTTGTCATGTACATATATGTACTTGTAAGAATGCAAAGAAAACGGTCTAAAAGAATATTCAGCCCACTGATAGCACTCTTACAGCTTGGAAATGACACTGGCATGGGAGATGTTTGCTTCATTGAGTTTTTATTCTGTTGTTTGAGTCTTTACAAGAGGAACGGGTACACATGAAGGGGCTTCAAAGTATTTGGGGGACAATGGAAGGACACTTAAATTTCTCCACGAACTTTTTGAAACCACTTCAGATGTCACTTAAAATAAACAAAGACAAGAATAAATAAAGAATGCAGATTAGCTTCTCTCAATGAAGTTACAAACCCAAAACTGTTGGCTGTAATGAGATTACGTTTTCTTCTATTTAAGTAAAAACCAAATGCATTACAAATTGCCTACAATGATAAAACTGAGAAGGCATTTCATTGGCTGTTGTCTGTCCTATCTTTCACACACACACACACACACACACACACACACACACACACACACACACACACACACACACACACACGGCGGGGGAGGGTCTCAGACTCTCCGAAAATGATATACAGCAAAGAAAATTTTAAAAAGATCCTTGAAGAATATGACGTTTCCGTTCGCTCAAAAGTGACCCAGAATCCTCCCAGAACCATGTTTTCCAACACGGGAGAGAAAAGGGAAAAAGAAAACCGGTAGAAGACGGCTCGCTCAAGTGCTGCGGGCTGTTTTTAGAAAGACTGACTAAGAACCAGTAGGCGCCAAGTGTGCTTCCCGGGAGTGGGAATACGAAGGGGAAACCCTACACCACCTTGGGGGGCGGGGTGGGGGTGGAAACGGCCCGGACTGCGGGGCGCGGCGGGGAGGGCGGCGCGGGGGCGGCGGGCGTGCCCAGCTATCACTTTCCGAGCCCGGCTCGGAGCCAGACCGCCGTCCTCGCGGGGCGCGTAGGGACCGGGCAGTCCCTGCGGGCGGTGAACGCCTAGCGGCGGACACAAGCCCTCCGGGGACGGCGGCGCGCCCGCGAGCCGCCAGCACTTCGGTCCTTCGCCGGGGCGGGCGGCGCGCCCGGGGCGAGCTCCGCAGAGCCAACTTTCGCTCCGCGGAGAAGTGTGCTCCGAGGGCCACCTCAGAAACCGCCCCGGCCCGGCCCCCCGAGGAAACCCCAGAAAGGGCGGCGGCTGGCGAGCTGCATCAAAGAGGGGCTGGGTCTGCGGAGAACTCGGGCGCCGAGTCCGCGGGCCCGGACCCCCCACCCGGCAACGCGGGCTCCGGGGCGCCCCTGCTGAGCGGCTGTCCCACCGCCAACAGCCCCCCGCGGCGCGGCCCCTCCCCCCCCGGGCGGCGACCTCCGCGCCTCCACCCAGGCGCCCCCGCTCACCCAGGTAGCGGCTCCGCAGCCGGGACGGGTCCTCCAGCCCGAGCGATCTTTTCCTTACGTCCCACAACAGGTGTGTGCAGCAGCCACCCCGAGACATGGCTCTGCCGCAGCCGGGGCAGGAGGGGAGACCCCCCCGAGTGGGGGAGGGGAAGAGAGGGAGGGGACACGCGGATCAACAACCCAGCCGCACCGGCACCATCCGCGCGCCGAGCCTCGCAGGCACAGCGACTTTAGATAGCGGCGGCCCCTTCGCCTCCGAAGCCCGGCCGCACCCGGGCCGGAGCCAGCCTCATACTCTTCCTCACACTACCCAGAACATCCAGAAATCAGCAACACTCCCCTCCCTCCGCCCCCTCCGGCGGGAGGCGGAGCCGAGCGAAACCCCTCCCACTCCTCGTCCTCGACGCCCGCCCCTTCCAGCGTTTCTCGCGAGAGGACGACCCTCTCCGAGAGTGAGGCCGGTATGGGCCACGGCTGCCCTCACTCGAGAGGAGCGGTTTCAGGCCGTCCTAGTCACGTTTCATACTCAGTGGGTTTAAAAAGGAGGGAAGCGTGAAGGATACGGGATCCGTGGTCTCTTACACACAAGCCTGCAGTCAATAAAAAAGGGAAAAGACTCGCCCAGCGCCATCTTTAGTAGGGGCACGGAAGGCCCGAAAAGTCCATTTGGCACTATGGGCTCCCTTAATCCAGGTGCAGGGAAGTGAAAAACCGTTGTAGCTTCACGTTCCCTTCTCCAACATGGCTCCGAGGGCAAAAAGGAGAAGTTAGAGGTTCCCGCCCGGCCCTGCCCACGCCGCGGAGCGAGCCAATCACCAGGGACAGCTCCGTTCACGCACGCGCGCTGCCCGCAGGTCCCTTGGTGACTTGGTGAGGCAATACTTCTGGCACCTGTTGCCATGACTCCTCCGCCAGACCCACCCGCCCGCGGGCAGGAGGCGGATCCGGGGCGGGCCGTCGCCGAGCTCCGCCCGCCTGCCGTAGCTGTGCCGGGGCCCCTGGGTGGCGCGCCGGGAGCAGGTCGCGCCGCGGAAAAAGCGCCCTAGGGAGCAGGAGGAGGAGGACGCGAGGCACAGTAGCTGGGGAGAGTGACGAGCTGCCCTTCGTTGTCAGCCAAGGATAAGGGCACGGCCACTCTCCCACCCGGCTGCCCACAATTACTCGACGGCAGAGATGGCGGCCGCCGGCGCCCGAGGCTTGCGGGCCACCTACCACCGGGTCCTAGATAAAGTGGAGCTGATGCTGCCGGAGAAACTGAGGCCGCTGTACAACCACCCTGCAGGTGAGAGATCGTCCCCTGTCTCTGCTGCAAAATGCCAGTAGCTGCCCCCTAACAACTATATGGTTGAAGGCGGTCACCCATAGCCCCAACCCCGTCCCTCTAATGAATCGATCTACTCCGCCAACCTCTCTCTGTTCCACCTCCTTGCCTGTCACATCGCTCCCAACCGCGTGGCCCTAAAGTTGGCGTCCTTCGCGGCCTGTGCTGCTTCCTCTAGCACAACTCAAACCTGAGCCTTCGCAGTTTCTGCCCCCACGAAAGTATCTGGGTCGCCACGAAACCATCATTCCCGCCAGCTTCCCTAGCAGGGAAGGTGGCGAATAATCTCCCGCGGAGCAGAGGACCGGCTGGGTGGCCCGTGGTACCGGAGGGTTCGGAATAAAGGTCATGGACTTCCTTTCGCCGCGGCCGGCCGAGGCCTGCAGATGGAGCCCTCCCCCAGCTGCACGGGCTTGCGGGCCTGCTGATGGAGCGCAGTCCCTCACCCCGTGGTCCCTGGCTTCTTTCAGCCTGTCCTTGTTTATTACTAAACAAGCCCTACGTGGATCTTTCTGTGGAGGCGAACCTGGCTTTTGATTTTACTCGCCCACTTACAGTACGGTTGACCTTGGGCAGGATCTTAGATCCCCGGCTTACAGTTTGTGTAAAAGGTGGTCATGTGAGAATTAAAGACCCAACCAAGCCTGTTCACTTGGTTCTTCCTCATAGGATAAGAAGGGTGTTTGCTCTTTCTCATTTTACTGGGAAAGTAGTGTTCTCCAAACTGAAAGATCCCAATCGCACCAGCTCTTTGTGAAAGACTCTTGGTCGACCCTAGTAGAGTTCTGTTACCTTCTCTGTGAAATGGGCTCCAATAGGGAGGTCTGGTGGCGCCCTGGGTTACATTTGGGGCTGCTTACCTCAGGGTCAGCAGTTTGAAGCCGCCAGTGCTCCAGGAAAAAGTGGAGGCTTTTTACTACTGCAGAGTTCAGAAACCCACAGGGACAGTTTTTCCTTGTGTTGTGCAGGGAATCAGAATGGACTGGCTGAGTTGAGTTTAATTTATTTAGTTAGCTGGAGGCTGATATCAGTTAGCTTCTTGAGCTATCTTTCAAGCTTAAGACTAATCAAATGAGAAATTGCCTTATTAAAAGTCAAAGTGCTACCCCAATGTGTGTCCGCCAGGCCCCATGGTTGAATCTGTATTTTGCAATTGGTGTTATTAGGGAGATTACCTAGCCCACCAGCCCCAAGGGTGATTCGGAAGCAGAGCTTTGGGGCCTGAGCTGATTGCTAAATCTAATTTCCAGTTGGAAAATGGAATTAACTTTACTTTGGAATTATACTTCAGTTTAACCCCAAGTACTATTTAGAATAAATCTCTGGGGTATGAACAGCTATTTACTGACAACTCAGAACTTGCCCTTTAATGTTACCTAAGTTTGCCCTCCCTCTGAAAATAATGGACCAATCCCAACTGAGAATAAATTCCTCATCACAATCGCCTGCACTTGTTCCATGTGCAGCTTTTAAATCATGGCAGAGGCGTTTCAAGCCTTTTCTTGAACTAAAATAAAACTAAGTAAGAACTGTAAGCACCTGTTCAGATTCAACCACAGACATTAGGACCGGAGCTAGTAATTCTGAATCTATTATAAAACAGACTTTTAAAATGGTGGTGTTGGTGGTGATACTTATCTGGGAGATTCCCAGGAGGGAATGTTGAACAGTGCTGTGGTAGGTGCTGATCTGCTTTGAACAGAATCATTTGTCTTCTGTGGACTCAACTCTGATACCTCGAGGCTTGGTTTTTGGGGTGTAGGAAAAGGGAAGGTTGAAGGGGGAGCAATTTTAAACTACTTAAAATGAGACTGAATTGAAACATAATTTTGTATTAATCTTTTATAATCTCTTGGCATTAGCCCTGTATACTTATTGCTTTATTTTCTGCTTACTTTTCTGAAGGAGGAGGAACTCCCTTTCATATGTAGACTGTGCATTTCCTCTTGTCCGTAAATTAGTGTAGTTATTTAAGTCCACTTTCTCTTACAGTGGGAGGAATGTGGACTTTGCAGCACACAGATCTCGGTTTGAGTCTTCACTGCATTACCCCTACCCAAGCTTTTGTTTCTTCTAGAAAATGTGAATAACAATGATCACTATTGAGTGCTTGTTTCGAAAATTAAATGAGGGAATGTGCGTAAAACACAGCACATTGCATCTTCACAAATGTTGAACCCAAATTCACTGCCCTGGAGTCTTCCGACTCATAGTCACTCTGTGACAGGGGATCTCAACCTGTGGGTCGCGGCCCCATGGGGGGGGGGTGTCGAACCACCCTTTCACAGGCGTCACCTAATACATCCTGCATATCAGATGTTTACATTCTGATTCAGTGGTAGCAAAGTTACAGTTATGAAGAAGCAACGAGAGTACTTTTATGGTTGGGGTCACCACTACATGAGGAACTGTGTGAAATGGTCGAGGCATTAGGAAGGTTGAGAACCACTGCTCTAAGGGCTGTAAATCTTTACAGAGCTGAAAGTTTCATATTTCTCCAGAGGAGGGGCCGGTGGGTTTGAACTTCTGACCTTGTTATTAGTAGCACCAGGCATAACCCACTAAACCACCAGAGCTCCCTCTACAGATGTGAGTTCTCTCCCATTTAGGCGATTTGTGGACTGAAAAGGTAGAGGCAAGAAACAAAACCTGTTCCCCATTGGTTAATTCCAAATTATAGCAACCTGATAAGAATCCAACTTTCAAGGCTGTGAGATGGATCTTGATGGTGCTTAGCTAAAACAATGAGCTGTTAATCAAAAGGGCAGCTCGACTCCACCAGCTATTCTGATGGAGAAGGGTGTGGTAGCCTGTGCCTCTGAAGTTTTATATCCGCAATAAAGCAGTTCTGTCAGATTGCTTTGCATCAGAGTGCCCCCATGGTACCTTTGGTGCTTCCTCTCTGTGGAAGCAGGCTGTCACATCTTTCTCTCACAGAGCAGCTAGTAGGTTCAAACCACTAACCTTTCAGCTAGCAACTGAGCACTTTAACAAGTATGCCACCAGGGCTAACTGCTGTTGACATTTATCAAGTCAATTCCAACTTATAGCAGCCCTTTATAGTTTCCTAGGTGGAAACAGATGCATGCCCTCATCTTTCTCCAGCAAAGGCTGGTGGGTTTGAACTGCTGACTTTACACTTAGCAGCAGCTGAGCACCCAACCCGCAGTGCTACCAGAGCTCCCTATTATATTCTCCCTACCCATGTAGAAATACTTAAGCATGAGAAAGAAGTATAACTAGTCCATGATGCTTTAGGATTGAATAAAATATGAAGAGCACTGATCACTATGGGAAATGACTATTCAGGGTTTTCATATCCACTAGTCGTATTTTTTTCCCATTGAGTCACCATTTGGATATTAAGCTATAGTCACCTGGGAGGAATTAAAAATAATATTCTAGGCTTGCGTAGTGCAACAGTTGAAAATCATGTTACCAATTCTTAATGTTTGAGATTTAGTTTTACCACTGGCAAGCATGTCTAGACAGGTAGCAAAAATAATTCTTTAACCAGTCACATATTATGTATAGGTCTAGGTTATCAAATCTATGCACTGTGGCCCAGAGCAGGACTGTGTCACAAATGTGCCTGTGCATTAACTGAACCAGCCCGTAGAGGTAGAGCAGAGTGCTAACCCAGGCCCTCAACTCACACGAGGGGTCACCTGGCCACCTTACCCTAACTCCACACGTGACTCCACAATAGCCAGCTTCCAGGCTGTCTTCCAGGAACTTGTGAGAATATAACCTTGAAATCACACTGCCTGTTGTTTATTTGAGGCGATCTCAAATGCAGTGGTTACAATAGTTGGCTACTAACTGAGAAACTGACTGATGAACCCACCAACCACTCTCCCTGGGAGAAAAATGTTACTTAAAATGTTGTTTATTTAAAAGCTAAGCTGAAAACACCATTCGTGGAGGAGTGTCACTCCTTTGTGTTTGTGACACAAAATGACACATAAGCTTATTGGAACAAAACAGTGAACTTCCATTAACATCTGCTTTTATATCAACTTTCAAAAATATCCATTGGATATATGTTTTATAATGTAAAAGTAGATACTGTATATACTCGCGCATAAGCTGAGGTATATAATTATTACCTGGGAAACCAAAAAAAACTGATTGACTCGAGTATAAGCCTAGGGTGGAAAATGCAGAAGCTATTGGTGAGTTTCAATAATCAAAACAGATGAAAATAAAATTACTTAAAATTGAGACATCAGTGGGGTAATGTATTTAAATATTTACTTTAAATAAAAGGACAAGTCATTTAACATTAGTAAACCAGCACAGTAAGTGGAAAATAGGTTCAACAAAAACAATAAGGTATCAACAATGAGACCTCAAGAGTACTATTCCCTGAGCTCAATCAGCAACCAAGCTAAAATCCTTCAAAACTGGATTCCTCATCATCATCCGTATCCCAATGCAGAGCTTCAGCTGGTGTGAGATCATCATACACACTGTCCTCACTGAGATCGCCATCATCACCATCACTGCTGTCATTTTCATACAAAGCGCGGTCTTCACTGCCATCCATAGCATTACTAATACTACATTTCTGAAAGGCCCGTTGCACCATGTCTTCCCATGCATCTCGAACCCACTTTGCTATTAACTCTATGTCAGGCTTCATGAGAGTTCCTCCTTTTGTTAGTCGGGCTTGACCAGATGACATCCATTCATGCCACATCCTTCGCACACGGTCTTTAAAAGGCTTATTCAAAGATACATGTCATAGGACGGCTCTGATTGGTTAGATGTGAGTAAACAAACATTCAAAGCCCTGCAGTGTCAGCGGGACTTTGAATGAACAGCGGAGAAACGGCAATCATCCGCGAGATAACGGGCGCTCGTGTCCTGTTACCTCCAGTGGACCCCAGCGAGATGTTATACCTCACTGGGGTACCACTGACCCGTGTATAAGCTGAACCCCAGTTTTTCAGCACATTAACTCGGCTTATACCATGAGTATCTATGGTAAATACCAAAAATCTCACTGCCATCAAGTCAATTCTAACCCATAGTGACCCTGTAGAACATAGAACTGCCCCTGTAAGTTTCTGAGACTATAAATCTTTATGGGAGCCCAATTTGTAACCCACTACACCAGGATTTGCGTGCGTGTGTTTTATTCATATGATACATCCCCAGAATTGTTTAACTGTTGAGACCTGTGTTCAAAAGGAGTTCGGAGACCATACTCTGGTCTAAAAAGTATCTTTCAGTGAATTGAGCACACAAAAACACCTGATGTTTGAACTGTGTCAATGTTGTTTGCTGTAGCTCTATTTCTGTTGAATTATACTTTGGCGTTAAATGTCAGACTATTTGAAAAGAACCGTTCTGTGGCTCTTGTTGCAATGTTTAGTGCCCTGCTGCTGAGAATATGAAAGATGTTACCTTCAATCCGGTTTTAACAAGAAGAATCATTGCCGTTTTCTTAAATGAGTTGTTTTGATTTTTTATATTAAAGAAAAAGTAATGTTCTGAAAATAAAAGCATAGTAAATGAACCAATATTAACAGTGTTCATAAGGGAATATCTTTGTCATACAAAATTAAAACTAAATACTAAGACATCTAATGTTTTACCAGGTAGCTTAATACAATTTAGTTCAAAATGTATGTGAAAAATAAAATGGAGTTGAGTAGTCAGTGTAAATACAGGAGTTAATACTCAATTAATACAGCCTTTTCAGCCATGATCCCATGATATAACTCTGGATTTCATACATCTGGCTGTGTCCCATTTTGGCGGGCACTATCTGCTCACAAGCAAGAATAGGATGAGATGAAGTTCTGATCTTAGTAGAGGGTGTGAATCCAACCACGTTCTTTGTTTCATGGTTCTCGGGACTACTGCTACTTATAAAGGATGTAAGGAAGTATATGTTACAGCTGAGAGGATAAAGAAAGCTGTTTCTGGAGTGGCCTGGGAAAAGCCGGCTGATTAAGATTAGTAGGAAGCCAGTGCCTACTGGGAACATCTTCAGAGGCCCTGTGCCGTGTGTGCACTCAGGTAAAGTCCAGGGGTGGAGAATGAGTTACTGTATTTGGATGAAATTTGATTGTACCATGTAACTCCCATCAAAGACCTTTCCCTGCGTGGTTACACCCATGCAGGGACTAGTGTAAGAAGGTGGGGGATAATACTGATAAGATACGCCTGGGCATGATTATGAACAGGATTTCCTGCAGTGCCATCCTGCTGCATATAAAAAAAGAGCCAACCAAGAAGCAAGGGGTATGATCTCATCACTAACAAGAGCCTGTGTCCATAGCATCTGATGTAATTCCAGCCTGACCTTTGGACTTTGAACTGAATAATGCCCACCTCCACATGAGACATTTCCTCAAACTTTCCTGATTCTATGGGACGGTGCAGTGGTTCGCACACCCCACAGGCGTGAAGAAATATATCAAGAGAGGAGTGGGGCACGGGTGGAAATTGAGCAAGTTAGCATCATGCTAGAGTTGGAGTTAGGGTACTTTTTCAGTCTCCAGCTCCTTGGGATTAATTAGCCATTCTTGCAAAAGTTATTATTACCAAAATACATAGCTATTAATTATTAACACAATTCTTAGCATCTTTATTAGAACAATTAATTTTCTTGGACAGATATGGTCAGTAGAGAATTTCAGTGCTATCCTAAGCATGTGTGTACATGTGTGTGAATAGTAACCTCCGTTACCTTATACTTGGATGGAAACCAAAGTCAAATGTTGAGGCTTTTCAGAGGCAACTGTTAAGAGAGTGATGAGAAAGGAAATGTCTAGAAACTGAGACGAAGAAATAAAATTACTGTACTCAGTATTTACTGTGTACTTGGTGCACTATTCTGATGGTTAGAATGATACATTAGCAAATAAAACCCTGGTCAACAGGGAGTTGGTATTTTCAGAACAGATGATAAAAAAATAAAATCCTTACTGAAGTTGCTAATGTGGCATTTAACATGATTTTGCCCTCTAATCTGATTTTGAAACAACTTTAAGGAATTAGGACAGTGCCTCACCTATTTTGAAATGATCAGCTGTGTCAGAGAAGCATGCGGTGAGAAACGCTATATTACTTCCTTTCTGAGCCATGTGAAGGAGTTGTGCTCAGCTACTGACCAAAAAGTTGGTGGCTCAATTCCTCTGAGTGGCCTCTGGAAAGAAAGGCTGGTGATGTACTTGTGAAAGAGGCCAGCCTCTGAGAACCCAGTGGAGAACACTTCAACTCCAAACTCGCGTGGGATGATTTTAGTACCTAGTGCTCCCGTAGCAAAAATATCACCCAGTGGGTGGCTGGAAAGAAGAATTTATTATCGTGTGTTTAGAGGCTAGAAGTCCCAGCTGAGGGCAGTAGCAGGGATGGGTATTCTCACTGTCAGCTCCCTTTCAGTGAGTGTGCGACTTGTTTACTGGCACTCACGGTACTGCAGTTTTATCAATTCTTGCCACCGTATGAATTCTCTACTACGTAGCAGTGCGTACACTTATTTATAATTTGAGTTTATGGTTTAAACTTATGTTACCTCTCTCTAATTTCCAGCAACTGCTAATGGGTTTGGAACTTTTTGCTTATGTTCATGGTTTGCTTGTGGAGGAGAAGCAGAGTGTATTCTACAACTGAGCCTTCAGGTTGGCTGTGACCGATACTATCACATATGTACAGCACAGTAAAATACTGTCCAGTCCTGTACCATCCCATCATTGCTATGTGTAAGCCCATTGGTGCAACCCCTGTGTCCATCCATATTGTTAAGAGTCTTCTATTTTCACTGATCCTCTATTTTACCAAGCATGATGTCTTTCAGGCCCTCTTCCCTCCTGATAACATATCCAAAGTACGTAAAACTAAATCCCACCGTCCTTGATGGTAACGAGCATCCTGGAAATGTGTGGTATATTCAATATTATTTGCCAATAGCATAGCTCAAATGTGTCAACTCTTCAGTCTTTCTAATTATCTTTTCTGTCCAGCATATGAGGTGATTAAAAACACCATGGCTGTAGCCAGGTACACCTTAGTCTGGAAATGACGTCTTTGCTTTTTAACATTTTAAAAAGATGTCCTTTGCAGCCGATTTGCCCCATGCAATAAGACATCGTGTGATTTCTCGACTGCTGCTTCCATGACATTGATTTGGGAGTCCAAGTAAACTGAAACCTGTCACAACGTCAGTCTTTGTTTATCATGGTCTTGCTTATTAGGACAGTGATGAGGATTTTTGTTTGTTTATGTTAAGGTGAAATACACACTGAAGGCTGTACTCTTTGATCTTCAAGCCCTCTTCACTTGCAGCAAGCAAGGAAAGGTTGTGTCATCTGCTCATCGAAGGTTGCCACTGCATCTTTCTTCATTCAGTTCTGCTGCCAGGCGTGTTCTTCTTCATACAGTTCAGTTTCTTGGAATATGTGCTCAGCGTACAGATTGAAGAACTGTGGTGAGAGGTTACATCCCTGACACCCACCTTCTCTGATCGTAAACCACACAGTATCTCCTTGTTTTGTTTGAATGACTGCCTCTTAGTCTATGTGTACGTTCCACAAGAACACAATGAAGTGTTCTGGAATTCCCATTCTTCACGGTGTTATTCATAATTTGTTATGATCCACACAATTAACTGCCTTTGTAAAATTAGCAAAACCCAGGTAAATGTCTTTCTGGTGTTCTTTGCTTTTGGCCAAGATCCATCTGACCTCAACCATGATGTTCCTTGTTACACTTCCTTGTCTGAATCAGGCTTGCATTTCTGGCAGTTATCTGTTGATGTACAACGGTTTGTTCATTATTTTCAAAGAAACTAATTTCTACATTTCATTGGCTTTTCTTTAGAGTAGTCACAAATAATTGATCTCTAGTTGGTTGTCCAAATTTCTAGGCTTAAAGGAATGAGTGCTTCCAGAGTTGCATCTATTTTTTGAAACATCTTAATTGGTGCCCTATCAATTCCTGGAGCCTTATCTTTACCCAGTGCCTTCAGTGCAGCTTGGGTTCTTTCAGTACCATCAGTTCCAAGTTCTATGCGATCTCCTGAAATGGTTGAAGGGAGACCAATTCCTTTTGGTAACGTGCTTCCTGCATTGTCCAGTATTTTGCCAATTGATTCCTTTAATGTTGCAATTTGGGGTTTGATTTTCTTCTTTCATCCTGAGAAATACTGAGCCTGTTCTTCCCATTTGGTTTTCTAAGTCCAGGTTTTACACATTTCATTGGAATGTTTTGAGATCGTCTGTGCAGCTCTTTTACTTCATTTTTCCCTCCCATTAGTTTTAGCCATGCTTTGTTCAAGAGCAAGTTGCATAGTCTCATGTATAAACTGGAATGCTATGAAATCTTGTCCCTAGGTGCTGTTAAGTAAATTGATTGTTTGGAAAGCTACAGAAAACCTTGACTGTACATTAACCTCAAAGGATGAGGAATGTAAGCTTTGTAAAGAATGCTGGAGCTGGCAGAATAGGAAGAATGTGTTTTGAACTAGGAGGAGAGCAGTCTGTTGAAGAGTTCAGAGTAAAGATGGATCAGTTACTTAACCAGAGACTGAAACAGTGAATATGCTGGCTTATGAGGGGGTACCAAAAAAATCCCTGGAATTGCAGTGGGCAGAGTGGAGCTAGACAAGCATCGAGCAACTCACTCTGAGTTAGTACACTCACTGGTGTCGCTTGGGAAGGTTCTGGTCACAGTGAAGTTTTTCATAAAAGCAGTTTTTGGAAAAATCATTTTATTGAGGCCTCATACAACTCTTATCACAGTCCATACATATTTGTACATTTGTTGTCATCATTTTCTAAATATTTTCTGTATACTTGAGCCCTTGGTATCTGTTAGTCTGGGTATATTAGAGAAACAAATCCACAGAAACTCTTATGTATAAGAGAGAGTTTTATATAAAGGTTAAGTTCACATCAAGAAAACATCCCAACCCAGTGCTACCCAAGCCCACAAGTCCAACATTAGCCCATATATCCAACACCAATCCACAAAGTCCTCCTCTATCTCACAAAACACACACAGTGATGCTGACTGCAGGAGGAAAGCTGAATCAATGAACGTGCAAGCAACTCAGTGCTGGCAGGGATAGGTCCATGCGGTTTCTCAGGGATGTCTTGCAGGTAGTGAGCCTTGCCAGCTGAAGCAGGGAACTGGCTAAGGCAGCTTTATCCTGGTCTGACCATCACAAAGCAAGAGAACTGAGAACTAGAAAGGTGAGGCTCACTCAGCCATTTATCCCTACACCCTTCAATTAACTCCACATGTGTTTATCAGTCAGGTTGGCACAATAAACATTAACTATCTCAGTATCAGCTTCTCATTTTTCCCTTCCTCCCTCATGAACCCTTGATAATTTATAAATTGTTACTGTTTTTCATATCTTACACTGACCAGTGTCTCCTTTGACCAACTTTTCTGTTGTCCATCCCCCTGGGAGAGGGTTATCATAAAAGCAGTTTTGCTTGAATTTGAATGATAGCACTTTGGGAAAAACTCAAGTGTACAAGTGGTTCTCTCAAGTGTACAGGTGGTCTTCTCATTTCTCAATGTCAATTGATGACAAGCCTTGTTTTGGACATCCGTCAACTTACTGAACAGACAAAAATGTCAACTTGCAGTTCGTTTGGAGTTCATTCACAAGGTCAGGCTGTTAATGAAGCTTCTTATTTAGAAAATCTAGTTCTGAAGAGATTGCATGACAGTGTGTGACAAAAAGCCCTGGCTTATGACAGGGGTGGGGCTAGTTTTGCCACCATACCAATGCCACCTACTCAAGCAGCCATCTCAGTGCACCAGTTTTTGGCAAAAAACCAACATGCCTCTCTTGTCCCAAGCACCTGACTCACCTGACCTCGCTCCATGGGACTTATTTTTGTTTCTGTGAATGCATAGGGACATAAAAGGACATCAATTTGATGATGTAGAAGAAGTGAAGAAAACATGAGAGAGGTGCTGTCAGCCATTCCAATAGATGAGTTTGAAAAATATTTCCAAGAATAGACTCGCAGACTTGACAAATGTATTGAGTGTAATGGACAGTATTTTGAAGGTGATAAGGTTGTTTTTTTAAAAAATATTTAAAGTCATAGCTTTGGGAAAAAATCCTTTGGGGTGGGGAGACACACTCATATACTTGAGTAATAAAACCATGATCCATGCAAGAATGTGAAGTAAACTTAGTCATTGAAAATGCATATGCCTCCGAGCAAAGATCCCTGGTGATGCAATGGATTAAGCACTGGGCTGGTAACTGCATGGTCAGTAACTCCACAGAAAAAAAAGAGGAACCAGTGTGCTCCAGTGAAGATTGATTGCCTAAGAAACCCTGTGGAGCAGTTCCACTCTGACCTGTAGGGGCTCTGTGAGGCAGAGTAAACTCAGTGATAGTGAGTTTGGGTTGTGACCTTGAGACCCTATGTAGGAGAAAGAATAATGAACTAGATATGATAGAAAACCCTGACTTTTAGAATCAGTGCACTATGGTCTCAGATATATGGGGGGTTTTCAGGAACTAAATAAAGGATTATCCGAGTAAATTCTGTGTGTTTTTTTAATTCATTATCTTTTTTACTAAATTATTGGGGCTCTTGCATATATGATTATAACAAACCGTACATCCATTATCCCAAGTGGACATGTACAATTATCAGCATCAACAATTTCTAAACATCTTTCTTTTTGAGCCCTTTGAGATTAGCTCCTCTTTTACCCCCTCCCCCACCCTGTCACCCCTGCGAACCCTTAATATATGATGTATTATTATTACTTATACATATCTTACACCGCCCATTCTATCCCTTCACCTACTCTCCTGGCAGTCTTCCCCTGAGCAGGGTTATTCTGCCATCATTGCTATCCATTCCCACCTCCCTCTCTTCCCTCTCCTCCTGGAATCATTGCTCCCGTTACTGTTTCTGAGGGAGTTTGTCTTTCCTGAATTCTGTATATTGAAAGCTCTCCTTGAGTAAATTCTACCTTAAAGGTGAAGCAATGTGAAGACAAATCTGTCCCAAGTGTAAAGTCAGATTTACGTCTTTCCTTTTAGTGCCTGTGGAAGAGGCACACCTCAGCGCGTCCCTGACTCAGGGACAACAAAACAAGCCACAAGCCCAGCCCTGTGATTTGATGCAGATTGGACTATGGTGATCCCTAAGGCTTTCATTCCCTGATTTTCAGAAGTAGATGTCTAGACCTTCCTTCCTAGTCGTCGTCTTCTGGAAGCTCTGTTCAAGCCTGCTTGACATCATAGCAACACTAGCAGAGAACACTGGAAGAGTGCCTAGAGAGGTTCAAGACGGGCTCTCTGAGAAGATGCAGCCTACCCTCCGAGTGTGTGTGTGTGTGTGTGTGTGTGTGTGTAAGAGAATATATAAAAAACGCAAACCCGTGATATATTTAGACACAAGTTTCAGGTCATACTCTCAATAGGTAAGTATATATATATATATATATATAAACAACTATCATAGGATGTTTAATGGCCACTGTGTTCCGTTTTTTAAATCCTGTTAATGAATTTAGCTGTAAACATGGTATGCATCAGTTTGAGAGGGGTAAAGAAACATCAAGGACAATTGTGGGAGTATAATCTAAAATAAAGGCACCCTATTGGCACAGACGTTAATCACTTGACTGCTAACTGAAAGAAAAACTACTTAATAAAAAGCTAAAGGAGGAGGACTTAGTGATGAAGATCAATGACTATCATGTTCAGTATGGATTATACCTCAACGCAACCATTGAGTCAATTCCAACTCAGAGTGACTCCCAAATGACAGTACAACTGCCCCATAGCGTTTTTCTAAGGCTATAAATCTTTGCAGAAGCAGACTGCTGCTGAACTTTTAACGTTTAGTTAGCAAATGAGATAGTTAAGGTTTATTGTGCCAACCTGGCTGATAAACGCATGTGGGGTTAATTGAAAGGCGGAGGGATAAATGGCTCGGTGAGCCTCGCATTTCTAGTTCTCAGGTCTCTAGCTTTCTGATGGTTGGATCAGGGTGCAGCTGGTTTGACCAGTTCCCTGCTTCCGCTTACAAGGCTCAGACATCCCCATGGAAAAGCCACATGGACCTACTCCGATGCAGCCCTAACCCGATGTAGCCCTGGGTGCTGGAGCACCTGTGTGGAGACCCCTGCCAATGCTGAGATGTTTGCACATTCACTTACTCAGCTTTCCTCCTGCAGTTGTTATCATTGTGTGTGTTTTGTGAGGTGGAGGAGGACTTTATGGATTGGTGTCAGACATATGGGTTAATATTGGACTTGTAGGCTTGGGCAGCACTGGGTTGGGATGTTTTCTTGATGTGCACTTAACTTTTATATAAATCTCTCTCTTATACATGAGTTACTGTGGATTTGTTTCTCTAAAATATCCAGATTAACACAGCAATCCGAGCACTTTAACCATTGTGCCAACCAATGTGATAAACAGAGACTAAGTATTAAAGTTGCCTTGGCTTTCAATGTACTTGGATCCACTATCAGTGCCCATGGAACTAACAGGAAATTAATCAGTGTATTGCATTCAGCAAATCCGCTAGAAGACTATTGTAAAATGTTAAAGATGTCACTTTGAGGGCCAAAGTGTACAATATAATATCAAAGCATAGTATTTTCAGTCTCTTCATATGATAGGAAAGTTAAACAATAAGGAAGAATTGAGTGAATAAACAATGATTAAGGAACAGTGAATAAAAAAGAATTGACACATTTGAATTAGGGTACTGGCGGAGAATATTGAACATACTGGAGACTGCCAGAAAAGCAAATTTATCTTTATCTTGGACTTCCCATTTTTCCAGCGCTGTCTGTAGCTATAGTAACGAGTGCCCATAGTTTTATGACTCACACAGTCAAATGCCTTTGCATCGTCCGTAAAGCACAGACATCTTTCGGTAGTGTCTGAGTTCAGCCAAGATCCATCTGAGGTCATCGTGCATCTCTCTCTCTCACTGTCCTCTCCGTGTCCTCTTCAGAATTCAGTTTGAATTTCTGGCAGCACCCTGTCCGTGCACTACTGCAACCATTTGTTATCTTCAGAATCTTACATGTATGTGCTATTGGCAATAATATCAGAAAATGCCCACATTGTGTTGGTTCACTTTTCTTTGAGTGGGTACAGATATGGATCTCTTCCAGTCTGCCAGGTTGCTTGGTGTAAACTAGTGAGTACTTTGAGCACTGCATCCATTTGTTGAAGCATTTCGACTTGTCTTCCATCAGTTCCTGGAACCTTCCCACACTGCCACCCCCACCCAACAAATGACTTTCGTGTAGCTTGGACTTTTCCCCTCAAAAGCACCTGCTTTTGAACATCTGCTGTCTCTTGAAATACTGGCCAGTTGTTTTTGGTGCAGTGACTTTGTGCATCCCTTCGGTCTTCTTCAACCTGCTCTCTAAATTCAGGTGGGATATACTCAAGATTGTGTTTTGGCTCTGGTGCACCTGTTTTGATTTTCTGCAGACCCATCTTGAGCCTTGTATATGAGCAGTAGATTGATGGCCTGTTCCACAGTAGGCTCTTGGCTTTGTATTGGCTGATGATTCTGAGCGTTTCCATCTTCTCTTCCCATAGACATAGTTTGATTCCTGACTATATCATTTCACAATGTGCATGTGTATAGTGTTGCTGAAAAATTGGTATTGTGATGAAGTCATTGCTCTGGAAAAATTCTATCATGTGACACTGAGCTTTGTTTCTATCCTATTTTACAACTACTGGTATTTCCTCTTGATTTCAGTAATCATCAATGCATCTTTTATGCTTGCCCAATTTCAAACTGAAGAAGTTCTTAAGAATTCTTCAATTAGTTCATCATTGGCTTTAGTGGTTAATGCATAAATTTATATAATAGGTATATTAACTGATCTTCCTTTTAGGCTTATAAAAATTACCCTAGTGCACCGGTGAAACACACAACTTTCCTCTAGTTCTTTGGTGCTTCCTTCACCCCACTATCATGATCTCAATTCTACCTTACAAGGCGGATTAAACCAGAGCATGCACACTGCTACAGTGAGAGCCCGCAACATGGGATCCAGGATAGATAAACCCCTCAGGGCCAACAATGAGAGTAGAGATACCAGGAGGATTAGGGAGAGTGGAGGGAGAAGGGGCAATCGATTGCCAGGATCAATCTAGAACTCCCTCCCAGGGAGACGAATAATGGAAAAGTGGGTTAGGGGCGGGTGGTACAGGACGATGTAAGATATGGAAAAAATAACCTATAACTTATCAAGGGTTCATGAGGGGAGGGCAAGTGGGGGAGGGAGGGGAAAGAAATGGGAAGCTGATATCGGGCTTAAGTGGGAAGAGAATGCTTTGAAAATGATGATGGCAGCAAATGTGCTTGACACACTGAAGGAATGTATGGATTGTGATAAGAGATTTAAGAGCCCCAAATAAAAGTATTTTAAAAACAAAAATTACCCTAGCAATGTACTTCACGGTAGATTGTGTAATATTCTTGATAGTATTAGCTCAAAAGGCACTTTTAAAAAAAATGAGTATCATCACTGAGTTCCTTTGGACTTGACTGATTATTGCGTAAGTATAAAATTAATGTGGCTCAGATGAACATACTTTAGAATTGTTTCCTTAAAAGTTTTTACAGAGCTTCTAGACATGATTTTACTTAAACAAACTTCCTATTCTTAGGCACTGCGTTTTATTTTATCAATAAATCCCCAATACGTAGTACACTGTAATACATGTGGTAAGTAATTTGAATCTGAATGGTCTTTTCTGCCACAATGAGACCCATAATATGCTATTAACTTAACTCAGTGCTGTTTCTGCTTCACTGTCTTTGTTCTGAGTTGTTTATAAATAATAGATCTAACTCAGTTTTATCTTTTAAATATTATTTAGGCATATGTAAACAGACACTTTGTTATTAGTGAGAAAGATGCTTTTGTTCAGTACTTACTATTGAATAAATGTGCTTGGTACTAGTAAGAATTCTTGATTGGGAGTACCTGAAAGAGAAATACATGTGTTATATTTTGTTACTTTGAGGTATGAAAACATGCACAGCATACTAAGTAACCCTGATATCTGCTAGACTTGACCTACTTAGTTACAGTCTCGTTATCTCCCATCCTTTCAAGGTTAAAAGAGATGTATGATTGAGAAAGTCAAAAATAAGCAGAGTATGCTGTTAGAGGAAGCAGCCCTTTAAGAACTGGGAGACTTGCAGCCTAGTCACGGTCTGCTGCTTATGGGCTCCCTGACATGGCTAATACACTGGGTCCCTGACTTACATGTAGGTCTCTGGGCCTCGTTAGTGAAATAACAATTAAGGTTATTCTCTCTTTCCATTTTGTTGAGAGCGTACACTGTTTGTATATGTTGTTTGTACATGTATAGTTTGGTGGCATCCAGTACATTTTTAATGCTGTGCAATCCTTCTTACTCTCAGCCTCGGAGTTAAACTTCCTCCACTAACCTGCTCTCACTTCCCCCGAGTTACCTTGCCATTCTTGCTAGAGGCTGTGGTCAGCTTGATCCCATAGAGACAGTTCTTGAAAGAGCACAAGGCTCAAGGCAGAGATTCTTTACTAAGGAAGCTCAGCTATTAATTTGTTTTGGAGCCCGAGCTGGGATCTGCAAGGTGGCAGTTCAAAACAACCAGCTACTCCTATGGAGAAAGGCGGAGTTTTCTACTCCTGGAAACAGTCTCCAAAATTCATAGGGGTGGTTATATACCCTGTCTTGTTGTGGTTGCTATAAGTCAGCATTGACTCAAAGGCACCGAGCATTACTTTGGTTTTAAGGAGACTTCAGAGAATATTTTTAGATTACAATTTAAGAATCACCGTACAGCAGTAGTTTCAGGGGTTCGTTTGTTCTCCATGACTACAGCCAGTGTGCAGAGCTCACTCGTATAAGCAGGTGAGTGGTACCATATCTGCTGCCCTGGAGTCTAGTCCAACTCAGTGAGTACAAGTGTCCCATCAAGTTTCCAAGACTGCAGGCTGCCCTGCCACATCTTTCTCCCACAGAGCTGCTAGTGGATTCTGTTAGGGCCCACTGCTGAACCCTCTGCACAACCCAGACTCTTTAGATGAACGCCAGAATTACTGAAACAAGGACCTTGCTTATTAAGGAATGTGTAATCTAGGTTTTCCTCTTTCTGGTGTCAATCTTCAGATTTAGTTCAATAAATCTTTTTACTGGAATATATGAAATTTTACAAGGATTTTTATCAGAACATATATGTTGAAATATCATTGTTAGAACCCTGTAGTAAGAAAGTTAGTGAATCAGTCCATACCACTGAATTGTCAACTTCTCAGCTTGACTACTAGCATGAATGAAGTAACAACCAGTGTCCTGTTCTAGGAAAGCCCTGGGACTGGTTTCCCAAACCCTCTCCACCTACAGGCTAGCCATTAACAGCCCACAAAAATATGGGAAGGGTTGATACTGTGATTTGCCTTTAATTTCATGCTGATTTACAGGCAAACTATGCAGAAAGCATAGCAGAATGGTTAGAGTCATTGGTAAACCTTTGGTTCTTTGAAATGTGATGGCTGTTCATTGACAGGTATGAAATACTCAACTTTATCCTGAATTTTTCTTTTCTGTTTTCCAGGTCCCAGGACAGTTTTTTTCTGGGCTCCCATTATGAAATGGGTAAGTCTGAGATTTTGCAGAAGATACTGGATTTGTTTTCCCTTGATAGGAATTTAATTTGAAGTGACTTATGGATATACTTTAAAATATTGTCAGTATGCTTCTAATTGATATCTTGATAAATATTCTCAGATCTGTTATTTTCATTGCATAGCCACACTACTTAATTTACATTTTCTGAACTTCTGAAATAAAAGTCATTCTGGGAACTAATATCAAACAATTTATAATCATGAGTCCTAGAAACATAAGACATCATTCTAAAATGTAATGCCTACAACATTAACTAGTTAGAACCCAAAATTAACTTTTATTATTTTATATGAGAACCAATTCTTATTATCTTGTGATTTCTCTTGAGGTTTTTCTGTGTTTTATTTTGTTGTTGGATTTTTTATTTTCTTTATATGAAATCCAACACTATAGAGTAGTAACTAGATTAAGAGTTCTTGCAAGGGAAAGTGGGAGTGATACAGAGCTAATCATGAGTACAAAAATGAAGGAAATGTTGAAAAATTGTGGTAGTGATTATACAACTCTTTTTAATATATTTAAGCCATTGAGTTGTATGGTACATGAATTATATGCCAATAAAATTTTTGAAAACTTAGTATGAGTACTAAATATATTAACACCAAAATATGTATAGGCAAGAAAAGTTAGACTCAGAGTAGATGAATAGATCAAGTTTATGTATTAATATTTGATAACTAATAGAGCCACAGTTCCCTTTCTTTTTAAAACAGTTTTATGGCATATAATCCTCAAGTGATAGTTTAATCATATTAAAAGGGTCTTAATTATCACAATATTAGAACATGTTCTGTTTTGTACTCATTGTTATTAGTTCCCCATCTCCCCAACCCCCAATCTGCCATGCTACTAAGAAACCATCAATCCACTTGCTGTCTATAGATTTGCCTATGCTGGATTTCATGTACAGAAAATCAACCAAAGAAAGCTAACCATAATAAAGTAAAAAAGAAAACCTCAAATGAAAGAAAGCAGAAAATATTACAACTAGAACAAGGATATTTAAAATGGGTCAAAAGGGAGATCAAATGATAAGGTTAAATTTTAACCAGCTGCATCTGCAATAATCCGCTTTCATAAAGTTCTCATTTGAAAAGAATTGTGATGACTGTTTTCAGTTGGTAGCAAATTGCTGATTTGATGCTTTAAAAGCATCCTTTTGAGTGCTTCTCAAAGTGTCCTTTTCTGAAACATGCCTCCCCGCCACCGCCATCATCACCTGTGAGCTTACTAGAAATACAAATTCTCAAGCCCCATCTGCATCTTCTGAATCAGACTCTTGGGCCTAATAATTCATTTTACTAAGCCATCCAGCTGAATGCTACCTTTTATAAGTTTGAGAACTATCGGTCTGTATGCTTTTTAATTCTAAGTGTACTGTTTTAAATTGTTAGAACAACTCGTGCTCTGTTATAAGCTCTGCGTAAGAGCATTAGCACTAGAATTGACTGTGCTTACGTAGGGGCTTATCAAGTGGTGTCTTACCTCTTTGCCTATAAAATAATAATAATAGAGGAGAAGGTGGTTTTTGAGGTATATTTATAAAGAACTAGGGAGCAGCTTTTTTTGTTGTTATGTATTGGAGTTCCCCATAAGATTTTTATTAAATAAAGGGACCCTATCAGTTAAAAAAAAAATGGGGCTCATCTTTAATTTGTCTGCTCATTTTCCACATTCAAAAATACTGTGATATAAAAAAGCTCATACTATTAGAAGATACATCAGTTTCTTCCGCTTCCTGTCTGTAGCTCAGGTCATGATAGTTTTTATCTGGAAAGTAGGACTGATTGCTATAATATGGGTTCTAGGTTCATCGTTGCATATATGAGAGTGGATCTATGTACACCCACTTTGACTTTACATTTCCGCAATTCATAAGTTTGCTTATTTTATCAATAGTTTTAATGTTTCTTTGCTCTGATACATTAGAGGTTTGAGACATTGGCAGTATATATATTCATAAGTGCCTTCTTGACTCTGCCCCTTTTAGAAACATCTATTTTAAGTTCATGTTGAAATCATGCAGTCTGCTGATGACAGCATTGCAGTGGAAATTTCTGTGTCTTGTGCTCTGATGGGGAAACTTCTTTGTTAGATGTTTACTTTATTTATATACTAAAGTGTTTTTCCACCCCAGAGCATTTGATCATCAATATGTGGTAGTTTATACAATGCCACATAACAGTTCCTGCTGTAAGTCACATGCTGTACTTGAAAAATTGGATCCCATTGTCTCTTCAGACTTTACACGGTAGTCAACCCCTTTTGGGTCAAGACCTCAGCTGCTAACCGAGAGGGAGGCTATTGGAATCCACACAGGCACCTTAGAAAAAATCCTGGCTGTCAACTTCTGAAAGTTTACTCCCCCAAACTCAGAGAGACCCTATAGGACAGGGTGCCCTTGTGGGTTTGTGAGACTTAGTAACTTTTTGTAATTTTTTACAGGAATAGGGAGCCTTGTATCTCTCCCTCAGCTGATCTGGTTTCAAACAGCTGACCTTGTGGTTAGCAGCCAATCTGTAACTTACAGTGCCATCAGGTCTCCTTCTCTTAGCCACGATAGTGGGCACCAACTAATTCACCCTAAAAGTCAAAGTGAAGAATCCCTAAAAAGAGAAACTATATTAAGGAATTATCACTTGATTTTAACTTAATATAAGTTCATTTTTGCCACATGTACAGTAATACCAGAACTTTTAATGGGCCTGTGTTTTGAGTTTCACATCTTCCATCATTCATAAATGATGCCATAATACCTCCTATATGATTTCTAGCTTAATTTTCTTTAAGACAGAGCAAGTTTATAGGTATCTTATTAATAGTATGAGTACAGAATTCTGCTAGGTTTTTATAATTTTTTTCTGCCCCACTCCACAACATTTTATATTTATCTTGGTCACACCTATTTTGATTGCAGGCTGCAACAACTTTCCTTTATTGAATTTTTATAAAGCTGCCACCATAGTGTTCATAGAAACCACAATCCTCTTTTAGTGTTAAATTCCAGTTTTACCTAATAGTTCATTTAATTATGTAAAATACAGTACAAGTAAAACTGACCTCAGCAGTTTGAGCACGAATAGTGACTTTCAAAACACAGCTCAACTGGGAGGAGCAGAACGCCTCAGTGCACTGGAGGAGCACTAGGCAGGAGCATGCTGCCTGCAGAGCATCCGTTAGCCTGTTGCACAAGGCGTGGAGAGCACTGCCTAACCTGAGAAAACAGTTTTGAAGGTTAGTTGAGAGAGTGCTTTTATTTTGCTTTAGAGTCTTTTTTCCACAACACTGGTATCACCTAACTTTTGAAGGATGTGCCATTTAATGTAGTTAATTTTTCGCTTGAGTAGTGATTCTTACTGTTTCAAGGTTATATACTTGCAGATTTCTAAAATCTACATTTCCATCTGAACTATTTATTTACATTAAATTCACAGTTTAAAATCCTGAGGATTTTGTTATCTCTGAGCATTTTGGAATTGGAATGCCCTATGGAGCTATTTCAAGGAGCCCTGGTGGTGTAGCTTATGTGTTGGGCTGGTAACTGAAAGACCAGCAGTTCAAACCCTCCAGCCGCTCCATAGGAGGCAGATCAAGTCTTTCTATTCCCATCATATTTGCAGCCTCAGAAACCCACAGGGGCAGTTCTACTTGGCCCCATAGGGTCACTGTGAGGTGGAACTGACTCAAATGCTGTGCATGATGGTGGCATTTCATTTTTTTAAAGCACTACTTCTATATAAGTGCCATGACATTTTTTAATAAAAGAGAAACTAAATAAATATATGAAATATGTTTTAGACCATCTTCTGAGAATTTCTTTCCAGTGGCAATAGATGCCTGAAAGAATCACAAATCTGAGTCAGATCATTGAAAAATATTTTTCAATTCTGAAAGCAAAAGAAAATTATTTTATTTTCTAAAAAAAACCCTCATTGTCGCAGAGTCAATTCTCACTCATACCGACCCAATAAGGCAAAGTAGAACTCCCCCTGTGGATTTCTGAGACTAAATCTTCACAAAAGTAAAAAGCCGCCTCTCTTGCCCTCAGCTGGTGGTTGTGAATTGCTGACCTTGCAATTAGCTGCTCAACGCATAACCCACGATGCCACTAAACTGTCTATGTTAGGCTATTGCGTTATCTCACCTTCACCAAGACTTTTTTTCAGATAAAGGTATGGACACTCAAAGACTAGATGCCTTCCAAATCATATTTTGGTTCGTAAGTGGAAGATTGGTATTTGAACCCCTAGATCTATGTGACATGCAGAGCATTTGAAATAGTTGCTGTGGATCTATCTATAAATGGTACTTGGCAGGTTTGAGAATAATTTACCGTGTATACTCGTGTATAAGCTGAGTGTTTCAGCACATTTTAATGCAGTTTTTGTGGTAAAATTAGGTGTCTCGGCTGATATTCGGGTCAACTTATGCTTAGTATATACAGTACCTGTCCTGTTCTAAAGATGTTAGCCTCTATTATTTTTGTTATTAATATTTTCTAGGTACTTTGTTAAATACTTCTAAAGCATGTTAAGATCATTTAATCCTCATTAACAATACTACAAGAGTTGGTATAAATATTTTTAAATCATTTAATTGGGGGCTCTTACAATCTTATAACAACCCATCATCCAGTTGTATTAAGCATACTTGTACATATGTTGTCATCAACATTTCTAAAACATTTTCTTTCTACTTGAGCCCTGATATCAGCTCCTCTTTTTTCCCCTCCCTCCCCCACTCTCCTACCCTTGTGAATCCTTGATCAATTATATATTGTTATTTTGTGTCTTACACTGTCCATTGTCTCCCTTCACCCACATTTCTGTTATTCGCCCCTGCCCTGGTGGGTGGGCTATATATCCAACCTTGTGATGGTTTCCCCCTTCTCCACCCATCCCCCTCCCCAGTATCCCCCCTCCCTTCATGATATTGCTACTCCCACAACGGTTCCTGAGGGTTTATCCCTCCTGAATTCCATGTGTCTAAAGCTCTTATATGTACCGATGTGTGTACTCCAGTCTAGCCAGACTTTTTAAGTAGAACTGGGTCGTGTTATTGGGGGGTGAGGAGGGCACTCTGGGGAATCCTATTTACAATTACTCACAGGTGAATCCTAGCATCTTCCTCCCATCTTCTTACCAAACCCATGCAGGGAAAGTGCATTTGGGAAGTTAGACACTCGGGCTAGAAAGAGCCATGTTAAATATTTCACTGTCCCTGCGACAGCAGAGAAGAAATAACTGTATACTTTAGCATTAAATAAAAATACTCTAACCAATACATTTTAATTGTAATACAACTTTTCTGATACTTCACTTTTTAAAAAGTACACTGACCAAAAGGAGGGGTTTATATGAATTATTTTAAATAGCTTTTAAACATTCTCTGCACCACTGGCTCCCCACATGTGAATCTCGTATTGATCCTAGAACCTGTACTCCAGGAATGGGTTTTAGCGGACCTTGCAGGTTAGCACAGACTGCAAAGAAAGGCTTAGAAGTTTATCAGCCAGAATCTTTCAGATGACAACAGAATATTGTCTGACTGACTCCCTTCTGTCGACTCATCATGAGGGACCCATGACTAGAGGCAAGGGGCCAGTGCAGTGAGCACGGGAAGCCCTCCGTGAGCTGACTGGTGCCAGAGCCACGCGGTGGCCTGGAACATGCCCGCGGTCGGGAGAAGATGCAGGACAAGGCAGTTTCTGTCATACTGGGAGTCACATCTTTCTGTTCTGTATGACTAACCATGTTTTGTAGTGATTGGGTTTTACTATTGAATTCACTGGTTTTTTTATGTGTGTAACATGATACCCATTTTCTTATGTTTTGGTACTAAGATTATGTTAAGGAAATCTGTGAATTATATCGAGTGTAACTGAAGGTTAAGAACCATTACGCCACTCACGGTGTTTTTTGCTGTTTATGTGTTCATGTTTGTTTTGTTCCCAGGGGTTGGTGTGTGCTGGATTGGCTGACATGGCCAGACCTGCAGAAAAACTCAGCACAGCTCAGTCTGCTGTTTTGATGGCTACAGGTAAAGTACATGAATGTCATCCATGTTCCATGTAGAACATTCGTTATTTTGTTTTATATAAATTTGCTTAATATTTCTAACAGATACCAGTGGACAATGTCTCTAGGAAGTTCCTGGATTGTGGATAGAGGAGGGCTGGAAAGTTATACTGAATGTCTACATGGATTTTTGTTTTGTATGTTTTCCCATCCATAAGTATGTGTGTATAAGTAAAGGTCACTATCCAGTTGCTCTGTAGAGGTCCCCTTTAGTACAATACCTGACTATTTTGTATAGCACTGGATTAACGTGCTTTCTTGAAGGCTCAGCATTGCGTTTCTGGGTCATTCTCCAACATTACGGTCATATTCTCATTTATAATGAGTTTAATATATTAACTGCAGCAGTATCTTTTACATTTTCTTGTTTGTTTAAACAGGACTTATTTGGTCAAGGTACTCACTTGTCATTATTCCAAAAAACTGGAGTCTGTTTGCGGTTAACTTCTTTGTGGGAGCAGCAGGAGCCTCTCAGCTCTTTCGTATTTGGAGGTAAGCTGGCCAGAGTTTAAAATAACTGCTTCAGCAGGTGCTGAGATAAGATCTTTAAAGAAAAGATCATTGTGCCATTCTAAATCATGAATGTTCTTGATTCAGAAAGGTAGCATGTGTAAGACAAACCTGGATGTGTACAAATGAGTTACATTTTCATTGTCGCCACCTTAAAGTTGGGAGAGATTTATTCTGTTTATTCATCTCTTAGTGTCATAGCTGTTAAGTTTTATACTGATTTGAAATCCTGAGGAATGTGCCCTCCCATTTCTTCAAAGCATTAAAACTTTCACATCAATAAACACTGTTCAGCGAGTTTTGTTTCCTGCAGCCTTGAGGTTAAGTATGCTTGGAATCAAAACAAAGGAACAATAGAGCCAGTTCCTAGCCTCTTCTCAAATGTTCTCCGTTTGTGCAACACAACTTTGCCTTCTCAAAGCTGGAGAAGTGAGACAGCACTTAATGGGTTTCCTTTTTGAGCGTCTCCGTGATGACCCAGCTGTCACTTAACTGAATCACTAATAAATACTGCTAGAAATTTACCAATCACAACTTTTACTTCACTTTCATCTATTCATTTCATTTTATTCTATTTAGAATAATTCTTTTTAAATGCTTTTGAAAATGTTTCAAATGTCTTTTTTGGTTATCTTGACAGAAGAATTTGAGACTTAATTTTTATTTTAAATAAAATTAGACTTGTTAGATTAGCATAATATGAAAAGCTAAACCAAACTCACCGCCCTTGAGTTGATGCCGACTCACAGCAACCCTCAGGGCTGGGTGGGACTGCCCCTGCGTGTCTGAGGCTAACTGTTGATGGCGGCAGAAAGCCTCGCGCTCCTTCCAAGGAGTGTCTGGGGTTTCAACTGCTTGCTTTGTGCACTGCAGCTCGACACCTAACCACTCTGCCACCAGAGTTTCTCTAGCGGGATACTGGCTGCTTAAATTGTAATTCAGTTTTATTTCTTATATATTGCCTGTATATCATATGGCATCATAGAGGTTTCCTTTAAACATAGTTTTTCTTGATACTGAGGTAATTTTTATTATGCCCCATTTATGAATGCTTCAGTGCTGTGTTTTAGGAATATTTTATTACTATTTTCTAAGTATTTCCCATGAGAAATTAGCTCAATTTATCCATCATCGGGCTGTCATTTCCCCTTTTAATCTCAAGATGTTCATAACATCAGAGTATGTTTTAAAGACGTAGAGGATAGATATTTTGAAAGCAGAGGATGGCCTTGTTAGCCTTCTCATATTGCCATATAAACCACAGTTAACTGCTGACCTACAAAGCAGCTGGTCCGATTTTCTCATTCTGGTCTTAATTTTCAGCCCTTAGTTTGAGAAATGGTAATCTAATAGAAAATATGTTGAAGAGTGTAAAAACTAGTTTTCCTTCTCTATCAGTGTTTCTGCCTTTTATACTTTATTATACATGATAAAGTGAGATTTAAATGTATAGTTTTATAATATTGGAAGTGATACTTACGGTGAAACCACTTGTGTAGTTCAAGAATGAAAATATTCCTTTAAAGTGATTGTTATAAGTGATGACCATTTAATGTCACTAAATTGTACATGTAAAAAAAAAGTCAGTTTAGCAAATGTTCTGTCATATATACACTTACCGTAACAGTAATAATACTTCTGTGTATGTCATTTAAGCTGAAAAACTTTTTGGGAGTTGGAATCTTGTCCAAAGCACAAGCCAGATGCAGATGAACTCTTGGATTCACTCTGCCTTTTGCCTGTTCTACCTAAGGTCATGGGAAGATAGCATTCCCAACTACCTCACCTTCTCACCTGGCTTTCCATTCTTGTCTTCACCATATCATTATCTGTTATGAGTGATTGTTTTTCTTTCTTTTTTCTTTATAGATATAACCAAGAACTAAAAGCAAACAAATTAAAGAGTACCTGATTACCTGCACAATCGAGATGTGGACATAACCACTGGGACCTAGTTTGATTTACTATTTGGTTATTGATTAGGTGATGCTAAACCATGTTAACATTTGGAAGATAAAAATAAATTGACTGTAACTGGTAACTGGTGCTTGATTCAACAGAAAAATAAAGCAAACTTTTAATAACAGTTATTCTCTTAACATATGACTTGAAGAACATAGCAATGGATGTTA
Source organism: Tenrec ecaudatus (assembly GCF_050624435.1). Taxonomy (NCBI): domain Eukaryota; kingdom Metazoa; phylum Chordata; class Mammalia; order Afrosoricida; family Tenrecidae; genus Tenrec; species Tenrec ecaudatus. The sequence continues at coordinate 179,996,755 of NC_134530.1, read as the reverse complement.
GCATTCATTCAGCATTTGCTCCTTACAAATGAGACTTCTTCATACATGCCTCCACTCACCTTCTGCTCTGTTCAGTCAGCCAAAGTGTGTGCAAAGGAGTGCACATAGTTGAAAGGGGGGCAGTAGAAAGGTCGCATGCCTTGTTTTCAGCCAGGGGAGGGAGGGCAAGGCAAACTGTACTCAGGAATTGATAACATGTAGCAGAATGTTCCCTAAAATTACACTGTTGTTTATTTTCCCTGGTCACTTATATAGACATTTATGGCTTTGGGCTACTTAAGAAAGTACCTAGCAGAATGCAAGGAAGCTTTTTGTAATTGTCAGAGCCAAGTGAGGTGAGACTGGACATAGATTACACCATCTTAGAAATAATCTCTTGGTTTGGGCTCCAATTTGGAGTGTACTAAGCATTCTAATTTTGGTAGTCAGATGAGTCAGCAAAGCATGTTCTAAATTTGAAGAAACACATTTTAAAAATAACTGTTCTGGAACTAATGGAAATTTGACAGTTGGCGACTTAAAAATGTGTACATTCCCATTTATCCCTTCACCGTGGTCCATCTGTGGGAAAGGAAGGATTAGAGAATTTAAGGTAGGCAAAAGTGAAGAAGTCCTGTCAAGTGAAATTACTATTCGTTTCTTTCTGTGAAGCGTATGTTAAAATTGTTTCTTGTTTATTGGGGGTGGCGGGGGGCAGTGAGTGCACACACCTGAGCACTGTGCTGCTTCCTGGCTTAAGCATTTAGGGAAAACACGGACACAAAAGTGTACTGCGAACACCAAAGTTTATGAAAGTGTAATTGCAGAATTAGTGCTCCACGTCCTTTTCATTTTAATCGTCTCCTACTTTCCTGCATGGGAAGCCGTTGACACGTCAGTGGTAGAATCCTCACGCCTTGAGACCCGAGTTTGGGTTCTTAAACAGTACACCTCATTTTCAGCTACCACCTACCTACCTGTCGTGGGAGGCTCAAGTGTTGCTATGATGCTGAGCAGGTTAGGTGTTGGCTGCGCCCCAGATTAAGGAAGTCTAAGAAGAAAGGTCTACTGATCTTGTTCCAAAAATCAGCCAATGGAAACTGGATCACAGTGATCTGATCAAGTGATCACAGGCGCAGTGCAGGACTGAGCAGTGTTTTCGTTCTGTTGTGCATGGGTTTGCCAACTCAGTGGTGGCTGTCAATGTTCCCTGCGGGGTTTCTCCTAAGCCTCAATTGCAGACAAGTAACTGCAGCGTCTCAGTGCAATGGTGGGCAGTCTTCAGCCTGGTTCTCAGCAGCTTCGTTGATAAGCTACTTTATCATGCTGTGTTCAATCTATTCATTTTTGTATCTTTAAAAGTATAAATGGCTTGACTGGGTAGCCAGTCAAAACTTGGCATGATCACTTGACAGACTAAGAGTTCTTACTATCAAGAGAGCTACCAAACACCATACAAAATAGCACATGGAACAAATCACTTGATAACTCGAGCTGAGTTGAATGCCATGGAAATTTTTCTGAACTCAATACCACCTTTAGGCAACTTTTCTCAATGCCAAATACAAGTAGGCTGCCTTTCAACCCCGGTCTGCCACCACATGTGAGCTGTGTGTGACCTTGGGCAAGTTAACCTCTAGTGCTAAACTTTAGTATTCTCGTGAGTCAGTTACGAAATCAAACCCATTGCTGTCAAGCCGAGTCCAGCTGATTGCCACTCGAATAGGACAGAGCAGAACTGCCCCCATCCAAGACTCATCTTGGCAAAAAGCAGACTGTCACATCTCTGATGGCACTTAGCGATGGCTTTAAACCACTGACCATTTGGTCAGCAACTAAGCTCTTCAACCCTGTACCGCCAGGCTCCTTAAAGAGGAAAGTGGGGGTAATAGCATTTCGTAGGGCTTTTGTAACAATTGAGGTAATGTTTAACAGTGGTCTAGAGCGAGCATTAACTAAATGTGGAAAGTTTGAGAGTATGGAAAACTTAATGATAAGCCCCGGAAGTTTTTTCTTTAATAAAGGCGCTCTTAATGTAACTGCAGCGAAGTATTTTAACCTATTAGTACACCTTCAGAGGTCATAACTATTAGAACTCGAAGCTTTTACAAACTAAAGCAGAAAACAGAATTGGTGGGGTCAAGAATGCTCTGGGGAATATTTCATTTTTAAAATATTTGTCATTCATATCAAATCCCTATCCAGGATATGCAAATACTGTATCTCTGTATTAAGCAGATTAGCCTTTTGAGTTGTTAAAATAATGAAAAGTTAACCTTGAACAAGGATTAACCTCGAAGCCCAGGTACCTCTCTAAAGCAAACCAGTCTCTGCAAGAGCTGGACTCTAATGGAACAAACAGCGCTGGTGCTTATTAACCCTGGCTTTCTCCGCAAGGGCGGTGTGTAATTGTCTAAGGTGTCATTCTAATTAAGACTCGCTTCTACAAAGGATGCTAGAAAATTCACTCAACATTTAATAACTCAGTGAAATTCTTTTTCTTCCCTTGACAACTGTGTTTTATAACATTTTGAAATATATAGTAAATAAAGAGCTGGACTGATTGCATGCCTTTTCGGTTATTTTTGAATCCCAATTTTCAGTGTATGCCACTAAATAATTATTGTAGTTTTGGTAAACATGAAACTAGCTAGGAATTCAGACGTGAGTTTAGCCATTAAGAAATATGCTACTCTAGTAAAATGTACTTTGCCAATGTCAACATTGGATTAAAGAAACTCAAATCCAAGGTCACATGGGAACTCAACCTCCCTTTAGGATAAATTTGGTTAGAAGTATACAGTTGACTAGTCACAATGACAGGTAGATAATTCTTCAAACAAAATTTACCTCACAAAAATCTCAAGTTATTACATTGAACCTATTATAACATAACCTTCATAGCACTGAAGTACTGACTTTTGATTAAAGGTGGATGCTTGCTTGATAATCACCTACCAATACTGCCTAATTTCAACATCCTCCACATGGTCGGGAAGAGACTTGTGAAAACTACCTTGGGGTCAGATCAGCCTCCCTGACCCTTGCCACACACACGTTGGGGCATTAGAACCTGAAACTCCACTGGCCTTGGAGCAAATTGCTGCTGAGACTGGTGGGGGAGGGGAGGGGAGTGCCATCCAATCAGAAGCACAGCCAGTGGACGTGAAACAATGAGCTTCTGAAGAGGGCGTGGCCAGGAAAACTGCTACTAGACAAAACTGTCATTTTATGGGTCCGCTGTAGACAGACCTGGCACTTCTGCTGTCTTCAGACTAATGTTACCCAGGCCCCTCTCCTGTTCCCGACACTTCTGAAAGGTCTCGTCCTGAATCAAGGCCCTGACTCTTCCTCAGTCTTGGAGGAAGAGGAAGGATGTGGAAGTAAGAGTCTCAGCAGGAAGAATGGTTGCAGAGGGAAAGAAGAAAGCAACCTTCTGGGCAGAAAGCAGGTACTGGAGCCGAGAGGGACTTGGGTTAAGAGTCAAGGTCCAACCTGGCCTTACAGGTCTGCCCCTCTTTGAAGTCTGAAGGTTTCAATGTTTCCTCCTGTGTGTGCTGCGTGCTCTATGTGTCTAGCTTACCTTCCATATTTACCTGTTGTCTGGGACTTCTAACAGGATGTCTGTCTTTTATCAGTCACCAAATGGGAAGGGGCACTTGGAAAGAGGCTTAAAGAATGTAGAACATGGTCTCTAAACACAGGGAGCTTATCTTTTGGAAACAGATGCAAAGATAGACTTAATTAGAAACCACTACATAAATTTATAAACACTAAATGACATTGTGATAACTCAGAAGAAAAGTTGGCTGTACCCGGGCCTGATCAGACAAGTTCTTAGCAATAGATCACCTGATCTCCTTTGGACTCATGTGAAATCTGACTTCACATGATAGTGATGAAACATTGGCTATAAACAGAAGCCTATTGGAAAGAGACACTTTGAGCAGCAATCATGGATGCAACTGATCCTTAATTTGTCTTTTATTTTCATCAGGCCGATTCATTTTCAGTAAGCAGAATGTCATTTACTATACACACTTCCCATCCATTCAGTCTACTCATTCAAGAAGCTCCGCGTGTTTTATCTTTGGGGCTTCATTCATCTGCTTGCTCCTTCACTTTTTCAGGTGGTCTCATTCCTAAATGCTTCTGTGCTTCCTTGATGCCCACTTTGTTCGTGTTCTACTCTTGAGTTTGTGGGTTTGATCAGAACAAGCTAAAGTAAACCTAGGTTCTAGCCTGTGGGTTTACGCCATTGGGATGTGACTCGTAGAACTGGGAGGCACGTCGAGGAAAACGCCCCTCTGTAAAGGCTTGTACTATCTGTAGTATGAGTGTGTACGAGGAGGGTAGGTCTGCTGCAGAAAGACAGTGGTGATTGCTTAGCCTTTTGGTGAGACTATAATAAAAAGGATGTCATGGGCACCAGGAGGGAGAGCCACTGGGATTTGTAATGAGGCAAATACGAGTGGCCAAAAGTATTGTGGATGCCATCAGCAGGCACTGAAAGTGTGCTGAACTTAAATAGACCGGTTCTGCAGGTCAGGAGCGCTCCCAAAGTTTAATAACGGGCATATGAGCAGGAGCAGCATGGCGTAGTAGGGAAATGTGGGCATTGCAGCAGTGTGACCCAGAGCAAGGGGGTTGCTCTGAGCTTCAGTTGTTCCCATCTATGAAATGGGGATCAGGCCTGTGTCATTTGAAGCTTTTCTTTTTCATTACTTATTTTTAAGAACACGGTTTGTGGGGCTTTAGGTGAAAGTTGCACAGCAAATGAGGTGCCATGTAATACTTTGTATACAAATCGTTCCGTGACGTTGGTTACGTGGTGGACAATGTGTCCCTTATTCTCCTGATTTCCATTCTGTTTCTGTGACTCCAACCTCACTGGCCCTCCCCATTTCTCATCTTTGCTCTGGGGCACGTGCTGTCTATTTGAGGGAGCACCACTCTCATGGGGCCTTTGGCTTCTTTTATAAACCAGTGGATTATTTGGGTGAAAGGTGACCTCCAGGTGTGGTGTCAGTTCCAAGTTCAAAAAGTATCTTAGGGCGATGGTTTCAGGGGTTCATCTGGTCTCAATTGTATCAGTTCAGTAAGTCTGGCCTTTTTTTTTTTTTTTTAAGAAATTTGAGATTTGTTCTATATCTTTCTCCCATTCCATCTCCCACCCCCTTCTATTGGGGTCCTGGCCAAAATGTTCAGTAATGGTAGCAGGCACCCAAGTCTGGAGATGGCCGCTTCCCTCCCCTGGGTGTGGAGACAGCTGAGTTCCCGTGAGTGCTTTGGGGTACACCTGGATGGCCACCAGCACTTCAACACGAACCTTTTTGGCATGGGAGTCAGAAGAGGGGACAGTGAGGGCAGCAAGGGAGGCCCCTGCCAAACCTCTGTGGTCACACATCATTTCCAAGGCTGCGTGTAGGGCCGCGTGCGGCTGCCCTGCTCGCTGGGGAGTTTGTGGCTGGCTATTGTGGGATCTTCCTCCTTGGCCCCGTCGGGGGAGGGGCTGTTGGTATTTGTTTTTCTCTTTTCTTCTGAACACTAAACATTTTAAAACTTATTTTTGCTGTCCTCTCTTGGGGCGCTGGTGGCGTAGTGAAGTGGTTTCCCATTGGGCTGTTAAACGCAGGGCCGCAGTGTGAAACCACCGGTCGCTCTCCTCGGCAGGCCGAGGCTCTCTACTCCGTAAAGAGTCAGTCTCAGAACGGCACGGGGCAGTTCTACCCTGTCCTACAGGGCCGCTCGCTCTGCGTCAGACTTGACTCGATGGCGGCGAGTTTGATTTGTTTTCTTTCGTTCCTTGGGTGCTTCCTTGATGGCAAAAGCAAGTGATCATGGTGGTGAGAGAAAGGCAACTTAAAAAGGAAGCACGTACCATCTGAACTTCACAGCTAGCGGCTTTTATCTAGTCTTCCAAGACTTTTTTCCTTGCTTATGAAAAAAGACAAGTGTGGGACGGACGCAGGATTCTCGGGTGCATTTGTGCCCTAGTGTTGCTGTCCTTGCTGATAGCTTGGCCGTGAGTGGCTGTCGGGACATGTGGACATGTGGGTGAGGACTTGGGTGCCATTGTGTGGAGAACGAGCTCCTCTGCGGGCCACCGTGTCTTCCTCTGAGCGACAGGGCAGCAAGCAAGTCCCTTGCACACTCCTGGGGAGGTTTCCTGGCTTGTTTTGCACTTTGTTTACAGCCTGACTTTCTCATCAAGCCGGGTGTTCACCGAGGATAAGCCCTCATCCTGTCCTTTCTGCTGGCCCCTCTATCCATCGGACACTGGGGCACATGCAAGTGCTCACCACACGTCCGGACACCATCCCATCACCTTCAGCGATGGACCCAACCAGCGCTCAGGCAGGAGTTGTCCAGTCAGCCTGGTCGCCGTAGCTGGGCAGGCTTCCAATGGCATTCAGCATCACGGTGGACGCTGGCACGCTGATCCTACGACCTGGGCACCCTGCCTTTGGCTCTGGAGGCAGGCTCGGAGCCCCTCTTCTTCCCCTCTGGCTCTTCCCTTCAGTCACACGACTGTTGTGGAGGTTCCAGCATGCTGTTCTCCCAGGAGGTGCCACTTCCATTACACCCCCCCAGGCTTCGTCTGAACCTCTCCCTGCCCTGGAGGCTGTGTTGTGGGCAGGAGCGATGGAGGCCTCGAGCTGGCCCCCAGGGGCTATAGTTGAGAAAAAGTGGTGTTGGAGTGGATAGGGAGAAAGGCAAAGGAGGCAGGGTGTCTTCTGCAGGTTGGTCCGGGAGATTCGGGATTTCTCATTTGTTTTTTAGCTTTTCAACATTTTGAGAGGAGCTCTGGAGGTGGGTGTGATGATTCAGTCTCAGCTGCTAACTCAGCCTCCCTTGGTGGTCCATGTGGAGAGAAACAGGACTACTTGGAATTTAAATCAGGCAACCTACGTCAAACGCTTTATGTAAAGAGATCTGAGTAAATGATAATGTGTGCACAAAATAAATGCGTCCCATCCCTTTCTGACACTGTGAGGCTTTAGATCAGAAAAGGAAGTTCTGCAATGGGAATTTTCTTTTGTCTTTTCTATGGCCTTTATTGTGGGTGCTCAGTGGGAATTTTCTATTGTCTGTATTGTGGGTGCTCATATTTGACTTTCTGATCCACGAAGAAAAAGCTTTCCTAGTTCTCTTTCCACATTTGCCATCTTAGTCTCTAAGTTCATCTACTTTCCTTGCCTAGTAACCATACATTTAGGAAAATCTGTCCAAGTGGTCGCTTCACCTTCATAAAACAACGGAATCTTAGCAGTCACCCAAATTCATCTTTCTACCAAGGAAGAGAATCACCTCTGCAGGTAGATAGCTGTGCCTCTCTTAAGGAAGTTGAATGCTTCGTAAAACTGTCCAGCTTGACAGCTTGTTCTTACATTTAAAATTTAAATGTTTAAATTTGCCCCTCCCAGTGATTGCTTACCCATTGATCCTGGTTGATCCTTTGGGAGCAAAAAAGCATAAATAAAATTCACCCACTTTGCACACAGTCGAACGAAAGCAACACAGCTCATACTGTGCATAGAAGCAGGGTGTGGAACTGCCACAACCAGAGACGAGGACGGCTGTCATAAGATGCAAGGTTTGGGACATACTTATACTAGAAAATTATTTACATCTAACGGGTCATCCTGTATTTTTATTTGTTGAATCTGGCGATTCTGTCCAACACATGGTAGCTAAAGAGAACAAAGTGGAGCTAGACAGTGATGTGGACAATAGAACAGGACTGTACACCTACTCTGTGCGGCTCAGCCTCTGCGCAGCACAGCTGTAGAAAGCTCTTCAGAGTACCCCTGCCTTCAGAAGGCATGCTTATGTCTTCTGCAAGTGTTTGCTGAGAAATTGGCTCCCTCCACTAAGGGGGGTGTGGGCAAAGCCAACTTTCTAGCAGTTACCAAACCCAATGTCTACCTGGGAGAGAATATAGGGAGCCCTTTCCTTAATTGCTGGGCTGTTGTAAAGGGACCGGATTCTCCTACTTACCTTCTACCTTTCATACTGCACTCCATGTGTTTGAGGACAACTATTGTCACCCAAGTACCGTCATCTCCCTGTTGAACATTTCCCATTTCCTCCCATTCACTGTCAGAGAACTCACATACAGTGAGCAGAGCTAAATCCAGGACTCCATCTCAGAGGTGAACACGGCTTCTGTGCGCCGCATCTGAATGCCCGGTGAACGTGAAAAGCACTTCATCTCAGGAGTAACCCCAAGGAGACACATGCCACCACTCACCAAGACGCTAAAGTGGAAAAAGATAGATGATACCACGTATTGGAACACATGTAGAGCAAACGAAGGCTCGTGCCTTGCTTGTGGGAGTGTAAGTTGGTACAAAACGTCCACAGAATCTCCTGAGGCTCAGTCTGTGTCTGTCCTATGACCCAGCGACCCCTTGCCTATCAGTCTATCATACTGAGGTGGCTCGTTGCTGAGATGCTGGGAGTGTGCCACAGGCATTTCAAATACAAGCGGGTTGCTCATGGTGAACGCGTTTCAGCAGAGCGTACTGTCTAAGAACAGGCTAGGAGGAAGGAATAAAGCGGCCCACTTCTGCAGGGTTCACCACTGAAAACATGAATAGCAGAACTGTGTCAAACAGAGTGCTGGGACGTGAGCCCCTCCGGCTGGCTGACACTGACTATGACGGAGCAGAGCTGCCTTCTCGCAGTAGAATCAACCTTACTGATGTAACGGGAGCAAAGCTGGTGGCTCTTCATTTGCTAGTGGAGAAGTTACTGGACTTGAAGCACTTGCTGAGGAAGATCAAAGACTACACCCTTCAGGATGGATTACAACTCAGTGTAAAGAAACCAAAAATCCCCCTAACTAGATGAACAGATGACATCATGATAAATGAAGAAAAGATTGGAGTCAAGGATTTCATTTTAGTCAAATCCACAACCAATGCTTATGGAAGCAGCAGTCAAGAGCTACATACTACATTGCACTGGGCAAAGCTGCTGCACAGGACCTCAGAGATGACCCAAGCCATGGCCGTTTCAATCATCTCATGTGCTTATGGAAGGTGGCGACTTGATAAGGAGAACCTGACAGGTCAGTGCATGGCAGTGACGGTGCTAGTGGAGAACACTGAAAATTCCATGAACCGCCAGTGTGCAGCAAGCCAACCCTCTGGAGGAAATACTACCAGAATGCTCCTTAGAAACGAGGGTGGTGGGACTTCGTCTCACGGGCGCAGGGCAAGTTATTAAGAGAGCCAAAGGGGTTCATGACTGGTAAAGTAGAGGGTCAGAGAAAGAAAAACCTCAGTGAGATGAATTGACACAGTGGCCACAGCTCAGGGCTCAAACGGATAGTTGTGAGGATGGTGCTTGAGCAGTGTTTTGTTCAGTTGTACAAAGGGTTACTATGAATCCCGACAACTCAAGGGTGCCTAGCGACATGTCGCAACAATTCCACTCCTCAGGTGTGGCCCAGAGAAATGCCTACCTATCTTCACCAGAGACACATGCAAGTGTTCTTAGTATTATTCCTCATGGTCTAAGCTAGATGTCTCTAGCTTATATAGGTCACTAGTGGAATGGACAAGCACACCCAAGGTTAGCACGCTCCAGCATGAAATCTAATTACTGATAGGTACACACAAATCAACATGAATGAGTAACACAAAAGCAGCACTACACTCCTCAACCTGTGGGTCACGACCCCCTTAGGAGTCAAACGACCCTTTCACAAGGGCCACCCAACTCATAACAGAGGCAAAATGACAGTTATGAAGTAGCAACAAAAATAATTTTATGGTTGGGGGAAGTCACCACAACATGAGGAACTGTGTGAAAGGGTCACGGCATTAGCAAGGTTGAGAACCACTGCACAAAAGTTGAGGGGAAAAAAGCCAAGCACAAATATATGTCATATGATTCTGTTTAAGTACAGGCAGTCTCTAAGTGAAATTTGCACACAAGTTGGAGCAGATGCATACAGCTCTTATTTAACCTGACTTTTGTGCAAGGAAGGCGTGCTGGCAGCACAGTGAGTTAAGTATTAGGCAGCTAACTTCAAATGTCAGCAGTTCAATCCCACCAGCTGCTCCTCAGAAGAAAGATGAGACTGTCTAGTCCAATGAAGATTTTTAGTCTCAAACCCCAAAGAGCAGTTCCGCTCTGTCCTGTAGGGTCACTGAACCAGAATCCACTCAAAAGCAGTAGGTTTCGTGTAAAAAAAAAAAAAAGGCTCAACCCTTTTTCCATTCAGTAAAAGCTCCGTGTGCAGCAAGTGAAGGTGATTGGGATTAATCTGACCCCCTCCACACTCCCATCAAGTTGATGTCAACTCATAGTGACCCTGTAGGACAGGGTACAAATGCCCCTGTGAATTTCAGAGACTGTAACGGTTTATGGAAGGAGAAAGCCCCTCTTTCTCCCAAGGGTTGGCTCAATCATTTAAAAGTGAGAGAAATTTTACCTAATATTGAAGTGCGAATCCAAGCTGTCCCAAGTTGGAGGTTCACAAGTGGGTAGTGCCTGTCTATAGAAATGTGTTGAGGATACTCCATCTAAAGTACTGGAAACCAGGGCACAGGGTTCTCGGTGGTCAAAAGGGATAAGCCGTGGCTTGGACTTGGCTCAGTGGGGGCTTCTGGAGTGCCTGTCACATTTTTCCTGTTTGGATCTGAGTAGGGATTACATAGATTAACTTTTTAAAAACTCTATTGAACTAAACACTTGGGACTCTTCTGCTATATTTCAATAAAGGTTTTTAATATAGCATTTTCAGTCATTCTTTTCACATCATATGCGTATGCATTCTGTGAACATTGTAAGTGCAGCACTTTGAATCTTTTGAAAAAACAAACCATTATTGTTATTTCGGTGCACAACTCTTCTGGGGTCCTGATTCTGTCATTGGTTGCATTCACTCTTCCTCCACTTGCACCTTTCTCAAAGTCCTCGAGCATGCCATGGAGTCGCCCTCAGAGTTGGTACTGGAGCACTAATCAATAGCCATTAGATCTGCTTGCGCAACCTGGTAGCTACAGGATCGCCATTCATAGGATTATTTTATCTTGCCACAAAGATTTAGAAATGCTCCTTGTTCAAGTCCCGTCTACTTTATTTATTTCTATCATTTGCTGGATTTAAAAGTTTCATGACTCCACACAAAGGGGAAATAAGGTTAATGTGCTCTGCAGATCTAAATCCATTTTGGTTCCTTTGAGTCACCATATATGCCCATTTACCATGGATAATAGCCACCAGAATGCTCACAATAAATCCAGTTCTCCCTTTCTGAACACATGGTGTGATGGTCCTTACTTACTTGAAATGAGATGTGTCCATGTAACTGTAGCCAATGTCATATGAGTACAAGGGACATTACTTGCGGGAGGAAACCTTACAGATGGGTCTCTGTCTCATTAAACTAAACTAAATTCACTGCCATCAAGTCAATGACTCTTTGAGACGGGGTAGAACTGCTCCCATGGATTTCCAGACTGTAAGCTGATGGTTTTGAACTGTTGACCTTGGGGACCGCAGCCCAAAGTGTAGCCAGGACACCCCCAGAGCTCCCTGCCTCATTGCACTGCTCTGCTCTCACTTCCATGCCAACCAGTAACATCTCAGCCTGGATCCCAAAATAAAAGCAACTTTACAGAGAGGTCCCAGCCAAGCAACAATGGATGTGAAACTCCAACCAGAGATGAATAAGAAATAGACCCTTGTTATTAAAGCGGCTCATATTTTGCAGTTAACCATTAATGTAGCATTGCCTCTCTGGACAAACACGTCAAGGTTGCCAGTCTGCGTTTTCTGGGATCCACACGAAGCCTCATCTTTTGAAATTTGGAAGAGATTGTGCCCATATCTGGTTTCCCAGTTTCTCTCTTTTCCGCGCAGTATTTTGAGATGTCTGACTTCATCTGTCAGGGTTTGTGCTCTTTTGTGTTAGTACTTGTCCATATAAATTATCTGAATCTAACTACCTGAGTTGATTTAACGTGACTGAAGTGCATTATCATTACTTCCTTATCGCGGACTTCAATTCTTTCTTAGCAATACTGGTTAAATTTTTCAGTTCTTACAGGTGGGGGAGGCAGAAACAAAAGAACACTGTGCCATATTTAAGTTTTATTCTCATTACTCCTTTACTTTGAATAATGATTTAAAATCCTTTTAGGTCTTTTAAATTTTATTTGATCATTTTATTGGGAGCACTTCCAGGTATCATAACATCCCATAGTGCAGTCACATCAAGCAGAATTGCACACTTGTTACCACAATTAGTTTCAAGACCTTCCCCTTCTTCTTAACCTCCTTGATATCCACTCCCTTTTATCCCATCACTCATCCTCTCCCCGCCCCTGAACCCTTATTATTGTGAGTATATGTATTTTTCTTTTTGACATATCTTACACTACCTAATTATCCATTCACCTACAATTCTGTTATTTACTCCTCTTGAGTGGGATTATACAGTCATCATTGCTATCAGCTCCCCCTTCCTCTTCTCTTCCTGTACCCCCAGGAAACCATTACTCCTGTGACTTTTTCTGGGTTGTTACCTATGTTGGCTTTCGTGTATCAAATTATCTTTTTTTTTTTTGCAAATGACCACGCGCAAATCTAACAAGGTTAATGAAGTAGGACTGAAATCATAATAGTGGGGGGAGGAAATTTTAAAGAACTGGAGGATAGTTATATGTTTCATCAGTGCTATAGCACACCCTGGATATATAATCCCTTCCTTTTGTCCCTTCTGTGAGGGGCTGTCCAGTTATCTTGCAGGTGGGTTTTTCATCTCCACTACATCCACTCTCCTTCACATCGATTCGGTTGCTTGCTTTTACCTGACACCTTATGGTCACGCAGGGTGATGTGCTTCTTCTATGTGGGCTTTCTGGCTTCTCCCTGCTAGATGGCCTTTAAGACCCCAGACACTGTATCTTTTAGTAGCCGGGCACCAGCTTTCTTCACCACATTTGCTTGTGCACCCATTCTATCTTCAGCGATTGTGTTGGGAGGATGGGTATCTTCTAGGTCTTCTTAACTTTATTGTTTTCCTAAATCTCAGCTCATTCTGGGTATCCTATTTCCTTTTTTCTTTTTAAAAGCTCATATTGTAATTGTTAAACTCACTACCTGAAATAATGTGCTTGATTTACTGGTTTATTATCTATTGACTATTCTGGTACCTATTGTGGTTTTTTTTATGTAGTTTGTAATGCTACTCTTTGAAAAACATCAAAACAAAACATAGTCAAACACTTCCGTTTTGTTTGCTTTTTAACATTTAAGTTTACCAGAGCTTTTCCTTTTAAAAGTTACCAGATACCTAACATTGATAACTCAAGTTTAGAAGTTCCTATACTTTTAAATTTGTTAAATATACCATTTCCCTCTGCCTTCTTTTAAAATACTTTCCTTAAGTATAAGATATATGTGACTGTTTCCCACTTATTCCTCCCAATTCTCTTAGGAATGTATTCCAATATGACCTATATCTGGTTAAAATTACTAACTAGTTCCTCTTTACTGGCCTGAATTAAACACAAAAAAGTAACAGTTCCTTTTTTAAAATTCCATATATATATATATATATATATATATATATATATATATATATATATATATATATTTGTATCACCTATTCCAGGAACTTGGAATTTTCTGATAAAGCTCAGTTGAGGACACTCCATTTATGCATGCTTTTTACATTAGACTTGAGTATTTAATCGGCCCCAGTAGTTCAAGGAAGGTCTGAAAGCCGAATTTTCTCAGAACTGACTGGACAAGAACTTAAAATTTCAACAATTCCTTCCACTTACAGCTCCTAGGGCCTTTCTACTTTTCCAGCTCACAAGTGCAAGATCTTTCTCTCTCTGTGTGTCCCTATCTCTCTCTCTCTCTCCCTTCCTCCCTCCCTCTCTCCCTACTCCCTCCTCTGCCTTCTCTCTCCTTCCACCCTCCACTCCACACAGACTCATCTTTTAACCCGTCAACTTCTATTTTACATTATCTACTGTCTCTATATGAGGATACATCAAAATTATTGCTCCAAAAACATAGAAGTCTTTATTAAATATCTAGATGTGAGGCTATCGTTTCCCTACATGTCCTTCCTCTACATCTACCTACTTCTGAAGTGGTGTTTCCACTTCTAACCTGTCACTGAAGAATAGTGCACTCCCGCTTTTCAATCTATACCACATCAAAATGGCAGTCTATAAATGGGTGCATAAGTAAATGTGGTGATGAAAGCTGATGGTGCCTGGCTATCAAAAGATATAGCATCTGAAGAAAGCTGATGGTGCCCAGCTATCAAAAAGATATAGCGTCTGGAGTCTTAAAGGCTTGAAAGTAAATAAGCGGCCATCTAGCTCAGAAGCTTTAAAGCCCACATGGAAGAAGCACACCAGCCTGTGCGATCACAGGTGTTGAAAGGATCAGGTATCAGGCATCATCAGAACAAAAAATCATATCACAGTGAATGAGGGGGGCGAAGTGCAGAATGGAGACCCAAAGCCCATTTGTTGGCCACTGGACATCCCCTTACAGTAGGGTCTCGGAAAGGAGACGAGCCAGTCAGGGTGCTGTGTAGCAACGATGAAACATAGAACTTTCCTCTAGTTCCTAAATGCTTCCTCCTCCCCCACTATCATGATCCCAATTCTACCTTACAAATCTGGCTAGACCAGAGGATGTGCACTGGTACAGGTAGCAACTGGAAACACAGGGAATCCAGGACGGATGATCCCTTCAGAACGAGTGGTGTGAGTGGCAATACTGGGAGGGTGGAAAGAGGGTGGGGTACAAAGGGAGAACCGATTTCAAGGATCTACATATGACCTCCTCCCTGGGGAACAGACAACAGAAAGGTGGGTGAAGGGAGACGTTGGACAGTGCAAGATATGACAAAATAATAATTTATAAATTATCAAGGGTTCATGAGGTAGGGGATAGGGAGGGAGGGGAAAAATGAGGAGCTGATGCCAGGGGCTTAGGTGGAGAGCAAATGCTTTGAGAGTGATGGGGCAATGAATGTACACATGTGCTTTACACAATTGATGTATGTATGGGTTGTGATAAGAGTTGTATGAGCCTAATGAAATGATTTTAAAAAAAGATATAGCATCTGGGGTCTTAAAGGCTTGTAGTTAAACAAGTGGCCATCTAGCAGGGAAGCAACAAAGCCCACATGAAAGAAGCACACCAGCCTGTGCGATCATGAAGTGTAGAAAAGAAGAGGTATCAGAAATTCAAAAACAAGCAACCAAATTGATGTGAACGGCCATGGATGTAGTGGAGACCCCAAAACCCACCTTTAAGAGAAGTGACGAGAAGGACCACCCAGAGGTGTGCGGTATAAAACCGAGGACCCAAATAACTCTCCTCTACTTCTTTATGTTTCCTCCCCTTACCCTTGTGGGCTTTGATGGTTTTACCTCATCGATCTTGTCAGATTTGCGTCTGTTCACTTGTATACTTAAGATCATTCGGTACATGTAAACCAAGATGGATAACCCTTCGGAGACAGTAATAGGAGTAATGGTTCCCTGGGGGTATGGGGCAAGAGGAAGCCGAGCATTGATGATTGTATAACCCCACTCGATAGGACTGAACAACAGAATTGTATGTGGACGGATATACTGGATCGTGTAAAATATGGCCCAAAACACCTATCATAAGAAAACAAAGGGTTCCTGGGGGGTAGAGGGAGGGAGGCAGGGGATAAAGGGGAGCTGACATGATGGAGTTCAAAAAGAAAGAAAGTGTTTTGAAACTGATTGTGGTAGCAATTGTACAATATTGCTTGGTGTGACTGAGCTATGGGATGGTCCGATGTCTATAAGAATTCCAAATAAATGATTACTTTTTTTAAAGTGTCAGTCTTGGCATCCTCAACGTATGTACCTTCGAATGCTCTTTGAGTTTAGGGAACAGAGAGAAGTGTGAAGAGGCAAGGTCAGGGCTGTGGAATGGGTGGGTTAAGGTTTTCCCGGGAAATTCTCCTAGGGCAGCCCTTGTTACCCACAAAGAATGAGCAGGTGCATTGTCTTAAGAGGTTTCCCTGCACAACTTTCCTGGCTTTGTTTCTCATTAATACAGTTTTCAATTAAAAAACACTTCATAATAAGCCCTCATGATGGTCCTATGTTCTTTGGGGAAATTTATTAGGTTTATTCCTTGGCAATCACCATAACCACATTTTATTTTTTGGTCTCTGGTTTCTGAGATGCCGTCTTCTCTGCCCAGCATTTCATTGGCCCAGCAGATACCCTCAGGAGTCAGTTTTGATTGGACTTTATTTTGAAAAACGCCTAGGTGATGTAGTGGGTTATACATTGAGCTTCTAACTGCAAGGTCAGCAGTTTGAAACCACCAGCCACTCTGCAGGAGAAAGATGAGAATTTCTACTCCTGTAAAGAGTTACTGTTTTGGAAACCCACAGGGGCAGTTCTACCCTGTCCTATAACGTCACTGTGAGTTGGAATCGACTCACTGGCAGTGAGGTTTTTGTTGTTGTTTTTTGAGAAGGGGCCTAAGATATATTCCTGAAAGAACATGTCTGCAGTCATTCACTGATCTCAGAGACGTGTTTGAATACATTTTATTTGGAATAAACTGTTTCAGTGCACTAGACCAACTCTACAAGTAACAGTGTTGTAATTTTTATTTACCATCATATTACTCTTACACACCCTTGCATATATGTATATACACATATGTATATTCTCACACATAAAGGTTAAATCTACATTTTAAAAAATTCCAGGGAGGAACAATGAGAGACCAAAAATGAGGAAGATTAGAAATGAAACAAGGGCAGGAGGAAAATGAACCCCGTGCTGGTGAGCAGGGCAAACTAGACCCACGGCCAGCAGGACTTGCACCTTAAGGCCTTCCACCTTCAGGACAATGGGTGAGGCTGTTTCCAGATCCCCTTTCGCCCTGTCTTCTCTGCCGGTGCTCATTTAGGTTAGCAGGTGTGCAAGACTGGAGGCTCATTTCATGAGGGTTTTTCCTTTTGAAGTGTGAACAACTCCGGCAGCTTTAGAGCAAAGCAAAGGGAGAGAAAGAAATGGGGCAATGAGAGAAAGAATGCACCCAGAGAATGACTTCACTCTGAGCTCTTCTTCCCAGAAGGTCTCTTTGGGGACGACTTGCTGAACATTTGCTGTGGACATGAGTCGCCAAGCAGAAGACTCCCAGGACCGGCCCATCATCAAAATCGCAGCTCACTTACCAGACCTCATTGTCTACGGAGATTTCTCTCCAGAGCGACCCACTGTGAAATATTTCGATGGAGTCTTGATGTTTGTTGACATTTCAGGCAAGCACAGAAGGAATGTTTCCTGTGGGCCCTGTGGGTGGCCAAATGGTCAGGTGCTCAGCTACCAGCTGCAAGGCCGGCAGCTGGAATCCGTCCAGATGCGCCGCAGAGGAAGGGCCAGCCATCTGCTGCTCCCCCAGATCAGACCCCGAGAACCCGACGGGAGCACAGCTCTGCCCTGACCCACACTCTAAGGCCACTGGTCGTTGTTGCTCATGTAGGTGAGCAGCAGGCTCACATCAGTGTTCAGCTACAGAGCTTCCGTGCAGAATGGGGGTGGCGTTTTTGAGTTTCTGGGCTATTATGGCAAATACTCTCTGCTGGGGGAAAAATGAGTGAGGGATGCCCTATGTATGACCTTTTCCTTACTTATGTATCTCCAGTCAAGGGCAAACCTTCAGAGGCTCCAGGCCTACGCCTGGACCTTCAGGCCCAAGGGTGAAACAGGCCTTTTACCAAATCCGTATACAGGAAGCATAGGTAGAGGAAGCTACATTTGGGCACTGGGTCAGGCACCTAAGTCATCATGAAGAAAATCTGCCGCTTCTTAGGAGGTGAGGCCCCCTGCTTGCTCGCCGGCATGTTCCTCTTCTCCTGCCTCTGTTGGGCTCCCCCAGCAGCATGGGACCGAGCTGTGCATCTATTGCAGGTTTTACTGCAATGACTGAGAAGTTCAGCAGAGCGATGTACATGGACCGAGGGGCCGAGCAGTTGGTGGAGATCCTGAACCACTACATAAGCGCGATAGTGGAAAGTAAGTGTGTGCGTAGGTCCCCGGCTTCGGACTCTTCCCGTCAGCTTTTCCTGTGTTAGCTGATTATAACCCGATTGAGTGCAATTGCTTCCTCATGAAATCAATCTCTTTTAAAACATGATATAATAGATATCAAACAATATAGTCAAGCCTCACTAATGCAGGCTACTTGAGGGAAAAGATGTTTTGCATTAATGAAGTCTAAATTACAGACTACTTTGACAACAACTGTAGTAATAGCTCTTTTAGTTACAGTTAATAACTCAAAATGTTAGAATCAATATTATTCAAATGTCATCACTGATATTTCTGTATGAAAAGATAGGAGCAGTATATAATTAAGGTATCAGCAATTTGCCCCAAAGGGCAGCTTCAGAAGTACTTACACCAAAAACAAAACAAAAAAACCCCAAACTCACTGCCACTGAGCCAATTCCAACTCATAGCAGCCCCATAAGGCAGTGCAGAACTGCCCTGGGGGGTTCTGTAACTGTTTATGTGAGCAGAGGGACCTGTCTGTCTCCTGCAGGGGACTGGTGGTTTTGAACTGCTGACCTGGCAGTTAGCAGCCCAATTCATAACCACTATGCCACCAGGGCACCTACTGAAGCATTTAAAATTAACTGAAAAGTTGAATCTCCTTTTCAATCTTTGCCTTCTTACCTTATTTGCATTATTAATTTGAACTTGTATTCATTAAGAAAATTATATACTCTATTAAAGTAAACTCTTGGTGTAATCTTGCATCAACCTCAAGTTCCCTAGTAAATCTTGGATGGTGCAAACAGCACATTCAACTGTTAACCAAAAGATTAGAGAGTCTAGTTCACCCAAAAGCACCATGGATGAGACGCCTGGTGATCTATTTCCCAAAGAAATCAGCCAGTGAAACGTCTATGGTGTACAGCTCTACCCTGACACACATGGTATTACAGGAGTTGGAAATGACTCAAGAAAAGATGCCTATTGTTTTTTGTGGATTTTTTTCTTTGTAATTTGAGTTTCCTCGAACAGATCCTGACTCATCTGTCAGTTTGTCATAATGTGGTGATTTGCATGATGCTGTGAGACTGGAAGCTATCCCATAATATTTCAAGCACCAGCAGGGTCACCCAGGTGAACCGATTTCAGTGGGATTTTCAGACAAAGACTAGAAGGAGAAAGAACAGGTGGTCCACTTCTGTAGGATTGGCCACTGAAAACCATGTGAATGTAGCAGCAAGACATTGTCTGACACAAAGCCCAAAGATGAGCCCCTCAGATTTGAAGGGACTCAAAATGTGCCTTAGGGGAAAGCTATCTTCTTAAAGTAGAGTGGACCTTAATGACATGGTTGAGACCTTCCTTTGCTAATGGGGCATGACTCAGAATGAGCAGGAAATATCCATTAATGGGAAGTGTACAATATATGAATGTGGGAAAATTGGAAGTCATCAGAAATGAAATTGAATGCATAAAGATTGGTATCTAAGACATTTGTGAACTGAAATCCACTAGTACTGGCCTTTTTGAATTCAATGATCACATGATTTACTCTGCAGAGAACAAGCTTAAGAGCAATGACATTGCATTTGACCTCAAAAAGAGAACATTTCAACATCTATCTTGAAGTACAGCATTGAATGGGATAGAATAATATGTCTATATGCCTATGGGGAACACCATTTGTTAAAACTATTATTAAAATTTACACACCAACAACTAAAAACAATTATTAAGAAGTTGGATAAATCTACCAGTGTATGCAGTCTGAAATCAATCAAACATGTAATCAGTATGCATTGGTAATTACTGGTGATTAGAAGAGTAGCCCTGGTGGTGTAGTGGTTACATACTTGGTTACTAACCGCAAGGTAAGCACTTCAAAACCACCAGCCTCTCAGTGGGAGAAAGACAAGGTTTTCTACTCCCATAAAGAGTTAGTGTCTCAGAGACACACAGGAGCAATTCTACCCTGTGCTTTAGGGTAGCTGTGAATTGGAATTGG
This sequence comes from Tenrec ecaudatus, assembly GCF_050624435.1. Lineage (NCBI taxonomy): Eukaryota > Metazoa > Chordata > Mammalia > Afrosoricida > Tenrecidae > Tenrec > Tenrec ecaudatus. The sequence goes on along the minus strand of NC_134530.1, from coordinate 179,976,721 downwards.
AATTGACTCGATAGTCAGTGTAAATATAGCAAATGAAAAGCAGACATTGCTGATACAAATGGTGCTAGGGATCACAGGATAGAACTTTGCAAAATAAATTACCTCTTCATTGGAAATACTCTCTTCTTCAACAACATAAAGAGCAACTATCTGTATAGACCTTGCCAAATGGAATACAAAGAAATAAAATAAAGTACACCTGTGGGAAGAGGTGATGGAGCAGCTTGGAATCATCTGCTAAAATAAGGCCAAGGGGCAACTAGGCAAGTTCAGATTGGAGCTGAAGAAAGTTAAAACAAGTCAACAAAAGTGTATCCCGCTTAAACTTAGAGACCATCTCAAGAACAGGTGTGTGTGAGGGATGGAGCACACGAGTGACGGAGGCCAGGTGAGTTTGTCATCAAGAAGGTCATACACAAAGGAAGACAGGGATTAAGGAAAAGGCAGACTGAAGTGGATGTCAAAAGAGACTCTGACTCTTACTGAAGCAGAGAGAAGAAACGAGGAAGTGGGAAAGTTCAAAGGGCAACTTGAGAAGACAAATGCCCATAATGAAATGTGCAGAGAGCTGGAGTCAGGGAAAGGCGAGAACACGGTTAGCATACTTCAAACCGGAGTGACCGAGGGAAAGTCACAGCTCGAGTCACAGTCCTGATGGCCTCTGGCAAAATATGGACTGATGCAAGAAGCATCAGAAGAAAATGGAAGGAAGAGACAGAGTCGCTCTGCCACAACGAGCTGGTCGATATTCTACCGCCTCAAGAAGTAGCATATGATCGAGAACTGGTGGTCCTATAAAGGGCAGGTTAAGCTGCTCTGAAGGGGTTCGTGAAAAGAAGCTTTAGGAATTGACAGAATAGCGATTAAAATATTTCAAAAACCTGAGGCAGCACCGTGAGCAATCACTAGACTCTATCAAGAAATCGGGAAGATAGCTATCCAGTCAACTCACTGAAAGAGGTCCGTGTTTGTGTCCACTCGAAAGAAAAGGTGATCCCATGGAATGAGAAATTATGAAACGATATTATTAAGATCAGCATGCAAGCGAAAATTTTAATATCTGTTTTCTTTTCCATTGAAGTTATTCCCTGTTTCACTTGTTCTTGTTGTTAGTGTTTTTTGTTTGTTTGCATGTTTCCTGTCTATGGAATCCAGGCTGGGTAAATCCATAGAGACAGTAAGTGGATTAATTGCTTCTTGAGGGTGAGGCAGGGAAGGCTTGGGGAAACGGAGAGCTAGTTCCAGCGAGAACAAGAAAGAATAAGATGTCCTAAAGTTGATTGGGGCAGCGATTATGCAGCTCTTCTTCATATGACTGAACTGTTGCATTAAAGGCCAATATAACAGTTTTTTTAATCCCATTATTATGGGCGGGGATAGCCATCTCTGTGCCGCATCCGCAGCCCTATCTACCTTTTTCCTGCTTTTTTCCCATTCACAGAAATGAAGTATACATAAGCTGCTTCAACGCAGTTGAGTAGATGGGTTAAGCTGCTTGTCTGAGATGACATTATTCTCTGGTTTGCTGTTCTTTTGCCCCCGTTTTTATTCCACTGGTAAAGAATGACTTTTTTATTAGCTTTAAGATATTGATTTAAGTTATTTCCTTTTTCCCCTCAGAAGTGTTAATGTTTGGAGGAGACATCCTAAAATTTGCAGGTACGAGGGCTTACTGAGAAGGGAGGTGTGAGACATGAGGGCTACCATGCCTGAGCTCCGACAAAGGAGGCAACTGAGAAAGTCGGGGCCAGGAAGGGGCTGGAGAGTGTTTGTAAGTAAGCTTCTAGACAGAGTTTATGCAAACGGATCCCCAGGGCAATCAGAAGAGCCCCATGTGTTCGTATCTCTTAAAGGTGATGCTCTGCTCGCCCTGTGGAAGGTGGAACGCAAACAACTGAAAAACATCATCACGGTGGTAATTAAATGTAGCCTGGAGATCCATGGGTTGTTTGACACCCAGTTGTCCAAAGAAGGTCTAGATATCCGGGTCAAGATAGGTAAGCATATGTAACGGAACAGACATGTTAGCACCTGGGAGTCCTGCCTCCTGAGGGGGTTCGCTCTCCAAAGTTTAAAAAGGTGGATCACTGGCTCCACTATCATGCCTTACATTTGGAGTCAGACTGATCCGAATGTGAATTTTGGCTCTTTTTCGCTGACCGGTTAACTGGACGTAGCTTTCTTCCCCATTTCAATGAATACTGGGGTGGTGCAAACAAGACTAAGAGTCAAAGGGTGGGCAATTTGAACTCCCCAGAGATGGCTTGGAGGGCAGCGCTGATACTCTGCCTCTGAAAGGTCTTAGTCTTGAAAACTGTCTGGACCAGTCTATTGTGCCTGTACGTGATCATCACTAGTGGGATCCACTTGGCAGTAACAGCAACAGGTTCATACAAAGAATTAAGTTATAATAGTTGGCGCCCTGCCTGGCACGTGCTAATGCTCCCACAGAAGGTGTCCTAACTATGTTGTTAGTTGCCATCTAGCGGGTTCTAACTCATGGTGACCCTGTGATACCGGAACGACTGCCCAGTCCCATGTGCCACTCCCGTGGTCATCGCTATGCGTGAGCCCTTCGTCATGGCTATGTTCTTAGTGTAACGATGATGGCGATTGTCCTGCTGCTTGTCAACTATGTAGAGCATTCAGTGCAGTCGCAAAGTAACTTGTCATTACATAGATTCAGCAGCATTATGAGACTGATCATCCTCCACGTCATAAGGATGGTGTACCAAAAAAGAGGCTTAGTGGGCGAGCCTGCAGTACAGCTTCAACTTCATAAGTCCTTCTGTTCAGTTCCAAGGGCCACAGCATACATCTCCTATTGCTCTTCAGACAGACCACACACTCGATCGTGCTCACTTCTCCACGCTCCTGAGGGACAGACATGATGATAGCCATTTATCAGTGGGGGGATGATATCCGGAGAGGGATGAATGTTCGGTACCACCCAGAGTTTCTAGATGACGCAGTTGCTGTTTGATAGCTTCTGCCTAAGTGAGCTTTGTCCGCTCAGAATCCTGAAGTGGAGGAGCTGGCGGGAGGCTCCTGGAACCTTTGGAACATTCACCACCTATTGAAACGATTCAAAATTTCCAAAAGGAGTTAAATGGGTTGTCAAAACATGAAGGCTGTTAGGATGCGAAACATACTTCCCAAATTAATACCATCCTTCTTGAGAGTGATGGAGGCTCAGACTCCTTAAATATTCATACACACTGATTGGCACCTTCTCGTTTAATGAGTCCAAGCATCAATGTGTTTCAGCTAGGAAATACAAAAAGCACATGTTGTGTCACAGGAAATCATCATTAACAACACTTAGGGACAGCAGAGTAGAGTGATTTAAGAAAGGGAATTTGATGGTGATAATTGCAGTCATCTAAAGGGAACTGTGCATCACTTGTAACTCACTTATACATATATTGTATGTGCATGCCATATTTTACAATATGCTGTCTTCTGTTGGTTAGGCACCAAACTCTCCAGCTCCCAGTGTTGAGGTCGTAAAGTGAACACCGTTGGGATGGGACACCTGATTATCAAACTGCTATTCCCTTTTCCCACCCCGCTCAGTGTGACCTGAAATTCCACCCTGGGCTTTCTTTCTAGTTAAACCCTTAATCTCTGATAAAATCATATTCTTCCCCAAATAGGAATTATTCAAGTTCTTATTAATGTTCTTAAATATAAAGAAAAGATAAAACAAATTTGGGGATTGATAGAGCTGTGTTGAGAGATAAATGTCCTGGAAAGATGAAAGCTAGTCGCTGAACTCCCTAGCTTGGTGGAAGGAGAGTTTTTGAAGGTGTGGAGCTGGATGCAGCATGCTTTGATCCCTGTGTAAATTTTAGAAGCTTAGAGTTTGCTCTGAAGTAATATAGTCACGTCAAGGTTCTCAATTAAAAAAAAAAAGATTCTCAATTTTCTAAGAACCAGTGCTGCTGAAGAATAACCTAGAACTTCATGTACAAACCTGCTTGCCTTCTTGCCAGGATTGTCTGCTGGCCACATCAGCATTTTGGTTATTGGGGATGAAACACGCAACTACTTTCTGGTGATTGGTCAGGCCGTGAATGATGTACGCTTTGCCCAGAACATGGCCCACATGAATGAAGTCATTCTGTCACCAAACTGCTGGCAGCTCTGTGACCGGAACTTGATTGAGATTGAGAGAATTCCAGACCAGAGGGCAGTCAAGGTAGGTGGAGTGCCGACGCATGCAGAAAGTTCTGGCCATCTACATCAGGGGCTTCCTGCCAGAGGAGTTACTAGGAAGACTGGTTCCATGAAGCTGCTTGGCATGGGTTCCTTCTGGCTTTAGGCGTAGGACGTCTTATGCAAATACCTGCTCTGGGAAAGTCAAGGAGGAAACGATTAGGCTTATCTCTGTGGGAAACTAAAGATGGAGGACTTTGAGTAGTGGGAAACCAGTGGCCTTGCTCAGGAAACAGTTTCAGGGCTATCCATTAGGACACGAGGGAGGACTCTTGTAGACTGCCATTGACCCTTCCTTCTACTAACCAACGCCCTCAACCAACACCTAGGGGTGCAGGGGTCACTGAGGGTGAGATATTGGTCAGAAGAAAGCACAGCCAAGTTCAGGAGCAGGGAAGGGAGAGAGAGAGAGCAAGGCCTTTTCCAAGGCCCTGCCTAGTAGAAAAAGTCTGGCTCAGATGAAAACTGAGCAGAACTGGTCTTGAGATCTGCCCAATTAAAGGAACTGTGCTTTGAAGGCATGAACTGGTGTGTTAGTCTGAGTAGACTAGAGAAACAAATCCATATAAACTCATGTGTATATAAGAGAGTTTTATATAAAGGGAAATTGTACATTAAGAAAGCATCCCAACCCAGTCCAGTTCAAGCCCATAAGTCCAGTATTAGCCCATATGTCCAATACCAATATATATAAAGTCCTCTTCCAACTCACGAAACACATGCCATGATGCTGAGTGCAGGAAGATCACAGGCCGGTGGGTAGAAAGTTTTGGAATCCAGTGGTGTTGTAAGTATGTCAGCACTGGCAGGGGTCTCCACTGGCTTCTCCAGTTCCCAGGGCACTGGGTCTTTCAGCGTAGCAGTGTCAGTAGAGCATCAGGCAGTGAGCCGAGGGAGAGTTCCTCATCAGCTAGGATGTCTCATGGGGACTGAGCAGAGAAAGCGAGATGTCTTCCACCTCCAAGGAGGAAAATCAGGAAGTCCCAGAATTCTCAGGAGAAGGCCATGTCCACACAAAGTCCTCATTGGCTATGACCAGATTGACAGACTAGATTTCACCCCTCCACTGTTAATCGTCTCAAGTCCCAAGTTGACACCAGATTATGTAACTACCACAGATGGGGAAGAGAACTATCGTGGGGAAGGGAGTGAATGGCAGACAGGAAGAAAGGATAGAGTCCATGTGACTGCTGGGAGGCATCCACACACCCTCATCTGTCCTCTGTTCTCCCTGGCAACCCCACCAAACTTTAGTAACCGCATTAGCTGCATGGCCTGGCCTAACCTGCTGACATCAATCCTTCATCCTTCTCTGCTTCAACCTTCCCTCATACACCTTCCACTTTTTATTTTGAATTAATTTTATAAAACTAGTAGTATATCCTCTGGCAGGCTTCCTCTAATATTAAGCCTTGGCAACACTCCAGAGCCCAGTTGTTAGAACCAGCATGTTAATATTGGTACAATACTACTTACCAAGTAGACTTTATCTCAGTTTCACCATTTTCCCCATAATGTCTTTTTAAAACTTTCTGGGCCAGGATTCGCTCCTTGATTTCACATTACAGTGTGTAGCTGTTTTCGCTTAGTCTCCTATGTTCTATGACAGAGCTTCCATCTTCCTTTGTCTTTCATGACTCCTAATACTTAAAAATATATATTGATCAGTTCATTTGGCAAATGACCCACAGATGGCTTTGCCTGATGTTTTCTGATTAGGAGAGTAGGGCTAGCCTTATTTTTTGGCAAGAAATGATGTTTGCTATTTTTGGTGTATGCCATTGTGCTAGTTAATATGCTACTATATCTTATTACTAATGATGTTTCTATTGGGGGAGCACCCATGCCCTTTATCTTCTTTTATACCCAAGAAAGAAATGATGTACAGTTGAACCAAGTTTTATTTGATTTAAACTGTTCTGAGCACTCCTGCTCTGGTCCAATGTGTGGATGTGGCAACATAGCATGTGGTTACGCAGAATTCCGTCCTGAGGACTAATCCCAAGGCCCGAGGCCAGGCTCTGTGTGCATAGCGACTTCAGGAGGAGCATCACCCCTCATTCAGCATAAAGAGAATATCAAGCCTTCAGACAATGATTACTTTCACCTGCATCCCAACTCGGAAGAGACTTGGTGGTTTGGCCAGTGCTGGAGCATCCAGGACCTCCTCACATAAGAGTGTGACATTCCTATCACCTATCCCACCAGTACTCCAGAAAGTGCACTCTCTACACTGGATAAAAACACAGCAGAGATGTCCACGGGTGGGTGCGCGATGTGCCTGAATGATCCCTTCAAGCCTCTGGGGGCCTGGGACGTGCGTAGTTTAGACTAGCTCATCTCCTGGGCCCCTCCAAGGCTGTGAGTGGGAATCCCGAATCGGATTCCGAAAGACGTGCACCCGCATCAAAAGAAACGCAACCGATAGAGGATCAAGGCACTGAGGCAGGACAGAGGGGTCTTTGACAGGCTAGACTTTTTCGTTCTTGTGTGTACTTTTCTTATTCACCCAACAGCTTCTCCTGTGCCCCTCTGTGTTCTGCCCCTCTTCACTTGCTACTTTTCTTCTAGGTTTTAGAATTCACTGCAGTGGCCACACAGAGCTCACAGACAGTGCGCACGACTATGGGGTTTATGGTGGAAGCTAACAGGTTGCAGTACAGGCAGAAATGCTCAAGATAAAGTTGTTCAGTGAGGACATGTTATCTCAAGACACGTTACAAAGTTCTTTCAGGATTGCCAATCAATACCCAAAGGGCAGGCCACTCCACTCTAAGTCTCAGTCCAAAAGCACTCAGCTCCTCCAGCTTGTGGCTCAGCAAACCCAGCACCCGAATGAAGTGTCCAGGGGCACCTCCCTCCACAAGCCGCACTCTGCTTTCCTTGCCCTGTGGATGGGAGCCCACCACTCTGCCTTGTGCCCTGGCTCTGCTGCTGCTCCTCTGTAACAACTTTGACGCCAAAGCTGTCTGCCGGCATCAATGGAATTTGCTGCCCCGGTGTGTATCGGAATCCAGAGGCCACGCTCATTCTTGGCTCTTTTTGGAAGTGAGATTCTCCCCTCCATATTCTCAGATGGCTCGTGCTGTACCTAGCAGGATGGCCGTCCAATGAACCCCGTTCACAATTACTCTCAAGGGAGTTCTGTCATGTCTCCTGCCACTCTCTGAGCCAGACCCATGCAGGCAAAAGCCCTTTGTTGGGAGTACCGAGACTTAGGGCTGGAAGAGCCTCTAGAAAGAATACACTGTCCCCGCGCCCTCCAGGCTTGGTTGTTATTAAGTAATTGTAACCAAAAAGCATGAGTGGTACTGAGTTTCTAAGTTAGGCTGCACAGAGGGGTAAGGCTTGGGCCTTGGAAAGCCTAAGAGACAATTTAGAGCCCCTGCCTGGGTGGAGCAGTGTTAGCTCCTGGAGGGATGAAGGGCCACTGAAAGCGAGGCCATGGCGTTTGGGGGAGACAACTCATCAATAATCAGTAATCAATCATTCTTTATGATTAAAAATATAATGCTAAAAAGAAGAATATTCTGTGGGTGGAAAAGTACTCCCATTCGCCCTCTGCAATTTCCCTGTATGTATACTGAAGATTGAAATCTGAATGAATGGAGAGCTGTTTTCGTGTTTTCGGATGACCTTGATTGGTTAGGGATGTCATTAACACCTTGCCACGAGCTGGGCATTCAAACCTGGGCTGTTCTGCTGAGAAATGACTCCCGGAGGGCCAACCAACCCTCAGAATTACCCAAACCTTCTCTTTTTATTTAGGTTAACTTCTTGAAACCACCCTCTAGTTTCAATTTTGATGAGTTTTTCACAAAATGTATGAATTTCATGGAAAATTATCCTTCTGGAGACCACAAAAGTAAGTACCCAAGAGCCTCTGCTCTCCAGTGCTCCCCCGGGTTTTCTGTCAGTGCCAGCGGCTCCGTCACAGCTGTCTAGGCTCCTCCACACATCTCCCCAAATCTTCCCTGCACACATGTTCCCGAGGGAACCTGGAGCAGCAATTCTAAACACAACCCCTCCCTCTGCGCTGACTGCTTTCCTCCATCTTCCAAACATTTACAGGTCTTCCCAGCAATAAAAAATGAATCAGACCTTCCATCTGACTTTCCCCTCCTAGCCGTCAAACATTTCCCGTGTCCCTTTTCTCCCCCCTCATGCATTTATTCACCTAATAAGCAGTGCATGTAGCCCAGGGCCTGTGTTGCTCTGCTCTTCGATCTAGAGTCCTGAAATGTAGCTTCTACCTGCTTGCCCTCCTGTTCTACTTCCTGAAGCTGTACAAGGCTTAGACCGATTGTATCAACCTCTTCTCAGGTTTGCCTTTAGATGACTCTCCCATTCTAGACACTACCTTCGCCTCTTGTCTTGGCTTCAAGAACATTCTTCTTTGCTAGTTTTTCTTTTATCCTTAAAACCATCCATTTTCAATGCCCTTTGCTGAGTCTCCCTCCTATTCCCATTTAAGAATGTTGGTGATGCCAGGGCTCTGTCCTTGACCTTCTGTCTCCTTTATTGATTTCTTGGTGAAGCATCCATTTCTGCGTCCCTTCCACACACCCCCAGCAGGGCCAGGACTAGGAAGAAACAATGAGAAAGCACAATTTTCAGGAGGCACTTTTTCTCAAGGTCTTCTGAAAGAGATTTGTGTCACTCAAGTGCTGACCAGAAAGGTCAGAATTCAGCCCGACTGTTGTCCTGAATTTGAAATTGATAAATAACTCTCCAAGACATATCTCCACCAGGTGTTAGCCATTCCAGAATTAGCCTGTCTGAAGTCCTAATTGACTTATGTTTCCCTAAAACCTAGTTCTTCCAATCTAGAAACATCAGAAACACCCGTGAATCATTCATTTTCCTCGTCATTTATATATAACACATGAGTATTTTGAACAGTACTATAAATAGCAATTTGTACTTTTACAAGGCTGTAATAAGTAACAGGAGAGGAGCAAGTCTATAGAAACATTGACCAGGAAAGATGAAGAATTCCAGAAGATCCAGAGATAGAGGAGAAAGCCCAGCAACACTGCCTTCTTTTTGAGCTACAGCTACTCCACCCCATCTCCTAAATCTTTTTTTCCCAAAACACTTTTATTGACATATAATTCACATATCACAATTCAGTAGTTCAATCACATCAGGAAGAGTTGTACAATCGTCACCACAATCAATTTTAGAACATTTTATTTTCATTCACCATCCTCCTTTTTAAAGAAAATTTTGCCTCTATTTCTTCTAAACAGATTTGTTTGCTTGTCCAGCAGTAGAAAGTATTTTTAATAATTTTTGTTCTTTTTAAAATCATTTTATTAGGGGCTCATAGAACTCTCATCACAATCCATACATATATCAATTGTGTAAAGCACATTTGTACATTCGTTGCCCTCATAATTCTCAAAATATTTGCTCTCCACTTAAGCCCCTGGCATCAGGTCCTCATTTTCCCCCTCCCTCTCTCCCTCCTCCCCTCTCCCTGATGAACCCTTGATAATTTATAAATTATTATTTTGTTATATCTTGACCTGTCCGATGTCTCCCTTCACCCACTTTTCTGTTGTCCATCCCCCAGGGAGGAGGTCACGTGTAGATCCTTTTAATTGGTTCCCCCTTTCCAACCTACCCTCCCTCTACTCTCCCAGTATCGCCACTCACACCACTGGTCCTGAAGGGATCATCCACCCTGGATTCCCTGTGTTTGCAGTTCCTATCTGTACCAGTGTACATCATCTGTTCTAGCCAGACTTGCAAGGGAGAATTCGGATCATGATAGTGGGGGGCGGGAGGGTGCGGGGAGGAAGCATTTAGGAAAGTTATATTTTTCATTGTTGCTACATCGCACCCTGACTGGTTCATCTCCTCCCAGAGACCCCTCTGCAAGAGGATCTCTAGTGGCCTACAAATGGGCTTTGGGTATCCACTCTGTACTCCCCACCCTCATTCACTATGGTAAGATTTTTTGTTCTGATGATGCTTGATATCTCATCCCTTCCACACCTCGTGGTCACACATGCCGGTGTGCTTCTTCCATGTGGGCTTTGTTGCTTCTGAGCTAGATGGTCGCTTGTTTACCGTCAAGCATTTAGGACCCCAGACACTATATCTTTTGATAGCTGGGCACCATCAGCTTTCTTCGCCACATTTGCTTATGCACCCATTTGTCTTCAGCGATCGTATCATGGTGGTGAGCACACAATGATATGATTTTTTGTTCTTTGATGCCTGATAACTGATCCCTTCGGCACCTTGTGATCACACAGGCTGGTGTGCTTCTTCCATGTGGGCTTTGTTGCTTCTGAGCTAAATGGCCGCTTGTTTACCTTCAAGCTTTTAAGACACCAGACGCTATATCTTTTGATAGCCAGACACCATCAGCTTTCTTCACCACATTTGCTTATTCATCTGCTTTGTCTTCAGTGGTGTGTTGGGAAGGTGAGCATCACAGAATGCCAATTTAGTAGGAGAAAGTATTCATGCATTGAGGGAGTACTTGAGTGGAGGCCCAATGTCCTTCTGCTACCTTAATACTAAACCTATAAATATGTGCACATAGATCTATTTCCCTATCCTCATATATAAATATATTTACATATGTACATGCCTTTATCTAGACGTCTATAAATGCCCTTTGCCTCCCAGCTCTTTCCTCTATTTCCCTTGACTTTCCTCCTGTGCCACTATCATGCTCAGTCCCCACCAGGGTTTCAGCAATTCCTCTTTGTTATATTACCCTTGATCATGCCCTACCAGGCCTCCCACACCCTCCTTACCACCAATTTGGATCACTTGTTGTTCCCTTGTCCCTGGGTTTGTCAACACCACTTCCTTCCCCCAGCCCGCCCCCTCCATGTCCCTCTGGAAATTTCGGTCCCATTGTTTTCTCCTCCAGATTGTTCATCCAGCCTATCTTACTTAGACAGATCTGTGGAGATAATAACATGCACAAAAACAAGACAGAGCAAAACCAAGCAACAATATACAACAAAACAACAAACCAATGACAAAGAAAAAAACCAACAAAACACAACAGGAAAGAAAAGCTTGTAGTTAGGTCGAGGATTGTTTGTTGGCCTTTAGGAGTGTTTTCCAGTCCACTCTTTTGGGGCACCATGCCCTGGTCCCAAAGTACACCTTCAACATTCACTGGGGACCTCGCCACTCCATTCCCTTGCTGTTCTGCTGCATTCCCTTAGTGTTTGGCTTCTGTGTGGCAGAATAAGATCGGGTGCAATTTCCACACTGTGTCTCCAGTGTTGTCCCCTGTAGGGCTATGGATCAGTGAGGGGCGTCATGTCTCATGGTGGGGCTGGCCATGTGGTCCTCTCTGTGGACTGGCTGCTCTAATTGAGATAATCGTTCTCAAGGCCTGGTGGGCCAGGATGTGCTCCACTATCTCCTCCTCCCCATTCATCTGCTCCCGTGTGCTCCCATCAGATATGTCCCTCTTCCAGAACTGCATATGCAGTGCCGTCCTTTGAAATAAATTCTTCTGGGGGGAGGGGCAGGTGTCCACTTAGTATTTGGAATTGGGGCCGCTCCCCCCACCCCACCCCCAAGCTCTCCACTAGTTTCCCCTAGCTCCTAATTCTTACTGACGACTTGTGTAAAGGATTTCTGGAGACATCCTTTGGGGCTATACCTCTCCATCTCCATGGCCATGGCAGTGACCCAGGCCTTTCCACACACTTGCCTTCTTCCTCCTTGCCTCTTTCCCCAATTTCTGCCAGGGCTACTTCTTCATTGACAATACTAGCATGACTCCCAGACCAAGTGGAGTCTTAGACTTTTAACACACTGTGCTCATTTTTTAGCCTACTTCCACTTTTAGCATACCCTCCTCAAGTCTTTTAGCAAAATGCCATAAGTCATTCAAAGTCCACGTAATTACCTACTTCTCCTAAAAAGCCATTTCTAGTTAAACCAATTATATCGGTCATTTCTCTTTCTTAGTCTCCCTGGTTCCTGTCCCTTATAAGCCATAAACCATGTGGCCTACATTTTTCCTCTAACTTTTACATGCATGTTCTATGTGACTGTCCAGTGACACAGTCAGTTCCCTAACGGAAAACCCAGGCGTCCAAGTTAGTCTATCTCTCACAGTATTTGACACGGGCTTTTAAATACATGAGGTGATCAGTAAACACTTTCAAAATTGAATTTGCTCCTTGACTTACATCCCTTTCAGCCTGTTTTATTTCTTTCTTGATATTAGTTTCAATTTTTTCACATGATAGTTATTCTGTTTCCTGCTGAAAATGTCGCATTATTTCTCCCTCCTTAGTTTCTCTCTCTCTCTCTCTCTCTCTCTCTCTCTCTCTCTCTCTCTCTCTCTCTCTTTTAATGCTCACTTCTCCCATCAGTCTATCCTAGAACATGGAATTATCAGCCATAGTGAAGGGGACCATAGAGCTAATGAAGCCCAATTGCTTTGCACCCGGATGTGAAGATAGAATGCTATCTGTCGGTGCAGTAAAGCGACTTGCCCAGTGTCTCCCAGTGAGTGTCTATAAAATTTAGAATCAGAGAGCAGTCTCCTGGCTCAGTCCTGCGACTCTGTCCATTCTCTCGGCCTTTTCGTACAGTTCCATCTTCCTCTAATGTCATTCCCTCATCTCCCCGTTCCCATCTCCTCTGAAGATCTGTCCACATCCCAAAGTGTGCTGTAACTGGAACAGCATTTTAAGCTACATCCAACTGAATTTTGGGAAGCCCGAAACTTCTAAGTACTTCTCATGGAATTACCTTTGGCCTGTCTGGCCACTTGGTGTCTCACAGTTCCCTGCCTGAACTGTGAGGAACAATTCCCAAGGGAATGGAGATTCGGGGGGGCGGGGGGGTTCTCTGTGCAGTTGCAGGACCAAACCTCCCTTCCTGAGCCTGACCCTTTCTTCTACCCTCTCAGACCTCCTGAGGCTGGCGTGCATGCTGGAATCTGACCCTGACCTGGAGTTGTCCCTACAAAAGTATATAATGGAAAGCATCTTGAAACAGGTACTTTCATAATTGGACTCCCTGACTGTTGGGGTGTTGGGGAGCTTGGAGAGGAGAACAATCAAGAAAACCAGCGGCTAGTAAAATGTTCCATTGAAATAAAAAGACACAGAATTGACATTCTCTAGGTGTAAACCCAAACCCAAACCACTGCCCGCAAGAACCTTATGACTCTCTGGTCCTACCCTGAACACAGCGGGGTGCCAGGAGTTGGAATCAGCTCCATGACCACAATTGGGTTTTTATTTGTTTCATTCACAATTATATCTCCAAAACAGGCATCTACTAAGATTGCATTGCTTCACACAACTTGGGAAATTAGGAATGCCCCCAATATATAACCATACAAAGTATCAAGTGGATGTGCCCTGGAACACTTTTTCTCAGTCGTTTGTAGTGCATCCTAGGCTTTACATTTTAACAACACATTCCAACGGCTCAAGTAGAAAGTAAATGTTTAGAAAATAATGATGGCAACATATGTACAAATATGCTTGATATGGATTGTTATAAGAGCCCCGAATAAAATGATCTTTTAATTAAAAAATGTTTTTAACAACACAGATAATCTGACTTCACCTCTGCCCCCGGCCAAAGCTTTTCCTCTTTATTCCATAAGCTCCAGTTTCTCTCAAATGTATTCAGTCATGTCAATTATTGCTCTTATCGCATTCATCATATGTCAAGCATTCTGCCATTTTGTGTGTGTGTTCTTCAAAATTCTTGGGAAATATTTTAATCCACATTTTATGTATGAGAACACTGAGACCCAGAATTATACCACTGAGACTCTCTTGAATTGCAGGTAGGCGTTGAACTCTGGTCTGTATGACCCAGCACGTTTGCACCAGTTATCCAATGCTGGTAGTGCTGTGTATTGCAGCCAAGCGCTTAGGTGTTCACTGGAAGTTTATCCATTTGAACCCACCAGCAACGCCACAGAGGAAGACAGAGCAAGCTGCTTATATAACGATTCTAGCTTTGGAAACTCTCTGATACAGTTCTACTCTGTCCTGCAAGGCCACTGTGAGTTAGAATGGAGCCCATGACAATGTATTTGGGTCTCCCCACCCTCCTAATATATGCCAGGTTTCATCTGTAATCTGGTCAAATTCCCATTGTTTTCTAGAGGAAATCTTCATAGGACACGCCTGGCCAGTGGGCTGTGGTCTTCAGAGTGTGGGTTGAAGAGAATGTATCCCCACACCTTTGGCTTAATTTAAAAACAAACCTCTAATGCCTACAATTGTTTTGGTTCCTGGAGATTTTTAATCCACAAGGCCACATCGTGTGCCTTCCTTGCATCTCCAATACATTTTGCTTCATCAGCTGCCAGAGCAGGAACAAAGTCTCTAAGAACAGAATCTAAGACAGGAACCTTGTGAGATACTAGGAAAATTATAGGCAGGAATCACGTCGCAAGGAAGCAAAACACAAACTATCACAATTTTATAAGGGCTTCCCCTTCACCTCTTTTGCTTATCTGCCAGTTTTGTTGTACTGTGGTGGCTAACAGGGTACCGTGATGCTGGAAGCTACAGCACCAGTAGTTCAAATCCCAGTGGGTTCATCCACGGTGGGTAGATTTCAGCAGAGCTTCCAGACAGGAAGAACAAAGATGTAGTCCACTTCTGAAAAATTAACCACGGAAAACCTTATAAATAGCAGCAGACCTGAAGATGATATAGTGCTTGATATAGAGACCGAAGATGGCCCCAATCAGGCTGGAAGCCAATCAAAATACAAGCGGCGAAGAGCTGCCTCCCAAAGTAAAGTTGACCTTAATGAGGTGATTGGAGCAAAGCTGTGGGGACCATCATTTGCTGATGAAGAGAGGAGGCTGCACCCATTCGTTAGTTATTGTAACATGAATATATGAATCTAGGAAAATTGGAAGTAGTAAAAAAATGAATTGGATCGCATAAAGACCAATACCCAAGGCATTATTGAGCTGAAATGAACTGTTATTAGCCATTTCGAATCAGGCAGAAAGATGCCTTACTATGCCACCAATTGAAGATGTACGGTGCTGTATTCATCATCAAAAAGAACATTTCTAGATCTATCCTGAACTACAAGACTGTCCATGATAAGGTTAATAGACACACGTCTATTTACAAGGAAAACCAGCTAATAAAACAATTACTCAAATGTGCTAAATAACCACTGTAATTAATAATGAAGAACTTGCAGCATTTTATCAAATGTCACAGTCCAAAATCGATCAAACATTCCATCAAGAT
This sequence comes from Tenrec ecaudatus, assembly GCF_050624435.1. Classification (NCBI taxonomy): domain Eukaryota; kingdom Metazoa; phylum Chordata; class Mammalia; order Afrosoricida; family Tenrecidae; genus Tenrec; species Tenrec ecaudatus. Next base: position 179,961,263 of record NC_134530.1, on the reverse strand, counting down.
GCATTAATAATTACTGGTGATTAGAATGCAAAATTTGGAAACAAAGTGGAAGGACCAGTAATCGGAAAATACGGTATTAGTGATAGGAATTAAATGCGATCATATATAACTTGCAAGACTAGTGTCTTATTCATTGCAAATATCTCTTTTTCAAAATATTGTATCGTGAAGCTGCACATGTGGACCTCGCCCCATGGAGCATTCAAGAATCAAATTGATTTTGGATAGAGATGATGGAGAAGCTCAATATCATTACTGAAGACACTCGTGTAAATTCAGGCTGAAGCTGAAGAAAATGAAATCAAGTGCATGAGGGTCAAATGATGCCCTTGACTGTGTCCCATCCGCATAGAGATCATCTCCAGAGTAGATCTGATACATTAAACCGAAATGGCCAAAGACCAGAGGACTTGTGTGATAGGATCAACAACATCATGTGTGAAGAAAGCAAAAGGTCATTTTAAAAGGCCAGAAAGGAAGAAGGAAAAAGAAAAGCTGATGACATCAGAAAAGACTCTGAAATTTGCTCTTGAACGTAGAGAAGTTAAAGCTACTAGGAGAGATGATAAAGTAAAAGCTGAGTAGAGATCGTCAGAAGACAGCTTAAGAAGACAAAGTATCGTAATGATTGATGTAACGAACTGGAAGTAAGTAAAAAGGGGAGAATGTGCTTAGCATTTCTCAAGCTGAAAGAACTGTAGAAAATATGCAAACTTCAAGTTGCGATATTGAAGGATTCTGTGAGGGGAAAAAATGGAAGATTTTATTGTGAGTTGGATGGCAGTTTACAGAGTCGGTCATCAGTGTTTCATTCAAAAATTCACACACAGGTTGCACCATCTGAGTCAGGGCAGTCTCCTTAATGTACTTCACTCATGCCCTTCCTTTCTGCTTCCTGTTTCCATTCCTCTCTTCCCTAGTCCTTCTGAGCTTTGTCCTTGGGTAAATGCTGCCCTTTAAACTCAAACAGTTGGTTATTGAAAGGGCTGCATACCTCACTAATGTTACCTGTTCCTGTGATCGGCCTACCTATTGTTTGCCTGAAAAGCCACGGGGTGAGTTCAGTTCCAAACTGGAAGGGTGACCGGCCACAGTCTTGGAGGTTCTCCAGTTCTCTTTCTTACCCAGTTCCTTTGATTATTTTAAGTTTTGTTCCACCTTTTGCTCCCACTCGATGGAAGCCTTTGATGGATTCCTTTCAGAGTAGTTGGTAGTAGTAGCCAGGCACTACAGATATTTGCAGGTTCTATTAGTCCAGTGGACTAATTGTTTTCAGTGTTCACTACCGGACGAATTGGAATTGACGCAATGGCAATAAGTTGGGTGTTTCTGGTTTTCTTTTCCCTGGACAGTTAGAGACCAGTAGTTGTACCTTAGATAGACACCCACAAGCTTTTAAAACCTCAGTCATTACTCACCAAAGCATGCTGTAGAACACACTGTGCCTGTGGACTAGTGTATGCAACTGACCTTGGTGTCTCTTGAAGCTGTGGTCCTGAGTGCGGCGATTCTCCCCCTCAAGGAGTTTAGTTATGTAAAAAGAAGTTCTCATCACTTTGTTCTCTGTACACTGCGCTACATTCGTGGGCACTCTGGCAGCATGTACAAATATACTCTGCCAAATCTCTGCATATTTGTGGCTATGTTCCCAATGTCCTTCCCATACCGCCTTGCTTGTGGAAGCGAAGGGGACATGAACCACTCACTAGCAAAGAGGTAAAGAAAACCACAGTCCTCCAATTGGACCCGTGGGAAGCATCATAATAAATAGAGAAAATATTGACATTGTTGCTGTGATTTCATTTTACTGGGGCCCGCAATTGACGCTCATGGAAGAGAAGCCAAGAAATCCTAAGATGCATTGCATTGGACAAATGATCAAAAGGCATCTTTAAAGTTTTTAACATTAGAGAGCAAACATGCCGCTTTAAGGACTCAGGTGCATCTGACCAAAGGCATGCTATTTCCAGGAGCCTCGTATCCGCGTGGAAGCTGGACAGTGAATAAAGAATACCCAGAATGAATCGCTGCATGTGGACGGCGGTGTGCGCACGGACTAGTGAATGTTCCATGCACTGCCAGAAGAGGTGAACACCTCTGTCTTGGAAGAAGCACAACTAATGCTGCTTAGAGGCGACCGTGGCAAAACTTAGTCTCACGTACCTTGGCCATATTACTGGGAGAGACCCGCCCCTGCAGAAGGTTAGCATGCTTGGAAAAGTAGAGTGTCCATGAAAAATAGAAAGCCCCTCGGATGTGTCGACACAGCGGCTGCAACAGTGGGCTCAAACGCAGCAACAGTTGCGAGGCTGGCACAGGACTGAGCTGTTTTGCTGTATTGTACATAGGACACCATGAGTATCAACGGACTCAGTGGCACCTAATGACAACCGCACCTCACGTAAAATAGGTGCTAGAAATACTGTGGTTGTGTTTTCTGATCCCAAATCTAGAGTACACGAAAACAATTAGAAATTTGTTTTAAAACATTTATATGAAAAATAAAACAAACATGCATTGGTTAAGGAGAAATTATTAAATCACCTTTCACAAAATGGACAATTTTATCTGAAACCAGGCCTGTCCAGCCGGTTAGGAAGCATGACTGCTGCATTCCCGGTGGGCAGTTGGTTCCGTCTTCATCGAGAAGGCTGTTTCGGGGTGCCAACAGAGAATCGGACACTGGTGTGCTATTTAGGGCAGAAAACGCAATGATTTTTCCCATCAGTGTGCTATGTGCTTGGCTTAACCAATTCAGGGCTATGGATGGGCTAAAACAATTTGGCTACACTCTCTTTCCTTTCCCTGTGCCTATTCTGTGGAACTTTGGAGAGAGACAGGAGCTACGTGAAATAGACAGCTCAGAGAGGCTGGGGAAATGGTAGGGAGACTGTTGGACTAGAACTGGATTCTGTTTTGCTAGTCTCACTCTGTGACCTTGGGAAATATTTGTTACTCTCCCACGCTTCAGTTATCTCATCAATAAAATGGAAATCCCAATTCATGGCCACCCTATTGGGCAAAGTGGAACTATCCAAAGCTATAATCTTTACCAAAGCAGACCGCCACAGCTTTCTCCCATGGAGTGGCTAGTGGGTTCGAACCTCTAACCTTTTTCAGCAGCTGAGTGCTTTACCACTATACAAGCAGGTGCCCTCAAAGCAGCATAGAACATGCAAATACTGTACAAGGTGCTGGGCTATGAAAATATCAGGTTGAAATACTTGGCATGGCATTCTTTTCCTAAATGATAAAAGCAGAGGGCCCAGAGAGCAGTGACGGTGTCTGTCATTGCCATGGCTCAGACTGGCATGAGGGAGCCAGCAGCTGGGGCAAGAGAGTGGTGGTTGCCCAAAAAATTCCTCGTGGTGATTGGCTCCAAAAGTTCAAGGCCCCAGGAGAGAGATTTTGATCATTGTCCTCTCCGTTTCTCTCTGTTCTTTCTGAGCTGGCTTTGTGAGGCTGTAACACATTGATAACTTCATTTCCCCCCGAGAATCTCAGAAGTGTCATTTCCCCCAAGATGGGATGTGGGTGGGGGTGTCCCGTGTGGGAGGGACAGCGGCCAAGCACACAAGCTCAAGGAAACTTTCCAATTTGCAGATCGATGACAAACAGCTTCAGGGTTATTTGTCGGAGCTTCGCCCGGTGACAATTATGTTTGTGAACCTGACGTTTAAGGACCAAGACAAACCAGAGGACATAGGCCAGGCCATCCAGGATTCCTGTGTGCACATCACTTCTGTCCTGAGGATCTTCCGAGGCCAAATCAATAAAGTCTTCATGTTTGACAAGGTATGTGTGAGCCAAGGCATGGGGGAGGGGCATATCAATTGTTTGAGGTCAACATTCTAAATAATAGCTTATATGATAGATGTAGAACTCACTCGTGCCAGGTATTGTTCTTAACACAACATATTGTAAATGTTTTGGTTCCCGTGACTACTTTAAGAGGCATAAAATTGTTCTTATCCCAATTTCATGACTGAGAGTGCTGAGACGAGACAAGAGCAAGTTTTTTGCTCATGGTCATCCAGCTAGTAAATAATGGAACTTGGAGTCAAACCAAAGCTGTCTGCCTTCCTACTCTGTGCTCTCAACCACTATGCTCAAGTGCTGACCACTACAGATGTATAAGTATCTCTCCAGTTGAGTGTCTAATGCAGTCATCAATGATCTTAGGTCAAGTGCCTAGCAACACTCACACCCCTGTATCTTCTTTCTGGAAACCCTCACTTGATATATCAGCACTTCTAGTTTCTCTTTTTGGAGCCTTGGTTGTGTAGTGGGTTAGGCATTGGGCTGCTAACCGCAAGGTCAGCAGTTCAAAACCAACAGGCACTCCTCAAGAGAAAGATGAGACTTTCTACTCCCAAAAAGAGTACTAGTTTTTGAAATCTGAAAGGGACAGTTCTATCCTGTCCTATATGGTCGCTATGAGTCAGAATTGACTCAGTGGCAGTGGGTTTTGAGATTTCGTCTTTCATTTACATGCCTGCTTCACTTCCAGGTTTCCAATGTTTTTAATTTACATTATATGATGAATGTAGAACTTACTATGTGCTGGTACTTGGCATGTAGTGAGTTCTATGTCCACTGTATCTGCTCTTAGGTCAGAGAAGTGATGTGATCTGTGGGAGTCCAGGTAGTCCAGAGAAACAAATTCATAGATATATGTGTATAAGAAAGAGGTTTAGATACAAGAGCATTTGTATATTGAGAAAATATCCCAGCCCAGTCCAAATCAAGTCCATGAGTCTGATATTAGCCCATATGTCTGATACATGTCTATAAATTCCTCTTAAAACACACGCAACACATGCAATGATGCCAAATGCAGGAAGATCACAGGCAAGTGGGTGGAAAGTCACAGGATCCAGTGGCAGTGGAAGCATCTCAGTGCTGGGGTGAATTTCCACGTGGTTCCTCCAGCTCCAGGGTTCTACTTCCATCAGTGTAGCTCCATGTGGCTTGTCAACAGGAATGTCTCACAGGGAGATAAACAGAGTGTATTTGGCCTCCAGTGAGCTATGTATCTCCTTCGAGCCTCCAAATGAGGTCATCAAGCTGCTACCTGGTTGACCAACTGAACTCCATCCATTTACATTTTGAGTTGTTATTAAGTCAATTTAGACTCATGAGAGCCAAAGTGTATCAGAGGAGAACCATGCTCCATAGAATCTTCAATGAATGACTCTTGGAAGGAAATAGATTACCTTTCTTCTGAGGCATCTCAGGGTCCTCAAAGCCCAATCTTTTGGTTAACAGTCAAGTATGCAAACCAGTTTAACTCCATTATAACCTTAGTCCTTTTCTTAGCCAAAACGACTTCAGTATGTCTCTACGATATTCATTTCAGACTCAGAAATGGGATCACAGAGTGTAATTGACTTACCCAAGTTTACACAGTTGGGAAATGGCCCAAGAACACGGATTTTCTGATTCCAGAGCTGTGCCTATCGTCACGAACCAAGGCAGTGTCTTAGACTTACATTTTAAAAGCTCGAAACGTAAGACTGTGGCCTCGGGAGAAAGTAAACGGGAGAATAGACGCACAAATAGATCAATATCTCTCATTCTTATCTCTGAAAGAAAAACAAGCTCTTCTCAAGGGCTCTAGCATGACAGTTGATGATGTACTAAAAGTCTGTGGGTTTACTCAACGTTAAATAGATGTGAGAGAAATCATTATGACATCTGATCCCCAAAGTGAGAACTGCTACCAACACTTCACTGAGCCTTCTGGCCGATCGGGTTTCAAGCTTGCTATCTACCAGCGGTGTAAGCCGACTCTCTCCTTCACAGGGTTGCTCCTTCCTCTGTGTCTTTGGTTTCCCTGGAGAGAAGGCCCCTGATGAGATCACTCATGCTTTGGAAAGTGCTGTGGATATATTTGATTTCTGCTCTCAGATCCACAGAATCCAGTGAGTATTGACCCTGGTCACACCTGGGGGTCCCCAATTCCCAAGTAGGATATGAGGAGACAGGAGAAGGATCAAGAAGGTAAAGGATGGAGAAGACTATCCTTCACAGGAGGCTCTTCTGGCCTGGTTGTATTGTCCATCTAATGCACCCACGGAGTGGTCAGACCCCACTCCCAAGGCATTAAGATTCAGAGGGGGTGGTAAAGGCATACTAGAGAAAGGATACTTCCTAAAAAGTGGGTATGCTAAAGAACCTTACTGGATTATCTCCCAGTTATACTCTGACGCACTTCTTAATAGCGGTTGAACTCCAAAATCATGTTGGTGATCTGCTTTTTAATAACAGAGATAAAATGAGTGCTTGGGTAGGAAATGTATATATTGATTTAGCCTCAAGATGATCCACTCAAAACAAGAAGGTAAGGTTTACATCCTAACCTCATTTGCTTAACAACACAGTGAACTCAGACTTTCCCAAGGTGAGCACCCTAAAGACCTGGATTTATGCCTCTTATCCTCAATAGTGCTACCTCCTTGTCCTTCGGTCCTCTAGGACATGCAGCCATCCTAATATATTAGTAGTTAGACTTTGGTGCCACACGTATTATCTGGGTTACTTCTCCTCAGAAGAATGACTCTATTCTTTCTTGCAAGAGCAAAATAGTTAAATGGCTTACAACCACAGTCACGTCACATTAAAGTGTATTTGGGACCGTGAGGGGTTATTTCCCTGAAAAGTAGCTCAAATGAGCACTTAAAACAGCAGGAACATAGACTGAGTTATCATTTCCAAGAAGCTGATTCTGTGTCATAGGGTCCATTCTTAAACTGTCCCTTCTTCTCATCTTCATGCTATATATAATTTTCCGAGGCTAAATTTAGGGTCAGGGATTGAAATCCACCAGCCACTGTGCTGTCTGCTCCCATAAAGGTTTACAGCCTGGAAAACCCTGGAAAAGGTCACTTGAGTTGGACTCAAAATGAGAACAGCTGCAAACAAGAACTTGTTTCAACAATTGGAACTTGGAATGTATGGATCTAGGAAAATTGGAAGTAGTTAAGACATAAATGGAATGCATAAAGATCTAAATTCTAGGTGTTAGTGAGCTAAAATGAACTGGTATTGGCTATGCTGAATCAGAAAATCACATAGTTTACTATGCTGGGAATGGCATAATCAAGAGGAATGGCATTTCATTCATAATCAAAAAGAACATTTCAAGATCTATCTTGAAGTACAATGTTGTCTGTGATAGGGTAATGTCTATCCCCCTACGAGGAAATCCAATCAATACAACTATTCAAAATTATGCACCAACCACAAAAGCTAGTGATGAAAAACAATTAAAGAATTCCACCAATCAAAGAAAGTTGATGGTGCCCGGCTATCGAAAGAGATAGTGTCTGGGGTCTTAAAAGTTGGAAGATAAACAAGTGGCCATCTAGCTGAGAAGCAACAAAGTCCACATGGAAGAACACACCAGCCTGTGTGATTGCGTGGTCCCGAAGGGATCAGTTATCAGGCATCAAAGAACAAAAAATCTTATCATTGGCTGCACACCTCCATGATACGATCATAAAAGACAAACGGGTACATAAGTAAATGTGCCTGGCTATCGAAAGAGATAGCGTCTGGGGTCTTAAAGGCTTGAAGGTGAACAAGCGGCCATCTAGCTCAGAAGCAATAAAGCCCACATGGAAGAAGCACACCAGCTGGTGCGATCACAAGGTGCCAAAGGGACCAGGTATAAGGCATCATGCAAAAAAATATATATATAATTTATATAGTATATAAAAATTATATAATTTATATAATATACATAAATTACATTTTAATATATTATATAAATTATATGATATATATATATATATATATATATATATATATATATATATATATATATATATACCATAGTGAATGAAGGGGGAAGTGCAGAGTGGAGACCCAAGGCCCATTTGTCAGCCACTGGAGATCCCCTCATAGGGGGTTTAGGAGAGGAGATGGGTCAGTCAGGGTGCGATGTAGTACCAATGGAGAACACAGCTTTCCCCCAGATCCTGGATGCTTCCTCCCACCAACTACCATGATCTGAAATCTACCTTGCAGGACTGGATAGGGCACAGGTTGTACACTGGTACTTATGGGAGCTGGAGGCACAGGGAATCCAGCCCTATCCCTTCAGTCCTGATACCTTCAGGACCTGATACCTTCAGGACCAGGGGTGTGAGGGGTGATGCTGGGAGAGTGGAGGGTGAGTGGGTTGGAAAGGGGAAACTGATTACAAGGATCCACATGTGACCTCCTCCCTGGGAGATGGACGGCAGAGAAGGGGGCGAAAGGAGACTCCGGATAGGGCAAGATATGACAAAATAACAATCTATAAATTCTCAAGGGCTCATGAGGGGGGGTGTGGGGAGGGAGGGGAAAAAAAGAGGACCTGATGCAAAGGGCTTAAGTGGAGAGCAAATGCTTGGAAAATGATTAGGGCAAAGAATGTACAGATGTGCTTTATACAATTGATGTATGTATATGTATGGATTGTGATAAGAGTTGTATGAGCCCCTATTAAAATGTTAAAAATAAAAAAGAATTCCACCAATCATGGCCCTGCTTGATGCTCACCCTCATGAAGAGATCACTGAAGATACGTGTGATCTAACAAAGTATGATGAAGAAACTAGATAGTGCATATGTATCAGAAAGAATAGTATCTAAAGCAGTGGTCCTCAACCTGTGGGTCATGACCCCTTTGCCTGATTCTTAACAGTAGCAAAATTACAGTTATGAAGTAGCAATGAAAATAATTTTATGGTTGGTGGATCACCACAACATAAGGACTGTATTAAAGGGTTGCAGCATGAGGAAGGCGTTAAAGGCTTATTCGCAAGCAAGCACTTATCTAAGTGAGGCATCAACTAAGTCCACATGAAAGAAATGCACCAACCTGTGTGATCCAAGGATTGTAACTAATATAATCCAAACCTAAAGGAGGGAATGGTATCAGAACTTAAATGGTTTGCAGAAAGCTATGGATGGCCCTGGATTAAACCTCCAGTGAACCCTTTCCCACCATAGTTGAGGGATGTGAAGAAGCCCTGTTATCAGACAGAGAGCACTGTAAAGTCAATGATGGCTGATACAGTTAGGTCAAAATGTACTATCTTATCATTTGATTTCCCTTTGACCCTTTTTAAACCTGTTTCAGGTTTTTGTTTTGTTTTGTTTTTTAAAGTGAAGGAGATGCCCAGCTATCAAAAGATATAGTATCTGGGGTCTTAAAAGCTTGAAGTTAAACAAGTGGCTATCTAGTAGAGAAGCAACCAACATTAGAAGAAAGACCCCAAACAAACAAACAAACAAACAAACAAACAATCAAACATATTCTTGAGAATGAGGGGGACTGGAGCAGAGACCCAATACCCATCTGCAGACAATGGAACATTCCCTCACAGAAGGGTCACAAGGAAGGAATGGGTCAATCAGGGTGCAGTCTAGCACTGATGAAAGATACAATATTCTTTTGGTCCCTTGATGCTTCCTCACCCTCGGCTATCATGACCCCAGTCCTGCCCTTCACTGTGGGCTAGGCTGGAGCATGTACACAGGCACAGATAAGAGCTCACAACACATGGAATCCAGGTCAGATAAAACCCCCAGGAACAGAAATGGGAGTAGTGATACCAGGAGGGTAGGGGGAAGGTGGAGAGAAGAGGGGAGAAAGAGAGAACCAATCACAATAATTAACACACATAATCCCCCCACCCCTACCCAGGGAGATGAAGAACAGAAACTGTGGGGGAAGGGAGTCAGCGGTCAGTGTAAGATATGAAAATAATAATAATTTATAATTAATCAAAGGCTCACGAAGTTGGGAGTGGGGAAGAAGGGTATAAAGAGGAGCTGATGCCAAGGGCTCACATAGAAAGTAAATGTTTTGAAAATAATGATGGTAACATATGTAAAAATATGCTTAATAAAATTGATGTATGAATTGTTATAAGAGCTGTAAGAGCCCCCAATGAAATGATCTTTTTTTTTAAAAAAAAACGTGAAGGAGAAATACACGTGGACGAAGTCCCTGGTGAATCCCCTCTGATCATGGCTCAGGAAGGTGAATAGCCTTCCTATCATGCATTTGGAAAGTGGATTGTTGCAGATGCACTTAGGTTAAAATTTAGCACCCTATCACTTGATCTCTTACAACACATTTAAATTTGTTCTAGATATTTATAACTTATGCTTTTAAAAATTTAATTTAATGATTGAAGTTATCACCTGCTTTACTTTGTTATTGTTGTTAGTGTTTGTTTTTTAATGTTTTCCTGTGTATGAAATCCAGGATAGGAAAATCTAAAGAGAGAGTAACTGGATTAATGGATCCCTGGGGTATGGCAGGGTGGCTGGGTATAAATGGGGAACTAATAACAATGAGTATAAGAATGAAGAAAATGTTCTAAAACTGATTGTGGTCATGATTGTACAATACTTCTTGATGTGATTGAACTACTGAATTATATGATGTGTGAATTAAATGTTGATCAAATTATTGAAAAAACTTTATCAAGGTCTTCAGTCTGAAGTTGATTAGACATTCATCCTAGATGCACTGATAATTATTGGTCATTAGAATGCAAAAGTTGAAAATAAAGAAGGAGCCATAATTTGAAAACATGGTCTTAGTAAGATAAGCAAAGCTGGAGATTGTACGAAAGAACTTTCCAAGGATAACAATGACTTTTTCATCACAAATACCTTTTTCAACAACACGAAAGACACTGTGTAAGTGTACTTCTCCAGATGTAATACACAGAAGTCAAATTGACTGCATATGTGGGAAGAAATGATGAAGAAGGTCAATAGCAGCAGCTAAAACCAGGCCAGGGAGCCGACTGTGGAGCGTCAATGGCTCGTATGTGAGTTCAGAATACAGCCGAAGAAAATGAAAAGAAGTCCAAAAGAGCCAAAATACGACCCCGGGTCTGTCCCACCTGAATTTTAACACCTCACAAACAGATTTGATGTCTTGAACACTAATGACAGAAGACCTGATGAGCTGTGGAAGGACATCCAAATCATCATTCAGGAAGAAAGCAAAAGGTCGTTAAAAAGACAGGAAAGAAAGAAAAGAACAGAGTGGATGTCAGAAGAGGTTGAAAATTGGCTTTTAGTCATAGAGTAGCTAAGGTGAGTGGAAGAAATGAAGTCAAAGAACTAAACAGATCATTTCGAAGGGCAGCTTAGATAGGATCAGTAGTAGGGTAGCAGATGGACACTGGGCCTCCTCATGCATACTCCCCCAATACAATAGCACCTCGCCCAGCTAAACAGTCATTGCAGGATACCCACCTTCCCGACATGATCACTGAAGACAGACGTGTGTGTAAGCAAATGTGGTGAAGAAAACTGATGGTGCCGGCTATCAAAAAGATATAGCATCTGGGGTCTTAAAGGCTTGAAGGCAAATAAGCGGCCATCTAGCTCAGAAGCAACAAAGCCCACAGAGAAGAAGCACACGGCCTAAGCGAATACAAGGTGTTGAATGGACCATGTAGCAGATACAAAGGAACAAAAACAATCATTGTGTGATCACCTTCCTCACATAATCGCTGAAGACGAAAGTGTGCATAAGCAAGTGTGGTGAAGAAGGCTGATGGTGCCCGGCTACTGAGAGATATAGCGTCTGGGGACTTAAAGGCTTGAAAGCAAACAAGCGGCCATCTAGCCCAGAAGCAACCGAGCCCACACGGAAACAGCACACCAACATAGGTGACCGTGAAGGGCAGAGGAGACCAGGTCTCCAAAAACAAAGGTGGGGTGGTGGTGAGAATCACATCACCGTGAAAGAGGGGGAGTGCATGATGGGGACCTAATGCCCACCTGTAGACAGGTGGACACCCCTTCCAGAGGGGTAGTGAGGAGGAGATGGGCCACTCAGGGTTCAGTGTAGCAACAATGAAACTCAAAACCTTCCTCTAGTTCCTGAACGCTTCCTCCCCTCCCAATCATCATGAGCCCAATTCTACCTTGCCTTGCGGACCTGGTTATACCAGAGGATGTATAGCGGTGCAGTGGGGATCTGGAGGCACAGGGAATCTAGGACAGATGAACCCCTCAACACCAGCGGTGGGAGTGGCGACACCAGGAGGGAAGGGCGTGTAGAAAGGGAGAACCGATCTCGGAGATCTATGTGTAACCTCCTCTCTGGGAGATGGGCAATGGGGAGGCGGGGGAGGGGAGACGTCGGGGAGTGTAAGATAAGATATAATAATTATTTATAAACTATCAAGGGACCAGGGGTGAGATCTGGGAGGGAGGAGGACGGGGGGAAAAGAGGGAAACCGAGCTGATTCCAGGAACCCAAGTGGAAGGTGAATTATGAGAATGACGAGTGCAACGAATGTATAAGGGTGCTTTGCTCAATTGATGTATGTACAGATTGTGATAAGAGCCTTATGAGCCCCAATAAAAAGATTTAAAAAAAAGAAGACAAAGAAAAACATTATAATGAAACATGCCAAAACCCAGAGTTAGAAAATCAGAAAGAGCATGCTCAACATCTCTTAAACTGAAAGAACTCAAGAAAAAAAATTGCAGCCTCAAATTGCAATGTTGAAACATTCTATGGACAAAATATAAGCAACGTAGGAAACATCTAAAGAAGATGCAAGAATATACAGTTTCTTTTCCGAAGAGATTTAGTCATCATTGAATCATTTTAAGAGCTAGCGTATGAGCAAGAATCAACAGTACTAAAAAAAGTCCAAGCTGCACTGAGAGCATTAGCCAAACGCGAGGCTCTAGGAATTGAAGGGAGTACCAACTGTGACGTTTCAATAAACTGATGAAGCACTGGAAGCGCTCTTTGTCGATGCCAGGAAATGTGGAAGATGGCAAAGGTGACCCAACAGTTTGTGAAAACGATAAAGCAGTACTATTGCTATCACATCAGCAAAACTTTGCTGAAGATCATTCAACAATGGTTGCAGCAGTATATTGACAGGGAGCTGCCAGAGATTCAGGTTGGATTCAGGAGAGGATGTGGAATAAGGGATATACTGCTGATGTCAGATGGATCTTGATTGAATGCAAAAAATATCAGAAAGCTGTTTTATTGTGTTTTGTTTAGCTGTGTGGATCATAACAAACTGTGGATCACCTTGAGAGGAATGGGAATTCCAGAACACTTCATTGTGCTCATGGGGTACCTGGACATGGACCAAGAGGTGCAGCAGAGCTGTATCCTCTTACCATACATTTTCAATCTGTATGCTGGGAAAATCATCAGAGAAGCTAGATTATATGAAGAAGAATGAGACATCAGGATTGGAGGAAGGCTGATTAACGATGTGCAATATGTAGATGACGCAGCCTTGCTTCCTGAAAGTGAGGACAACTTGAAGTAGCTGATGAATAGCGATTGCAGCCTTCAGGGTGGATTACAACTCAATATAAAAAGATCAAAGTATTCACAACTATATCAATAGGTAACATCATATTAGGAAAAATATTGAAGTTGTCAAAGATTGCCTCTTGTTTGAAACCACAGTCAATGCTCAGGCAAGCAGCAGCCGAGAGATTAAATGAAGCCTTGCTTTAGGTAAATCTGCACAAGACCTCTCTAAAGTGTTGTAATACAAGGATATTATTTTGAGGATTAAGATGTATCTGACCCAAACCACAGTATTTCCTATCACTTCACATGCATATGAAAATTGGGCTTTAAATAAGGAAGGCTGAGAAAGAAGCATTTGAATTATGCAGCTGCCAAAGGATGTTGAAAATACCATGGACTGCCCCCCCCCCTCAAAAAAAACAACAACAAAAAAAAAAAACAAATCCCAAACATCTGTCATAGAAGTTCAGCCAGAATACTCCTTAGGGGTAAGGATGGTGAGAGCTTGTCTTACATATTTTGGACATGTTGTCAGGAGAGACCAGTCCCTGGAGAAGGACATCATGCTTGACAAAGTGGGAGGGAAGTGACAAAGAGGAAGTATCTCAAGGGGATGGGTTGACAGAGTGGCTGTGACAATGGGCGCAAACAGAGCAGCGGCTGTGAGCAGGGCGCAGGACCGGGCAATGGTTAGTTCGGTACTACATGGGGTTGACATGAGTCGGAGTCCACTGGACAGCACCGAACAACAACACCATGAGTTGGAATCAACTTGATGGGAGTGGTTTTGGGTTTTGGTTTGGGCACCTTCCAAGAGTAAAGAATTATTTACTGAAAAATGCTTCCCCCCCCCCTTCCGACCTTACTCACATTGTTACACCCACCCTTTCCCCCTCTCTCTGTGCTCATTATCTTCATCCTTTCCCCACGACTCTCCTGTTTCTCTTTGGTGCCAGGAATGTGTCCATCGGGGTTGCCAGTGGGATTGTCTTCTGTGGAATTGTCGGACACTCTGTGAGACACGAATACACAGGTGTGTTGAGCTACTTGACTTCGGCTTTTCTCTCAACAAACAGCACCCCACCGCTGGGCGCTGTGGCAGGAAGTGCCAAGATGAGTAAGATAAGGCTATATGCTCAGCAAGTTTGCAATCTTTCCGATTCAACCACGCCGTGCAGTTTGGCCCAGTCACAGCTCAGTGCGAGTGAAGGCTTCATTTCTGGGGACAGGCACAGATGTAAAACTGTCATTATTGGAGGGAAGCAGCAGTAAACTATATGCTGGGGAAGAAGGGGCCCCAATGATTTACTGTTCACATAAGACTATTACCACTGCTAATTCTTAGAATACATGATGTCAGATTCTCAGAAGTTTTAATATTGACATTATGAAAAATAATACTAATATAAAACAGAAGAACAACTAACTGCTATCTCAATATTTCACTGTTTTTACTATTGGTTCCTCTTCAATCCTATTAGGGATTAAGATATCTTGACATAACACATCTAAAAGTATCACTATCCTGAGATTGTTATGTCTCAAATGATGCTACATCTGAGATTTTTCTTCAAAATTCACACAGTGTTGGGAGTGTGTGAGGATGAGGCTGTGCCTCACTTGGGAGTTAGTACCCCAAGATGAAGTTTATACTTCTGCACCTTGAAGCAGAAGACCAGCTGCACCTCATCTGTGAGACCTCAGACCTTGGCCAGTTCACCTATGGGACCCTCTGTATATTCAGGACCCTTCTATTGTTGAATAAATCACCTCCTTGGCCTCCCAGTTGAAGTGGAAACTGGTGGCATAGTGGTTATGAGTTGGGCTGCTAACTACAAGATCAGCAGTTCAAAACCACCAGCTGCTCCGAGGGAGAAAGAAGAGGCTTTCTACTCCTATATAGAGTTATAGTCTCAGAAACCCACAGGAAAGTCCTATTCCAATCTGTGGGGTGGCTGTGAGTCAGTACTGACTTGATGGCCATGAGTTTGGTTTAACGGGAGCCTTGGTGGTATAGTGGTTATAAGTTGGGCTGTGATCTGCATGGTTGGCTGTTTGAAACCACCAACAGCTCCTCAGGACAAGACTGGGCATCTACTCCTCTAAACAGTTAACAGTCTCAGAGACCCACAGTGGGTTCTCTATGAGTCAGCATTGACTAATGGCAATGAGGGTTTTTTTTTTTTTTTGAGAATGGAGTCAACTGAATATTTTATAACCCTTGGCTGAATGTGGGTAGTTGAAGACTAGACACGTGTGTTATTCATGAGAAGTAAAGAGAGTAAAGGGGTAAAATGCCATGTGGGGACAGCCTGTCTCATGTTGCATTCAGCTCACTGGCTGTTTTCTCTCTGTTCTTGTCTTCCTGTTACAGTCATTGGCCAAAAGGTCAACATAGCCGCCAGAATGATGATGTATTATCCAGGAATGGTAACCTGTGATTCTGTTACCTACAGTAGCAGCAACCTACCAGCCTACTTTTTTAAAGAGCTTCCAAAGAAAGTTATGAAAGGCGTTGCAGATTCTGGACCAGTCTATCAGTGTTTGGGCCTTAATGAGAAAGTGTGAGTGTGGTGCATTAACTTTGCGATTTCTTTAATAAAGATGAAATGGGAGAATGATAGTAAAGCATTTGGTTCACCCAATTCAGACTGGAAGCCAATTCTTGATATTTAAATCTCTTTTCCTCCCTCAGACTACGATTTTAATTTCAAAACTTTTCATTACCCTCAGTGCTGAGAATGATTCTGCAAAGTTATGCAAGCAAAATAGAGAATCTGTCCCCTTGCCCCCACTTTGTTTATCTAGTTAGACCCAATCACGAACCATGAAATACTTACCAGTCAAGCCAGCTGTTTGCCCACAGGATTGGTAGGGATAAAGGTGAACAGGATATTGTACCTGCTCTGTGTCCTTGGTGTGATGCATTCCCAAAGTTCCCAGGGCTATGGGCATACCTTGGACATTTGTCACTGTCTTCTAGTCATCTTCATGATAATGTATTAACTCCGTGCAATGGCAGACAATGCAACCTTCTGGGATGCCGATGCGGATTGGCCTCACCCTCCCCCCACCCCACCTCCAGCCCCCAAGGAAAACCATAGTCAGGATCTATTCTTCTGTTAGGCTTTCTCTGAAACTACTCTGTCCCAGCTCAGACAGTTTATCTCTTTCCTCTTCTACTTAACTCTATAGAATATGCCTCTATTAGAGCACTATCACCCGATTATATCATAATTATTGACTTGAAAAACTTTTCACTTAATGCACTGAGTTCCTTGAAGATTCATACTATTTCTTGTTCATCCTTACACACACACACAACATTTGACACATATTAGACACACAAGAATGATGAATAAACAAATGAATTAACTTGAAAGTAGAAAGACATTATTCTTTAATCATCAAGCTAGACTCTTGGCTTGCAAGAGTCAGACAATAGAAGGTGGCTGTGGTTAATTCAAGAAGTCTCTATTGTTATTCATCCCTGTATTCCTAGAGCTTAGAAAATTGTACTTGGTTGAAGGAAGTCACCACTAAATGTTATTAGAATAAATGAATAATAATCATTTGAGTGAACACTTACTGTTAGACACTTTGTCTCAAAATATGTAACTTACTCTTAATTATCAACTTGATGAGCTAGAAACTATGCTCATCATTTTATAGATTTAATCATCTCAAGACCCAGTTATCTTCTGCTTCAATTTTTTTCTTAAAGCAACATGTTTTCAGTAATGAAGGCACTTTTAATAAAATAGAAAAATGTTATTGAAGTAATATGGATTTTGATATAATTAGCAAGAAATGTATGTTCCCAGAAGGGTTCTGGTGCTGGGGTTGGTAATATGCGATGAGGACTGTTTTTTCCTATTCCTGCAGTTATACAAGCCCCCCACCAGATGACTGTATGCACTAAAAGTGGGATAGCAGCTTCCCACTAAATCCCAGAGGCATAAAACATAGGTGGTCACTATACGTACCATGGTCACCAAAGGTTTACAAGCTGAGGCTTGGAGATGTAAGTTGTCTGTACTCCTCATAAGCACTGGAGTCAGGTTTCAAAGTGCCATAGTTATGCTGAATTATAACAACTACAAAATCTTTGTGGTGTATGACAAACATTAACTGGTGTCATGAATATGTAGGGAATCATCTGACTTTGTCTGCATTTGGCTGATCTTGGCTGGGATCATCCATGTGTCATGGGGTTGTTAGCGTGACTTCAGTTATAGGGTAGCCTCACTTGGAATAACTGAAGCAGTTCAGCTGACACGATCAGCTTAGCCTGGCCCTCCTCCAGCCAGCTGGCCCAGGCATGTTGGCCTGGCAGAATCTGGAGAGTAAGAGAGGGGGCAAGCCCCACTACTCACCCACTGTCTTTCAAGCCTTGTCATGTGTTGCCGCACCCCCTTGGCTGAAGTAATTCACAAGTGGGAGGGCAGGGCATAGTTACATAATAAGGAAATAGATACAAGTCGGGGTGAAAAACTGGAGCCGTTCATGTATTCAACACAGAACCAACACTGTTCAATCCCAGCGTCTGCATTCTGGTGTCTCCAACCATCTCTGCAGATACCAGAGTAGAAATGCACATACAATCATGAGCGAAGTCTGCTTCCTGTTCTGAAAGTGCACATTCTCATGGGAAAGACCAACCTCCACAAAATTATATACTCAGTATTACACGAGAGACCTCAGTACCTCAATAGGTGCTACACAGAGGCTTAAGAAAATTGTGTGGACGTGTAGAACAAGAAAGGGTCCCTGGTGCCGCAGTGTTTGACATTTGGTTGCTCATCAGAAGGAAGCCCATTGGAGCGCATCCAAGTGCACCCTGGGAGAGGGATGTGGCAGTCTAGCTCTGTAGGGATGCGTAGCTTTGGAAACCCGCTGCAGGCAGTGCTGCTCTGTTCTCTAAGACCTTTTTGAATCAAAATTAATTGGACAGTAATGGGTCTGGTTTGGGTTTACAGAGAAGAGAAAAATTCATTCTGACTAAAATGATCCTGTGAGAGCTAATGTTATATAGTGGACACGTTGAGCTCCTGACCCGGTGGTGTCTTGTGTCACCACGAATCGTGGATCTGGGGCAAGTTAACCTGTGCCTCAATTTCTTAATTTGGACATCAAGATAATAGTACCTTCTTCAGAGGGGTTTTTGGTCTGCATTTAAGAAAATGATACATATAGACGCTTGTAATTGTGCCAGATATGTAGCATCTGAATCTACCTATGGATTACAAAGGTGAACTATTATTGTTTGAGCAATTGGTAGAATGTTTCCAAGGTAGAATGCTTCCTGCACCACACCGAAGTCTGTCTGTTCTCCCTTGGAAGGGGCTAGTCCTACCAATGTAGACTCAAAGCAAAACAAAACAAAAATCAACCCAAACTCACTGCCATTGAGTCAATGCTGACTCCTAGTGATCCCATGTGGGTTGCTGAGATGTTAACGGGAGTAAAAAGGCCAGGTCTTTTATAGAGCTGCTAGTGTTTTCGAACTGCTGATCATGGGGAGCGTAGCCCAACCCACAACCACTATGCCACCAGGGCTCCTATGCAGGATAAGCAACCATTTATTGAATAATGTGCCTGGCCCTGTGGTAAGGGCTGCAGCACAGGTTGTTTGAATTCTCTATTGTCAAGTAACAACCTTGCCTCCTCTTTCTCTTGAGATCTCAATCTGTGAGTCAGGGGACACGCTTGTTAGAGAGCAAAGCAAGCTTTCTGGAAACTAAGAACTAGTCACTCTGGTTTCAATAGTTCCTTGTTGTGAATCTAACACCTTCTTTTCTTCTTCTCTTCAGCATGTTTGGTTTGGCGAACCTCATCTGCAACAGAAATGAGGGTTACCCTTTGCTGGGTAGGTAGAGGGGGCCTGGCTTTTTAAACTTCTTTATTGAACTATAACAAGACATACAGAAAAGTACACAAATGACAAGCGTGAGGTTTGATGAATTTTCATAAAGTGAACATATTATCGCCAGGTGAGAGGCTCAAAACTCCCCCATGATCCTCCTCCTCCTGTGCCTTGCAACGCCCGACACACTAGAGTGACTTCTGTCTGCCTTGGAAACTTAGATGGATGGCCTCAGACATGTGCAATTATATGCATTTGCCTTCTCTTGCTGGACGGACTCCAGGGTAAAAGACTCGTCCATGTTATTGGGTGGAGCTAGAATTTATTCACTTTTGTTGCTATGTAGTATACATTTTATAAACATTCGGAAAGTTCTTTATTATCATATTGTGCACAACATTTGAGTTCTTTCCAGTTTGGGGTTCTTATGAGTAATACTTCTGTAAACATTCTTGTACACCTTGATCATCTGGTGAGCCCATCTGCACATTTCTGTTGAATAGATGTATATATTCTGTTGAGCGTATATATATAATTCTATTGAGTGTGTGTGTATATATACATCAAATTGTTGGGACGTGTACAACTTTGTAGATGACACCACACAAGTTTCCAAAACGATTGCATTTATTTATATTCTGACCACTAGTAGTGTAAGGGGTCCAGTTGCTCCTCATTGTAACCAACAACATAGCTTTGTCAGTCTCGACAATTTTCATATCTTTGTTGGTATGTAGTGCTATCCTATCATGGTTCCCACTTGTCCTGCTCTGCTGTGTTGAGCTCTTCTCCCGATGGTTACTGCTCATTTGGACACCTTTTGTTAAATGGCTGTACATTCTTTGGTCTATTTTCATTTTCAATATAGTTATATTTTTATTACAGATATGTCAGGATTATTTATATCTTCTGTAAATAGATCCATTGTTATTAGTTTATACTGTGCATAGCTTTTCCCACTGTGCTTCCTATTTTACTGTGTGAATGATTTTTTTTAATGAATACAAGTTCTTAATTTTAATGAAGTCAACTTATTCATCCTCTCCTTTCTCAGAAACCCACAAATTCAATCAACTCTGTCCTATAGACTTTCTGTGTGTACAAATCAACTCAATGGTGGTGAGGTGGTTTGGTTTTGTTGGCGTTGGTATATTTTATAGTTAAGAGCTTTTGAATCTTATCTCACAAATGTTTGCTCAGTGAAAAGCCATGAAGGTAGTTATCTGTGTTCTGGTCCAGAAATGCTATTGTTTTGCCTTCTACATGGTAATTTGTAACCCATCTGGAATTGGTGTTTTGGTGACTCAGGGGGAGAGTCTATCATAAAGAAAAAGATCTAACTTGTAACTGGTTAGAGAAGTAGACCTCAGAGGAGGCAGGGAGGCAGGCACGATGATGGACCTGTGGACTCGGCACAGCCATTTCTAGTGGCACTTTTTGTTTCCCATTCTTAGACCCAAACATCCCTCCTGAGCATTTCACCCCAAGCTAAAGGCCAGTTACAGCCCTCGTAGGTGAGTTAAGAGAAGGTTCTGTTCTATACTTGGGACAAACACTGCCTCGAAATCTTGGTGTCACCAGAATCTAAAGCAAGCTAACAGCTCCCGAACTGTAAAGGGCGCCCCCGCCAGGAGCAACGCTCCACTTTCACTGCCTTCTGGTGGTTTTCAGATCTTCAAGCAAACTCGCATTGAAGTCCAGATTCCCTCACCCCTGAGGAAAAGGGAGGCCCACTCACACTCTTATTTTAGGCCTGAGTTTCCATCTCAGGATGTGTAGGGGACAGTGGGTGACAGGATGCGGAAGTCCTAGCCTCTTGCAGGCAGACCTAGTATGACAGTCGTCTCATCCCGTTGGTACAAGAAAGCATGGATTGCTCAGAATCTAGTCTTAGTGCCTTTTTACCTTGGTTCGTCCAGTGCGGTGAAATGGATATCAGACTTAGGATATTCCCTTAGAGCGGTAGCTGAAAATCAGGCTGACGGAAGTTAACAGTATGAGGAAGATGCCCTTATTTTGTGAGAACACCTGTAAATATATGCTAATTAACAATATAAGGACTCCTGGTGGTGTGGTCAAGAGCCCTGGGGGTGTGGTGGTTACATGTTGGGCTCTGACCCACATGGTCAGCAGTTTGAAACCACCAGAAGCTCCATGGGAGAAAGACAGGGCCTTCTACTCCCGTAAACAGTTGCAGTCTCAGAAACCCACAGGGGGTCGCTCTGAGTCAACATTGACTGGATGGCAGTGAGTTTGGTTTTGGTTTTGATGGCGTGGTTGTAAAGTGCTCAACTGCTACCCAGAAGGTCATGGGTTCAAACTCACCAGCTGCTCTTCAGGAGATCCATATGGCAGTCTGCTTCCGTGGAGATTCAGGGCCTTTCAGACTTTATGAGGCAGCTCTATCCTGTCCTATAGGGTCACTGTGATTTGGAGTTGACTCAAGGGCAGTGAGCTTAATGTTTTGGAATTAACGCAGATAACAATAAACTATAATGAACTGTGTCCTGTTGGTGTTTGAGTCAAAATACCTATTCTTGGAATTAATGATCCTGATTTTCAACCAAGACATTAGGTAACCCCTGGGTATGTATTTGCTCTTACCAAGGTCTTAGAGAAAGGTCCTCTTCCACATTCTCTCCAGAGGAGTACAGTCTGTCCTAAATGAGTCCCCAACTCTGTTGATAGAAATTGCTCACGGTTTTGAATTACAGGTCTTCCCATTTATTTCCTGTCCTCTCATGCTTCCAAGAGGGTAGAGTTTGGTGTCAAATTTCAGCCAGGGCATCCTGTTACATATATTTAAATCCCATAACAAAAAAAAGAAAAGAAAAAGAAGAGGGAGGCGGTAAGGTGACTTGCATTTTCCTTTTCTAAGTTGAGCATGTCTTCTGCATTGAGCACGTGTTATTTTTGTAAGCAGAAAGGAAAAAGACTCACCAAAGCAAAACAACTGAAGTTTATTTTCACTGAGGACATGGGTGGTTAGTGTGATAAAGACAATTATTTTTATGTGGTTTTTAAATGCAATCACACCTTCTTCTAGTCATTCCATATCCTTCTAGTAGACCTGAAACGGTGTAATATTTCATTGACAGAGGACAAGCTTCCTTCATCACAGAATCTGGAAAAAAATAAGCTGTGCCTAAATTGTCCAATGTAGATACTTAATTTTAATGAATTTATTTCAATAGATAATAATATGCAGTTTAGTGTGTTATAGAAACAAAGAAAAACCAATCGGAGAATCGGATAACCCTAATTTAATTCTCGGTTGTGCAATCAAAACATCTATTTTTGCACTATGATTATATGAACATTTTAATGAGTTATAATAATGCTTTCCCTCACAACTAGTGAAATTCAAGTAAAATGGTGGTGAAGGTGTATTATTAACGGTAAATTGCTAAAGAAAGATTTTTTTCTCTCCCCAATTTAAAGAGCACAGGGTCCTGGGAAAGTCAGGGATCAATGCTCTGGGAAGTCAAAGAGCATTCATAAAAGGATGTCACTAAGTGTGCGTGCGTGTGCGCGTGCATGCGTGTGTGTGTGTGTGTGTGTGTGTTTTAAGATCTCTCTTTTTAGAGACATCTCGAAATATCTCTAGACCATATTGTGTTGATTGGATTTGCTCCCTTTTTAAAAAACACAAACAACAGGGCGTGATAAGGAGATCAAATACTTCATGTATACTATGAAGGAATATTTGATGTGTAATAGCAGCCGAGTCCTAATGTATGAAGGATTATCGGGCTATGGAAAAAGCCAGATACTTATGGAGATAGATTACCTGGCCCAAGGTGAGAATCACAGGTGAGTGTCTTCTAATAACTATTTCTTGTCAGCTTAGGGACTGGGGAAGTCCTTAGAAAAGAGTGTCATTTCCCACTCCTGTCATTTACATGATTTGCATCATGTAAACTATCCTCAACTCTATCAATCAATGGATGCCATGGTCATTGTATCAAATACATAATATACACATACGAAGAAGAAAAACAGAAGCCAAGCTCATACACAATAGGGTATTACGGAAGCCTGGAGAGGGAGAGATATGTCACCCAACCCAAGAAGGCAGGCTTCCAAAAGACCGCTCATGAGATTTAGGAGAAGCAGGCCACCAAGGATGAGGAAGGCACTGCAAACCGTGATAGGGTTCCAGGCTGAGGAGCAGCAGGAGCAAAGGCGTGGGAGGAGGGAGTTCCGCATGTGTAGGGAATTCTCACCAGTCTGTCCTCTCTGATTGCTAGCCAGAGAGATGGTGAGAAAAGGCAGATGGAGGCCATGGAGAATCCAGTAGGTCACAATGAGGAGCATGGACTTGCGTCTCAGGCAATAGGGGTCAATGAAAAATTTTTTAAGTAAGAGTAATATGAGAAGATTAATATTTCATTAGACCCTTCAAGTTTAGGCAGAGTCAGTAGCGTGCTATTTGGCAGTTATATAGTTAAGAATATGAGGGCCTGAACCAGGGCAGAGGTGGTGGGACTAGAGGTGAGGGAATAGCTAGGTTAAAGTATCAGGGGTAGGAATTTCGTAGAATGTGAAATATGTCAGAAGCAGGAACAAAGAAGAACTTCCAGGTAGTTTTGGGTAAATCTGTCATTACAACTAAATACGACGTGTCTGAGCTCCCCTGTAACATTAGTCTCCAGAATAAGCTATTGAAAATCTCTCGTTCCTGACTCTTGACTTCCGTATCAACAGGACTATTGCTATCACCTTGACTAAGGTCAGCTTCCATCACAATTTTTACACCATCCAGATACTCATGGCGAGTGTGCTAGGTTTGGACACGTGTAAACATTACAAAGAACGGCAGAGCAACCTTCAGAATAAAGTCGACAAGCTGTTGGATGAAAAGTTCTACTGTCTTCTCAATGAAATTTTCCATGTTCAGGTAGCTAGCTCATCTTCGACTTCCTCAAGAAATAGCAACAGGGTAGAAGGTAGGAGGGCCAGGGACTCCTGCCTGAAGCTGCACAACAGTATCCCTGGCCTTTATTGTTCTTTTCCCATCTGGAACAGCCAGGTGTCAAGGAGACGGCACCCCAGAGAGCACACCCACCTCTGGACACACACTGGAGTTCTCCGGAAATACCATACCCAAGAGAATCTCACTGGCCACCCACTGGTGCATTTTTTCTCACCTTCCCTCCGTTGACAGCCATTCCCAGTACAGACTGTGACCTACTCTTTTGTACGCATACAGGATACAAGGACAGCGTGTCCGAGACTCAAGGGAAGTTGTAGATTACACAGCCCACTGACACGAAACAGCACAGATCAGTAAAGTGACCTGCCCAAAGTCAGAGTCAGTAGTTGCCTTTATTATGCGCTCACATTCAGTAGTGTCTGAACTGTCTTTGCAGTTTCCCATTTCACGAGAGGCCTCTAAGCTGAGCTTCTTGAAAAGGCTAAAGCAATTGGAAGCCTTGTTTATGAAGATCCTGGAGCAAGTAAGAGCCCCTGTGGGTCGAGAATGGGACTTGGGGTACGAAACGGGGGGAGGGCAGAAAGGTTTGCACGTTTCACCACAAAGTCAGGGGGCCTGAGGAGTTCAGACTCCATCGGCAAGAAGCCTTGACCTATGTCTAAGTTTCATCCTAAAGCGCTTCATTCTCTGTCTCCCTTCCAAACACCACAGCAAGAATCTGTTCAGAATTTAGATATTCAGGATGGAACGAGGCCCTGAACTTTTCTTCTGGGAGTTCGACTGTCCCCCAAACCAGCTCAGCTCTCTATAGTGAACTGCCTTTTCCAAGAATGGGCTTTTGCCAAGAGGAAAAAATACCTAGGACCCCAGGGATGGTTCGGGAGGGCTCTGTAAGATTTTGAACACCACTGTCCGTCAGATTGAAAAAAACAACTCTCACATGCTCAGACCCTCAGTGGAGCTTTAGGAAAAGCATGAGAAGGGACGTGTAGGCTCAGGGATTCCAGAATGAGCTATCTGCTGTGTGACAGTGCAGGGAGAAAGCTCCGCTGGGACCACATCAGGTGGCAGCTGAGGTTTGGTCCCTGGCACTGGGGCCTCTCGGCTGTGCGATAATGAGCAGGGACTTTTGACATCTCTGTCCACGTAAGTAGCTCAAGTTAGGGTTGGAAAAACGTTCTTGTCATAAGGCCACTAGACTACATGACCTGCCTCTAAGGCAGTGGTTCTCAGCTCCTAACGCCGCGACCCTTTCATACACTTCCTCGTGTTGTGATGAACCCCCAACCATAAAATTATTTTTGTTGCTACTTCATTACTATCGTTTTGCTACTGTTATGAATCAGGCGACCCCTGTGAAAGGGTTGTTCGACACCCCCCCTCCCCAAAGGGGCCGCGACCCACAGGTTAAGAACTGCTGCTTTAAGGTCTCGTTCAGTTCCAAGAGTCTTTGATTCTGTCATTTATCCTACTTGTTCCCCGAAAACTCAGCTGCCCCACAGTGGTTAGCTAAATGTTTAAATGACATTTAACATGGGCTAATTCACAAAAAGGATTTAAAGAAGAAGAAAAAATCAGTTCTGAAAACAAGTTTGATAAATCTATGTAAAGCATAACTGGCTGGTGAACGGCAATTCATCTATATTATAGTTGGTTTATCAAAAGTCTAAGGCCACTCTACCCACGGGGCCTTTGTAAGACACCTCTCTCACTGCTCTCTCTAGAAGCTGGGGCCTGTCTCCTTTCGATTTGTGAAAGCATCGATCCATTGCTTTCTAACTTCCAGAGTTGCTTTTGAAAGTTTAAAGTCATTCTTGTCCCCAGTGTTAATGAGATACAAAACCAAAAGACTTATTATTCCTAGAAAAAATACTATTTATTCATCATGCCTTTGATCTTTAGTGAAATCTTCCCCAAACCACAAAATCAAACCAAACCAAGCCAACTGACTTTGAGTCAAGTCCAACTAACAACAATGATCGAGAGTTCAAAGGCTGTGGAGCTTGATGGGTGCCTGACAGGCTTATCTTCTCCCGTGGAGCAGGCAGAGGGTTGGACATGCAGACCATGCGGCTGGCTCTCCAGCGCTTACTGACAATGCTACCAGGGCTCCGTTCCTTCAACCACCAGGCTCATTCTCCTTCCACTGGGCTTCGGTGACACTTTGGATAGTTCTTATTAGACTCCACACACTAGTCCTACTTATGACAATGACTCGCTCTTAAACTGCCAGCCACTTGAGGAAAGCTGCAATAAAAATTAATCTTTGTGTCACTGTCGATTGGTAGAGCGGCTGCCCTAAGGAAATGTTTACTACAAGTTCATAATACAATCCTCCTCTTCTCAGGCATATGCACATGGCACACCCGTCTCAGATTCACTGCCCTCGAGCCGATTCTGACTGACAATGACCCTGCAGTGGGCTACATGTTGAACTGTTAATCTCAAAGTCGGCAGTTTGAGATCACCAGGCACTCCTCAGGAGGAAGATGAGGTTTTCTGCACTGGAAAGGATTTACAATCTTGGAAATCTACAGGGGCAGCTCTGCTCTGTGCTGTAGGGTCACTGAGAAGGCAACCCCAGTAGTGTCTTAACTGTCCCGCCTTGGACTGCTTTCCTCTCACTTAACTAGGGAGGTTATTGTCAAACAATGGACGTCTGCATTGCAGTCCTACGTGTGCGTTACACCAGGGCTCAAGTTGAGCCTGCAAATCCACTTAGCATCACAGACTGTGGTTTTCAGGGTTCTCAGGTAGGTTGACACACAATATAGTTTGGAAGCCATTTCCACAACTGTGCTTTGTGTGCAGAATGATCATTATGAGTTGGAATGAACTCAATGTTTGGGCTTGGATCGTGCTATCCATGTGACCTGGGGCAAGTTACCTAATTTTACTCATTTAACTTTTCTCAGCGCGTGCCTTAAATGCACCGCCTCCTGCTGAACTTGGGAGGATTACACGAGATGACATGTGTAAACAGCATCGTACTGAAGCCACGGAGACCATGGCTTTGTTGGCATTAGAGAGAACCCCCTTCAGCCTCCTCATCTTAAAGGTCAGGCAGCCAGGGCCAACAAAGTCCAACTGATGTACAATTCCTGTCTCTTGTTTCTGCTTTCACTTTTGTGCCCTCCGTTTACAGTCCTTCACTGGTCACGCTGCCATATGATGGAAACTCGCTTTGCCATCAGCCTCATCACTTAAAAATGGAATGCACACAATGGAACGCAAACCTCTCGATGGAGTAAAATACTCAGAGCCAGTGATGGGCTAGTCTCTACCGTATACAGTGCGGACATGTCATAAGGCAGGATATAACACTTGATAAAGATGGCTTGACATTTTAACATTTAAATATAAAAATCACATTGTGGGTATAAAAACATAAGGGAAAAGGATGGATTGGTCCAATCTCTTCTCACGGAAACAAAGCTAAACAAAGCTGAGTGGCCCGAGGCTGAGAGTAGGATGAAGGTTCTCTGCATTTAGACAAAGCACTGGAAATAAAGGACCCACTGTGAGAGGTTTGATGTTACACAACGTCAGCTCCACATCTTGTTTAGTACTCTAGCCCCAGCGCCTACGGCAGTGCCTGGCAATACATGCTTACTGAGTGACTAAATAATTCAGACTAGTTAGCGAGGGTAGTCTACACAACAAAAGGGAATCTCAGATCTGTTTGTAAGAGTAACATACACCGTAGTTTGAGCTAGAGCAGCATTAAGGACCAGCCAAGCCGCGACTGGATCCCCTTTATTGACCGCCACACATTTATCACCTAGCCCGGTGGGTGCTCAGTAAGTAGGTACTGAATATATATCACTCAAATAAATGTTTAGGAGGTCTTCATTAGTCAATGAATTCAAATGGCTTATAATTAGCATATCAGTTATATTTATGAGATGGGCATTTTGATTTGGCTTTTATAGGTATTCCCCATCTATAAGTATAAATATGCATTATCCTTATACAAAGATAATGGTTAGAAACCCTTAAACACCTTCATTAAATACCAAGGAAGAGTCCATTTTAACCAAGCTTTGTCCAAATTGACGCCTATTCCACACATGAATGGAATCTAAATGAATACAAAGTAATTGGGGAAAAAAACGGTTTAAGACGGCCAGTCCTTTCCTTGTCATTGCACTCACACCAAAAGATCAATTGACACACAGATGTACCCATGCTGATGCTGTTAGCTGCCGTTCAGTTGACCCCCAACTAAGGTGACCCCATGTGTTAGAGAGTAGAAAGGCTCTGTGGGATTTCCTTGTCTGCAGTTCTTTACAGAAGCAGTTGGACGGGCCTTTCTCCCGTGGAGCTGCTGTGTGAATTTGAACCGCCAACTTTTAGGTCATCAGCTGGTGACAGACTGCTTGTCCTGCATGCTCACTCACACACATACAAACCAGCCACCATGTACGACACTCTCCTTTCTGTTTCTCTCCCATGTGTAGACCGTGAAAGAAGAAAGGATTATTTTCATCATTGATGAGGCCCAGTTTGTAGACTCAGCGTCGTGGAACTTTTTGGAGAAGCTGATCCGAACTGTCTCCATCTTCATCATCATGTCCCTGTCTCCCTTCCTCGACATCCCCTGTGTCGCTGCCAGCGCCATCATGAAGAACAGGAACACCACCTACGTCAGCCTGGGCGCCGTGCAGCCTAAAGACATCCTCAACAAAATCTGTCTCGACCTCAACGTGAGTGGCATCCGCAAAGAACTGGACTCGTAAGTAACCCAGTTGATTCTGTCAAGAGCTACATTGACTTCTGTGCACATCCCCCACATTCAGACTTCACCTAATTCCTTAGGATGTACCTGAGAAAGTCATCAGACTATTGCCGCCAGCAACACCCTTCGAAGAGACCATTCCTAAAGCTTGTCAGGATGGGCACAGCTCACTCTCGCCTTGGGATGACCCCTGTTATACATCCCCAAACTTGGCTTAGAGACGTCGGTTACATTTCCCTTTCCTTGTGTTACGTACCAACCATGATCAAGGCCACCAGCCTGAGTAAGTGATGGAAAGGCAAATTTGCTCAAACGAAATATCAGAACCTACTGTTACGCAGGACTTACTCGGCTGGCAATAGTGTAATTGGGTATTGGTTTGCTCTGTCTGTGGCAGGGATTTAACGTTGACTCTCTAGGGAGTGTTTTCTGAACTTGGCTATTTTTCTACTGGTTCTGGAAGTAGTCTCTAACGTGGATACTGCATCGTCCTTAGCAAGCTGTCTACAATTGCACCTTGGCATTTGCACCCATTCTTCTGAATAAGATTGTTTTGTTCCTTGACTAACGATGTCTTCAATAAGGTCTCATTTAAAATGGCTCCAGACGCAAATTGTGCGCATGCTCTCTCTCTCTCTCTCTCTCTCTCTCTCTCTCTCTCACACACACACACACCTGTGTGCACACCTCTAAGCATATATATATGTGTATATATATACATATCTACACACACATATAACTTAAAGAGAACATTCATTGAGTTATTTTTTAAACTTTTGTTTTTAACAATTTTGCTAGCATATCATTCATATAACAAAATTGAGTGGTTTCAATATATTAAAGAGTTGTGCAGTCATCACCACAACCCATTCTCTTCATTCTTGTACCCATTATTGTTAGCTCTCCATTACTCATAGCCTCTCCTGCCATAACCCTAAGGAACTATTAATCCAGTTACTCTCTATAGTTTTAGCTATCCTCAATTTCATATAAAGAAAATCAGAGAAGTAACTCCAAAAATGACAATAAAATAAAAACAGCACAACCTCAATCCAAAATGAAGATAATAAGCATGAAAAAATAAAAATAATTGATAAATTATCAAGGGTTCATGAGGTAGAGATGGTGGGGGTAGGAGAGGAAAAATGAGGAGTGGATACCAAGGACTCAAGTAGAAAGCAAATGTTTTGAAAATGATGAAGGCAACAAATGTACAAATGTGCTTGACATGATAGATGGATGGATGGATTGTGATGAGTTGTAAGAGCCCCCAAGAAAATTATTTTTTAAAGTAAGAAAGATAATAGAACTAGAACAAACTTAAAATGGGTCAAAAGGGGAAAAAATGAAACACAATTATATATATGTATAACTATAGATATGTAAAGATATAAATATATAAAGATAGGTGTATTTTTCTAGGCATGTATAGTTAAGTAAGTATAATAGGGAAGTAGATGAAATTTGGAGCTCTATTTAAATCCTACCCCAGTAAGAGAATGGTTTGTTTAATAATGTGGCAATGTAGGATACTCATCTTCCCTACATGATCGCTGAAGACAAACAGGTGCATAGGAAATGTGGTGAAGAAAGCTGATGATGTCCAGCTATTAAAAGATATAGCCAAAAAAATAGCATTTGGGGTCTTACAGGCTTGAAGTCAAACAAGCAGCTATCCAGCAAGGAAGGAATACAGCCCACATGGAAGAAGCACACCAGCCTGTGTGATCATGAGGTGTCAACGGGGAAAGGTATCAGAAGTTCAAAAACAAGCAATCAAAGAGATGTGAAGGAACATAGGCAAGGTGGAGACCCAAAGCCCATCTGTAAGGCAATTGGACAGCC
This sequence comes from Tenrec ecaudatus, assembly GCF_050624435.1. Taxonomy (NCBI): domain Eukaryota; kingdom Metazoa; phylum Chordata; class Mammalia; order Afrosoricida; family Tenrecidae; genus Tenrec; species Tenrec ecaudatus. The sequence continues at coordinate 179,930,560 of NC_134530.1, read as the reverse complement.
CCTCACAAAAGGGCCACACGGAAGGGCTGATATATTCAGGGTTCACTATCGCACTGATGGAACACACAACTATCCTCTAGTTCTTTAACATTTCCTCCTCCCACTATTATGGTTCTAGTTTCACCTCACTAATCTTGCTAGTCCTGTGTATGTACATGGGTGCAACCAAGATCTTTCAATACACGGAATTCAAGATAGAGTCTCCCCTCAGAAACAGTAAGGGGAGCATTGACTTGACCTCCTGAGGGTATGAGAGGAGAGAGGGGGAGAAGGGAAAGGGGGAAAGGGGGAAATAAGGGGGAACAGAGAGCTGTGATGGCTGGATAACCCCACTCGCAGGGAATGAACATTGGAATGTCAGGAGAATGGATACATGGGATGGTGTAAGTTAAGGCAAAAAATAATAAATAATATTAATATATAATATTCTGAGGATTCAGGGGGTTGGTAGGGTGGAGGAGGGAGGGGATAACAGGGAGCTGATATCAAGGAGTTTAGGAAGAAAAGAAAGTGTATTGGAAAAGATGAGGGCAGCAATTGTACAATTATGCTTGATCTAATGGAATTATGGATGATAATAATATCTGTAAGACCTCCTGATAAAATGTTTATTTTTTAAAAATTTAGCTTAACTATATCTGCAGTACTAATCTACTTTCCAATGCACTCTGCCGAGGGTAAGACTATTCATATCTCTAGTTATTGGTGTGAGGGAGTTCAGTGAAGACCTAATGTGTGTGAAGACTCTGCAAATGGATTTGGGCTTTAACTACCAAAGCCTTCTGCAAACTGAGTGCTCAGAATTTAAGCTCTAACACAATTCTCTGCACTGATCTTGGATTTTATTACTTACAGTCCTTGGATCACACAGGTTCAGATCACGCACTCCTTCCATGTGGACTTAGCTGACACCTCGCTTATATGACAAACCTTTAAGGCCACTGACACTGTTCTTTCTGATAGCCAGGCACCATCTGATTTCTTCACCCTACTTTGAAAAAGCACGCGTATCTTCGGTGATCACTTTATGAGGGCAAGTATTGAGCAGGGTCCATGGTAAGAACTAATTGTTCTTAGTTTAGGACTTACAAATGAGGGTGAGCTAACAATCTATTTGTGTGTCTAAAGTTTACTTCTATCTCTGGTCCCCTTTAGAGGCAGAGGTAGAAACCACAGGGCAGTTCTACCATGTCCTGTAGGGTCGCTATGAGTCCGATTCAACTCCATGGCAGTAAAAGTTTTTATATTGAGCAGAGGAAAATATACATATATAGGAAAGCTCTTTAGACTAAAATACATGGGATGTTCGCATATACAGGTTAAACGCTTAAGCAGCTAAACATTGTTGAGGAAAACAGTGAGGTTTAGACACAAGACACAAATTTCAAAATGCTTATTCACTAAGACAAAGCTATGTCTATAGGACTAAGACATGTCATAAAAAGCAAAGAAAGTATGAAAATAGTAAGTTTATGGGAGTCTGAAGCTGTCAATTATTGTGCATCTCACATTTACTTTTTGACCTAGAAATTCTGATTCTAGGAATCAATTCCAAAAATACACTGGCAAAAATATGCAATTATATAGGGACAAATATTTTTAGGGGGATATTATTTTTATAAGGAAAAGACTGACAACATCCCAAGTGTTCATTGCTAAGGGGGAGGTTGAATGAACCATGATACATCTACACAGTGGAGAACTCCGTCTACACAGTGGATCAGTAAAAAGAAAACACGCAATGACTGGTATGGAGGAATGTGAAATAGCACATTGTCTTTTGTCTAAGAAAGTGGGTAAATACATGTGTGTGTTTACTTCTGTGTTTAAAAAGGATTTGGAGAATAAGTGAAAAGTGAATCATAAAGGTTGACCTGTAGTGCAAGGAAGGGAAGCACACTGAAGCTGTACCTTAATAGATTGTTTTGGCTGTGGAAAGATTTCCTACATTATGAAAATGAAAACAGCACTCCCTACAGCATGACAACACATGAACCAATAGAAGTAACAAGTTGGTAGCATGATCCCACATGGAGAAAACATCTCGAGTGATATTAAAACACAGTACATTCCAAATGGCGTAAAATATTTACTTCAATGCCCATGAACAGATGAATGAATAAAAATAAGGTGGTCTATACATACAGTAGAAAGGACATTCTGGTATAATCTACTATATACATGAGCCTTGAAAATGATATGCTGAGTGAAATAAGTCAGTCACAAAAAGTTAAATACGGTGTGAGCCTACGTATTTTAAATATCTAGAATGCCCAAATATATAGAGACCAAAAATTTGTGAGTTGTCTGCAGGAGCAAGATGGAGTGGGAAAGGACGCGGCTTTGCTTGGAGACCACTGGCTTTGGGTGAACAGTGATGGAATAATTTGGACATGACTAGTGATGTGGTTGCACACCATGTTGAAAGTCATCTATGTCACTAACTTCCTCGTGTAAAGTCGTTGACTTGAAAAATGTTTGCTTTTGTTGTATGTACAAGTACTACCATAACAATTCAAACGGCAGAGGTTCACTCGTGTGATGCTGCTCGCTGGTCCTGACTCATAGCAACACCATATGCCACAGAGCAAAATGCCCCGTTGTCCTGCACCAGCCTCACAGGCGGTGCTGAGCCTGCGCTCATCGTTACAGCCGCTGCGTGGGTGCATCTCATGGAGGAGCAGCTTCTTCTGCACTAAAGTGTGCTGTGCTCTTCTCTAGGCAACGGAAACCAACATCGCGTGGGCCAGGCACACCTTAGCCCTCAACGGGACATGGCTCCGTTTTAGCACTTTGAAGGGTCGGTTGCAGTACATTTGTCCAGTGCAATAAGTCTTTTGCTTTCTTGACTACTGATCCAGGAGCACTGATTACGGATACAAGCAAGATGACATCCTTGGTAATCTGATTCTTTCCTCCTTTCATTATGCGGTTACCTGCTGTGGCTCAGTTGTGAGCATTAGGGGCTTCTTTCCATTGAATTGCAATCGAAGCGGAAAGCTCCAATGCTTCATCTCCATCAGCAAGTGCTTCGAGCCCCCTTGACTTCAGGGAGCATGGTTGCGTCATCTGCATATTGAAAGCTGTCAGTACACCTTCCTCCAGTCCTCACGCTGCATTCTTTTTCATATCGTCCAGCGTGTTGGAAATTTGCTCAATATACACTTTGAACGAGTGTGGTGATAAGATACAGCCCTGAAACGCCTCTTTCCTGATTCTAAACCAAGCAGTACTCTCATGTTCTGTTTGAACCACTGCTTCTTGGTCTATGTACACATTCCACGTAGATGAGCACAATTTAGTGTTCTGGAATTCCCACCCTCAATGCTGTCCATAGTCATGATTCACACAGAGGACGCATTTGCATCAGCAATAAAACATAAGCTTATCGTATTCTCTGCCTTCAGGCAGGATCCATCTGACATCAGCAATGAAATCCCTCTGTCCATGCCCTCTTCTGAATTTTGACTTGAATTTCAAATAACTTCCTATTATTGGTCTTTCCTTATAACATGAAGAAACTAGTACATGGATCAAGAGGCAGTGTGTAAACAGAACAAGGGGACACTGCATGGTTTAAAATCAGGGAAGGTGTGTGACAGGATTCTATCCTCTCACCATACTTATTCAATCTGTCTGCTGAGCAGATAATTTAGAGAATCTAGTTAGAATAATGTGGCATCAGGATGGAAGGAAGGTTTGTCAACAGCTTTCAATATGCAGATGACACAACCTTGCTTGCTGAAAGTGAGGAAGACTTCCAGGAACTTGCTGATGAAGATCAGGGGTTGCAGCCTTGAGTATGGATTATAACTCAATGTAAAAAAGACCCACATCTTCGTAACTTGACCAACATCATGATAAATGGAGGAAAGATTGAAATTGTCACGGATTTGTCTTGCTTGACACCACAATTAATGCTCATGGAAGCAGCAGTCAAGAGATCAAAAGACATGTTGCATTAAGACTTCTTTAAAGTACTGAAGAGCAAGGAGGGTACTTTGAGGACTAAGGTGCACCTGAGCCAAGCCATGATCTTTCCAATTGCCTCATATGCATGTGAAAATTGGGCATGGAGTAAGGAACACTGGGGAAGGATTGATGCATTTGAATTGTGGTGCTGGAGAAGAATATAGAAAATTCCACATACTGTTAAAAGGACAAACCCATCTACCCTGGAAAAATACATCCAGAGTGCCCTTTAGAGGCAAGGATAGTGAGACTTCATCTTACATACTTTGGACATGTTATCAAGAGAGACCAATCCCTGGAGAGGGACATCGTGTTTGGAAAGTGGAGGGACAGAGAAAAATAGGACGGACCTCAAGGAGATGGATTGACACAGCGGTTGCAACAATGGGAGCAATTGTGAAGATGGCACAGGACCAGCCTGTGTTTCGTTTTGTTGTGCATGGAGTTGCTATGGGTCGCAACCAAATCAATGGCCCCTAGCAAAAACAAAAAAAGTTGAGAATACCGATGTTATTTCATTTTTGATTACTTCCAGTTTTCCTGGATTTGTGCTTTATACATTCCACACTCTGATATTAATAGCTATTTGCATCTGTTTCTTCTCATTTTGAACTATGCTCCATCAATTAAAGAAGGTCCTGAAAACTTTACTCTATTCAAGCCATCACGGTTGACTCTACCCTGAGAAGGCAGCTCTTTGTCAGTCGTATTTTGAGCACCTTCTGACATAAGGCACAGTAGGTTACAGGTTGTGGTGCTATCCTCAAAGTCAGCAGTTTGAAGTCCCCACCAGCTCTGGGGGGCAAAGATTTAACTTTCTACTCTTCTAAAGAGTTAGTCTTAGAAACCCACAGAGGTAGTTCTATTCTGTCTTTAAAAAAATTTTTTTAAACATTTTATTAGGGGCTCATACAACTCTTATCACAATCCATACATATACATACATCAATTGTATAAAGCACATCTGTACATTCTTTTCCCTAATCATTTTCAAAGCATTTGCTCTCCAATTAAGCCCTTTGCATCAGGTTCTTCCCCCTCCCCTCCCCGCTCCCCCCTCCCTTATGAGCCCTTGATAATTTATAGATTGTTATTTTGTCATATCTTGCCCTATCCGGAGTCTCCCTTCACCCCCTTCTCTGTTATCCGTCCCCCAGGGAGGAGATCACATGTAGATCCTTGTAATCAGTTTCCCCTTTCCAAACCACTCACCCTCTACTCTCCCAGTATCACCCCTCACCCCCTAGTTCTGAAGGTATCATCCACCCTGGATTCCCTGTGCCTCCAGCTCCTATCTGCACCAGTGTACAACCTCTGCTCTATCCAGACTTGCAAGGTAGAATTCAGATCATGGTAGTTGGGGGGAAGGGGTCACGATGAGTTGGAATCAACCCAATGGCAGTGAGTTTTGAGTCTTGCAACCTGAAGGGCTCATCATTTAGCACAATATCTGAAAATATTTTGCTGCTAGTCCAAAAATTTCCAGTTAATCTGACAATAGTCTACTGCTTTCATAAAGTCTTCACTGGTTAATCGCTCAAAACTAGATATACCCTATTCCTTCTTTGTAATCTATGCTCAGTCTGGAATTTATTCAGCTGGGGAGATGCTCTTGGTATTTGAATCACTGATGACATCGTTTCTGGTATCACAGCAACATACGAGCCACCACACTAAGACAAATCGACAGACACGTGGGGGGTTTGCCCCAAGAACCTTTCAATATTGCAGCTCCAGGCTTCATTTAGTTTGCTTCCTGTTATTTCACCCTGGGAAATGCTGAGCATGTTTTTCTATTTAGATTTTCCAAGTCTAAGTCTTTGTTCATTTCACTATAATGCTTGACTTTGTCTTCTCAAGCTGCCTTTGAAAACTTCTAGTCAGCTCTTTCACTTCATCATTTTTTTTTCCCAGTTGCTTCAGCTACTCTGTGTTTAAGAGCAAGTCTTAGAAACTCTTCTGACATCCACTTTTGGTCTTTATTTCTTTTTTAATGACTGTTCCTGTCTTTAGTATGCGGTCCTTGCACAACTTATCTGACCGTTGGCCATTCACATTTAATGTGCTCAGTCAGCAATTCAAACCCACACTCTGATCCTTGGGAGAGAGATGTGGCGCTGTGCTTCCTTAACCTGTGGAACAGTGAGTGCTAGTACATCCTCCAGGGTCTCCATGAGTCACGGTTGACTTAACAGCAATGGTGGGCATTAAAAAATGACAGGTAGTGGAGAGACACAAACAAAAATGAAACACTAACACACCCTCTCCCCATAGGGGCACCAAGTAAGTAAATCCTTTGGGGGCTTGCTATTTTGCATGGAAATTGCTTCTCCAACATATCTCTTAATTCTGCTGCTAAAATTTGTTTTAACCTTTCACATGTAGCCAAGTCCCAAGCTCTCCTCCATGTCCTTTTAAGATCCCAAGCTTCCTCTTTCTCTACGTTTTTGCTTTCATTGGGATTGGGGGAAAACCGCACCATTACCATCACTACCCAACAAGTGAGGAGAGACCCACAGTGCATTCACAACATCTTGCTCCCAACATTTCTCTCTGCTTTCTCATATCTGGCGTCTTGCTCACATTTGCTTATAGGCGTAAGTATACGGTTTTTCCAGTTCACTTTGTGATTCGGTTTCCTCGGGCATATGGGATAGCCCCAGAGTGTCCGTGTGATTCTTATCCTTTCTTGTCTTGGTTTTGCTTGGCTAATCCCCGGAGCTGAGAGAAGATGAAGACAAGATAAAAACAGGCTTGAAGTACAGAAAAGTAAGGTGGGAAAATCAGGGGTGGGGTGGGGCGAATGTAGCATGGGGATCAAAAGGATGGAGCAGAAGTAGTGAAAGAAGAGCTTTGGCCCTTAGGTGGATTTGCTTGAGCATGGACTTTTAATGAACTGTAGCAGTGTGTCTTTTGGGTTGTGTCTCCTTTAGGCTAGTATTTCCTATGCCTCTTAAGGTGGTTATGACAAATGTAAAATAAGAAAGGCTGAAACCCAAGGAAAGGGGCACAGGCGCTAAAAAATATGTGAGAATGATATTATTCTCAAGTGATTGAAACGACTTAAATACTTTTTTCCTTCCTGTGTTAGTCCAGGTAGACTATATGAACAAATTCATAGACACTCATATGTGTATAGGAAAGAGCTTTATATACAAGAGCAATGAAATATTGAGAAAACATCCCAGCCCAGTCCAGATCAAGTCCGAAAGTCCCATATTAGCCCATATGTCCAAAACAACTTATAAAGTACTCTTTAGACTCATGAAACACATGAAATGATGCTGAATGCAGGAAGATCACAGGCCAGTGGGTGGAAAGTCCTGTGGATCCAGTGGCAGTTATGAGCATCTCAGTGCTGGCAGAAGTCTCCACGTGGCTCCTGCAACTCAAGGCTCTAGCATGGGTCCATGGGTCCTGTCAGCTGCCACGTCTCCCAGGGAATTGGCATGTGTCTCGCTTCCGAGTTCTTTTTCTCTTTAGTGTCTCCAAATGAGGTAATCAAGCTGTGATCTCATTGACAGGCTAAACTTCACCCCTTCATTCTTCCTCCTATCAAACTGACAACAGATTATGTAACTACTACAGACCACCCCTTGTCAATTTGACACTTTCACACAACTCTTTAGCCATATATAGTTTTCAAACAAACAATAGTAAAACCATATCTGTACCTAACAGGATAAAGCTAAAATGCAGACAATTCAATCTGTGCCACCATCATTTAAACATAACATTCTTGAAGTGAACAAAACAAAAATATCCTATGCCTAAAATTTGTGTTAAGTAACACCTAAACCTCAATCCTATAATCCTTTTAGTATATCCCCCCACCTATGAGCGTTTGTAAGCCAACCACTCCATGCTTCTAGCCCCACAATTTTGGGTATCCTGCCCACTTACATCAACCCAGTGCTCTGAGGAGAAAAGCATATTCTTTGATGTGAGGAATCTTCATTCCAGTTGGAACCTTGTGAAGTCTGCATCCAGAAGCAAAGTCAAATCAGAACAGGCTGTCTATAAATTCTGCAGCAATATGCATCAGTTCACAGGGTGAAAAATCTTCTCTTTATCTGGTCAAGTTCTGGTCATCTCAATGTGGGCTGCCTCACTTGGCCTCACCAGGGTGTCCGTTGGCTGCCTTTCCTTTAGACCATGGCCCCATCACAAAATCTCAGCAAGCTTAGCTCTCATGAACTTCAGACCAGTCAATCCTCTCTCATCTTCTTCTCTAGTTCCTCTAAACCAGGTCCATGGGTGTCAGTGGCCAGGCTCAACCTGTCTCTTTATTGCTTCATTTCTCTCACTTCCACTTAAGGAGAGATCCAGGTGGTGACCTAGCATGCATTTCAGCCTGCCCACAGGCTCCCTTTACCGTTCAGTCCAAGAGAGGAGTTTTCTTCATGATTTCAGCTTTTTTCCCCCCAGCATCTGAGAAAACCCAGTAGTTCAAATTAAAAATTCCAAAGAGTTCCTTTTTAATTCAATCTGTCAACAATCCCCTAGGCAGGTCTCTTGGAATGCAAATATCCTGAGTACTCCAAAGCACTGGGTGGGGCTTATCGTGTCTTAAATCCATTTAAAGATCAATTTTTTAATGGCTTAAGGCAAGTGGGCTTACAAACTCTCTATTTTCATATGTCCCAATAATCATTTCTATCAATCCTTATATCAACAATAATAAGCAGAAGAAATCAGTATAAACTAAGTAGAATCAGATTCTAAACTCAATTCTTATAACAGTCAAGTTCAAACCTTATCAATCTTATCTAAACTGTTCTATTGATACAAAATATGGGATTAGGCCTCTGACAATATCAAGCCTGAGGCAGGCTTTCTGACATTCATTTTGATCTTCTGTCACCTATTTTCACTACAAATTTCTGAGAAATTCAAATGGCTATTTCTACCCCTGAGCTCCAAATGTACATTAATCACATTCATTTTTGCCATTTCAAATAGGAATAACCAAAGACAACAAACAAGAAAATAATCCAAACTTTAACTTTTCATATTCTTTCCATAAAGCAAGCCAGTAAACTGCATGGATTTTTCTCACCTCTGGCTAGCCCAAGAAGAGACACTATCACAAGGCAGAGGTCAATCACACATCCACTTTCCATCTTTATAATTTGTTTCTCTAGTACCCCACTCCCAAGGCACCATAATGTGTTAGCCCCGGTAGACCAGAGAAACAAATTCATAGACTTATTATGTAACTATCACACTTCCTAAAATATGATACCTTTTTTATTTGCTCCAGGTACCTGGTAGAGGGAAGCTGTGGGATTCCATTTTACTGTGAAGAGTTGCTAAAAAACCTCCATCATCATAAGATACTCCATTTCCAACATATGGGGCCTGAGGAAAAGGCAAATATGAACTGGAATAACCTGTTCAGTAAGTACCCCAATGATTTTTTTTCTCACACTGTTCTTCATAAGCAACTTCTTTTAAATCATTTTACTGGGACTCATAAAACTCTTATCATAATCCACACATGCATAAATTGTGTAAAGCACACTTATACATTCCTTGCTCTCATTATTCTCCAAACTCGCTTTCTGCTTGGCTTCTTGGGATCAGCTCCTCATTTTCCTTTCCCGCCCCCCTCCCTCCTTGCTCCCTTCTCCCTCATGAACCCTTGTTAATTTATCAATTATTATTTTATCTTATCTTGCACTGCCCGGTGTCTCCCTTCACCCACTTTTCTGTTGCCAATCCCCTCAGGAGGAGGTTATATGTAGATTCTTGTGATCGGTTCTCCCATTCTACTCTCCCTTCCCTCCTGGTATCGCCACTCTCACCACTGGTCCTGAGGGCTTCATCTGTCCTGGATTTCCTGTGTTTCCAGTTCCCATCTGTACCACTGTGCATTCTCTGGTCTAACCAGGTTTGCAAGGTAGAATTGAGATCATGATAGTTGGGGGGAAGAAGCGTTTGAGAACTAGAGGAAGGTTGTGAGTCTCATTGTTGCTACACTGAACCCTGAGTGACTCATCTCCTTCCCACCACCCCTCTGCAAGGGATGTCCAGTTGTCTACAGATGGGCATTGGGTCCCCATCACACGCTCCCCTCATTCACGATGATAGGAATTTTCCCCCGCCTTTGGTGCTTGAAACCTGGTCCCCTCGGCCCTTCATGATCACACATGTCGGTATGCTGCTTCCATGTGGGCTTTGTTGCTTCTGTGTTAGATGACTGCTTGTTTATTTTCAAGCCTTTAAGACCCCAGACACTATATCTCTTGATAGCCAGGTACCATCAGCCTTCTTCACCACACTTACTTATGCACACATTCGTCTTCAGTGTTTATGCGGGGAAGGTGATCACACAATGATGTTTTTTGTTCTTTAGTGTCTGCTACCTGATCCCTTCAACACCTCGTGATCACACAGCTTGTGTGCTTCTTCTCTGTGAGCTTTGTTGCTTCCGGGCTACATAAACAACTTCTTTTGGAGAGAGGCTGGCAAGAGTGAAATCAATTCATAGCTGATTCTTATGGAGTCGGGGGGTTTAGGGGAAGCAAAAGCATACCAGAAGTGACAGTCTTTGCTTTCAAAGACCCTGGGACTCACTCACTGGACTACAGAATGTATACCTGTGCTGGACATGAGCAAAGGCTGAGAAATCTTAAAACCCCAAATTTCACAACTGAAAGAGAACTTAGATGTTATCTGGGGGGAAATAGAAGTAAAGTATTAGCCCCAAATGAATTGTCAATAAAGTTCCCATGCCATAGGAAAGGTGAAGGTTGAGATCGTGGCACAAATAAGACCCAGTGAACCTTTTAGTAAAAACAATCATGGGCTGAACAATTAGGCAGAGGTATAAATTTGAATGTAGCGGATTACAACTAGCTGGGGTGCTAGACATGCCTCTGGTATGTATATGTATATATATATATAAATATATATATATATCTGGTAGATATACTATTTGTTAAGAGATTTCACAGTTATGGAACTAAAAGTGGTCATCTAGAAAATAAATCTTTTTAGGAACAGAATTAAATATGTCTTGATATAAAATAGACCTGTGAAGTTTGAATGAATTTCAACCCTTTCATAAAAGAGAGCATATAAAGATGTCATCATAAGGAAAATTTGACCTTGAATTTGACAACAAAGTACACAAACCCCAAGTCCCTAGGTCTCAAAGTGATTTCATTTCACAGCAATTCTAGATAGCAGAGTAGAACTCCCCATAGAGTTTCCTAGGCTTTATGGAAACAGATTGCCACATCTTTCTCCAAGTGAGCTATTGTTGGCTTAGAACTACGAAACTTTCAGTTAGCAGCCAACTGCTTGACCGTTGTACCACTGAAGTCCTTTCCAGTGCAATTTAATTGCTGGTCTTTGGAGAGAGTCATAAATCCCATTGGGTCCTCTCAGCTGTAAAATGGAACTAAAGTACCTAAAATCTTTTCAAAAGATTTCATTCAACAAGCATGTACTAAGCATCTTTTTTGTGTCTGATATCCACTGTGTCTGGAAAGCCACTGGACTATGCGTATGACAAAATGGCTGAATTCAACACTTACCTGCTGCTTTTTTTCCTTTGTCAATGAAATTTTGGAGATAATTGTACATTAACATGCAGCTGTAAGAAAGAATACAGAAAGATGAATGTGCTGTTACTCAGCCCCACCCCCACCCCCCATGGTAACATAATGCAAAACTATGTAGACTATCACAGCAAAATTGACCTTGATACAGTCAAGAAAATTTCCACAACAACTAGGCTACCTCATGCTGCTCTCTTTGTAATCACACTTACTTCCCTATTCTCTCCTTAACCCCTGGCAACCATTAATCTGTTCTCCAAGTCCGTAATTGTTACCATTTCAAAAATGCTTAGTACCTAAACAGAATGATACAGTATATAATCTTTCAGGATTCACTTTTTCTCATTTAGCATACATTTCTGGAGAGTCAACCAAAGATTGTTCCCCCCCCACCCCGTTCCCCTTTTGTAAGGTCCTTTTTTGTGGGTGAGTCCATGGTATGGTATGGAAGATGTGCCACGGGTTGTTTAAACATTCACCTGCTGAAAGAGATCAGGGTAATTTCCAGTTTGGGGATCTTACAAATAAAACTACTATAAATATTAGTGTATAGCTTTTGTACAAAATATAAGTTTCATGTAAATACAAGTTTAGATGCCCAGGAGGGCAGTTGCTGAGTCATGCTTTCATTTTTTTAGAGAGGCTGCCACGCTGCTTTCTAAGGGCATGCACATTTTTACATCTCAACCACTTATGTATATGTGATCCAAGATTTTCTGTCACTTTCTCAGCACTGGGCATAGTCACTGTTTTTCGGTTGTTTCCATTTTAGCCATTCTCTCGGGAATGTGGGGGTTTCAGTGTTGTTTTAATGTGCACTTCTGTTGTGACTAAGGATTTTGGGCATCTCTCGTGTCTGTTTTCCATCTGCATATCTTCTTTGGTAAAATGCCTCTGGATGCCTTTTGCCCATTTTCTGATTTGACTTTTTCTTTACTATTCAGTTTTGAGAGTTCATTATGTAGTCTACATACTACTACTTTGTCAGACTTTTGATTTACAAATATTTTCTCTGATTCTGACGCATGCATTTTCATTCTCTTTACAAAGCCTTTTAAAAACACTTAAAAATTTTTTGTAAAGTTCAATTGATCGATTTTTCTTTTTTTTAAATTATTTATTGGGGGCTCTTAGTGCTTTTCTAACAATGCATACATCCATTTTGTCAAGCACATTGTACATATGTTGCTCTGATAAGTAGGTTTCTTGTGCCAACCTGACAAATAGGAGCATGAGGGATTAATAAGGTTGTAGTTTATTGGAGGGCAAAGAGATAACTGACTCAGCAAGTTCCACCCCTCTTTCTCTTGCTCTCTGGTGATTGGACCAGCATGCGGCTGCTTTAGCTAGTTCTCTGCCTCAACTTGTGAGCTGCACTCCCGATGGGACAGCCAACCCATGGATCATGTTGTTAGAGCTTGAGGTTCCTTCAAGACCTGCTTCACCAGCAACAAAACCCACATGGAAGAACACACCAGCCTGTGTGATCACGTGGTCCCGAAGGGATCAGTTATCAGGAATCAAAGAACAAAAAATCGTATCATTGGCTGCACACCTCCATGATATGATCGCCAAAGACAAATGGGTGCATAAACAAATGTGGCGAAGAAAGCTGATGGTGCCCGGCTATCAAAAGAGATAGTGTCTGGGGTCTTAAAGGATTGAAGGTGAACAAGCTGCCATCTTGCTCAGAAGCAACAAAGCCCACATGGAAGAAGCACACCAGCCTGTGCGATCACAAGGTACCAAAGGGATCAGGGATAAGGCATCATCATCATCATAAAAAAAATATCTTACCACAGTGAATGAAGGGGGAAGTGCAGAGTGGAGACCCAAAGCCCATTTGTCGGCCACTGGAGACCCCCCCACAGAGGGGTCCAGGGGAGGAGATGAGTCAGTCAGGGTGTGATGTATCATCGATGAAGAATACAGCTTTCCCCCAGATCCTGGATGCTGCCATGATCTGAATTCTACCTTGCAAGTCTGTACACTGGTGCAGATAGGAGCTGGAGGCACAGGGAATTCAGGGTGGATGATACCTTCAGAACTAGGGGGTGAGGGGTGATACTGGGAGAGTAGAGGGTGAGTGGTTTGGAAAGGGGGAACTGATTACAAGGATCTACATGTGACCTCCTCCCTGGGGGATGGACAACAGAGAAGGGGGTGAAGGGAGATGCTGAATTGGGCAAGATATGACAAAATAATAATCTATGAATTATCAAGGGCTCATGAGGGAGGGGGAGCGGGGAGAGAGTGGGGGGGGGAAAGAGGACCCAATGCAAAGGGCTTAATTGGAGAGCAAATGCTTTGAAAATGATTAGGGCAAAGAATGTACAGATGTGCTTTATACAATTGATGTATGCATATGTATGGATGGTGATAAGAGTTGTATGAGCCCCTAATAAAATGTTTTTTAAAAAAAGACCTGCTTCACCATGCTGGTGGTGTATAAATTGCTTGAGCTTGAGGCTGGCAGATCCTTTCATCTTGCATTGCTTGAGTTCAATATCCCATTTGGAACTGCTTCGTTAAATTTCTGAGTTGCTGACTGGTGGTGACCCACCCTGCTTTTTGCTACTGTGTCCAGGCATTGCCCTAGGGAAGACTCAGCTGTTTGCTTTCTTGATCATGGACCCAGCAGCCCTCAAGGGTTGAAGTACTTTCAGTATATTAACTGTTCTACGGAAGTGAGTTGAACTGAGTCCTATGCACTGCTATATGGACTAATTATCTGTTATATTCCTTCATGCGGTATATATCCATAAATATATATCTATACATGTATATATAGATATACAATCTATATATATATATAGATATACAATCTGTATATCTATATATATTTTTTCGCATGCATCCTGTTTTTTTTTCCTCTTGAGAACCGTAACACAGTGCCATCATCCTTTTCAAAACATTTTCTTTCTATTTGAGCCCTTGGTATCAGTTCCTCATTTTTACCCTCCTTCCTCCACCCTCCCATCCTCATGAACCCTTGATAACTTATAAATTATTATTATTTTCATATCTTACACTGTCTACTGTCTCAATGTTTCTTTCTAAGGACTCTGCTTTTGATGTCAAGTCTAAGAACACTTTGCTTAACCACAGAACCTAAGGATTTTCACCTCTGTGTTTTTCTAAAAATTTTAGAGTTTCACATCTTACATTTAAGTTTGTGATCCACTTTTCAATTAATTTTTCGTATGAGGTATGATATTTATATCAAGGTTCAAGTGGGGGAAGGGTGTCTTTGATGTCCAATTACTTTAGCTCTATTTACAGAAATGTTGCAATTCTTTCATTATGTTACTTCTGCACTTTGTCAGTTAGACCTAATTGTATGGGTGTATTTCTGGCTCTTTAATATTTCCGATTGATTGATGTAAGTTGTTAGGTGTTGTCAAGTTTGTGCCACTTAGTACTTTCTTCCTAGTTGTTTTCTTGTATTCATCAATTCCCTAGCCTTCATATGTGGTGTGTGTATTTTTGTGTATTTACAACCCTAACTTCACTCCTGATTCTGCATGATACTTCCAGTTGTTCATTGGACTGTCCTAGAAAACCAGAAAACCAACTCACTCACATGCATGGAACTGATATACTGACTTGTGTTGACAACTCTATGTGTTAGCATAGAATTGTGCTCCGTATGGTTTTCATTGGCTGGTTTTCTGAAGTAGATTTCAATCCTGTTTTTGAGGTGCCCCTAGGTGGACTCAAAATGCCAACCCTTTGGTTAATACTTGAGCACATAAAACATTTGCAATACTTAGGATCTCTGGGCTGTCCCATAGACAACCCCCCAAGCTCAGCATACCTGAAACTTAAAGTACTAATCTTTCTCCTCAGTCATAGTTGATCATGTATTTCCCAACTTGATTCATGTCTCTCTGACCTCCATATTTATCTTACATATCTTACATACCTCCATTTCTTCAATAACTTTAGTATTTGTCCTCTTCTTGCATTACCACTTACCTACTTCGATCAGTCATTATTTCTTCACATCCTATTGCTGAAGCTTCTTTCGTAGTCCTTGACCTGCTGTTCTCTTTCTTCCCTGACATGCTGCTCCCAGTTGTACCTTCATCAGTGGATTGAATCTCAGTTACTGCAACCTCATCTTCAGAAACCTGTGACAGTTCCCCCGTCGCCTGTGGAATAAAGTCCCAAATTATTTTTATGTTATTGACTTCTCTCCTAATCTGCTCCTAATGTCTTTCCTTGACTACTTCTCCCACATTAACATTTCCACACACTATGTCTTTTAACCTGCCTTGTCTACTCACAGTACTCTAACTTGCTTAGTGTTCTCTGTGCTTTTGTGCTGGTCTCCCCTCTATTCTGTACTTGGAAAATCAATTCATGCCAAATTCAATAGAAATATTTCCTCCTCCATGAAGGTTTTCTGAATTAATCACTCCTTCCTCTCTAATACCACAATACCAGTTATCCTCCCTGGCTGGTTATTTAAATATGTACATCTATCTCTATAGATAGGAAGACTTGAATCACTTGCTGATGAAGATTAAACACTCTATAGATTACAACTCAATGTAAAGAAAGCCAAAATCCTCACAACTGGACCAAAAGCCCTCTTGATAAATGGAAAAGATTGGAGTCATCAAGGAATTCATTTTGCATGACACCACAATCAATGCTCATAGAAGCAGCAGTCAATAAGTCAAGTGACGTATTGCATCGGGAAGATCTGCTGCACAAGAGCTCTTTAAAATGTTGAAGAGTAAAGATGTCCTTTGAGGACTAAGGTGCACCTGACCCAAACCATGCTATTCTCAGTCACCTCATATGTATGTGAAAGCTGGACAAGGAACGGGGAAGACTGAAGAAGAATCGATAGACTTAAATTATGGAATTGGAGAAGAATATTGGAAATACTGTGGATGGCCAGAAGAACAAACAAATTTGTCTTGTAAGAAGTACAACCAGAATGCTCCTTAGAAGTGAGGATGGTGAGGCTCTGTCTAAAGACCGAACATGTTGTCAGGAGAGACCAGTTCCTGGGAAAGGACATTCCACTTGGTAAAGTGAAAGGTCAGCCAAAAGGAGGAAGCCCATCAAGGCGATGAGTTAACACAGTGGCTGCAACAATGGGCAGTGGTGGTTGCACTGGTAATTCATGACGGGTGGGATAAATAAATATTGCTTTTTGGTGTACCAGGAACAAAATTACTCCGCAAATTCTTTTTTCAAACTTTGCTATTTTTAATATCTCGCTTTGATCATTGTTGCTGCTAGTTGCCATTGAGTAGTTCGATGTGGACCGTGTACAACATGGTGCTGCTCTATCTTCTTGACCATTGGTATGCTTGAGTAGATTGATGTCATCGCTATTGCTTTTGAGGGCCTTTCTACCTGGGGTGGGGGATCATCTTCTAGGACTATATTGGGTAATGTGCTGTTGTAATCCAGAGTTTTTATTGACCAATTTTGGGAGCTTGCTCATCATCTGTCTTCATCTACAATTCTGGTCTGTTTTACTCTGTAAACCCTATTAAAACTTGCCCTCCCCCCCATAAGTGACCCTGTTGGTATTGGAATACTGATTATATAGCTTCTACCATCACAGCAGTACAAAATCACCACAGGAGACAAACTGACTGACAGACAGGAAGAGGCTTTCTGATAGTAGCCGTGTCCTAAACAGAATAGAAAATGTGTTTGCATCTGAATGTGTGTATTTGAATAGGCGTACATGTCACATTTTACTATATACTAGGAGATGCATTCTGGTAATTTGGCTCTGAATCATATTTTTATAAACTGAATGAACAGTGGAAGACTTTCCACACTCATCGTCAATCATTTACGGAAACACAAAAAGGCAAAGCATCTCTTGAGTATGTGTAGATTTTCATATATGACACCCATCTTGAATTTGTTGAAAAACCAAACTTTATAAGGCAGTATAATGGCTCTCAATTTTTCTTCTTATCTCCCTATAGAGAATTTCACTAAGCCAACTGAGGAATTGAATATGCTTCTTGCCAATTCCGAAGAGGAAAGTGGAGAAGTCTGTAACATTGCTAGTGGTGTTAGATTGAGAAACTTGTCACCCCCGGCATCATTAAAAGGTAAAGAAAATTTGACTTTGTGTTTGCTCACTAGAATCTATATTCCACTTTTGCTTTCTCAAGGACAACTATCAATGAAAAAGGGGGAAGGAAAGATAACAAAAGACAACTGACACTGAGTTAGTAAAGCGAGCTGGCCTTGCGCCTCCTGTGTTCTGTGGGCACGTTCAAATTGTGTACCTGATGTGTGACACACTGGTCAAACTATCCAGGAAACCACAGGAGCCGGGACACTCAGACTTTGCTGAGAAGTCGAGATTGGAGATATGAATTACGATCATTGATGACGACCATTGAAACGAGGCATATCTTTGGGGCGAGTAGCTAGAAACCTAACTGCTAGGAGACTCCAGAAAACAGAGAGGTGAAAGGAAAGAAAGAAAGAAAGAAAGAAAGAAAGAAAGAAAGAAAGAAAGAAAGAGAGAAAGAAAGAAAAGGGTCAAGCAGAAAAGTTATTGAATAAAATGATAGACTCTTCCTCTCCTCATTATGTTGAGCCCCAATTATATCTTCTCTCTTTCCTCGTGTACCCTTGGTGCACTTTAACGCCGAATCAGGAATGCCTTGACATTCATTTGAGAAGTACTTAGCTTGATTGGGTTTCTATGAATGGGAATCAGTCCATAACAGTTGCCTGTCTCTAGAAAATGCTTCATGAAGACAGGTGACTAGCGCCTCTCACATGGCTTTGCACCCACAGAGATCTCTCTGGTCCAGCTGGATAGCATGAGCCTTTCCCACCAGATGTTGGTGAGGTGTGCTGCCATTATCGGTCAGACCTTCACGACAGAGTTGCTGTTTGAGATCCTCCCTTGTTGGAACATGAAGATGATGATCAAAGGCCTGGCAACCTTAGTGGAATCCAGCATCTTTGATTGCTTTCGCAGCGGCAAAGAGCTCCAGATGGCTCTGAAACAACACTCAGGCTCATATGAAGTGCATTTTCGCTCCTTGTCTCTGAAGACCAATGGTGGCATAGGTAAGTAGAGAGTCAGGGATCGCCTCACACGCCCCCTTACTTAGAGGAACTGCTAGATCCAAGAGCAGCTCTGTGTTGAGGAGCAGAAGCCGATTTGTTGTGCGTCGGCTGGTTGACAAACGAAATTCTTTCTGTTCTCTCCAGCTCTTCATGAAGAGGAGGAACTTCGAGAACTGGAAAGTGAGGTGATTGAGTGCCACATCATTCGATTCTGCAAGCCCATGATGCAGAAAACAGCCTATGAGCTGTGGCTGAAGGACCAGAAGAAAGCCATGCACTTGAAGTGTGCCCGCTATCTAGAAGAGAAGGCTCACAGATGTGACCACTGCAGAAGTGGAGACTTCATCCCGTATCACCACTTCACAGTGGACATTCGACTCAACACATTGGACATGGACATGATTAAGGCGATGGCTAGGGCCCATGGCCTTAAACGTAAACTTCTTTCTTTCATAACTAGTCCTCAGTGGAGCGATCTGGAAAGCAATCTAGAGGGAGCAGATCTGGACCACACGGGTCCCTGAGGGGCTGGGTGCAGAGAATGATGAGGCTTTGACAACATAGCCCAGGCTTTGGGAGTGCACGATGTCCCCGGAGAAGCAGTGGGGGCTTGGGAACGTAGAGGGAGAGAAAAGGAGAAGGCCCGTGGCAAGATGAGTTGATGCAGTGGCTGCAACAAGGGGCTCAGACCTAAGACCAACTGCGGGCTTGTGCTCCATTCTGTTGTACATGAGGTCTGTACGAGTCCCAAGGGACTCCAAGGCACCTAACAGCACAAACGCTAAGGGGAGAGATTTGTGTAAAGACAGAGACGTGAGGGAGTTTGTCACGTGGATGGCCGGGGAAGACTATTCCAGGACAGCTAGTGCAATGGCGCTAAGACAAGCGTTTGCCCCCTCCCATCCTAGACCGTGTGGGTTTATCTCTTGGACTTGGGGTGGCAGGAAAAAACATAAGAGATAACCTTGTCATCTTGAACCAGAACTCTTATTTCCAGATTTTTGAAACCAGAGTGAGCAAGTCGTAACTTTGCATGCCTCCTTTCTTTTGAGGGCATACCAATATTTTGCATCTTAATCTTTTGATTTTTTTCAGATTATCTTTGATGTAGTGAATTCTTTAAAAATTTTTTATTAAATACTTTTATTGGGGCCTCTTACATCTCTTATCACAATCCATTCATTCATCCATGTGTCAAGCACAGTTATATAATGCTGTCATAATTTTCAAAGCATTTTCTTTCTACTTGAGTCCTTGATATCAGCTCCTCATTTTCCCCCTCCCTCCCCTGCCCGTCCTCTGTCATGAACCCTTGGTAAGTTTTAGATTGTTATTTTCATATCTTACACCGTTCTCTGTCACCCTTCACCCACTTATATATTATTCCCACCCCCTGGGAGGGGCATATATGTTGATCCTTGTGATTAAGTCCTCCTTTCTCCCTCCCACCTTCCCCTTATCTTCCTGGTATATCTATCTACCCTGGATTCCCTGTGTTGCGGGTTTTTATCTGTAGCAGTGTGTTCTAGTCTAATCCGATTTGTAAGGTAGAGTTGAGGTCATGATAGTGGGGGGATGGAAGCACCAAATAACTAGAGGAAAGTTGTGTGTGTCATCGGTGCTCTACTGCACCCTGACTGGCTCATCTTTTGATAGCTGGGCACCACCGGCTTTCTTCCCTTGATGTAGTGAATTCTTGATAGAATCTTTCCCCCTTTAGACGAAGAAATCTGAGAGCTAAAAATAAGATTCAACCAATGGTAAAAGATATAATGACAAAAATCAGAAGTATATTTTATCTTTACTTATTTATTTTCAAAGAAGATGCATTGATTCTGAAAATATTCATTGACTGTCTATTCTTTGAGCTAGGCAGTGATCCAGGTACTGGGGATATGATCAGTAGTGGGATTCAAAGAACTGAATAGCCGGCTTTGCTGCCCTAATGACTGCTTTACGTATAAAAGAGATACACTGAAAGGTAGTTTATTATTTAATACAGTCAATAGTTAAATAAAAACAATAAGAGGTACACAAAACTAGGGTATAAGAATTTTAAAAGTTAATGAAGAAATACTAGACAATACATGACAAAACAATAAAACCCGTATTTGCATCTTCACTGGCATCCTTACTTGAAATATTTTTCACTTTCATTTGAGCATCACTGACTGTGAGATTTATCCTTAACCATCTTTCCACAGTAGGAGTAGGATCCCATTCCTGGAGAAGTAGGCCAACCAGATAATAGCCATCATGTTTGATATATTAGAAACAGGCGACTTTTCTTCTTTGAACATAATATGTTCCTCTTTGAAAAAAACCCTTTCAGCTTCTGATGAACTTACAGCAATTGTTCTGACAACATGTGAGCTCGTTGGACACTTTCAGGAATTGCAAAATTCACTCCCACCTCATCATGGGAAATTGGGGCGGAACACAAAGCTGAAACGAAGGTCAGCGTGTCACCCTCTGGTTGCTTGGCATTTTTTTCTCTTTACATGATGTTTGCTTGCTGAAGTCACAGATGCAAGGGAATAAAAATGTAGCGTTTCAACAAAAATATAAATAAATTTCATCAACTGAATAAAGAAATATTGCAAGCATAGTTCTGCCGAATGTTTTATACCTGTGCATAGAATGAACAATACTACAGGCACTTAGGATAGACTGTTGCACAGATGAATATTAAAAATAAGTGAGGAATGTTCATTTGTGATTTCTGCATTGGCAGCTGACAGCTGCCCACCTTAGAGAGAACCCGGAATACAAGTGCCATTTGAACAACGGCTCAACAAACTCAACAAAAAATGTGGTTTCGGTTCTGCAGAACTGGTGCAAAATGGCTGAATCTCACCACTGGATATAGTGGTTAAAAGGACAAACAAGTCTATTTTCATACATTTTTAATTTTAGAGTTGAGGACCTTGTAGGATTTGGTGGCTAGTTTGAATTGCATTCTGTGAACTGGGACAGAAAGGGGCTCTAGTGACAGAGTGGTAAAAGCACTTGGCTGCTAACCAAAAGGGCAACATTTGACCCCACCCACCAGACTATAGATGGAGATGATTATTAGCTGTCAATAGCAAATAGCCAGCTGTTATTGTTGGCTGTCATCAAGTCGGCCCCCGATTCATTGCGACTCCTTGTATTACAGAGTAAACTTCTCCACTGGATTTCCTTGGTTATAATAGTTACAGATGCAGTTTGCCAGGCCTTTCTTCTGTGGAGCCACTGGATGGACTACAACCGGCAACCTTTGGGTTATCAGCTGATTGCAGTCTGCTTGTACCACCCAGAACCAGGACCCAACTGTTGATGTTGTGGTTAGGTATTGAGTTAGTTCTAACTTAAGGATGACCCGACGTACAACAGAACAAAACACTGCCCAGTCTGTCACCATGTTCGCAGTCGTTCCCGTGTTTGATCCCATTGTTGTATGCACTGTGCCAGTTAATCTCCTTGAGGGTCTTCTATTTTTCTGACGCTCGGTTTTACAAATCATGATGACCTCCTCCAGGGTCTGGTCCCTCCTGACAACATGTCCAAAGTAATTAAGATGAAATCTCATCGTCATGCCTTCTAAGGAGTATTCTTGTCTGTACTTCTTCCAAGACAGATTTGTTTCTTTTTCTGGCAATCCATGGTCGTTTCAGTATTCTTCACGAGCACCAAAACTCAGCTAGAGTTGTGTATACTTATTTTTCCCATGTAAAGTCCTGAGTTCATCGCTGGGACAAGTATGTAACCTTTGAACATGAGACCCTTAGTCCAAAACACCCGCTGGAGTTCTAGCCATCATATTTATGTTTCAGGCCAGATTAAGGAGGAGTGTCCCACCTAAGAGGAGTGCCCTACTGCCTTTTAAAGGAAATTTTCTAAATGTCCTTCCAAGGCTTTCTTTTTTAATAACAGTGACCAGAACTTAAACTTAGTCACGACTTACCCATGTGGGCATCTGCAGTTGCAAGAGAAGCTGGTAAACGTGGTCTCGATGACCCTGCGGAGAAGTGAGATCTGTTACTAAAAGACGATGGAAGTTGTGCAGTAGGACAGAAGTTACTGCCACAGAGATCTGAATCATTGTCGGGAAAGTCACGTTTACTGTCTCCTCTTAGAGAACAGGTGAAAGGAATCGAGTATCAGAGACATCACTTTATTGTAATTTAGTCAGATAACTGAGGTTTGTTTTGAGGACAGTACTAAAAAAATGGATGGAATAAGTAGTTTATATATGTTTTAGGGAATAGTCATTTGGATTTCCTAAAGGAATAAAAATAATCAAAGAGGTTGTGTATGTTTTTGCTTTGACAAAAATGGATGTACAGTTCTGATGTTTATCATGGTGGGGAGTAGACGTTTAGGGAGGTGGAGAGCTTCAAAAGTTCTGTGTGGATCATGTTAATTTTGAGATGTTTATTAGGTGTCTAGAGTCCCTGAATGGTGGAAATAATGGCCCCCAAAGCCTGGAGATTCTAGTAGACTCAGTGCGGCTTGGAAGAAAAACCTAGCTGTCTACTTCCAAAGTACCCTAAGAAGCGCAGTTCTACTCTGAGGCATGGCAGTCATCATGAGTCAGAACTGACTCGACAATAGTTTGTTTTTTAATTCCGTATCCATATGTTACTTAGATATATGGATCTGTAATTAAGAGTAGGTGTCAGGGCTTAGGGTTATGAAACAAAAAGTCATTGGCATATTAGTGGGATTTAAAGTCGTGGGCAGATTCTGTTACTTAGGAAGAGATTGTGGACTCAACCTTTAACATGTTGGTAGAGGAGTAGGAAAGAGTCAGGGAAGTGGGCATTCAGGAAGGGAGGGAAGCAAGGGGATAGGAGATAGAGTAGCCAGTGAAAAGAGGGACTAGTCGATAGTGTCAAATACTACTAAGAGATTTAATAAGGTGAGCACCACAATTTAACCTCTTGATAACATGATGTCCACAGGTAACCTTGGCAAGGGCAATTTTATAGGAGTCAAAGCATAATTGGATACATCCAGCTTCCAGCCATGCCAGGTCACAATCCAGAAGGACCAAGTGTATGTGTGTGGTGAGGTCTATAGTAGAGATCTGAACTGGGAATCCAAGGACCACTATGTTGAGCAAGGTCCAGGAGATTTTCAGATAATGATAGCTACAGGGCCATAGTAGATGGATTATGATAGAATAGGGGGGAATGTAGACCAGAACTTCAAAGTCTTTTGAAAATCCGGACTCATTGAACTGGTTAAGACTAGAAGACTCCTCAAAACTATTTCTCTGGGAGACTCTTTAAACCTTGAATTAAAACAAGTCCCTGAGGTCATTTTTATTTACCTATCTTTCTATTTTGACTTCTGCTGTGTGTATGTTTCATTACGTTTGATAATGTGTTTATTCCATGCAATAGGTTCATTCCCTATTTTTTCATTGACGATCTTTATAAATTGAGGGTTTGTGTTTAGATCTTTATTACATCTTTATAAATTTTAAAATCATGTTATTAGGGGTTCTTACAGCTCTTAGAACATTTCATACATCAATTATATCAAACATGTTTGTACATATGTTGCCATCATCATTTTCTAATTATTTACTTTCTATTTGAGCCCTTGGTATCAGCTCCTCTTTTTTCTCTCCCCCACCCTGCCACCCTCATGAGCCCTTGATAAATTGCAAATTATTATTGTTTTCATATCTTACACCAACCGCTGTCTCCATCACCCATGTTTCTGTTGTTCATCCCCCCTGGGTGTGTGTGGGGGGGGTTATGTGTCCTTTCCCCCTTCCTCCCTTCTTCCCTCCCCTGCCCTCTTACCCTCCTGAGGGGTTTCTGTTCCTGGGGGGGTTCATCTGACCTGGAGTCCTTGTGTCGTGAGCTCTTCCCTGTACCAGTGCACATGCTCCGGTCTAGCCAGAACTGAAAGGCAGAACTGGGGTCACGATAGTAGGGGGTGAGGAAGCCTCAAAGAACCAGAGGCACAGTGTGTATTTCATGGGTGCTGTACTGCGCCCTGGTTGACTCATCCCTTCCTTGTGACCCTTGTTTTGGGTCGTCTGTTACCTGATTCTGTTGACACCTCATCTTAATACATCTTTTTTTTTTTTTTGCGAATGTGCATTTAATCACCAAAAGACTGAAGATGTCTGGGCTTTTATTCAGTAATGGTTCTAAGACTGTGTCCATTAAATGCAAATAAAACAAGGAAGAAGTCTTGGCAGAACAGGAGAAGTGATGCACACTTGATGATCAGATCGACTTAAATATTATTCATGGCATATAGTCTAGTCCATGCTCTAGCTGTTTCTATGGCTTGGGCTTCGTTGGTCTTCCACTGCTCAGCTACATCATTTGCTAATGGATCATCTGGATTGGGAGCACTTAGCAAAGCCTGGATCAACAGCAGAACTGTGCCGATCTGCAGTGCTGGGGACCACTTATCTTTCAAAATATCTAAACCTATTCTTCCCAACTTGTCTACATTAGGGTGATAAATTTTGGTCATGAGACGTACTTTAGGAGCTGCCATTGGGTATTCTTCTGGAAGGAATAGTTCAAGTTTAAAAGCCCCTCCTCAAAGGGGGAATCCTGGGGGCCAGCAATGACCACATGAAAATAACGGGCGTTGCTCTCATCTGGTTCTGCTTTGATACCAGGAACTGGTTCTGCCAGCAAACACTGGGTTTCCTTGATAATCCTGCGGGGCAGCCCGGCCATCTTGTCAGACCCGGCGTTCGGCCTCGTGTCTCGTCTCTGGCTCTGCTCGCCTCACGCATGAGTCATCTTAATACATCTTGAGCTCATTTTTGTATTTTGAATGAGGTATGGGTCCTGTTTCAGTTTTATGCAAGTGAATATCCAGTTTGGGCCCCACCATGTATTGAAGAAACTATCTTTCCACTAATGTGTTTTGGCCCTTTCAGAAAAATCATCTGATGAATTTACTTCAGGGTTCTCAATTCTGTCCCATTTGTCTATGCATCTATTGTTGTACCAATAACACTGCTGTTTTGACTCTCATGACTGTGTGGTAGTTTCTGAGGCGGAGAAATAAAAGACCTCATACTTTGTTCTTCTTTAGCAGTGCTCTGCATATCCTATGTCTCTTTCCATATAAAGCTCGGTATTCATTTTTCAACCTCTAAAGAAAGATGCTGGGATCTGGACTGGAATTGCATTATAGGTATAGATTGCTTTGTGTTAGATTGACCTTTTCATAATGTTACGTGTTTCAATCCACGAACATGGTATAGTCTTCCATGATTTCTCTCTGTGTCTCCTTGTTGTAGTGTTAGTTAGTAGTTTCTTTTGTTCAAGTGTTTTTATTGGGGTTGAGTTCATGTATTCCTAACTATGTCATCTTTTGAGTAACTATTGTAAATACTATTGTCTTCTTGATGCCCCTTACTGAACTCTTTAGTCAGTATTCGAGACTGACTGATTTTTGTATGCTGAGCTAATACCTTACCATATCGCTGAATCTTTCCATTAGTTCCAACAATTTTCTTGTCAAGTCATTGGGGCTTTGTATGTGTTTACTCATATCACTGGAAAATAGAGTCTAACTTTTTTTTTTTTTGCCAGTTTGGATGTGTTTAATTTCCCGTTGCTGCTTAGTAGATGTGGCCCCGACTTCCAGCAGGATGTTGAATTAGAGTGGTTCTTCAGGGCTTCCTTCTTGGGGTCCTGTTTGAAAGGGGAATGCTTTACGTGTCTCTTCATTGAGCAAGATGTCATCCATGTGGTTTAAATGTCTGCCTGCTCTTATGATGAAGACTTTCTCTTCTAATCCTATGTTGTTCAGAGTTTTTATTAGGAACGGGAGTTCGCTTTGTCAAAAGATTTTGCCTTCTCCATATCAATTGATATGATCGTGTAGTTCTTTTCCTTTGCTTTATTTCTGTGATGGATTATATTGATTATTTTTAATGTTCAGCCTCCTTGCATACCTGGAATGAATCCCATTTAGTCATGGTTTATTATTATTGATAAGTTGCTGAATTCTACTGGCTAGGATATGGAGAATTTTAATAACTGTTCATAAGGGATATTGGTCTGTAACTTACTATTCTGTTAATGGGCTTGTGAGGTTGTAGTATTGCTCAATTCATAAAATGAATTTGGAGTTTGCCCTGCTCTGTTCTGGAACAGTTTGCATAGAATTGGCATCAACTTTACTCTGAATTGGTGTGATTCACCAGTGAAGCCATCTGGTCCCCAATTTTTTTAATTGGAAGTTTTAATGACCTGATTCATTTCTTTTTTGTTTGTTTGTCTGTTTTGGGTGTGTTCAAATTTTCTACACCAATCTGTGTTAATTTAGTAGGTGGTATTTTACTGGTAAGTTGTCCATTTCTTCCAGGCTTTCAAATTTATTGGAGTACAGTCTTTCATCAATTCAAAATCCACAAATTAACTGCCATTGAATCATTTCCTACACATAGCAACACAGTGGAAGGCAGAGTAAAGAACAAAGTAGAACTGCTCCTGTGGGTTTCTAAGACTAAAATCTCAAGGAAATGTTGTCATTATTTTCTTCCATGGAGTGACTGGAGGCTTTGAACTGCCGGCCTTGTGGTTAGCAGTGCAGTGTGTAACCACTATGCCACCAGGGATCCGCAAGCCTTCGTGATATTATTTTAATATTTCCCTTTCAGTTGGTTCTCTGGTGGCACCACCACCTCTTTTGTTTCTTATTCATGATATTTGCATCTTCCCTTTC
The DNA here is from genome assembly GCF_050624435.1 of Tenrec ecaudatus. Classification (NCBI taxonomy): domain Eukaryota; kingdom Metazoa; phylum Chordata; class Mammalia; order Afrosoricida; family Tenrecidae; genus Tenrec; species Tenrec ecaudatus. The sequence goes on along the minus strand of NC_134530.1, from coordinate 179,903,243 downwards.
TTTTCCATTGATAAGTTAGCCGGTGGGTTTTCAGTTTTGTTCATCCTTTCAAAGAACCAACTTCTTGTCTTCTTTATTCTTTCTACTGTTTCTCTAGTTCATCCTGCCGTTGCTTCAATTCTCCTGCTTTGCTCATCTCAAGTATTATGTTTACTAAAATCTTAGTATTATCTTCTAAATTTCTATTTGCTGTTTTTGAATGGCTTCTAATTTTTAATTTATTTTGACAGATGAATCTTTATTATTTCTCTTCTTCTGGTGGCTGAAGGTTGATTTTGCTGTTCTTGTTCTAGTTGCTGGATGTGTTCGGTTAAGATGTTGATTTTGGTTCTCTATTTTTGATGTGTACATTTATTGCGATAAATTACCCTCTGAGTGTTGCTTTTGCGTGTGTTTTGAAATGTTGTGTTTTCATTCATATTTGTTTCAAAGGATTAAAAAATGACAACTCCTTATTTCTTCAATTCTCCAGTAGTTTTTAAGCATTGTGTTATTAATGTCTATGTATTTGTCGCCCCACCCCTTTTATCTTCCTATTGTTGATGTCTCTGGTCACCAAGGGGCTGTGGGGATCTAGGCATGATCTAGCCCCTCTGGGTGCCGATCTGTGCCGCGCTGCATCAGTGCAACACCCCACGAAGGCCCATCCTAACTGCCCCATCTTTTCTCTAAGACTATACGCTATAGTCCCGGGGTGCTCAGGAGGTGTGTAGTCAGCCAGTGTGCGTGCAAGGGTGGTGCGGGGCATACCGCTGCTAACCAGGGTGTGCGGAGAAAGAGGAGGGGGTTCTCTTTCCTGTTGTAAGGTGCTGGAGAATGTCCTGAGCTGGGAGCAGAGCTCATTTTGATTGGCTTGCAGTGGGCCAGCAGAGAATTGTTGATCTGTCTGTCCTCTGAAAGGGTGCCACTTTCATTTTCACCCTTCTCCGTCAGTCTTCAGCTCACGTATCTGTCTTTTCCTCAGAGCCTCGCGGCTCCTGGTTTCCCTCTGTATCTGTGCTCTCACATCTTTGCTGTGGAAGTTCTATGCAGCGTATCTGCCTGGGCTGCCATCCTGCTGGAAGTCGCTGAGATCACTTTGAATTAAATACTAGATTGGCTCACAAAACCAAGAATATCACCTGGGAGTACTGTGTCTCCTTAAAAATGGTAGCTATGAGACCAAATGGTCAATAATTATTTAAAAATACAAATGAGCAAACAAAGGGCCGGGGGAACTGGGTGAATGGAAATGGAACAACCAGAACAAGAATGAAAATGATCATACATTTTGAAAATAGAACCAATGTCACTGGACACTTTATGCAGAAATTGTTGAAAGGGCAATTTTCTTATTTTTGAGCGAAAAGGTGGCAAGATTAAACAATTCTCATTGGTTTTCTGATCTAAAACCATTATCAAATTCCCTAACCTATTGAAGCTTGGTTAGATACGACTAACTTCTGAAGATTTTAGATTCCACTTTATCTGTCTTTTCATTGCCCAGTTGGGGTATTTTATTTAAATATTGATATTTCCTCACTAGAAACTATATGTCTCTTCCTTCAGGTTCATTAAATAATAGTTTTAGTTACTGCAGGGTAAATTGGTTAGGATAGTGTTATCAGCTGGAACATAGCTGGTGGCATCTTTGAGTAAATGTTGGAATGCAAACTGCAAGGTTGGTGGTTCAAACCCACCATTCTGCTCCCATAAAGATTCACAGCTTCAGAGTACCTCAGACACCACACACACACACACACACACACACACACACACACACACTGTCACCATGAGTCAGAATTGACTCAGTGGCAGTGAGTTGTTAACATTTCTATGATTTAACACAGTAAAATCATAGTTTATTTCCTGCACGTGTAATAATCCAATGGGGAACTTGACAAAGAGCCTTGCACACGCAATAAGTCAGAAAGAGTCCTTTGCTTCCCTGTGGAAGGGGAGAGCATAGAAGACGCCTAACCATATCGGCCCAAAGGTGGCATACGTCACTTCTTATCTCATTCCATTGTGTGAACTAATTGTGAGGATTCATCTGAGAGGTGATGGGGATTGGGAACTGTAGATCCTGACCGGGGAGCCAACACCTCTGTACTGTGAGAGGAGAGCAAGAGTCTTTGGTGGGCACCAGACAAGTCTCTACACGGAACACTTCAGTGACCCATACTACTCATTTGTTTGTTTTCTAGCTGAAGAAGAGAGCACCTTCTCCATATCAGGGATTCCTAAGAACTCTGACATATTTCCTGATGATATCAGGTACAGGAATATATCATTGTTTGGGAGGTAGAGCACAAGCAATTATCACTGAATTCAGAAGACTGTTAGAATTAGTTATCTGGCCCATCCCTTGGGCCTCATAGGTTAAGGTGGGGAAATGTGGTAGGGAGTGCACAGGGAGCTGGACAGTAGCACCTGCATTTTATTATCTTGCTGTTTATTAGTCTAGAAAGATATTTTCATATCAAAAGATGTATTTGGAAGTGATTGTTATTCTTTATTTCTGCATCTGGGCAGTGCTGAAGAAATAAAAGAGAAGATCTTGGATTTCTTCGATGCCACGATCACGAAAATGAGGACAGCTGAAGAGGACATCATTCCCTTGGAATCGTGCCAGTGTGAGGAGATCTTAGAAATTGTCATCCTACCTCTGGCCCACCACTTTCTGGCTTTGGAGGAAAACAACAAAGCCTTATATTACTTCCTAGAAATTGTGTCTGCTTATATCATCATGAATGATAATTATATGGTAAGCTGTCTGTTCAAACCTCCTCTACCCTAGGGACAAGTTATATTCCACTATAGAGCCAGCTAGACCCTGGTTAGAAAGACTTGAAGGAGGCTGGGATGCTGAGGCTTGCTTTGTGGTCTTGATTCCTGTTAGCACCCTTCTCTTTGAAAGCCAAATTTCCTAAAAAGGGAAATGATTTAAGACTGAGAAAAGGGACTTAGGGCAAAATTGTATCTAGCATTAGGCATCACTTAAGAATGTGCCACTTTTAGAAACTGGTTTGTCCACCTGTATGAAAGCAGGAGTCTGAGTTCTTGCAGATATGGACCTTTGCTATCACTGCAATGTCAGGATACTCCTTCCTGATAATGTCCCAATGGCTTTTCCCTCTTGTCTTGACAAACTACGTGAGAGGACAAAGTATCTGTAGTTCTCCAAACGAGTACAGATCTGCCTTTAATTTTGTTATCTGCAACGAGGCTCTCAGCCACTTTGGCCTGCATGAAGTCTGTGCCAGACTATCACTAACCCCTTTAGACCCCTTCAGGATAACAATTTGTACATAAAGTTCCAGGCCATTAGGCCCCATTGAATGTCCATGGATTGTAAAGATTTAAGACATCTCAAAATATAAATGATTCCTTTTTGAATAAGTTGAGAAGCACTGAGCTAAATAAAGCTAAATTGCAAATACTTCAGGGTCATCAAGATGTTAAAACACATATAAATCTCCCAGAGGGGAGAGCTGGGGAGGGGGCTAGGCCAGGGCCAGGACTGTGTCTAGTACAGCAGACTGTGTTTCTTAAACTGATTTAACGTCACATGCTTTTGCATGAAGCAGCTGGCTGACTAGCCTTGCATGAACTCACTTGAGGGAAGGCCTTTCTGGGACTTGCTTCATCTGACTCGAACCAGTTACAGGAAAGATGTCACTCATATGAATCATCATAGCCACAGACCTTCCTGTTCACCATGGTGGTCTGTTCCCTATTTTACAGTTGCTTCTGATCAGAGCAGCCCACTCAAGTCTCATACCTTAAGTTTATATAAAATTAAAAATTTTAACCTATTGAAAATGCTAGTGAGCCCTGTTCTCATAAATATTCATGTTACTACAAATGACAGATCCCTCTATAGGGGAATCTGGAACATATTTTAAAAATGTGCACAGGTGTGTGCATGGCATGTAAATATATGGCGGCCTATCCTATAGTACTTCAAAAGTTTTTGTGGAAAATAAAATGAAAAGATAGAGGACTTTTGTTATGGGCTTTGTGAAGCCCATTCACGTGTGTGTGAGAGAGTGGCCCATAAGTCTTTATTAGAGTAGATTCGGGGAGTGTTCGAGGTCTCCTTGCTAAAATGTGTGCAGATGCCCATTAAGCTCTGCACAAGGAGTAGTGTGACTGATCAGGAAGATGGTGATTGGAAGCAAAGACCCAGAGCCAGAATATGCTATTTGCACCCCCTTTCCCATCAAAGGAGATCTGGGACTAGCAGCCAACTCCCTCGTGACTCTCTCCTTCTGACTCACACACATACCCGAGGTTGGGGATAGATGAGGCTACCTGACCTTACTCTTCTATTCGACCTTGTGCCGCTATTCACATGTGCCCAAACTGCTGTGTCTGACGATGTCCCAGGAGGCTGGAGGTGAGGGGATGCGATTTTTGCAGAGCTCTGCCCTCTTCCTCCTCTCACGAGAAAAATGGGAGTGGCTCATAACAGTCCCAAAGTAGGCTGACTTCTCACATAGCAGATGGTCACAGCCGTGGCTCTCTTGGCGATAGAGAGGTGGAGAATGGAATGACTCAAAAGAAGACATTACCTTGGGGGAACCTCAGGTCAGGGAACTAACTTGACCATATGAGTAAAGGTGGCGATTTCTAGATGTATCCTCTAGAATGAGTGACTTGGCGGGCAATGGTGGGCCTGAAAGTGAGCCAGCATCTTCAGTAGGGGCTCTCTTCACCAGGCCCCTATCAGGCATTTGGAAGCTTATTCTAACTAGTGAAGCTAGGGCTCGAGGTGAAAGCAATGCCCAAAGCTTCCTTCAGCAGTGTCCCCTTGGTGGGCTGACCCTCTGCTGACTCAATGCTTTCTCCTCACCGTGCTGGTCGTAGGCATACGTGTATTTGAATGAGGCAGAGAAGTTGCTGAAAACTCTCAAGAGGCAGAAGACTTGGAGTCACACTTTCGAGTCTGCCACCTTCTTAAGCCTTAAGGGTCAGGTAAGAAACTAATCCAAGAAATGAATTAATCTGTTTTGTGTCATTATGGCTTCCCACCAAATAGGTAAAAGCCATTTCTATACTCTTTGACATGCTCCGACCATACCCCAAGACACTGCCCTTAAGCCCTGGGCCTCAACTCTCCCTGACTTGGTAATAGCAAGAACTCTCCTTCCTTCCTCCTACTTGACATCCTCATGGAATAGCTTCCTAATAACATCCAAAGAATAGTTAGCATTTTCTCAGAGGTAGAGGATATGTAACTAAGACATATCAGATCAACTAATCTTCTATTCATACATTTAATAAACATTTACTAATATTCCAGGCATACACCTGTTGACAGTGAGTCAACTCCAATTCATAGAGACTCTACAGCAGGGGTTCTCAAACTTTTTAAACAGGAGGCCAATTCACTGTCCCTCAGACCTCTTGGAGGGTCGAACTATAGTTAAAAAAAACAAAACAACCTATGAACAAATTCCTATGCACAGTGCACATATCTTATTTTGAAGTGAAAAAATACATGGGGCAAAAACACCCGGGGGACAGATAAATGTCCTCGGCGGGCCGCATGTGGTCCACAGGCCATAGTTTGAGGACGCCTGCACAGGGCGGAGTCGAAGTGCCCCACAGGGTTCCAGACTGTAATCATTACAGAAACAGACTGCCACACCTCTCACCTGTGGAGCAGCTGGCGCCTTGACACTGTTGACCTCTTGGTTAGTAGCTATATTTGTCCCCACTGTGCAACTAACTGGGGCCCCGTCGGTGGGAATAGGGGGGTAGAAACATTCAAGATGGGAAGACTGGTTCTCAAGGAGGTTCTGTTTGAGTGAGAGAAGTGAGCCGGGTGGTTAATCGACAGTTCCTGACCTCAAGGTATGCACTCGTTGCTGGAGGAACAGACGGAAAACCAAGCAGTGCATCCTGGAACAGGCTGTCGGAACAGCAGAACCGCTGGCTTGGGGGAAAGGTGTGAAGGGGTGGTAGTGAGGCTTTGAGGAAGGTTTCCTGGAGGAGTTGACGTTCCCCTGGAAGTTGAGGAATGATTCGCTCTTTTGGAGACAGAGAAAGGGGGCGGGTATTCTTTATAGAATTCTTAGAAACAAAACAGAAAAAGAAACAGGACATAATAAGCAACTGACTGACTGCCATTAAGTCAATTCTAACTCAAAGTGACCCTATCAGAGAGTGGAACTGCCTCTGTGGGTTTACAAAACCGAAGAAAGAAGTATAGTCTGTTGCTAAATCTTGTTCCTGGGCCTTGTTCTCACATACTGTCAAGTTCATTCTGACTCACAGCAACCTTGTAGCACAGAGTAGAACTGGCCAGAGGGTTGCGTAGGCTTTGATTTTTACCAGGGCAGATGCAGACCTTTTCTATTGCTTAATCTTGGCGCCACCACAGTTAGCTTTTCCGTTATGCACTCTCAGATATGCATGGTTGGCACATATCAACTGAGTACAAATCATGACTTGTCTTTCTATCCCTCTTTCTCACTGCAGGTCTGTTTCAACATGGGCAACATGGTGCTTGCCAAGAAAATGCTGAGGAAGGCCCTGAAGCTGCTCAATCGAAGATTTCCTATCACCTTGCTCTCTCTGTTTGTCCATTCCCACATTGAGAAAAACAGGCACTTGCATTATTTGAATCAGCAGACTCAACAGAGTCCACCTCCAAGGTCAGGGCAGGATCTGATGGTTAACGAAGATGTATATAATCTTGCCCTCCGGCAGCGCGCACCCCTTCCCAGCCAACAAGGGGAGGTGCAGTTTCTCTTAGGGGTTGCCTGGGTGTGTCATTGATGGAGACCACCCTACTGGGGATAATACTGGGTGTCAAATAGTCAAGTCATGCCCTATCAGTCGTATCCCAATTACCTTCGTTGGAAGGCCCTGGACCAATCTTGTAAACTCATGATCTGTCCCAATCATGGTCCTTTTCCTGCTTTTGTAGTCCTATTGTAACTGTGATGTACTGATCTGCCACCAATCATGAACTTTGTGACAGTTTCCTTTGTTCCATGCCTTTTTAATTAAAATCCTGATGGAGACTCCTGGAATGCCATTATGACCTTATGCTCATGGCTTCCCACAGCAGGTTGTTGTGTCTGTGTCCCTTTTAAGATAAGAAAAAGAAATTTTCCCTAAATAATATTTGAGATTGGGATCTCCTTTGTATGCTAAAATATCTTAGAGCCTTTTGCCTCCCCTTCCCTCAATAGAATCAATATCATCAATGTCTAAATTGAAAGTACCTAAAATTCTTTTTTATTTCACAATTCTACAATATCCCTTCCTTCGCACCTTTATTTAAAACCTCTTTGAAAAATATTTCTAATTGTAGTTTGTATTCTATTTGTTAAATCACGCATAGTCACATCCATGTTGCTTATGGCCTCTTTGTTTTTGTCATAAATCTAGAGCATTTGGGGCTACATTATCAGATAAATTGTCTGTTGGGGCTTGACCTATGAATCCCAACGTTCTCTGGAGAAGATAGGTCATCTTCTGCTTGAGTGCCTCCAGCATGGATGCTTACCACCTCCTGTGGTGATGCTCATTTCCTTCGTTGAGTGAGATCTGGCTCCCCACAACCACGTGCCCCAGAGGGACTCATACACTGGACTGCCTGGGCTGGGCTAGACCTGGCCAAGGGGATGGTTCTCAGTTCTGACACCACCACATTCTGGCTGTCCGACTTAGAGTTATTACCTTAACCTGTTTGGGTCTCACCTTCCCTCTCAGTAAATGGGGTGAATCATTCCTGTATTAAGGGATCCTACCCGGTCACTATGAATCAGAATTGATTTGTTGGTCATGAGGGGTCACTCTGAATCCGAATCAACTTGTTGGTGGTGAGTTTGTTTGTGAGTGAGAACCCTGTGTCCTGTGTTCCCCTGAGGCCTAAAGCACGATGACGATGTTTCTGTATTCAGTCTGCGCTTACTCATTCTAACAGGAAGAAGAAGTTGGCACAACTTCACCGACAAATCATCTGCTTCTCTTTGCTATGGAAGATTTACAGTGCAAATTATTACTTTCACTATAAATATTATGCCCACTTGGCAGCTATGATGCAAGTTAATGCCGCACTGGAAACTCAAGATAATTTTCAGGTAAGCTATATTTGCATAACCTAAAAGAGTTTGTATCTGATTTTAAATGTTGGAATCTCATTTGAGAGAAAAACCTAGCAAAAGCCTAACTAGATTTTGAAATCATGATATAATAAAAAGGCTTCATTGCTAAACTGTGAGGCCAGCATTTCTCAAATATTTTTGTCTCAGGGCCACTTTCCACCACCACCATCAAGTCACTACCAAGGGCCAAAGTATGACCTTGACTATATCTCACCTGAATTTAGAGATCATCTCAAAAATGGATCTGGCATCGGAAACACTAACAATCAAAGACCAGAAGAGATGGGGAAAGACATCTAGGGTGTCATACATGCAGAAAGTAAAAGGTCAATCAAAATAATAGAAGGAAGAAGGAAAATGGAATAAAGTGGATATTTGAAGAGACTTGGGAAATTGCTCTGAAGGACACAATCGCTAACGCAATGAAACATGAACTAAAAGTGCTGTACAGAAGGTTTTGAAAGTGCTTTGAGAAGATGACACGTGAAAAGAGCTGGAGTAAGACAGCTAGAGGGGAAAAGAAAGAAAGAAAGCTAAAAGGGGAGCCCACGGGGGCATTTCTTCAGCTGATAGCAGTGAAGAGAAAGACCAAGCTTGGAGGTGTCACACTGCAGGATTCTGAAAACTTGAAGGGCCCAGGAGGCATCAACAGGAGGAATACAAAAAATCATTAGTGTTCAACTATTTCAGAAGATAGCATATGATCAGACCACTTAATACCAGTGGTAGTAAAGGAAGGAAGAAAATCTGCACTGAAGATATTAATGAAAAAAAGCCTCTGGGAATTCCCAGAGTACCAACTGAGATGCTTCAGCAAATGGATCACTTACTTTTCTGTGCCAAGAAGTTTAGAAGACTGTTGCCTGAACAACCTTTTGGAAGAGAGCTGTATCTGTATCCATTTCACACAACAGCAAACCGGTTCATGGTAACATCTTTGTTCTTTAATATTTTAAAGAGGCCATGTGCAGATTTGCTCTATGCAAATTGTTTTTACAACTGCTGCTTCCATGAACCCTGATTGCGGAGCCAAGTAAATAAAATGTTTTGACATCCTGAATCTTTTCTTCATGTATTAAGTTGGTCTATTGGTCCAGTTGTGAGGATTTTTGTTTTCTTTATATAATCCATACTAAAGACTTTATTCTGTGTTCTTTATCAGTAGCTACTTAAGTCTACCACACTTTCAGCCAGCCTGCTTGTGTCTACACATCACAATTTTTTAATTAATAAATCATTTTATTGGGGGTTCTTACAGCTCCTATAACAATCCACACATCAATTGTACCAAATACATTTGTACATATGTTGCCATCATCATTTTCAAAACATTTTCTTTCTGCTTGAGCCCTTGGTGTTAGCTCCTCTTCCCCCACTCCTACCCTCAAAGACTCCTGATTATTATTATTTTCATATCTTATACCATCCACTGTCTCCCTTCACCCACATTTCTATTGTTCGTCCCTCTTGGGAGGGGGGCTGTTGTAATATGTCGATAGTTGTAGTCGGCTCCCATTTCTCCCCCTTCTCCCTCCACGTTTCCCCTACCCTCGTGGTATCACTACTCCCGTTACTATTCCTGAAGGGCTAATCTGTCCTCCAATCCTGACGCTGCATGCTTCTTCATGTAGCTCAGCTTTTTGGATTATTTGCTTAGCATACAATTTGAGTAAGTATGGTGAAAGAATACAACCCTGACACATTCCTTTCCTAATTTAAACCACGCAACGTCCCCTGTCTATGCATAGGTTTTATATGAGCACAATAAAGTGTTCTAGATTGCCCTGTCTTCTCAAGAATATCCATAGTTTGTTAGGGTCTGCAGAGTCGAATGCCTTTGCGTAGTCAATAAAACAAAAGGAAAGTGGCATTGTCTACTTTCAGCCAAGGTCCATCTGACATCAGCAATGATGGCCCTCATTCCATGCTCCCTTCTGAATTAGGCTTGAAGATCTGGAAGCTCCCTGTTAATGGACTGCTGTGATGATTATGGAATTGTCTGCAACAAAAGTGTACTTCTATGTGATATTAAAAATATTGTTCAATAATTCCCACATTAGCGTGTCCAGCACCACGTCAGCTTTTTGAAACATTCCCATCCATAGTCCATCAAATCCTGGAGACTTGTTTTCTCTCATGTCTTCAGGGCAGCTTGAACTTCTTTATTCATTACCATTGGCTCTTGATAATCTGCTACCTCTTGAAATAGAAGATTGTTTTTTGTACAGTGACTCAATCTCAAAGGATTTTATTTTAATCAGCTTGAGGCTTTTTTTTTAAGTTCTATCCATCTGAGATAAATGAACATGTATTGTCTTTTTGGTTCCCTAACTCCAGGCCTTTGCACATTTCATTATAATGTTTTACTTTGTGTTCTTGAGTTGCTCTTTGAAATCTTCTGTTCGGCTCTTTTATTTCATCATTTCTTCCATTTGCTTTAGCAGATTTCAGTCTCTTCTGACATTCACTTCAGTTTTTCCTTTCCTGTCCTTTTAATGCCGTTTTGCTTTCTTCACATATAATGTTCTTGATGTCGAACTTCTGTGATCTTTGGCCATTAGTGTTCAATATATCCAATCTGTTCTTGAGATGGTCTCTAAATTCAGGTGGGATATACTCAGGGTTGTATTTTGGCTTTTGCAGACTTGTGTTCATTCTTCAGCTCCAACTACATTTGCATATGAGCTACTGATGGTCTATTCCATAGTTGACCCCTGACTTTGTTTTGATTGATAATATTGAGCTTCGACAGCTTCTCTTTCTACATGCTTTGTCAATTTGATCTGTGTCTTCCATCTGGCAAGGTCCACGTATATTGTCAAAATTCATAATGTTGAAAAAGGTATTGCAATGAAGCAGTTGTTGGTCTTGCAAAATTCTGCAATGCAATCTCTAATTTAATTTCTATCACCAAGGTCACATTTCCCAACTACTGATCCATCCTCACTATCTCCAATTTTTCCATTCCACTCACCCTACTTATTAATGCATGTTGATTGCATGTTGGATCGATTTCAGACTGAAAATGTTGGTAGCATTCTCTACACTGTTCAGAAGCAAAGGAGAGATTCAGTGCAGGGGATAGGGTGAGAATGAGAGTCCACAGCAGGAGTTTAGGATTCTACTTATTTGTAGTGTGGCCACTTGAACGTCACATAACCTCAGCACCTTGTATCTTCCTCAGAAAGGGATTGTTCTCCTGGGTAAAATCCACAAAGTCCTAGACTTTGTTGCAACTTCAATTTTTTGTTTGTTTGACCAGTAAGTCTCTGCTTCTTACTGTTGTGTCTGGCTATCTTTCCCTTCTTGTAGCAATAGCTGAAGCATGTTCCAAATCTGGAATAAAGGAATTCCTAAGACTGAGTTTGTGATTTAACAAGTACTCAGAGACCTGCCTTTAATACAAATGTGTGGACTGATTTGAAGACTGCTGGGGGGTTGCGGATGGGGGTTCGCAACAACACCATCTGCTTCTTCAAAGTGACACCTCTACCTAACTGCCCCCCATGCCTTACACTTTTAACATTCGGAACTTGGGGTTTCTTCTATCTTAGTTTTCAAGGCAATTTATTTACAGTCTGTTTGTCAGACAACAAATTTCTTCATTAAAAGGAACTATGTTTCTCTCACTCTTTGCTAAGCATCTCTATTCAGAAGTAGCATTGTCATTTTAAGAGTCATTTAAAGAGTAAATAAGACAAAACAGAACAAAAAGCTCACTGCCGCCTCACAGTAACCCTGTAGGACAGGATAGAACTGCCGCTGAGTGTTTCTAAGGCTGTAACTGTTTCTGAGAGGAGAAAGTTTTGTCCTTCTCCCGCCGATTGGCTGGCTGGTGGTTTAGAACTGCTGACCTTGTGGTTAGCAGCTCAACGCACAACTACTATGCCACCAAAAGAGTGAATAACTTCTCTCAAGTCTCCAAATTAGATTTATGACTTCTAAAGAAGCAAACAAATGAAACCACATTTTTAAAGTTACAAAAGTATTATGTGCTTGTTATAATAAAATTAAGTCATTGTAAAAATGTGTAAAGTAAAAATTTAAAGTCCATCTTCCTTAAACATCATCTCAGCCCAATAAATAGATAACTACTGTATACACGTTGGAATGAATCTTTTCAAAGGCTTTTGCTATGCAATCAATATATCAATATCCATAAGCTGTTGCTTGTATTTTTTTAAATAAAAGCCCTACATTTTACTTAAGCATCCTGTGGTCCTGCGGGCTCATCAAGCTTGTCCTGAGGGATTCAGGTCATAGAAACCCAATTTGATTTCTGTTCTAAGCTCATGGCTTTGACCAAATGGCCTTTTCCTTCCCTAGCTTAAGAAATAAATAAATAGTTGTGAATGTCCCTGGGCTCTCTGCTCTAGATCCCAGCTCAGTCTTTCCCCTTCTCCCCCCACTGCTGCCGTTTCAGATCGTGAAGGCGTACCTGGACTATTCCATGCACAATCATCTGGTTGGCTGTGAAGGCTTATGGTTCAAGTACGAACTCATGGTCATGGAGCTGATCTTCAGCCTCCCCCTGAAAGGCAAGGGTATCGAAATTGTGTCATATGTGGCGGAGACACTGAGCTACATCAAGCTGCTCATGGGTCATCTGGACTTGGCCATTGAGCTAGGTATGGGCTGGCTGGACATAGAGGGACGTGAAGGTCAAAAGAATGCCCTGGAATACATTGGAACGATTTTTCTTCCCAGGCTCCAGAGCTCACAAGATGTGGGCGCTTCTCCGGAATCCCAACAAACACTACCTAGTCCTCTGTAGACTGAGTACTGCTCTCCTCTTGAAATGCAGGTATTTATCTTAAAGCATTTTCTAAAATTAAGGGGGTGAGACCATATTAATGGAAAGTTCTGGGCTTACTTTATCTCAGGTATTGGGTGATGAAGGGAGCATTCTTTTTTTAAATCATTTTATTTGGGGTTCCTTCAACTCATCACAATCCATCCATCCATCCATCCATCCATCCATCCATCCATCCATCCATCCATCCATATCCATCCATTGTGTCAAGCACATTTGTACATTTGTTGCCATCATCAGTCTCAAAACATTTGCTTTCTGTTTGAGCCCTTGGTATCAGCTCCTCATTTTTTATCCCCTCGGGTGACTTAACTGATAATCATCACCTGTTACCTTTGGGAACACTACTCCCTGCAAGGAATTCTGTATTATTTGTTGTTTGTAATCTGACTGCTTCCCTTGGGGTGCAGTGCAGAGAGGTCCTCAGAGTAGCAACCAGAGGGCAGCTGGACAGTCCTTCTCGCTGAAGGACTCAGGCTTCCCTCACTGCCAGGTGACCACACGACCAATGCCCAGAGAGTAGCAACCAAAACTGGAGGCAAAGACCAGCGCAGCCTGACTCTGGTCACTCTGATAAAGCAACTGTAACAGAAAACTAGCTTGAGACATAGGGCCCAGTTCAAAGTAGGAGTGGGTTTAAAGGCTGTTTAAAGGTTCCATTTGGTTCTGAATTACTGGGCAGGACCAAGACTAGGCAAGGGCTTAATTTCATCCTCTCTCTCCCACCCCCAGTTCTCTTTACTGTGGCCCCACACTTCAGCTCTTGCTTCGGTCCTGGGTGAGAGGTCGTGTCCTCAGGTCCTGGGAGAATGGTTTCATCTGTCAGTGTGCCCATCCCAATGGCTCAGTGTCACAAGGCAGGTTTGGTGAGACATAGTGCTGATGCCAGGCACTCGTTCTGGCGAGGGCTCTGCACAAGAAGCCCTTCTTTCTGCCACCTTTGTAGCTGCTACTGCAGCGTGCAGCCCCGGCACTTGGACCCTGCCATGATACCTCTTGACTTTCTCCCTGCTCTGGGCAGGAGAGTCCCACTGCTGTCTAATCCCAGGACCTTTTCTTTCCCACAGATATAAACAATTGATCCAGGTGCTGGGGTGGCTGTGGGATCTTTCTGTAGCTGAAGAGCACATCTTCAGCAAGGCCTATTTCTATTTTGTCTGCCTGGACATCATGCTTTATTGTGGTAAGCTTGGCCTTGGAATCTAAAAGGAATTGGGAGGTGATGCCTATACTGGTGTGCTATGGACAAGCCCAGAGCTGGGGTGTTGAGACCGCTGAGTTTCTGGCTGGAAGGACGTTCAGGGTAAGGATGGGGAGAGCCTGATCTTTCTGAGCTGGGGAGCTCTCTGGCAGGAGGAGATCAAGGCCAAGGAGAAGAATTAAGTCTGGAGGAGTGTGTTGGGCATCAGCTGGCAGATCAGTGTGCACATAGTGATGGTGCAGTTGGTAGTCGTCTAGCCCATCCCACTACAGGGCATCCCCAGGTGTGCACAGCAGAACTGTACTCCGCAGGGCTTGCAAGCTTGACCTTTCAGAAGCAGATCCCCACTGCTTGCTTCCAAAGTGGTTTGGACCATCAACCTGTTCTTCAGTAGCCAAAGAGTGAGCGTGATGGGGGTGAAGATGAAGTCCCGGGCTGCCTCCTTGAGCTTGGCCAGGACAGGTGGATTGAAACCTACACCTGCCTGGATGATGCTTCGTAAATGTGTCATCTATGCAAAATTCCACAAAAGCAAGGACTTGGCCAACACAAGACAGTGCAGTCATAGTGCTGTTGCACCTCATGGACCAATCTGGGTCCTAATGTCATCAGAGTAAAGTCTCTTCCCTCCTGGGAAAAGTCTTTATAGTGAGTTACTAGACCAGAAAGGGTCCGCTCCCATCACCTGCAACGCTCTCCTGTTTTCTCATTTTCAGGCTTTATTTATAGACCATTTGAAGAATGCTTGGATTTCATCTACCAAAATGAAGACAACAGAATTCTCAAGTTCCAAAGCGGCATCTTGCTGGGACTGTACTCGTGTGTGGCTATCTGGTAACAATGTGTTGCGTTCTCCCTAAATTCCCCAAGTGAAAAGGCTGAATCCTGCAGAGTGTGGTCAAATGGGAGGGAGGGGAAAGTATAACGTATGACTGCAACAGCTTAAAGGCACCGGAATATTTGCACTGACACGCAATGCTAGCGATCCTCTGGTTCATTATCCTCCAATGAGGCCAGTAAGCGACGCTCTCTCTCCTGTCTTCAGTACCACAGACGTCCGTCCCGCAGCCGCCACGTTATGTACCTAGGGAAGGAATATACAAAGACGACTTGCTTCTGGGAGTGTGAAAGGGTCTCCTAAGTGAAACGCACTGCTTGTCCGCCCGCTCTCACCAAGATCTAACCACAATGAAATATAAAGCTGATGCTGGCAGATAGATATGCCTTAATGTCTGCAGGCAGGTGGCCTTCCTCAGTTTGGAATTTAGGGTTAGATTTATCTACTCAGCAGCAGGTATTTGTAGGAAACTTGAGGTTGCCCGCACGGAGACAAGTCTCTTTCCACCACAAGGCAGCGAGAAGGACTGTGTCCTCACTTGAGACAGGATCAAGACTGACCTACCCATCTCCAACTCCTTTCCAAAAGTCCCCGCCAGCTCCTTCAGGACAGGGTGAGGAGAAAAGAGACCTGGAGCTCAACACCAATCCCCCCACCCCCCAACCCATGTACAGGATCCTCAGGGGTGAGGGAGAAGAACTCAACCTCCACCTTTAACCCATCCTGGTTTTTAACTCTTTCAACTGGTGGCGGTGGCTATCTGCCTTAGGGAAGGAGGGCAGCAGTCCCTAAGTGAGCCATCCATCCGCCTCCCGCAGGCTACACTGCCCCCGGGGACTCCCTGGGTCCAATGGTGGCCACTTGTGACTTTGCCTCCGAAGACGGTGAAATAGGTCCGAACGAACATTAGTAAAGTTACATCTACGACTATTCCCAAGGCTGAAAGTCATTCTCTGTTGAACTCTCCGTGAAAAATGACAGGCAGTCATGTTTTCTAACATGGTTCATCAGAAGCTTTGTGATAAGAGGAAATGAAACTATGAAGATATTCCTATGTCACAAAGTGGAATTGTGTCGAATATGGACACAAACCCTCTCTCACTATAAATTGTATTGGGAGAAAATTCAAACCCAAACCAAGAGCTGCTCTTGCCAGCCAAAGTCCCCTTCCTGCAAATGAACGTTCAGGGTCAAAGCAACTTGCCCATGTGAATGAAAGTTCAAGAAATTAAAGCCCCCACGTCATCCCTTTCTCAGTCCAATGTCTTCTTCTTTTCCATCGGAATCTCCTCAGACTAGAGGGTCCCTTGGGCGAGCACGTGTCAAACTGCAGTAGGAGTTGGTCACTGAAGGAGCTCGGGGTGGGGGGGGGGCTGTGGGATAAGTTTCAGGCCGGTCAAAGCAGAAGAAAGAGGAGGCTGCCTGATCCCATGAAGAAACACAGTCTCAGAAACCCTGCTGGCAAAGGGAGTTAACTGCAAGGTTAGCCGTTTGAAATCACTAGCCGCTCCTTGGGCAAAGTGGAAGCTTTCTACTCCCGGAGAGAATGACAGTCTTGGGGACCCCACACGGGCGGTTCTACTCTGGCCAGGAGGGTCACTATGAGCCGGAAATGACTCGGTGGCCTTCAATTTGGGGTTTAAGAATCACCTGGAAAGTTGATCAACTCTGATGCCTTGTCTCGCCCTCACTGTCAGGAGCTCTGGTGTCCAGGTGGGTGCGTTACAAGCTGGATTGCTAACTGCAAGGTCCATGTAAACATGGTAATATGTATATCCCCTCATATGACTATTGCATTAGATGGTTAGAGACTGTGTGTAAAACATGTTGCTTAATGCCTGACCCTTTGAGTCAACACATGGTGACTACTATTGTGTGAATATTCCCAAGGAATCTATTCTTTCCAAGTTCCATCTGACATAATTTTCCTATTTTTCAGAGCGAGTTGAGTGGGGACTTCTAGAGACCCGCTTAGTAAGATACGCTGCCGGAATGACCCATTTCAGAAAATCAGCCCATCCTAAGGATTTTTTTTAATGCTTTTGTGTTGATACAGGTATGCTAGACTTCAAGAATGGGGCAATTTTAAAATATTTTCCAATAAAGCTAAAGTTCTAGTGCCAAGAAGAACCCCAACCTCTCTTTACTGTGACGGAGTCAGTAGGTACCTAGAGGGACAAGTGCTCTACCTTCAAAACCAAATTGAAGGGCAAGCTGAGAATGCCCAGGACAGCGGAGTGGAGATACTCAAGGTGAGGCCTCTCCTTGCTCCTATGGAAGTCACTTCCTCAGTGGGTTTCCATGTACCATCCATGCTAACTAGTTTCTCTGATGACAACATTTCTATGTTTATAATAGAAGTTGCTCAATGTATGTGGGAGGCGGGAGACAGAGCACTAGAAGCGACGGTGATTACACAACCCATTTTTAAAAAAAGTGACTTAACCATGGGGGCTGGGGGAGGGAGTGTTCTGAAATTGACTGTGATAATGATCGTTCAACGCTTCTTCTTACGATTGAACTAATGAATTGTGTGATGCATGAATTAAGTGCCAATAAAACTATTAAAGAATAAAAACTGCCTATCAGCTTACTATGCCCACTTTTTATCTATTGAGATGCCACCTTCCAGATTTCGCTCTCTGTGTGTATGTGTGTGATTTGTATTTCCCTAATGACTAGGGATATTGAGCATATTTTCATGTGTTTTTTTTACCATCTATCTTCTTTGGAGAAATGTCTGTTTGAATCATTTACCCATTTTCATTAGTTTTTTTTTGTTATGAGTTCTTAAATGCATTCTGGAATATATAATTTGCAGATATTTTCTCCCATAATATGAGTAGGCTTTTTATTTTCTTAACAATACCATTTGATACATAAGAGGTTTTCATTTTATTAATTTTGATGAAGTCTGGTGCTTTTGATGTCATAGCTAAGAATCCATTGCCAAATCCAAGGTCCTAAGATTTAATCCTATGTTTTCTTCTAAGAATGTGTGCACTAAGTGAGGGGCCAGGTAGGAAACTCTACCTCTATTTGCTAACTGCAATCGTAAGGATCAGCATGAGTCTGATCCCAAAATATGGGGTTGGATCCGCTCCTTACTTTCCATGATTTCATCCTCATTACCAGCCAGAGTCGGGCATATTGGCTCACACATTGAATGAACTCATCCTGCACACTGCCAGACAGACAAACGCCAGCCCCTGCTGGTTCTCACTGGTCCGGAGGGTTTGTGAATTAGATGGAATGACACAGAATCTAGCAGAGGGTATAACATACTTCCTACTACAGCTTTCCGATGACCAAGGAGGCTATAAAGGAAGAGATACAAGGGGTGAGATCTGAAAGTGGTGGCAGCCCTGAGCTGCCATGATTCTCTCGGATGCACGGTCACCAACCAAGAAGTTCATCAGAGCTTTGAGGCTCATGTCTGTTATAGTTTCCCCATGTGGCCAAGGTAGATTATTGCATCTATGACTCATTTTTTTCTGTTTGTTTGTTTTATGCTTTATTGTGACTTGGGTGAAGGTTTACAGAGCATATCATGTTTTGCACCCAACAACTGATACACGTTTTATTCTCGACTCATTCCTTGCAATCCCTTTAATATACCATCACTTATCCCACTTTTCTTTCTTCTTTTTTTAAATCGTTTTATTAGGGGCTCATACAACTCCTGTCACAACCCAAACATACATCAATTGTGTAAAGCACATTTGTACATTCATTGCCCTCATCATTCTCAGAACATTTGCTCTCCACCTAAGCCCCTAGCATCAGCTCCTCTTTTTCCCCCTCCCTCCCTGCTCCCCTCTCCCTCACGAACCCTTGATAATTTATAAATTATTATTTTGCCATATCTTTCCCTGTCCAATGTCTCCCTTCACCCACTTTTCTGTTGTCCATCCCCCAGGAAGTAGGTCACATGTAGATCCTTGTAATCGGTTCCCCCTTTGCAGCCCACCCTCCCACCACCCTTCCAGTATCGCCACTCACGCTACTAGTCCTGAAGGGATCATCCACCCTGGATTACCTGTGTTTCCAGTTCCTATCTGTACCAGTGTGTATCCTCTGGTATAGCCAGATTTGTAAGGTTGAATTGGGATCATGATAGTGGGGAAGGAGGAAACATTTAGGAACTAGAGGAATGTTGTGTTTCATCATCGCACCCCGTCCAGCCTGTCTCCTCCCTGAGACCCTTCTGTAAGGGGATGTCCAGTGGCCTACAAATGGGCTTTGGGTCTGCTCTCTGCACTCCTCCCCCCCCCATTCAATATTATAATATTTTTTGTTCTGGTGATGCTTGATACCTGATCCCTTCGACACCGAGTGATCACACATACTGGTGTGCTTCTTCCATGTTGGCTTTGCTGCTTCTGAGCTAGATGACCTCTTGTTTACCTTCAAGCCCTTGAGACCCCAGATACTATATCTTTTGATAACAAGGCACCATCACCTTTCTTCGCCACATTTGCATATACACCCATTTGTCTTCAGCGATTGTATTAGGGAGGTGAGCACACAATGATATGATTTTTTGTTTTTTGATGCCTGATAATTGATCCCTGCGGCACCTTGTGATCACACAGGCTGGTGTGCTTCTTCCATGTTGGCTTTGTTGCTTCTGAGCTAGATGGCTGCTTGTTTATCTTCAAGCCTTTAAGACCCCAGATGCTATATCTTTTGATAGCCGGGCATCATCAGCTTTCTTCACCACATTTGTTTATTTACCCACTTTGTCTTCAGTGGTTGTATCAGGAAGGTGAGTATTATAGAATGCCAATTTAATAGAAGAAAGTATTCATGCATTGAGGGAGTACTTGAGTGGAGGCCCAATGTCCTTCTGCTACTTTAATACTAAACCTATAAATACATGCACATAGATCTATTTCCCCATCCTCACATCCTCATATATAAATATATTTGCATATGTATATGATTTTATTTAGACCTCTATAAATGCCCTTTTCCTCCTAGCTCTTTCCTCTATTTCCTTTGACTTTCCTCTTGTCCCACTATCTTACTCAGGCTTCATTTGGCTTTCAGCAATTTCTCTTGGTTACATTACCCTTGATCATGCCCTACCAGGCCTCCCACACCCTCCTCACCACTGATTTAGATCACTTATTATTCCCTCGTTCCGGGGTTTGTTAGCACCACTACATTTCCCCCCACATCTCCCTCTCCCGTGTCCCCCGGAACTGTCGATCCTATTGTTTTTTGCTCCAGATTGTTCATCCAGCCTATCTTATTTAGACAGACCTGCGGAGATAGTAACATGCACAAAAACAAGACAGAGCACAACCAAGCAACACTATACAACAAAACAACAACAAACCAATTACAAAAAACAAAGCACAACAAGAAAGAAAAGCTTGTAGTTAGTTCAAGGACTGTTTGTTGGCCTTCAGGAGTATTTTCCAGTCCAGTCTGTTGGGGCACCATGCCCTGGCCCCAAAGTCCACCTTCAGCATTCCCTGGAGACCTCGCCACTCTGTTCCCTTGCTGTTCTGTTGCATCCCCCCTTAGTGTTTTGCCTTGGTATGGCAGGATCAGATAGGGTGAAATTCCCACACTGTGTCTCTAGTGTTGTCCCCTGTAGGACTATGGGTCAGTTAGCGACGTCATGTCTCATAGTGGGGCCGGCCATGTGGTCCTCTATGTGGACTGGGTGCTCTAATCAGGAACATCATCCTCAAGGCTTGGTGGGCCAGGATGTGCTCCACACACTCTTCCTCCCCGTTCACCTGCTCCCGTGTGCTCTGATCAGATTCAATGCCGGCCTTTGAAATAAATTCTTCTAGGGGGAGGGGCAGGCATCCATGTAGTAGTTGGGATTGGGGCCGGCCCCTCAAACCTCTCCACTGGGTCCCTACTCCACACCGGCATGTTTCATTCACATCTTGGAGCACTGGGGTGAAGTCTGGTCCCTCTTTCCCTGTGGAGACATAAACAATAACCTTCCCCTTGGGTGGGTTAGTGCCCTGTGCCCCTGCTACCCATTTCTTTTTTTTCTTTTTAGGGTCTTTTTTTCTTTTTTTACATTTTATTAGGGACTCATACAACTCTTATCACAATCCATACATATACATACATCAATTGTATAAAGCACATCCATACATTCCCTGCCCCAATCATTCTCAAAGCATTTGCTCTCCACTTAAGCCCTTTGCATCAGGTCCTCTTTTTGCTACCCATTTCTTTAAAAAAAATTGTTTTCCTTTCCCCATCTCCATTTTAGTGGTCTACCATGTGTATCTCTGTATTTAGTCTGGTCCCTGCCATCCTACCTGCTCCTCACCCCAGGAATATTTGTATACAGTAGCTTTTTCCCGATGCCCCTTTTGCATTGTTTTAAAAAGCTTACCTCAGCGGACTCATGTTGTACTTGGCTTACTTCGCTTAGCATGGTTTCCTCCAGTTCTTCCCATGCAGCAATGTGCTTCATATGTTCATCACTGCTTTTTAGCGATGCATACCACAGCTTTTTAATCCACTTGTCAGTTGATGGAAATTTGGGTTGTTTCCAACTCTTTGCAATTGTGAACTGTGCCGCAATGATCATTGGAGCACAGATGTCTGGCCTTGGTTTGTTTCTTGCCTCTTCTGGGTATATGCTCAGTAAGGGGATTGCTGGGTCATATGGTAGCTCAATTTCCATCTGTTTTAAATATTGCCAGATTGATTTCCATTGTGGCTGTACATACTTACAGGTCCACTAGCATTGGATAAGCGTTCCTGTCTCCCCACGGCCCCTCCAACACTTGTTGCTTTCTTATTCTTTTAATTGGGGTGTCTTTGCAGGTATTAGGTAGTACCTCATTGTTGTTTTAATTTGCATTTCTCTTTTGGCTAAAGATTGGAAACATTTTCTCATATGGTTGTTGGCCATTCAGATTTCTACCTCTGTGAAACTTCAGTTCAGATCCTTTGCCCACCTCTTCAGTGGGCAATTAGATTTTTTTTCTTTTTGGAAGCTAGCAGAGTATTGTAGACTTTAGTAATAAGGCTTTTGTCTGATGTGTCATTGCTAAAGATATTTTCCTAGTCTGTGGTCTCTCTTATTACTCTCTTGGTGAATTACTTCAATGTACACAGGTATTTTATCTTCAATATATCCCATTTGTCAATTTGTGCCTCCTCTGTGCTTGAGTCCTTTCCTATTTCTGGTAGCCTATGTTCTCAAGTTGGTCCCAATTCCCTCATTGATGCCCCTAATAGTTTATGGTTTAACTTCAAGGTCTGTGATCCACCTTGAGTTTATTCTTGGGCATGGAGTGAGATAAGGGTCTTCCTTCATTTTCTGCAGGTAAATATCCTTTTTTTTTCCCCAGCACCACTTGTTAAAGAGGGCATCTGCTTCCCATTGGATATTTTTGGGGCCTTTATCAAGATCGGTTGTCTTTATGCTGATGATTTTATTTCTGGGTTTTCAGTTCTTTTCCATTGGTCTGAGTATCTGTCATTGTACCAATACCATGCGGTTTTGAGAACTGTGGCTGTATAGTATGTGCCAAAGTCAGGTAAAGCAAGCCCTCCCACGGTGTCCTTCTTCTTGAGGAGTTCTCTGCTAATTCTGGGCTTCTTCCCTCTCCATATGAAGTTGGTAATCAGTTTTTCCATTTCTTTGAAGAAAGATGAGGGTAAGTGTATCAGGATTGCATTAAACTTATATAGTGCCTTTGGCAGAACAGACATCCTGATTATATTGAGTCTTTCAATCCACGAGCATGGGATATTCTTCCATTTGTTGAGGTCGCTCTTGGTTTCTTGTAATAGTGTTCTGTAGTTTCCCCCATATGAATCTTTTGTTCTTCTAGTCAGGTATTTCCCTAAGTATTTCAATTAGTATTTGGCTATTGTGAAGGGTACCACTTTTTGGATCTCCTTTTCTGTGGTCTTATCTGATGTGTAAAGCAGTCCGATGGACTTCTGTTTATTGATCTTGTATCCTACCACTCTGCCAAACTCCTCTATTGCTTCCAGTACTCCCGATGTGGAGCTTTTGGGATTTTCCATATATAAAATTATATCACCTGCAAATAATGATAGCTTCACCTCTTCCTTCCCCAGACAAATACCTTTGATGTCTTTTCTTTGCCTTATGCTGTTAGCTATAACCTCCAGCACGATATTAAATAAGAGTGGGGACAAGGGGCATCCTTGTCTTGTTCACTTTTTCAGTGGGATTTTGTTAGTCTTTTCTCCATTGAGTACCACGTCTGTTGGTTTTTCATATATAGCTTGAATTGTCTTGAGGAACTTTCCTTCCATTCCTATCTTCTCTAGTGTCTTAAACAGGAATTGGGGTTGGATGTTGTCAAATGCTTTTTCTGCATCTATCGATATTGTCATGTGGTTCTTATAGTTTTTCATGTCAATGTAATGAATAATACTAATGGTCTTTCGTATATTGAACCATCCCTGCATCCCGAGTATGAATCCCACTTGGTCATGGTGAATTATTTGATTTATATACTTTTGTATTCTTTTGGCTAGTATTGTGTTAAGAATTCTTGCATCAATGTGTATTAGGGATATTGGTCTGTAATTACCAATTCTTGTGGGATCCTTGACTGGCTTTGGTATTAGAGTTATACTAGCTTAATAAAAGGAGTTTGGGAGATTGCCGTCTTTTTCTATGTTCTGGGAGAGTCTGTGTAGGATTGGCGTTAGTTCTTCCCTAAATGCTTGGTCACATTCTCCAGTGAAGCCATCTGGTCCAGGTAATTTTTTTTATTGGTAATCCCTTGATAACCTTG
This sequence comes from Tenrec ecaudatus, assembly GCF_050624435.1. Classification (NCBI taxonomy): domain Eukaryota; kingdom Metazoa; phylum Chordata; class Mammalia; order Afrosoricida; family Tenrecidae; genus Tenrec; species Tenrec ecaudatus. The sequence continues at coordinate 179,879,518 of NC_134530.1, read as the reverse complement.
TCTATTTCTTTTATTGCTATGGGTCTGTTTATATTCTTGACATCCATCAAGGATAGTTTAGGGAGGAATTGCTTTTCCAAGAAATTGTTCATGTCTTCTAAGTTGTTGAATTCGTTGGAGTACAGTCCTTCGCAGTACTGTGTAACTATCCTTTTGATTTCATTAGGGTCTGTTGTAATGTCCCCTCTTTCATGCCTTATTCTTGCTATTGAAATTTGTTCCCTCCTTTCTTTGGTTAAGTTTGCCAATGGTCTGTCGATTCTGTTTATCCTTTCAAAGAACCAACTTTTAGCAGTATTAACTTTTTCCATGGTTTTCTTATTTTCCCTCTCCTGAATATCAGCCCTGATTTTTTATTATTCTTTTGCTATTAGTAGAATTGTCCAGCCGACTCTGCTCTAGTTGTTGTAAATTTTGTGCCAGCATATCAGTCATGAGTCTCTCTTCCCTTCTTAGTTGTGCATGTATTGCTATGAAACTTCCTCTGATAACAGCCTTTGCCTGGTCACATAGGTTTTGGTACATTGTGCTCTCATTCTCACTGGTTTCTAGAAATTTCCTAATTTCATCTCTGTTCTGTGCCAGTACGCATTCCTTTTGTAATAGACAGTTATTCATCCTCCAATTGCTTGCTCTTGTTTTCTTTGTCTTCCTTTTGTTTATTTCCAGCCTTATGGCACAGTGGCCAGAGAGAGAGGTCTGTATGATATCAATGTGCTTAAGTTTATGTAGATTCGCCTTATGCCCCAGCATGTGGTCTATCTTCGAATATGTGCCATGTGGACTTGAAAAGAATGTGATTTTTTTTTTGTATTTGGATGAAAAGCTTTGTAAATATCTATCAGGTCAAATCATCTAATTGTAGTGTTTAGATCTCTAGCCTCCTTGTTGAGTTTCTTTTCCTGTGTTCTATCTTTCTCAGAGATCTGTGAATTGAAGTCACCCACTATAATTATTCAGGTTGTGGTTTCTTTTTTCATCTTTTGGAGTGTTTGGTTGATGTATTTAGCTGGTCTCTCATTCGGGGAATGTGTGTTTACAATGCTTAGTGGTTCTTTGTCTACCATTCCTTTGACCATTATATAGTGTCCCTCCTTCTCTCTTTTTATGGTTTGCCCTTTGATGTCAGTTTTAGTCAAGATTAGGATTGCAACCCCTGCTGTTTTTGAATTGCTGTTTGCTTGGTACGCCTTTCTCCAGCCTTTGATTCTCAGCCTATTTTTGTCTGTAGCCTTGAGATGTGTCTCCTGTAGGCCGCAGTTTGATGGGTGTGTTTTCTAAGCCAGTCTGCTAGTCTCAGTCTTTTAATGCCTGAGTTCAGGTCAGTGATATTCAGGGTTATTATCTCCATCTGCAGACTCTGTGATGTCATCTTATACCTTCTGTATTGGGTGTTTTCCTACCATCTTTTCTCATTAGTGTGCTGTTTGTGCGTGTGTACGTGTGTGTGTGTGTTTCATTCTTGACTTCTTTCTACCCTTAAGCCAATGCTATCTTGGTATCTGTTTTCTCTTTGTTGCCCTCTGGGTGAGGTTGTTCTATGTGGTGGTCTCTTATTTATGCTTGATGAGTCTTGTTCTTCTGCCCATATTGGGTCAGCAAGGATCTTTTGCAAGGCTGGGTTTCTTCTGACGCATTCTTTGAGTTTTTCCTTGTCTGGGACGACTCTTACTTCTCCATCTATCTTAATGGATAATTTGGCGGGGTAGAGTATTCTTGGGATTGCGTTGTTTTCCTTCAATTTTTGGAATGTTACTCCACGCTCTCCTCTTCTTCATAGTTTCTGCTGAAAGGTCTGAGCATATTATTATTTGGGAACCTTATAAGTTCCTAGCTGCTTTCATGATTTTCTCCTTTTCCTCAAAGTTGGATAGTTTAACTATTATGTGTCTTGGTGATTTCTTCTTGGGATTAAGTCTAGCTGGAATTCTTTCATCTCCTTGAATGGTTGCCTGGTTTTCATTCATTAAGTTGGGGAAGTTTTGCTCCAAGAATTTTCTCACTATTGTTGCAGATGACTTCTTTGTTGTGTCTTTCTCCGGTAAACCAATAATTGTAATGTTGTTCTGCTTCATAGCATCAGACATACCTCTTAGGTTTTCTTCAGCTTCTCTGATGATCTTATTAGATTTTTGTTCGCAGTTATGAAAGTCGGCTTGGCTGTCCTCCAAGCCACTGATGCATTTGTCTGCTTTCTCTAGTTGATTCTTGGGGTCCATGTTTCTGCTACTCGTTTTTGTTATCTCCTCCCTAAGCTCCTGTATTTCCCTTTGGTGTATGGCCTTTATCTCGTCTATCATTTCAAGCTTGTTCTGTATTGTTACCCTCATATCCTGTATGACTCCAAGCATTTCTTTCTGTGGCAGCTCAATGTCTGCTTCTTCTGTGCGTGTCGTTTTGTTCAGACATCTTCTGCCATCGCCCTTTGCTTCTCCTGTTTTTTTGTTGACATTGTTGGGGCGGATGGCTGTTTGCATTGCACTGTTTTAGAGGAACCAGGTGCCATTTTCCAGGGAGTCGAAGTACACTGGCTCTCTCTGGGAGACTTGTAGAATGCTACTTCGAACTGCCTACAGCTAATTTCACTATGGAATTAATCTACCACTTTATCCTCCTGTGGCTTCCCTCTCAGGGGAGTGCCCCAGAAGACTGGTGGGTTGCCAGTTGGTGAAGGTTGGGCAGAGGTTCCTGCAGCAGCTTGGAAGGTTGACAAGTGTTGGCCAAGCTGTCTTAGGCCCCCAGACACACAGGCAGGAATTCCCTGGTAAGAAGCTGGGCTGAGTATCCCCTGGTGGATGTCTGCAGGGCTTTCCCCAGTCTCCAGTTAGCTTCACAGGGTGGAGCTCACCTAGCTGGGTGTGGCACAGGCGTAAATGCCCTAGGCAAAGAGGAGTGTTCTGGAGGTCAGCAGTGGAGTGTGAGAGAACAGGAAAGAGACAGAGGTGGGGGAAATTTTTCAAAGTAAGCCTGCTGAGACTGTGTGGGGATATAGAGAAGAGAGGGAAACAAAAGTAACACTATAACTGAACCCCAATCCCTGTCGTGGAACTTCAAGGGTTTAATCCCTCCCCTGAGGTGGTGGCAAGCTGTGGCTAGTTGAGAAAAAGCCCCTGCGCAGCCCTCCAAGACTGTGGGGAAATAGAGAGAAGAGAGGGAAACAAAAGTAGCAAAGTGGCTGAAACCTTCTCCTTGCCCATGGAGCTGCAAGGGTTTAGTTCCTGCCCTGAGGCTTTGGCAAACTGTGGTTATGTTGAGATTAAGCCTCCACGTGGGCTCCAAATGGTCCCAGCTCAGGCAGAGATATTGGCGAGGCTAAAGTCAAGCCCTAACTAGCCTCCATGGTGGTAAGCCAAAAGCCCCAAGCCCCTCAAAATCTTGTGGGTCTGTGCCTACTTATCTTTATGACGCTCCTCCTGTGGTCCAGCAGTGTTGAATTTCCCTCTAAGCAACTCTCTTGGGCTGAATTCTGCAGAGTCCTTCTGGTATGTGTTACTCTGTGGCCATCTTCCCGGAAGTCTCCTATCCCACTTCTTTCATCTATTTCCTGTTTCCATTCTTTCTTCTTTCCTAACCCTCTGCCCTTAGGTAAATGCTGTATTTTTTAAAATCTTAAATTGTTGATCATTTTAACCTGGCATAATAAGTTCAGTTCCAAGCCTGAAGGGTGGCTAAGGGCCACAATCTTGGCGGGCCCAGCAGTCTTTCTCTATCTGACCAATAAGCCTGATGTCATGATTTTAAGTTCTACTCTGCATTTTCCTCCCACTCTATCCAGGACCCTACAATATAGGCCTTTTCAGAGTAGTTGGTACTGGTAGCTGGGCGCACCATCTAGTTCTCTGTCCATGAGTCCACTGAGCTAATTGTGTCCATAGGACTCATTTCCTCCAGAAAATGAGAGGCCAATGTTTTCACCTTAGCTGGCTGATCCTGATCTTTTAAAACCCCAGTCACTAATCCCCAGAGTAGACCGAGAACATTCTCTTTGTGAAATATGCTATGCCAATTGAACTTTACTCCCCCTGAGCCCCCAGTTCAATGACTTATTTCTTCAAGATGTTTGGTTATGGCTGAGATGCTTTCATGACTTTGCCCTTAGTATGCTCCACCATATTCCTATATATATTTGCAACAAAGACACGTCCACATAGTCTCTGTCCAGCCTATCTGACTTCTCACTTTCTCTCCTACACTCATTCGGTCTGTGTGTCTATCCAAGCACCTATTTGTAGGTCACAATTATTACAGAATTGTGTATTTAACAATGTTTGCCTCTGTTGCCTTTAACTCTTGCAGAACTTCCTGCCTCCATCATTTTTCCTAATCTTCCTCTTTATGTTACCTTTCCCTTTACCAAGCAAACATTCATCTTCCCTCCAGACCAGTGGTTCTCAATCTTCCAAATGCCATGACCCTTTAATATAGTTCATGTTGTGATGAGCCCCCCAACCATAAAGTGATTTTTGTTGTTACTCCATAACAGTAGTTTTGCTACTGTTATGAACCAGGCAACCCCTGTGAAAGGGTTGTTGAACCCCCAAAGGGGTTGCGCCCCACAGATTGAGAACCACTGCTCTAGACCATGACTTTCCCTCCCTTTCTTCCTCTCCTCCCCTGTTAATCATCATTAAAAAAAAGTTTCTTCTAGTGTGAAAACTGCTTCTTGACTTTTTCTAATAGCAGGCTTATACAGTGTGTCTGATTGTGACAGCATGACTCTCAAGATTTAGGTAACAGCTCGAAAGGACTGAGAACCAACGCTAAATAGCTTTCTGCAAGGTATTTTCACACTGTGAAATATAATGGTGTTAGCTTCTGTATTTCAGTAGTTGGTCCATTTTAGCTTTTGTGATTTGTGTGGGGAAAGGTCCAACTTTGCTCTTTTGCATGTGTGTATCCATATATCTTAGCACCATCTTTTGACAAGACAATGCTTTCCTCCATTGAGTGGTCTTGGCACCCAGAAAAGAGTTTTTAACCATTTTATGCATGCTCTCATTTATTTAATGATTCTTTTTTTTCTTTCCAAATACCAGATACCTTACATATAACAAGTGAGCTGGAAGCCCTATTACTTTTAAATATCTGTTGAGGACTAATAAAGATACACCTCACTTTTAGCCAACTTCATGTATGAAAATCCAGATAAATAAATTAGCAGGTGATTCAAAGAAATCACATTTTTATTTGCTGATAAAACTCAACCATCCCCAAACAGTGTAGCTTACAATATAGTAGATGCTATTGGGATGGCAGCAAAAATGAGCAAAGCACAATCTTTCCACTGAAGTCGTTTGTGATTTATTGGAATTCCAAGACAGGGTGAGGGGAGAGGGAGCCATCGTGAGATGTAAAACTGTTTAAGAACAAAAACGTACAGTCAAACTTTGCATCATCTGCTGCAAACAAACTCTTTAAAGTGTTGAAAAGCAAAGCTGTCACTTGGAGGACTAAGGTGCACCCGATCTAAGCCAGGGCATTTTTAATCACTTCATATGGAAAAGCTGTACAGCGATTAAGGAAGTTGACATAAGAATTGGTGTCTCTGAATTGAATGGTGGTGAGGATTACTGAATAGCCATGCTATGGACCGCCAGACCAAAGAACAAATCTGTCTTCGAAGAAGTACAACCAGAATGGATAGTCCTTCGAAGTTAGGGTGGTGGAACCTCTGTCTCATATGCTTTGGACGTATCCTCAGGAGGGAACAGTCAGGACATCATGCTTGGTAAAGGGGACAGTCAGAGAAAAGAAACACAACAAGATAGATTGACACAGTGGTTACAACGTTGGACCCATAAGTCCAATGAGTATAAGGATGGCACAGGACCAGGAAGTGTTTTATTCTATTGTGTACAGGATCACTGTGAGTTGGAACCAACACTATGGTTCCCAACAACAACAAACTTCCACAGTACATGGACAGAGCATTTTCTTCTACAAAGAAGATGTGTGAGTTATTGAGTGAATGGATGATCTGCTCAATAGTTATGTATCAGGTTAGTCAGTAAGACATGGTTTTTGTTTCCTTTTCTATGATATGGAAATAACTGTAATAAAACTGTAGACATTATTTTGTTGACTACTGTATTAGACTAGGTGTCCTCATTAAACAAGCAAGAAGCATATATGCAATAGAAAGAACTTGATATCAAGAAAAAATGTGTATCAGGAAAGTGGCCCACATAGCTACAGAGTGGGCAAGCCCAGTCCCACTGAAGAACCAGGCCAATGTAGACAGAGTCAACAGAGTTGAGTGCATTCAAGGCAGAGAACATGGAAGGCTGGTGACAGCTCTAAAGGGTCAGTGGGCCACAGGGTGGCTAGAGGCCCCAATGCCAGAAGGCCAGATGCAGGAATCGGACTGGCAGGAAGTGGAGGAGGGCTCTTCACCGTATCTGGGAAGATATCAAATAGGCCACACCCCCAAGGAGCCATCCTCAGTCTTTGAGCTGAATGAGAGGTTGCCAAGTTGAAATAAGGTCTAACTGTCCCAACCAACAAGTTAGCAAAACCCGCAAAAAAGACACATTCATGCTCTGGAGAAGCCTAATATAGTTTTCAGAAAACATTCTGGCAATATGTGTAAATATTTTGAACATGTGCACCTTACTTGGCCCAAAGATCCTCGCTCAGGAATTATCCTAAAGAAATAATCAGATGACAAACAAAAATGGATCTTAACTGAAGTTGATCTCAGTCTTTATCATATTGTCAGGCCCATTCTGTCATACTACGTCCCTTATCTGGGTCCAGTTAGTATTTGAGCTTGTGAGCTCTGGTATATATATATATTGGAAAATGTTTCCAAAACTATATTAATTGAAGAAAAATGTGACCTCCTTGTGTGACTAGTGTGTTTCCACTTGTGTTAGGAGTGTGGTGCATGTGTGTTTGTGTATATGATAGCGAGATAAAAATATGGGAGACCATGTGCCCATATATTAAAAATGTTTATTTCTAGATGCTAGAAGAAAACTTAGTCTTATTTTCTTTTGATGAATCTGATATGGGAGATTGATGAACCCTCCCATATCAGATTCCTGGCTTGGAAGGATTATGGGGGCTATTTCACATGACATTTATAGCCTTATTTGTACTTCTTGCCATGCATCTCTGAAATATATCTTCTTCCTTGATTGCTTTTATCCTCAAAATGTTCCCAAATCATCTATAGAAGAGATAGCCTTGCGGTCAAGGACCCCTGGTGATTCAGGCGTATGATTTTTGTCTTTGGAAAAACAGAACCTGGAGCGCATGGTGGCTCAAAATGCCACTGGCCCTGTCTTCTACCCGAGGTTCTACCACCTGATGGCTTATATCTGCATCCTCATGGGAGATGGGGTGAACTGTGACTTCTTTCTGACCTCAGCCCTACAGCTTTCTGAAATCCATGGCAACATGCTGGAGAAACATTGGCTGATCATCAGCAAAGTACGTGCCGTTCCCTGCTAGGGAGGCTCTCTCTCTTCCAAGGAAGCCCCACATACTCCACTGCCTGACTGGGTTTCAGCAGGCATGGAAGGTCATCCCAGTCCTTTTGGACTGTCACTGAAAGTGGGGACATGTTCATGTTCCAGTTGGTGAGCCTTTGAGTGACCATGGACTCGCCCCCTCCTCTACATTCCTACCTCCTCTTGTATCTGTGACCATTTTCCTCTTGTTTGCATATCTTTTATCCTCTCAAGAATGCGAACTCTAAGAAGGCAAAAAAAAAAAAAAACCCCAAACAACACTTATTTGTTAAATAAGCAAATGAACGTTCAAGGCCTCCTGTTCATTTAAAGATTCACATAAAGGGGCCCTGGTGGCGTAATGGGTTAATAGTTCAGCAGCTAAAGGAAAGGTCAGCTGTAGAAACCGCTGCTTCCTATTCACAGGCTCAGAAGTCCACGGGCAATTCTACCCTGTCCTGTAGGATCTCTATAAATTGGAACTGACTCAATGGCCATGAGCTTTCAGTGTCTGCACCCCATTTCATTGTCTGTGGGTTCTCATGCTTTTACAAGCTCAAGGCTATTTTAGCATATATGGTATTGAACCAGTCTTGAACTACACAAGGCAAGGGGCACTAAGTAACGCTTAGTTCTCTTTCCCTCCTCTCAGGAATGGTGGTACTCCGGCTCTGAGTCCACGGAAGACCAGTGGCTGCAAACAATCCTGGGCTTTCCCACGTGGGATAAAATTGTATCAGGCAAGGTAAACATACAGGACCTCCATAAAAACAAATTCCTGATGAAAATCAATATCCTGGACAACCCTTTCTAGCATTTCATGAGCGAGAAGAAATGTTTCTGTGACATCCTCACCTGCTGGTCACCATCCCTCAGCCTTTCTCAGAGGCTGACACTCTCCAGGTTCCTGCGTCCTCGCTCCTGTTTCACGCACAGCCACGCTCGTTTCTCCTTCCCGGAGGCCTGGGGAGGGCCCCCCAGGGTTGGGCTTCACTCGCTCTTAAAACCGGTTCTCTTTCATGTCCTGTGGGTTTCACTTGGCCTTTGTTCCAGCTGATGCAAACTAGTATTAAACGGAGAAGCATGCATGCCAAGATGAAGATAATGTACATCTTTAAAAAAAGATGGTGTACAACAGATACATTGCTAGTTAATGCATTAAACTGAAAATGTTTCTTTTTAAATGTCCAGTTGTGGTATGTTTTGCACATAGCACAGTAGAGATGGGATTAAAACACGGTCTTTGTCATCAAGAAGTTTGTGATTGGAAGCCAAAAAAAACAAAAACAAAAAAAACCCTTTTTATTGCCAATTGGGCAAAAGTTTACGCAGCAATTTCCTGTTCTAGTCACCAATTCATGCACATCGGTTCGTGTCACTGATTGCAAGCCTCTTCAACCCTGAATTCCATGCTTCTTTCCTAACCCGCTGGCCTCCTGAACTTTGCCCCTGGGGATCCTGCCCTGTTGATTTTGGTCTAAGATGTGTTTACTTCTCGACTGTGACTGTTCATCTCATTGACCTGCCTGTTGTCTGGCTGGAGATTGAACAAAGGTTAGCTAAATTTGAGATCGGGAGGAAGACTAAAGGCCATCATCTCAGCAGTTCCATCAGTCTGTGTGTCATAGTCCATTAAGATGGCCCTTCTAGCCATACTTCCTTAGGTGACAGATTAGACTCCTGGACGTTATGCTCCTGTGGCTGTAGTCTCATGCTGGAGGACGTACTCTGCCAATGGACAGGGGAGGGGGATTAAGACTGGACCTAAGTAAAGGGGATGAATCAAGTCACCCCTGTGTTCCCTTGATGACATCTTGAAGACCACGCCTTAGTACCTGCTGTGAACCAGGTCACACCCTTTGTTTTCCTTGAGTTTAAAATGGTGCTGCCACACTGTCCTAAAAACACGTTATCTCACCTGGAAAGCCGGCCCGTATTACCTGACTGAGCTTTGGTAGAAGCAAGAAGACCTGCTGTGACTTGGATATTTGGGGCTTCTGGCTCCGGACCCTGCATTGGGTCCCCCTTGCCTGACCTTTGGATTTGGGACTGAATAGCACCTACACCACATGAGAACTTTCCTCAAAGTGTCCTGAGTGTCTGTGGGACTTTGCAGCAAATCGTCGTAGAACCCGGGGACACAAGGAAAGATCCTCAAGGGAGGAGTGGGTGGGGGTGGGGTGGGGTGGGCTGGAGTAGAACAGCATCTTGAAAGAGTTGGACTTTGGGGACATCTCCAACTCTTTGCGATTAGTCTGGTATTAATTCTTCTAAAAGAGATGGTTACCAGTGTCTATTCAGGCAGGAAGCCTGCTGGCCAGTTTCATGATTGTTGGTTCTGTTCCATCGATTTCTCTCACTCTAACCAAGACCTTCTCATGTCATTTGCGTCACAGTGGTCAGCAGTGGTACTGGTGCGCCACCTAGTGCACAGGGCTTCAGGGCCTGGAGGCTCAAGTCGACGTGATCAGTCAGTTCTTTCAACTAATTTTCCATGTTTATTTTTTGTTGTGTTTTTTATTTTCCTTCTCTTTGCTCCAGACAGGGAGGAGCCAATAGTTGCACCTCAAATGGTTGCTCCTAAGCTTTTTAAGGCCCCACTCACTACTCCCCAGGAGCCCTAGTGGTTATGCATTGAGCTGCTAACCAAGAGGTCACCAGTTCCAAACCACCAGCTTCTTCGTGAGAGAAAGATGAGGCTCTCTTCTTCTATAAAGAGTTACAGTCTGGGAAACCCACAGGGGAAGTTCTACCCTCCCCTACAGGGTCACCGTGAGTCAGAATCGGCTCCGTGGCAGTGAGTTTGGTTTGGAGTCGCACTACTCATCAAAATTAGGTGTTTTCTTTGTGGGCCACATTGTACCAGTTGACCTTGCTGTCTCCTGAGACTATGACCCTGAACTCCCAGGTTCATTCCCTCAAGGATTTTGGTTATGAGTAAGACGTTTTCATAACTTTGCCCCTATATCCATGGATATATTTGCCCGATGTGCATTATGGAAAGACATCCTCTCTCAAACCTATATGTGTTTGTAGGAATAGTCTCATTCTCCTTCCCATACCTATATCCACTCATAGATTATTGTTATTACTGTTAGCGCAGGATTGTGCATATAATAATATTGATCTCTGTTGCTTTGATGCCCACAGCATATTGCCTTCCCCTGCATCCCAGTGAGAGCCAGTCTGGGGCAGAAGGCGTTACGTGTTGGGGTGCTAACCAAAGGGTCCACACTTTGACTTCCCTGGTGCCTCCACCGGGGAAAGGGGAAAGATGAGTCCTTTTGTTCTCATAAAAGATTTACAGTTGCTATGAATCAGAACCAGCTGGTTGGCAGTGAAGGGTTTTTTTCCCCTTTAATTTACCTAAGTTAATGTGTCTACACATGTGATGTACCTTCTCCTGTCCTCCATCTCTGATACTCTTCCAATAAGGGTTCTTCTGTGTGTAAATCTTTTCTTGACTTTGTACAGTAGTGTGCTCATGTGATTGTGGCTATCTATGAGCTTCCTGCTCTGGCTTGTGACTCAATCTATCTCATGGAGGTTCCTCCCTTTTCACTGCTCCTCCATGTTTCAAGCATGATGTCCTTTCCCAGGGACTGGTCTCTCCTGGTAACGTGGGCAGAGCATGTGAGACAAAGTATTGCCATCCGCTCTTCTAGGGGCATCCTGATTGGACATCTACCCAGACAGATTGGCTTGTTCTTCTGGAAGCTCAGGGTCCCCTCAACGTTCTTTGCCGGCACCGGGATTCGGTTCTTTGGTTTTCCATGTTCACCTTTCAGCTTTCACATGCATAGGAGGTGATTGAAAATACCCGGGCATGTGCCACCCACCCTGCTCATCACAGTGACATCTCTGCTTTGCTAAAAAAAGAAGAAGAAAACTTCAAAAGACAGCAAAACCTCTTTTCATTGTGAATTGCATGAAAGTTTACGGAGCAGATTAGTTTTGTTTCCTTTAACTGCTTGTAATCCTTCTAACGTAACACCACCTGTCCCATCTCCTCCCTGTGTTTCCTGTTCCCATTCCTCCTCCTTCTGAGTGTTGTCCTGGGGTCAGCGCTGCCCTTGGTATCTTGAATGGTTGGTTATTCTACGGTGTGCATCCCTCACTAGCGTTACTGTCCCCGTATAGGTCTGTCGTTTGACTGAAAATTGAGCCACTTGGGTGAGTTCATTTCCAGATGGAAGGGTGATGAAGAGCTGTAGTCCTGGGGTGCTGCCACTTTCTGTTCGACCAATAAGCCTGATCTTTCTATGATTGTGAGCTTTGTGCCATCTCCCTCACCCCACCCCCACCCCATACCTTCTACCCAAGATCTTCTAGTGTGATCCCTTTCGGAGGAATAGGAAGTGGGTTCTGGGCACCATATAGTTCTTCTGGTCTCAGGGCTGAGGAGACTGATGACATCTTTGGTTTTTAAGGGTTTTCAGGACTTCCATACAAATCACTAGCATGCGAGGGGAAGACGTGGCTCAGGAAAAAGCTGGGGCTGGCCGATCACTCTTCCAGCACCCATCCTCCAACACTTAAGAACCGTCTTTCATTTTATTTTATCAACTAACCCAGTGAAGGAACCCTGGTGGCACAGTGGATTAAGCATCTCGCTGCTAACAGACATGAAGAGCGTTCCAGTCGACCAGCCGTGCTGCTTCTTTTAAGATTGCCCGCCTGTGGGGCAGGGAGGGCCACTTTGTGTTGACACGAGTTGGCACCGACTCACTGGCAGTCTGTGGGTGAACAAAGCAACAGCAAGCACTGAGCAGGGTCAGACGAGATAGACAAGCAGACGATGGAAGCGCAGGGGCCTCACTCCGTGGAGACTGATGCATGAAGGTGAAGACAGAGCAAGGGGTGGGAAAGGAGAGGATGTAATGCTCAGATTGTGCATTCCCTCCCTCCAAATCAAGAGGCTCAGGCACCAGCCTCTAAAGGGACCTGAACTTGGTTTCTTGTGCTGACTCTCCATGTGGCCTTGGCAAGGCCCATTTTCTGTGTCCTCACCTGTGAAATAAGGTCACCTTTCTCCTCTGCAGGCTATGAGTCTGTATCCCAGGGACAGGAATTGAGCCAGATAGTAGCACTGGATCTTCGCTGAGGCCACAGTCCTGGAAACTATTTCTGGTCAAGCTCTCCAAGCTCTGGCCTTCCGACCGGCAGACTCTGCTCTTTAGCGCCCCCAGCAGTTCTCCTTGTTACCTGCAGGCACAAGCCAGAAAGGCCTTCTCAGGAGCTTCAGCTGACAAAGAAACGAGGTGGCTTCAGAATGTCCGGGGTGAGGGGTGGAGGTGGGTCGGGAATCAGTGATCTTTTCACTCCATTGTCCCCAGAACTTTGTAACCCCCTTCACCTTCTGGCTAGAATTTCTTTTAAATGAAGGCAGATGTAGACAGTCCCTGAGGATTTTAGGAGAAGAGAGACAGAGAAGTGATGAACTACCATTTCCTTTTTTAAAAAACAAAACATGAGCCTTTGAACTCCGCAACAGACCTAAGAATATTCCCAGAGCAGGGGCTCTCTTGTTTCTTTTCTCTCTCCAGCATGGTATCTGGAGACATGAAAGGTACCCCCTCCCCCCCCCCAAAAAGGATTTTTTTTCAAAGCTCTGTATTTAAATTTTTTTGGACAAACTTGTCACCTTTAATGTACTCTCCATTACACTTAATACATCTATCAAGTCTGTGATTCCATTCTGGGAAACATTTTTCAAACTCATCTGTTTAGATGGCTGACAGCACCTCCCTCATTTTTTCCTTCACCTCTTCTATGTCAGCAATTCACTGTCCTTTCATGTCCCTCTGCATTCGTGGAAACAGAAGTCGCACAGAGTGAGGTCAGGTAAGTAAGGTAGGTAGGGCAAGAGACGCATGCTGGGTTTTTTGGTCAAAAACTGGTGCACCGAGGTAGCTGTGTGAGCCGGTACATTGTCATAGTGGCAATCCAGTCCCCCGTCTGCCACAAATTAGGCCTTTTTGGTTGCACACCATTAGGCTCTCTTTTCAGAATCTCTAAATAGAAAGCTTGATTAACAGTCTGACCTTATGGAACGAACTCCAAATGCACCATCCCCCTCACATAAACAAACAAATGAGCATCGTCTTGATCCTTGATTTTACTTGATGAGCTTTTTTGGGTGAAGTTGCATCTTCCACTGGCTCGATTGATGTTTGGTTTGGGGGTTGTAAGAGTAGCACATGTCTCATCACCAGTAATGACAAAAAACGTCTGGGTCTCTTCGAAGCTGTTCTTTCAAAGCACGACATGTTTCCACTCAACACTCTTTTTCCTGCTCAGTTAGAACCCGAGACACAAATTTTGCTGCCATCCTTCTCATTCCCAAATTTCCCATTAAAATTCACTAAACCGAGCTCCAGTGTAGTTTAGATAACATCCCCTCTCCAGTGGTCTGTTATGGGTCTTCAAGCACAAGTGCATAAATTTTGTCAACATTTCCATCTGTTCGGGAAGTTGATGGACGTCCAGAATGAAGACTGTCATCAATCAACATTTCACCTTTTTTGAAACAAGTAAACCACTCATACTTTGAGTTTTTCCCATACTGCTGTCCTTGTAATCTGTGTTCAACATCACAATAGTTTCTGCGGCATTTTCCCCAAGCAGGAAACAAAATTTTACGGCTGCATGCTATTCTCTTAAATTGGCCATCACAAGAAACGAGGTTCAAGCGAAACTGCTTTTATGAAAACATTCACTGTGACCGGAGAGAGCCTTCCCAGGCAATGCCACTGGGTGCACTCAGAGCAAGTTGCTCAATGCTTGCCTCGCAGGAAAAAATGCATACTACAAAAGCTCCGCTCTGCCCAGCGCAATTTTGGGGGAAGGGTACCGTCTCGAATACTAAGTGCTCAGGAAGTGTTTGAGGATTAGTGTTTGAGGATTAAAGAACACTTGACAATTCCGTGTATTAACTCACAGGCACCCTTAGAAATAGGAGCTGAATAGTTACTGAATGAGGAAACTATACAGACCCTCTTGCAGAGTAACAAAAATCACTTAATCTCTAGTACGCCAGGCTCTGTACTACACCAATGGGTAAGAAGCAGTTTAAGCCAGTTATTGTAATTGCTGTCAATAAATTGAACACCTGTAAAACATTGAATTGGAAAAAATTGTGTGGTACTCATATTTTGTGCTCTACCCCCACCCTCAAAATGTGGCTGAGGTTGCTTATGTAATCAAGTAACTCATGGAATTTGACTCCTTGGTTCGGAGGTTTAGGGTCATGTTTTTATGGGACATTCCAATTAATTGACCAAATAAGGAATGTTTTTAGAGTCTGTACCTCCTAGCTACTTGTGTGGTACTTGGCGTCTTAAAAGCTTGCAAGCAGCCATGCAAGGCACATGAATTGGTCTATTAAACATCAACAACAGAGGAAGAAGGGGTGTCGGGAATCAGAGGAAATGAAATGTGTGGTATTTGCCCCTGTGAACAAGTGCTTCCTTTGCCAGGACACCAGAAGTCATGGCTGGTGGTGGCTGGCTACCATTCCTTGACATTTTGATCAATGATTTCACACGGGAATCCTGTCAAAAGGGGGATAGTGTAGAACAGAATTTTAAATGCTCATGGACTCTCGACTTTTTAATTTTTGTCTGCCTTGGACATTGTGCTCTTTCAAGAGCTGTCTGTATGGAATCAGCCCGACAGCATCAACTCAAAGATGGGATTAAGCCCCATAGAGGATCTGAGGAACAACTCAGAAAAGGACGGGAGAATGGTTTAGCCCTCAGCCTGCCCTCAGGCTCGCTGAGCTGTACGGGTAGAAACAGTTGACTGTGCAGGTTCTCAATAAAATGTTGACACTAAGATTAACAGGAGCATTCTGCATGGTGGGAACATTGTCCACTACTAGCTTGGGGTCCTCGGGCAAGCCAATTAGCCTCTCTCTGTCTAGGAGAGCAGGGGCAACGATGGTTCCCATGAGTCACTCCAGGGAAAGTGCTCTGAGTTCTGCTGGGCGGGGCCGGGAGAAGATGGCAGGGCAGAAATGTGGCACGCGTGGGTTAGTGGGAGACGGCAGTGGAGCGACGTGGGTATGCACATGGCTTCAGAAGGTCCAGAAAGTTTCCTGGAAGAGGAAGCAGGTATCAGCCAGCTAAAGAGCTTTCCATGGGGGCACACAACAGGCCAGACACAACACAGGATCCTGCACTCCCGCGCTTGGTCTGAACAGGCTCTCCCTAATGAGGCGGGCAGGAGCCCTGGTGCTGTAGTGGGCAGACACTGGCCTGTGATCCTCATTTGGCAGTTCAAAACCACCAGGCACTCCTTGGAAGAAGGACAGGGGCTTTCTACTCCTGGTAACAGTTACAGTCTCAGAATCCCACCACGGGGTGGGCGTGGGGGGTCACTATGAGTCAGTTTAGACCTGATGGCAGAGAATTTGGTTTGGTTTTGGTGAACTAAGGGAGGTGGGGGCGTGATGATGCCGGAGGTGAGCGGGATCTATGGTCCAGGTGACTTAGCAACCCTGAACAACTTTAACTGAGGAGGTGCATTGACTTCATTTCATTTTTAGATCGGCTATCACCCTTGTGGAGAAGAATTGGAAGCATGCTGGGTCAAGATGAAGGCCGCAAGGATGCCACTGTTGGGATTGGGGTGGGTTGCAAAAAAAAAGAGGCGGCAGTGAAGGTGGGGGCCTTGATTTGAAAGATCTACGAGGGTGTAGAATATGTCAACATGAGAGACTGGCTTTCCAAGAACGATGCTCAAAGTTACCAATTAGGGAGGGGTCACGTAAAATATGGTCAGAGAAGTTTCAGGTATTTGCATGTTTCCTATCACTTACTAAATGGACTGCCCCCTGCAGCCCCACTCCAACCCTAGCCATTCAATGCCATGGTCCCAGGAGTCGTCACCTTGTGGTCCAGTTTCTCCATCTCTGTGCATGGTCCCAGTCACTGCTCCTCTCCCTTCCATCCCCGCAGCCAGTGCTCCTTAACTTCTTCCTAAAGATCTCGCCGCCCCTCCCATCATCCCTACTCCCCGTGCTGGCGGCTGGCAACCCTGTCTGGGCAGTGCAAACACCACATAACCAATTGGTTTCCCGGTTTCAGATCTTCTTTCTCTCCCTTTTAAGTCTACTCTCCACCAACTGCCAGGACAATCTTGCTGAAACGCGAGGCCTCATTTGTGGCGTTTACCTGCCAGGAGAGCGAGCATCCCGATTTCTTAGTTAAGTGGCGGCTGGGGTAGGATGAATGAAAAGTGAATATCCCTTTTCCTACTTGGCTGGAACTGAGCACACAGGGCAATCCAGGAACTAAGAAGGATGTAGTGAAATACTCACAAATGCAACAACTGCAAGAGAAGCGCTTAAAATAAAAGCAAACCCAATCATGGACCTGAAGGCTTGCCCCCAGCATGGTGCATTTCCATCGAATCATTTACACACAGACAGTTTGAAATATTAATCTTGAACTAATCCCTTTGAGGCGTCGCTCCATTACCAAGTCACATGTAAAGGGCAAAGATCTCACGAAACGTGGTCAGCGCAGCTCTGTGGTGTGCAAGTGAGCCCACGTGGTCACCATGGGATGGCTGAGGCCCAGCAGGAAGGCAGATGAGTAGGAGGGATTGGCCCTGGGTCTGAGGCCCCACACTGATGCACCCTGTCTTTTAAGAAGCCTGCCTGGCAGCCTCAGAAGAGGGGGCTGGTCGTTGACTGTCCCAGCTAGGGCAGAGGGTGGTAAGGTGAGGTTGGGTGGGCAGGAGGGGGTGCGGGGAGGAAGTGCTGTACTGGTGTCCTGGGTGCCACTGTCACTAGGAGTCCTGCTGCTGAAAGGGGGAGGCATGGGGGCTCTTGCTCCTGGGAGGCCTTGGTGAGGTATGTGTGGTTTATTTAGTCCCAAGACTAGTTGAGGAGGGAGGAAAAGGAGAAGGCCTCTCTGCTCTGCAAAAGACACCAGTAAGGAAATGCTACGCACAAATAGATAAACATCCCCTTGGTCCGTTCTTTCTATGGTCAAAACGGTCATGGTGCGCTGTACCAGCCTCTCCATGGCCAAAGGCTCGCTGGAGGGTCATGAGCTGCGGAAGCAGTTGGTGGTGCTGGTGAGGAGAGACCAAGACCGAGCAGTCTTCTCCATTCCACCCAGAACACAGGCCAGGTACTGCCGAGAGCTAAGGAAATGTGGCTCTAAGCATGCTCCCTCTTTACGGACATAGAAGGAATGCTATTTGGACGGTTACAGAAGTAATGAATCTCTCCTCAGGTAATACAGACTTCTTCTGTAACAGGCTGAGTTTGTTTCATAAGTTCAAACGCACTTTCTCTCATTCGCCACTCCACCCACACTCATTTCTCACCTGTAACTCTACATTGTGCTTCGTCTCCTCTATAAATTCTTAGGACCTAGCCTTCCAGCACTCCCCAGAAGAGGTAGTGGCTGGGAAAGGAAGCTATTCATATGGAACTTGCAACTCAAAAGACAAATTAGCATTGCTTCCCATCCCCACTTAAAATAAATTACATGGGGGCCATGTCACACTTCCGGCATCACCACTGCTGTCATGCTGGGTCGGACGCCTCCACGCTCCATCCTGCTTTGTCCACTCTGACACCACCTGTTCCTCCCAGGGCACTCTACTTCGACCCCGGATTTGATATGTCATTGCAAGGGCCACACAGCTCATTGACAATGTTCACAATTCAGGGGGGTTATTAGAGAAGGTAAGAGCTTACCCATGTCAGGATCGGCTCACAGCAAGAATGCACACATCATCCACTGCAGCACTTTTCAGCCAGAGTCAAGACTCACTCTGGTTCTCAGTCTCTCAGCCCCATGGCCTCTTGGCCTTTGCTTTAACAGGCCAGGAAGCCAGCCCACCTGTCACTCTGTCTCAAAGTCCCGTCCTCTTGGGCCTCCAGTCTCAGCATCGCTCCTCTGAGTCTCTGCGCCACAGGCCCTGGTGTGTGTGGTTTCAGGCGGTCTTCAGACAGAGATCTTAGAAGCACCCTTGTAAATTCCTTATGGTCTCTCTCTCTCTCTCTCTCACACACACTCTAGGCTGCTGCTTCAAATATGACTCATCTCTTAGCTGGGGGTTAAGGTGTGGGGCAGTGTTACTGAGACTTGGGTAGAAGCGCCATAAGAAGAAATCTCACTCCCCGCACCACAGTCAATGATGCTCTGTGCACCCCCTAGTCATGGTTCTTTCTGTAACCATTGGACAATGTCCAAAGGAGTGGGAGTCCTCTTTTTGTCTCCAAACAAATCAACCCAGGAAGTTGGAGGGAATGACAATACAAATAAAAATCTTAAAACTCCTAAATGTGAGATGGATGGGAGTCAAAATGGAAGAAAATGAGTCATTGGGCAGGGGACACAATAGCCATCTATGGTATTTCACCTCATTGTTTACCAATTCCACTTAGAAGGGGTGGGGGAATACTGTTGTAAGGGGGAGTGGGAACAGGAAGAGAGTCCCAAAATAGCAGTGCAAGCCCCCCACCCCCTGCTAATTTTACAAATCTTGGCCCTTTGAGCCTCAGAGGTCTTTGAGAAATCAGGGAGCTACTGCAGAGCCAAGGCTGTCCGTGGCCTTGACTTCTCTAAGGTTTATTCCTCCACAGATTTCAGCCAAGACAATGACTGATGCCTTTGACCCAGCAAAAGGAACACTGGTGGTATACTGGGTATATGTTGGGCTGCTAAGTACAAGGTTGGTGGTTTAAATCCACCAGCTCCTCTGCAGGAGAAAGATGTAAAATGTACAGTCTCAGAAATCCATCGAGGTAGTTCTACTCTATCCTCGAAGTTGGTCATGGGTCAGGGTTAACTTAATGGCAATGGATTTTACTGTCCTCAAGCAAAGACTGAATTTTCCTCCTTAATTGGATTGGATGTGTTAGCCTAAGGAGTCCCTGGGAGCTGCCAACAGTCCATGCACTTGGATGCTCACAAAAAAGGTTGCAAGTTTGAGTCTACCCAGAGACCTGGAGATCTACTTCAGAAACATCAATCACAGGAGACCCTATGGCGTAGTGTGTACGTGTGGGGCTGCTAACCACAAGGTTACCAGTTCAGAATTACCAGCTGCACCATGGGAGAAAAAGAAGTCTTTCTGCTCCTGTAAAGAGCCAGTTTTGGAAACCCACAGGGACAACCTCGTAGGGTCACTGTGAGTCAGAATCAACTCACTGGCAGTGAGTGAGGACATAGTTCTACCCCCACACATGTGGGGTCACCATGAGGTTGGCTCGGCAGCAAGTCTTTTTGCTTTGAGTATTAGTTTAAAAGAAAATTCCAGACATGTATTATTTGCTAACCTTGCTAACATGAATCCACAAATCAATCTGAAATGTCTAAAGGGTATAAAGTTAAGGTAACTCTGTGTAACATAGAAAGTAAAACCCTGCCCCTATTTTACAAAAGCAGCAGCAATTCCAACTGTCTCCAACTGGCGTCGTGAGTGGATGCGCTCTAAATGCAACCGCCAAGTAAGAGATGCTGACGGGGGTTAAAGGCCACCCTGCAGAGGCTTCAACCAGGGAATTCTCCAACTGTAGCCATTATCCAATTCTCCATTCTCCAACTAGAGCAAAGTGAAGACAGGCTAAGCCCTTAGATAAAAGAGCTGCCACCGAGTCAATTCAGAAATGTCTATTAGCGTACTAAGGAGCTCTGGTGGCGTAGTGGATTGTTAACCCAAAGGCCAGCAGTTTGAACCCACCAGCTACTCCACAGGGGTATAAAGATCTATAGCCTGGGCGCCCTTACTCTGCCCTATGAGGCTGCATTGCCTCAGTGGCAGCGAATTTGGTTTTGTTTGTTCATTTAGTAGAATCCTGGAAGGTCTGCTCCTGTGTGCAGTAAGGCTAGCCAAAGGCAAACTGTAGCAGTGCTGGTGCGAGGGCTGTCCCCGAACTCTCTCAATCCTAAACGACCTTGAAGGAGAGCATTCAAACAACAAGTTCACGTCTGGACACAGACTCCTACAGGCCTTTCACTGTGCAGCCCCGGCTCCTCACATCAGCAAGAGGAAACAGGGTATCTTAGCACGGCCTTTAGAAGCATCTTTTTCTCCCTCTCCAGATGCACGTGTGCTTACTTCGCCCAAATCTCCCAGGCCCCACGCAGCCACACTTTGCTCACAGAGTCAGTGTGGATTTGTTTCTCTCTCGGGTCTTCTCTAATGTCTCCAGTTGTCAGCACATACCACAGGCTCTGCGATGTTCATCGGGCCCCTGTGTCATCCTCCAGGGCGGTCTAACTGTGCATGTCCAACTGGACCCGGAAGAAAAAACGGGAAACAAGAGGTTTGGATTAACTGGTTGTCCCTTCCGGTGACTGTGAAGAAGCACCAATAAAAGGGTTCACATTAGGGCTCCCAGGCCCAGCCTTTCTTTTGAAAGTCTCCAAGAAGGTTCTTAGGACGTTCCCCTTCCAATGGGCTTATCTGGATGGTGTTCGAAGCTGGAGCGTAGGATGCTCTTCATGCTACCCTCTCTGATTGTGTTTGCGCTGGCAAAGCCTTCTTCGCAATCGGCCTGATGCTAATGTCTGTAGCAGAATCCAATTCCTGAGTCAGAATCACAGCCTAACGGACTAAGACAGACTCTTCGAACAACCGAGAAACCGTTGAACTCACGGGGGTCAGAAAGGGCCACTCAACCGGAACCCCACTCCCTGCCATTGAGCCCTGGCTGGCTCAGAGCCACCCCCGGGGGCTCCCAGTCTGTTGGTGGTTTCAAACTTCCCATTCAGATCACAGCCAGGGCTCCCAGGACCACCTCAAAGACACCCAACGGGAAGGGGTCTAATTTTACAACAGATATTTCAGGTGTTCCTTTCAGCTGTTCTTCAGCTACTTCTCTGGCACAATTCTTTTTAAAGGATTACATCCAAACAAAAACATTGCTGCTGGGATTGTTTTTTTTTTTTTTTTTGGGGGGGGGGAAGGGGTCTGTTTTGAAATAAAGTTAAAAAGAAAAACAAAAAGCCACAATCACTAGCTAACAAGATAAAGACACCCCAAAGTAGATTAAACAGGAAAGATCCTCTTCTTAGCCTCAGCGGTTAAAAGTCCCAGCGGACAGGCACAGGGGTGGGTTAGTGAGCCCTGGACTGCAAAGGCTGGGCTGTGGGTGCAAACATCAGACAGCCAGTTTACTTGATGGCGTTTTCAATGGACAGATTCTGTCATTGTAAAATAAATGCAAAAATCAGAAAGAAGGCTGGTTGGTATTCAAAGACTATATTAATACAACCCAAAGGCAGCGTTTCTCCCAATGCAAGGAAACTCTCCCTCAAAGTTCTAACATCGTACTTAAGCTTTCAACTCTGAAGTCAAGCCCCACTGCCGAGAGCCTGCCTGCGGCTTGAAGTGCATGTCCTGAACCCCATCGCGGAATTTCAACCTCCTGCATGCTGGAATGTGCAAGGTGGGATCCTGTGGAGCTCAAGGACTAACGCTTGTACAAAAGACCTGCCAACGGGGACAAAGCCAGTTCGCCGTGAGAGCTAAATAAGGATGCAGCTGAAAGTGGACTTAATATAATGTTGCTGATCTCCCAGCAAAAGGAGCAAGCTGTTTCTCACCTCTCGAATCAGGACTGGCCCTGTGACATTGACACTGTGCACAGTCCAAACTTAGACCTGAGGCAGCCTCCTGTGGATTCTCTTTCTCTCCCCACTGCCCCACCCCTCCCTTTCTTGACACCGTCACAAACTATCTTGACAAGTGAAAACGGACCTCAACTAATCAAAATGTTCCAAGAAATGAATTGTTTGACCTGGGTATATATTTTTAGGTGCAACTAGACAATAAAATAACACCTGCATTCTACTTTTCTCAAATGTATTCAAGTAGGAAAGCACAAGTCTTGAAGGTGAGAGAAAAGAGTTCTAGAATGGGTGGGTATAAATACATAGTACTCAGAAGTCATTAGGTTACTTCCAACAGTGGACGTTCCAGAGTCTCGTTAGCCCAAGGCTTATCTAAATGGGCTCCCAAAGCATCCTAGGACTGACTCCTTCCTCTTTGCTGGGAGTTTCACATCAAGAACAACTGCTTCTGCCACGTGCTCATTGTTGACAACACATCTTTTCAGTATTTACGTCACAACTTTTTAAAAGCCGAAATAAAGAAAAATGTGAAACTCAACTATATTATGATGACTCTTTCTGAAATACAGTAATGCTGATCATTATCAAAACATAGCTGAAAATACTTGGAAACGGGATAGAATATTTGGAAAAGGCATAGAATCAGACAGATGTGGTTATGACATTAGCTCCACCACGAATTACTGACTTCAAACAAGGAATTCAATCTCCACTACGCTTCACTTTCTTCACGTGAAGACTGTTGTTGTTCTTGGGCACCACGAGGTCGGTTCTGACCCACCGGGACCACGCGCACGGCAGAAACACTGCCCAGTCCCGCCATCCTCACGATTGTTCTCATGCTGGAGCCCATTGGTGCAGCTGCTGTGTCCACCCATCCCAAGGAAGGCCGGCCTGCCCCTTCCTCACTGCCCCCTCTATTTCACCAAGCATGACGTCCGTTTCTAGGGACTGGTCTCTCCTAACAACATGTCTAAAGTTGGTAAGACCAAGCCTCACCATCCTTGCCTCTAAGGAGCATGCTGGCCGTACTTCCTCCATGGCAGATCTGTTTGTCCTCTTGGAGGTCCATGACATTTTCAATATTCCTCTCCAGCACCACAATTCAAACGCATTGATTCTTCTTCTTCAGTCTTTCTTATTCAATGTACAACTTTCACGTGCGTATGAGGCCACGGAAAATCCTGTGGCTTGGACTGCATGCACCTTAGTCCTCAAAGTAACATTTTTGCTTTTCAATACTCTAAGGAATATTTAACACTCTAACGAGTATGTGTGAATTGAGGACTGGAAAATAATTACTACAAAGGTCCGTTGTGAGGACTAAATGAAATAAGGCATGTAATCACACCCTTCTTGACAAAGCCCAAATGGAAGAAACACACCAGCCTGTGTGATCACAAAGTGCCAACAGGATCAGGTATCAGGCATCAGAAGATTCAAAACAATCATACCGATGTGAATGAGTTGGGTCGGAGTGGCTACCCAAAGCCCATCTGTAGAAGGGATGTGCCAGTCAGTGTGCAGTGTAGCACCTATGAAACACACAACAACATTCCTCTTGTTCTTTAATGGTTCCTCCTCCCCCCTCTCATGACCCCAATCCTGCCTTTCAGTTCTGGCTAGACTGGAGCATGTACACTGGTACAGATAAGAGCTCTCCACACACAGAATCCAGGACGGATAAACCCCTCCGGAGCAGTAATGGGAGTAGAGATACCATAAGGGTAGAGGGAAGGTGGGAGAAGAGGGAGAAAAAGGAAACCGATTATAAGAATCAACATATAACATCCCCAGACCCCAAGGGGATGAACAACAGAACATGAGTGAAGGGAGACAACAGATGGTGTAAGATATGAAAACAATAATGTATAATTTGCGAGGGTTCACAAGGAGGGAGAATCTGATTCCAAGGGCTCAAGTGGAAAGAAAATGTTTTGAAAATAATGATGGCAACATATGTACAACATATGTACAACATATGGCAACATATGCTTGATAAAATTGATGTATGGATTGTTTTAAGAGTTGTAAGAGCCCCAAATAGCATGATCTTTAAAAAAACAAAACACCTGAGGTCAGGATTATTTGATGATGATGGGAATGCAAGAAAACAAGAAAAATTACATGCTGTGAATAGATATCTAAATTGTAGAATTATTTTGGATGGCAATTTGAAAGTGTAGATTAAACGATATAAAAATACACATCCTCATTAATCAATCCATTAACTACTTAAGAAAGTATGTGAAAGAAATTAAAAATTATACAAAAATTTAAACACTATTCACCATAGTTCAGTTGCAACTGATAAGAATGAAAAAGAATCAAAATGTTTCCCACAAAGGGTTCATTAAATGTGAATTTATGTTGTCATTAAAACATTGTAACTAGGGGTGAAGACTGTGTAGTATGGCAGAGACCAGACCAAAACCAGGGATGTACATGGTAGACAATGATGGAGGAGGTGGGGAAAGGAAAACAAAAGGATGAATATAAGGAAGAAAAGGGGAGTGGGGGCATGGGGCATTAATCCACCCAAGGGGAGGGTATTGTTTATATCTCCACAGGGAAAGTGGGACCAGACTTCAACCCAGTGTCGCAAGGTGTGAATGCAATATCCCGGCGTGGAGGAGGGAACCGGTGGAGAGGTCTGGGAGGCTGGCCCCAGCACCATAAATTAAGTGGATTCCTCCCCCTCCCCCAAAAAGAATTTGTTCCAAAGGACGACATTGACTCTGCAGCTCCGGGAGATGGACATATCTGATCAGAGCACACGGGAGCAGACGAAGGGGCAGGAGGAGAGAGTGGAGCACAGCCTGGCCCACCAGGCCGTGATGATGATGTTCCTGAGTAGAGCAGCCAGTCCACAGAGAGAACAACATGGCTGGCCCTACTATGAGACATGATGCCCCTCAGTGACTAAGGGCGATACAGGGGACAGCACCGGAGACACAGTGTGGGAACTGCACCTGACCTGATCCCACCACACCGAGGCAAATCACTGGGGGAGTGCAGCGGAACAGCAAGGGAATGGAGTGGCAAGGTCCCCAGGGAATGCTGAAAGTGGACTTTGGGGCCAGGGCGTGGTGCCCCAACAGACTGGACTGGAAAACGCTCCTAAGGTCCAGCAAACGATCCCTGAACTAACTACAAGCTTTTCTCTTGTGAACTGTTTTGTTCTGTTCTTTGTCAGTGGTTTGTTTTTGTTGTTTTGTTGTCTGGTTGTATACTGTTGCTTTGTTTTCCTCTGTCTTGTTTTCGTGCATGTTAGTGACTCCACAGGTCTGTCTGAATAGGACAGGCTGGATGAACTATCTGGAGGAAAAACAACGGGACTGACAGTTCCGGGGGGATTTGGGGTGGGGGATAGGGGGGGTAAGGAAGTGATGTTAACAAACCCAGGGACAAGGGAAAAACATGGGACCCCAAATGGTAGAGAAGGGGGAGTGGCAGGCATGGTGGGAAATGATCAAGGGTAAGGTTGCTTAGAGAAGAGGTATACTCTAGCCCAGGTGGCGATGAAGCATGGTAGTAGGGCAGGAGGAAAGTCAAGGGAGATGGAGGAAAGAGCTAGGAGTCAAAGGGCATTCATGGAGGTCTAGACAAAGACATGTACATGCAAATATATATAGGAGGATGGGGAAATAGATCGATGTGTCTATATTTATAGGTCAAGTATTAAGGTGGTGGAAGGACCTTGGGCCTCTACTCAAACACTCCCTCAATGCATGAATACCTTCTTTTATTAAATTGGAACTCTATGATGCTCACTCTCCCGACACAACGGCTGGAGCCAAAGTGGGTAAACAAGTAAATGTAGTGAAGAAAGCTGATGGTGCCCGGCTATCAAAAGAGATAGTGACTGGGGTCTTAAAGGCTTGAAGATAAACAAGCGGCCATCTAGCTCAGAAGCAACAAAGTCCACATGGAAGAACACACCAGCCTGAGTGAGTGAGTGGTCCCGAAGTGATCAGTTATCAGGCATCAAAGAACAAAAAAATCATATCATTGACTGCACACCTCCACGATAGGATCGCTGAAGACAAATGGGTGCATAAGCAAATGTGGTGAAGAAAGCTGATGGTGCCCGGCTATCAAAAGAGATAGTGTCTGGGGTCTTAAAGGCTTGAAGGTGAACAAGCGGCCATCAAGCTCAGAAGCAAATAAGCCCACATGGAAGAAGCACACCGGCCAGTGCGATCACGAGGTGCCAAGGGACCCGGTATAAGGCATCATGCAAAAAAAAAACAACAACGATATAAGTGTGTGTATGTATGTGTATATGTATATGTATACCATATTAAATTAAGGGGGAAGTGCAGAGTGGAGACCCAAGGCCCAAGTGTCGGCCAATGGAGATCCCCTCATAGAGGCGTTTAGGAGAGGAGATGGGTTAATTAGGGTGCGAGGTAGTACCGATGAAGAACACAGCTTTCCCCCAGATCCTGGATGCTTCCTCCCCCCAACTACCATGATCTGAATTCTACCTTGCAGGCCTGGATAGGACAGAGGCTGTACACTGGTACATATGAGGGCTGGAGGTACAGGGAATCCAGGGTGGATGATACCTTCAGGACCAAGGGTGTGAGGGACCATGCTGGGAGAGTGGAGGGTGAGTGGTTTGGAAAGGGGGAACTGACTACAAGGATTCACATGTGACCTCTTCCCTGGGAGAGGGACAGCAGAGAAGGGGGGAAGGGAGACTCCGGATAGGGCAAGATATGACAAAATAATGAGGTATAAATTACCAAGGGCACATGAGGGAGGGGGGAAAGGGGAGGGAGGGGGGAAAAAAAAGAGGACCTGATGCAAGGGGCTTAAGTGGAGAGCAAATGCCTTGAGAATGATTGGGGCAGGGAATGTATGGATGTGCTTTATACAATTGATGTATGTATATGTATGGATGGTGATAAGAGTTGTATGAGTCCCTAATAAAATGTAAAAAAAGAAAAGAGGAGAAAAAAATGATTAGGGCAAAGACTGTACAGATGTGCTTTATACAATTGATGTATGTATATGTATGAACTGTGATAAGAATTGTATGAGCCCCTAATAAATTGTTAAAATTAAAAAAAAAACATTGTAACTTTTGTATTAGGGTGGATCTTAGAGGAGTCATGTCTTTGGAAGTCATACTCCTGGAGTTGTGTCCTATGTTTTGCGGTATGTGAACCCAGGATTGATGGTCGTATAGGGGCAGCAAGTAGAATAAGGGTATTGGGGCAGGGGGTACAGCGGTAAGGGGTGGGGGTGGTAAAAGGGAGCTGATGTCAAGGAGTCCAGAAAGAAAAATAATGCTTGGAAACTGAGAGTGGTAGCAATTGTACAACTCTGCTTGATGTGATTGAACTATGGAGTGATATATGTAATAACTCCAAATTAATAATTCATTGAAAATTAAAATAAAATATTGTAATACTGTAAAATAATAAAAATACAATAATGCACTTCTTGAACTATCACTTCATAATTGACAAATGCATAAGCAGTCCATTCTATAATTGTTCTATAAAATTTAGCTGTCTTTTGCTTCTAACACATGAACCATTTTCAGAAAAGAATCTATGAAATTAATTATGTAAATGATAAAAAACAACTTCTCACTGCCATTGAATTGATGCCGACTCATAAAATCTTTCAAATCAATCTTAGTCAAAATTAAGCTTCACAGAGCTTTTTGCTTACATTTTTGCTCAGTATCAGATGATACCAATTCTGGATAGTGCCCAATTAAGAGCCTTACCAAACTAATTTCTGCATGTCGCTTTGCTGGAAGAGACTAACGTGGTTCTGGTTCACCATCTCTTCACGCAGGGAAAGACTCCCTTGAAAAGTAGAGCTGCACAATGCCTGCCTTACTCTACAGTCAACGCTGAATCTGTTGTTGTTGGTAGGTGCTGTCAAGTTGGTTCTGACCCATAGCAACCCTATGCCCAACAGACAAACACTGCCTTGCCCTGTGCCACCCTCACTATTGTCCCTGCACTTGAGCTCATTGTTACAGCCACCGTGTCGATCCATCTCATTGAGGGCCATCATTTATTTCACTGTCCCTCTCTTCTACCAAGAATGATGTCTTTCTCCAGGAACTGATCTCTCCTGACAACATATCCCAAGCACGTAAGATGAAATCTCACCATGTTTGCCTGTGAGGACCACTCTGGTCATGTTTCTACCATGACAGATTTGTCTGTCCTTTTGGCAGTCCATGAAACTTTCCATGTTCTTCACCACCAACACAGTGTAAATGCATCCATTCTTCTTTGGTCTTCCGACTTTCACATGCATCTGAGGCCATTGAGAATGCTGTGGCTTGGATCAGACCCACCTTTGTCCTCAAAGTAACACCCTTACTTTTCAATGCTCTAACGTGCTCTTATGCAGCCGTCTGACCTAGTGCAGCGAGTCTTTGACCTCGTTGTTGCTGTTTCCAGGAGCATTGATTGTGGATCCAAGCAAGACACAACAATGCTACCTATTGGTCCACTTGGGAGGTTCTAGCTTTCTTTACACCTAGTTGTAATCCATCCCGGAGGCTGCAATCTTTGATCTTCATCAGCATGTCCTGCAAGTCCGCCTCGCTTTCAACAAGCAGGGTTGCATATCACGGGTTGTTAATGAGCGTCCCTGCAGTCCTGATGCTTCATTCTTCTTCATGTAATCCAGCTTCTCTAATGATTTGCTCAGCACATAGATTGAATAAGCATGGTGATTGGAGAAAGAGGAAACCGATGGCAAGAATCAACAAATAACATCCCCCGGCCCCAGGGGGATGAACAACAGAACATGAGTGAAGGGAGACAGCAGATGGTGTAAGATGCACACCTATCCTGATTTTAATCCATGCGGTATTCCCTTGTTCTGCTCACATTACAGCCTCTTGATCCATGTACAAGTTCCAAAGGAGCAGAATGAAATGTGGAATTCCCTTTCTTCTCTAAGTTCTCTATAGTTTGTCATGATTCAACAATTGAA
The DNA here is from genome assembly GCF_050624435.1 of Tenrec ecaudatus. Lineage (NCBI taxonomy): Eukaryota > Metazoa > Chordata > Mammalia > Afrosoricida > Tenrecidae > Tenrec > Tenrec ecaudatus. The sequence goes on along the minus strand of NC_134530.1, from coordinate 179,850,483 downwards.
TGCCTTTGCATAGCCAATAAAACACAAGGAACCATCTTTCTAGTATTCTCTGCTTTTAGTCAAGATCCATCTGTCATCGACAATAATATCCCGTGTTCCATGTCCTCTTCTGAATCCACCCAGAAGCTTTGACAGCTCCCTGTCAATATACTGCTGCAACTGTTGCTGAATGATCTGCAGCAAAGTTTTCCTTGCGTGTGATATCAATAGTTTTCTATAATTTGTGTTCTATTAGATCACCTTTCTTTTGAATGGGTACAAATATGGATCTCTTCCAGCCAGTTGACCAAGTAGCTGTCTTCCAAGTCTCCAAAGAACTTCCAGTGCTTCATCAGTTTGTTGAAACATTTCAATTAATATTCCATCAAATCCTAGAGCCTTGTTTTTGGCTAATGGTTTCAGTGCAGCTTGAACTTCTTCCTTCAGTACCATTGGTTCTTGCTTATTTGGTACCTCCTAAAATGGTGAGATAGCGACTAGTTCTTTTTGGTACATTGACTGTTTATTCCTTCCATGTTCTTTGGATGCTTCCTGCATCATTCAATATTTTGCCCACACCTCAACTCAACTCACTGCCATCGAGCAGATTCTAACTCATAGAAGATTCTGTAGGGCAGAGAAGAATTGCCCCTATAGTTTCTAAGACTTTAACTCCTTATGGGATTAGAAAGCCCTGTCTTTCTCCCGTGTAGGGGCTGGTGGTTTTGAACTGTTGACCTTGCATTTAGCAGCCCAACGTGTAACCACTATGCCACTGGGGCTTCTATGTTGCGAATAGAATCTTTAATATTGCAACTCAAGGCTTGGATTTTTTTTCTCGAGTTCTTTCAGTTTAAGATGTGCTGAGTGGGTTCTTCCTTTTTGGTTTGCTAACTCTAAGTTTTTTGCATTTCATTCTACTTTATCTTCTCGAATTGACCTTTGAAATTTTCTGGTCGACTCAGACTTTACCATTTCTTCCATTTTCCTGAGCTATTTTATGATTAGGAGTAAGTTTCAGAGTCTCTTTGGCCCTCCACTTTAATCTTTTCTTTCTTTCCTGTCTTTTAAATAACCTTTTTCTTTCTTCATGTATGTCATCCCACAGCTCATCAGGTCTTCAGTCACTAGGGTTCAGTGTACCAAATCTGTTCTTAAAATATTGTCAAAAATTAGGTGGGCGAGATTCTGGTCGCATTTTGTGTGTGTCTTCATTCTCTTCATCTTCCACGTGAATCTCCATGTAAGCAGACATTCCAATGTCGGCCCCTGGCCTGGTTTCAGCTACTGATGCTGAGCTTCTCCATCATCTCTTCCCACAGATATAGTCGATTGGATTTCTGTGGATTCCATCTGGGGAAGACTATGTGTAAGTCACCAATTATGTTGTGGAATAAAGGTATTTGCTATGAACAATTGTTGGTCTTGCAAAATTCTATTATTTGAGCTCCAGCTTTGTTTCTATCACCAAGACCATATTTTTCCAACTATTGCTCTTTCCCCTTTGTTTAAAATAGTTGTATTCTAATATCTAATAATTACCAACACATTTTCATCTATTTCAGATGGAAGATATTGGTAGATTCCCTAAATTTCTTCCTCACTAGCTTTGCTGGCTTCATCTCACAAACTCTGGACGTGTTGTCAGGAGAGAGCAGTCCCTGGAGAAGGACACCATGCTCATAAAGCAGAGGGGCACTGTAGAGGAAGGCCCCCAAGAGATGGATTGGTAAAGTGGCTGCACAATGGGCTCAGGCATCAGAACTATTGAGAAGCTGACGCAGGGCCGGGCGGTGTTTTATTCTGTGGTGCTCAGGGTCGGTATGAGTTGGCACCAACTTGATGGACCTACCAGCAGCTTTGGTGGTTGGTGCATAGATTTGAGTAATAGTTTTATGGACTGGGTTTCCTGAAAGCAGACAGCTATATTCCTGTCACAGACAGACCTTGAACTGCTGTTTTTGACAATGAATGCGGCCCCATTCCTCTTCATTGTCTTGTTCCTGGCATAACGAATCCTTTGATCCTCTGATTCCAACTGGCCATAGCGGTCCATTTCCGCTCACTCGTGCCTTCATGCATTCCATTTCATTTTGGACGACTTCAAGTTTTCCTAGATTCATGCTTCATAGCTTCCCAGCTCAGACGATTCGATGCCTGCAGCTGTTTCTTCTCACTTTGGGTTGTGCCCTCAGGCCGTGCTGCTGCTGACACCGCCTCCACACCACCATGCAGGTTTACTGGACGCTGCGTCTCCGCCTCAGGCACGCTGCCAGTGCCTTCAGACTCCAGGGCCCGGCCTCTGGCGCTGTTTCAGACAACATTCCACTTCTGTTCATTAGGCCCTCAGTCTCTGACAATATTTTGGTGTTATGGAAAGTTTTCTCCGGTTGCTTTCCCCAAAGTGGGCAGCGGATTCCTTCTTCATAGTCTGCTCTTAGTTTGGAAAGCTCCTCTGAAACCTGTTTCCCTTTTAAGTTCTGTGTGAAATACCAACGCATGGCTTCCAGCCTCTCAGCAACATACAAGCCATCACAGTACAACAAACTGACAGCCAAGTGGTGGGAAGGGAATCTCTCTAACGGGTCAGAATTCTGCTACCTTGAACATCACTGGGATAAGTATCAGCATGTGACACATTCTTGGTCAATGGGGACCAGGGGGAGTTGTTGAAGATTCCCTTCCCTAATGAAAACTGCACGGGGGAGATCCTATTCTTCCTCCAGCTGCCGGCTTTCATGTCCAAATATGTTGACGCCAAGGGAGTGGGGTGGGAGGAGCCTAATATCCAAAGGTGAAAGAGCTTGCACCATTATGATATTGTTGGGCCACTAAACTAATGAATCTAGAAGAATCCTGCCTTGGAACTTCTGGTGAGTCAGGAAGTCCCTTATCAGTAAAGCCACTGAAGAGTAATAGTAAGCACATTGTTCTGAAACTGTTTTTAACCTCAGTTTGAACAAACTGAAGATGAGCATGTCATAAAAATTCAGGTGAGAACAAGGTCGACACAATGCTCTGGCAGTCTAAAGGAGAGCCGCCTCAGGTACGTGAGGTGAACGCAGCTGTGTGGCGGTGAGTCAGATCATTCAGGATAGTCACCTTTGACACTCTATGGAGCTTAGGAATTTTGTGAAGAATCTGGAGCAAGTTTTCTCAGGCTTGGATGATTTTGCCTAACGAAAGTTGGCACAGCCAGTAGAAGCAAAGCTACACAACACAAAAACACAAAGACAAATCTGCCAGGGTGTCACGTGATGTACTTCAAAGACTAGGACTGAGTGACAATGGATCGATACATTCCAGAAACAGAGCAGAGAATACTGAGCTGCTACAATGCCTAATCTGCTGTAAATGTCATTGGATGTATTTTCACTTTTAGAAATGTCATTTTGGTCTTTTAAAAAAAATTTCTAGTTCTCTCCTTACTATGTTCAAATATTCTTCTAACTTTTTAAGATTACATATAAGATGTATATGAGCTGTTTTAAGGTCTTTGTCTATGAATTCCACCATCCCTGTCATTCAGAATCTCCTCCTCCTGATTCTATTATTTTCCCACCCACCCCTTCCCCCCTTTTCCTTTGTATCTGGTGATTTTTGACTAGTGTAGGACATTGTGACTTTTACAACGCTGCATGCTGGCAACGTGCTGTTTTTTTGTATGGAATGTGGGCGGGTGCTTTGTTCTTTGAAGGCTTCCTTTTGCACTTTGTTCATGGTGAGTTCATATAAACCTTTATTAAGGTAAGTATTTAGCCCTACTACTAAGATGTAAAAATATCTTATGTATTGTGAGGTCTCTCCAATTTGGCTTGTAGAAACACAAACTATTCCTAGTCCATAGTGCGGCTTCTGTTTTTCAAGGGTTTCTTTCCCTAGTTTCAAAGAGGGGTTTTCTCCCTGTCTGCTCAAATCTGCTCTCAGGTAAAACCCAAGGAGATCCAGTAAGCATCTCTGAAGTTCTCCTTCTCTGTAGCTTCTTCCTATCTGGTACTGTGCCTCATAAATCCTAGCCATGCCGGCCTCCTCAAATTCTTGATGTATGCCTCTTCAATTCAGTGAGATAATCAGCTCTGTTTCTGCTTAACCTTCTGCACTGTGATCTGGACACTGCTTCAGGGCAATCAACTGGGACAATCATGTTCAAACGGTCTTATTTCCCTTCTTTCAGGAGTCACAACATTGTGCGGGGTGGTTTCTAATGCTGAAAATCACTCACGGTCTTATTCATATATAGGCATATACATCATATAATATATATGAATGAAACCAGGATTAGTGAGATATATAAATATAATCATCACTACCTTATCAGATATTATGCATTTACAACATTTGTAAAAACAAAAAAAACCCATTATCAATTATTTTGTGTATTAACTGTGTGTCTCACAATAATGAATGCCAGAGTGCTAGATGAGAGTAATGCCGGCTAATGGTAAAGTTATGTGTCATCTTGGCTGGACCTTGATGCTCAGTGGTTCGGCAGTTAGGCAGTGATATAGCCAGCTCCATTTTACAATTCAATGTGCCCATCATAATCTTCTTCTAGTGCCAATTGTTGCATAATATGAATTTTCCAAAGTGACCTGGTCTCGAGTCAGGATGAATAGATATATTATAATTATTCTATAAAATACATGATGTTACATATAAATATATAATAGTTATTATATTTTCTGCATGAGGGTAATTCCCTTAGCATTTCATTCTTTAAAGGCAGAAGAAAACATTTCCAATGCTTCTTTAGAGCTCATTCCTGTTCTACTGTCATACACAGCTCTATTTCCATTTATGATCTAACTTAGATTGATGTACTTAAGATTTATTCTGAGAGAGATAAGACAGACATAACAAGGGGTCTAATGTTGTGATAGAGAAAGTGCAGCCAACAAACCGGAATTCTTGCCCCAATTATATCACTAAGTGATGATGTGATCCTGGCAAATTAACTTCACAGTCCCTAGTTCCCTCACTGCATACAGCTCCCTGGAATAAGACTGTGAACACTTCTTCCCCAGAACACTGGCATTCTTTTCTTTTATGTAATCATTTCCCGAAGCGAACACCTCCTCAGGGAAAAGCTGTAGCTGGCCAAATTCTCTAGAGTGCTTTAACCCTACATTTCAAGAGTGTAACACTTTATAGGAGTAAACACTCTCATCATTCTCCTCAGAGCAGTTAGTGGTTTTGAACCTCTGACCTTGTAGTTAGCCCGCCAACATGTAAGCCACTACACCACTAGGGCACCTTATTAGTTATAATAGCATAACCAAAACACAGGCATCTGATTTAATATCAGTTGTATTCCATGCTAAGCTTCAAATTAAAAGTACTTCTCTCTGTATTTTCTATAAGAATGTCAGAGATCCCAAACTTCCAAGCCTACTGAGTATTCTGATAAATGCTTACCTTCAATTCTTTTGGTAAAATTCATACAAAAATTGTTTTGTTTGTTTTAACAGGCAGGGTTCTCTAGAGAAACAAAACCAGGACGCTTATGATTTCATATATATGAGGATAGGTGTATACATTGAGAAGGAATCTAACAGCTAATTAGTCCACACAGCAGTACAGAGGGCTCAGTTCAACTCACTTCCATGGAACAGTTAATATACTGGAAGTCTTTCGACTCATGTGAGCTGCTGGGTCCAAGGTCAAGGAAGCAGACAGTGGAGTCCTCCTTCGGGCAAGGTCGGCAGAGTCTGCCTGCAGGCAGCAAACAGCAGGGTGGGTCAGCAATAGTAGTAACTCAGGAGCTTAGTGAAACAGGCCGGGATGGGCTATTGAATTCAAGTAAAGCAAGGTGACAGAATCAACCAGCCTCAAGCTCACATATGTCCACACTAGCAGCATGGTGAAGTAGGTCTCAATGGAGCCGTAAGCTCTAGCACAAGACATGGGTTGGCTTGGCCCACAGGGAGTATAGCACACAGGTTGAGGTAGCACACTGGTCCAGAGAGCAAGAGAGATGGGGATGGGCCTTACAGAGCCATTCATCTCTTTGCCCTCCAATCAAACTGAGACCTAATTAATCCCACATGTTCCTATTGACCAGGATAGCACAATAAACCTAACTATCACAAACATCAATAACAAAAATATCAACCTTTTGGGGGGTATGTGTGTTAATTTCTCACACTGTAGTGTTACTCAATATAGTATCTAACACCCTTAATTTAGTTCCTTGAGCGATTAAAGATGAATCTTCATATGTTGAAGCCATTTCCTACTTCTGCCTAGAACCAAAGGAGCCACTATGATATGGAAATGCTATGCCAATGGTGGTTTGATGGAGACCTTTATTCAGCTCAGATTCTTCTCCATACATTTGCTTGTGGACTTCCTAGCACAAATCTTTACTTTCTCTATCTCTTTCTGTCTCGTTGAGTTCATCTATCTATCTATCTATCTATCTATCTATCTATCTATCTATCTATCTATCTATCTATCTATCCATCTATCTACTTATATAGCTCCATATATCTCTCTTTCTATCTCTCATAGCGTAGTATTCTTTCTCATACCCAGGGAAGTGACAGGATACCAAACAGTAGAGCACAGGGTGGTGGGCAGAACCTCAATCAACCATTTTCTTGTGAGGTCCAGAAGGCTGACTTTGTGTCAATAGAAGACTTCCCTGAAGTGGGCTTACCTGGACAGACTTTCTGATGCACTGCAGTGGAAGAGTTGGCAATTTGGAGTACAAGTGTAGAAAGACAAAGAGAAAATTAAAATGAATAGAAACAAAAGTACAGACATGCCAGTGATGTCGAGATGAAGCTGGCAACGGGTGTGGAAAGGGCTCCATGCACTGAAACGGTTTTCTCTATCGAATTCTGAGTCATTCTTTTACGTCATGAAACTACCCTGCAGGAGGCACAGGAACCAATGTGATATAAACTCACAACCTGTAGCCCCACTTACAATAACGGTATCCTCGGCATGGGATTGTAGTCACAGTACACACTCAGCCTTTTGCCGCTTTGCCTTTTCCCTGCCATCAACCCTCCTTCCAGATAAAGGGTTAAAGGAGACAAGCATACCTTCTTAACGGCTTACTAGCAATTCGCCTTGTGATCATCAGAGGCAAACCTTTTCTGAATAGAATCATCAAAGCTTACTTTATCCTCTCCTTTCCTTAAGTCCCTATATTTTTGGCTCCCACACCACAACCCAACCAAAGAACATTCTGAATGGCAAGAACACCCAGGATGGCCTCTTGTGGACTAAAGACTTTTTTTTTTTTTTTAGAATGAGTCAGGCCAACTTTATTTAATTAGAAATCTGCATTAAAAATAGTATCACACAAGCTGAGAAAATACTAAAGAAAAAACAAGCCAAGAAAAAAATACCCCCTTGGGTGGACTAAAGACTTTTGGGGGCCAGAGGGATCCTTAATAATAAGCACTGCACCTTTGTTAGACAGGGTTCTCTAGAGAAACAAAACCAGAATGCTAATAATTATATATATTTATACAGATAGATAACATAAGAAATAAACAATCTATAAAGCAGTACAAATGGCTCAGTACAACTCACTCCTGTGAGACACTGGCAGTCCTTCAAATCTTGAGGGCCGCCGAGTAGTCCTCTGTAGAGCAATTCAGGCTATCCGGGCACAGGCAGCAAACAGCAAGGCAGGTTACAAACAGTCAGCCAGATGACAGGGTCCGACAGTCCCCAGCTCAAGAGATGTAAATTTCAATGATGTGGTGAAGCAAGTCTTGAAGGAACCTCAAATTACAGCAACACAGTCCACGGGTTAGGTGTCCCACAGGTAGTGTAGTTTGCAAATTGAGGCACAGAACAAGCAAGGCTGGTCCGATGATGAAGGAGCAAGAGACAAGAAAGGCGAGGCTCACTGAGCCATTTATCTCTCTGCCATTCAATTAATCCCATATGTGTTTATCGGCCAGGTTGGCACAATAAAATAACTACCTCCTGTAGTAAAGAAATGATATCCAATTGGAAATATTGGAAGAATTGGGCATCAACACAGTAGAATTCCGTTACTACTGGTGTCTTGCCCACCATGACATTGCATTATGGGAGCCAAGACTGTACCTCACTTACATACCACAGACAATTTGGTATTGATGTGTTAACCTTCTCAACCTTTATTTAATACAGTTACTCATGTTGTGGTAACCCCACCCAACCATAAATTATTTTAGTTTCTACGTCATAGCTACAATTTTGTTACTGTTATGAATCGGGCGACCTCTGTGAAACTGTCGTTCGACCTCCAAAGGGGTCACGACCCACAGGCTGAGAACCAGTGTAAGGATCTCTGGGAAGGTTAGAGATTTGGGACATACATATCCGAAAGGAAATAGGCTTTCCAGCAGAAGAGAACGATTTGCGTAAAGGCAGATATGGGGATTGGCAAGGCTTAAAAAGTGGGGCTTTGCTAGGACACCAACAATATCCAGAAACTATTTTGTGTTTGTTGTAAAGCCGAGAGCGGATGAACGCAGCATCTAGAACACAGAAGTGGCCCTAGGAACGCACAATCAGTGCAACTTGTTAGCCATGAATACAAGCAAGCACTAGAGTTTCCTAAGTGAGAAGAGAATGTTGCCCTAGGGATAACACGGTTGCTTTTTTCTGGGTGGCTATTTTTCAAGGAGCAAAGACGGGAGGATCAAATAGTTATAGGATGCAAAACCAACCGAAGATTATAAATACAACATACAAAGAACCACTTGGAGGCGCGCGACTAAGTAATAGTCCGGTCATCCCTTTACCAGAGCGAGGCGGCAATTGTCACACTGGCTCGTTGGTCTAGGGGTATGATTCTCGCTTAGGGTGCGAGAGGTCCCGGGTTCAAATCCCGGACGAGCCCTTGTTTTATTTAATTGGTTGTCATTTACAAACTCATAATGAATTATTTTTAGAATAACAATAAAACCAACCCACTGCCAGCCAGTCGATTCCGATTTATAGCGACTCTATAGAACAGAACCGCTCCTCCGGATTTCCAAGATTTTACATCTTAGACTAGACCAATAAACGTAATAGGTACAACACACAATTCAGAAATTTTTTTGGAGGCGGGGCGTGACTTACAGCACACTTCACATTAAAATTCTCTTAAAAGGGGCCCTGTGAAGATGTTTACATATTCCAACACAATGTGCGTACTACTTTCTATGCAAGCGGCGCCCTCATTTCCGTGGATTTCCAGCTGTCGGCCCTTGATGGGTTTCTGCCCCGTTTGCCTTCTGTTCGTAGCCGTCGAGTTGCCCGTCGGACCCACCGGCTGCCACGGAGTCAGTTGGCCCAGACGCGGGCGAAACGCGCCGAGCCCGTGCAAGGCCACCTGGAGAGCGGGTCTGGGGCGTCTTCTGGAGGAGAAGGGGTGCACCCCCTCCGTCCTTAGGAGAACTTCCTAAGCCGCTAGTACAGGATACTGATTGCTCAGATTTCGAGACATTCAATTCAGAGAGGTGTCCGGGATTGGGTACACGCATTCTCTATTTTCCAAGCGCGAGTGTTTTACACGGTACAAAACAAGTGTGATGTCTTCTCTTCGGACGTTCAGTCACCATGCATTGCACGCGCCGATCTCGCCGGGCCCCTTGCTTTGCAAAATTAAAAGAAACTAGCATGAGTGTTGGATGTCATTGACGCTTCTAAATGAACTGAACGGAGGCCCAAAATAGAACCCTTTTATTTTAGGTAGGAAGAAAAAGAGGGGAAAAACAGAGACCTGGGCTCGTCCGGGATTTGAACCCGGGACCTCTCGCACCCGAAGCGAGAATCATACCCCTAGACCAACGAGCCGCTCTCGGCAGAGGCGCTCGCGGCAGCTCCCTTCAGCCTCGCCCCGCCCCTCGCCGCGCGTCCTGCCCCAACCGCGTCCGGTGACCTTCCCTGGGCCAGCTGGGCCCCGGCAGCGCCGGGCTCGGAGTCCGCAGCCCTTTGGGCTGTGCAGAGGCGACCCGACGGGGACCCGGGGCGGACGCTCGCTCTGCTCAGCGCCGCGCCGGGTCTCGGCCTCACACACGTCCGGAAGCCGCTTTCCGGGCTCCGCGATCCGCGATCCGGGCTCCGTCCTCCGCGCAGCGCAGTCGCGGGGACCAGCTGGGGGGCTCCGGGTCGCGGAACTCTGCCGACGGCCTGGTGCCTGGTGCCCGGTGCCTGGGACTTCTCGCGGCGAGTTCTGGCTCCTTCTCGGAGTTCGTGCCTCCGCGCGTTCGGGCCACCGCCGTGCGCTCCGGTCGGCCCGGACCCCGGTGCGCGTCCTGCGGCCGCGGGGCTCCCCGCCTGGGGCCCGGGTCTATTCCCTGCAGCTGCTCTGCGGGGAGGAAGTCGCCCCTAGTCGGGGTGATGCGATGGGACACGGAGGCCCAGAAGTGGTGGCGCAGGTCCGGGACGGGTCCCGGGGAGGCGGAGGAAGGAGGGGGATTCGGAGGGACTGGGATGGCCGGGCGGGCGCGCCAGGCCCAGCGCAGGTGGCGCGCACCTGGGGCGTTCGGCTCCGCAGAGGTGAGTCTGCGATCAGCGTGCCCCGCGCAGCTGCGTGCCACTTGCAGCGACATCTGATTTCTGAAACCTTGGCTCTCGTGGTTAGGTGCCACTCACAGCGACGCCATGCCCCACAGAATGAAGCCCACGGGCGCCGGCACCCTTCTAGAACTGGTGTTCTGTCTGAGTCCATTGTGGCAGCCGCTGGGTCAGAACCTCTCCTCAGGGACCTTCCTCATTTTGACGGACCCTCTGATTTACCTCGTAGGATGGCCTTCTCCAGGGACTGGGCCCTCTTGGGAACATGTCCCTTTTAAGTAGCTTATAGCTTCCAAGATTTGTTTGTTCTTCTGAGTACATGATTTATATGTTCGCTATCACCTAATTCATTCACATGCATCCATTCTGAGATCTTACATGTTCCGCTTTTGAATGCATACGAGTATGAGTCAGTTGAAAAATACCATGGCTTGGTCAGGTCCATCGAAATCCTCAGTGACATCTTTGCGTTTTGACACTTTTGCAGCAGATTTGTCTAATGCACTAAGCCCAGGACGTCCTTTGGTTTCTTGGCCGTTGATGGTGGAGCTGAGTAACTCGCTGAAAACTTCCATCTTGTCTCTGCTTGTCGTGATGTTCCTGGGCATCCCAGTTTGGGGGGGGGGGGTTGTTTTCTTTAGGTTGAAGGTCATAGTCTTGGAGCTTCCTCAGTAATTAATCAAGTCCTCTCGGTTTCTCAGTAAGGTTCTGTCACCTGCATAATGCAGGTGGTGAATTGGTCCTCCTCCAAACTCCATGAGGCCTTCTCCTCCAACGGTCCAGCCTCTTGGACTCAATATATGTTTTGAATAAGCGTGGTGAAAGAACACAGCCTCGACACGAACCTTTTGCTCCCTTATTCTGTTGAATGTGTCTCTTGGTCTATGTGCAGGTCCTCATGGGCGTGATTAAAGGTGCTGGGATCCCCATTCTTTGAACTGTTATCCATAATTTAAGGATGACACTGTTATGCTCCACGGAGTCAAATGCCATTGCATAAGTCAATTAAACACAGGCAAATCTCTTTCTGGTGTTTTTGCTTTCAGCCGCAAACCATCTGACATCAGAAACAATATTCCTCATTCCACATCCTATAAATCTAACTTGGACTTTTGGCAGTTTCCTGTTGATGTACTACCCATACTACTTTTGAACTATCTGCACTCTGCTTGAACACCTTCTTTAGAATGAGCAGAAACATAGATCTCTTCAAACCGATTGGCCAGGCAGCTGTCTTCCCACTTTCTTGACATAAATGAGTGAGTGCTTAATGTTGCATCAGTTTGGTAAAACATCTCAGTTGGTATTTCATCACTTCCGGGCCTCGTTTTCCCAGTGCTTCAGTACAACTGGGACTTCTTCCTTCAGTACCATCAGCTCTTCATCAGATGCTGCCTCGTGAGGGGGTTGAACATCGACCAGTTCTTTTTGGTACAGAACCTCTGTGTACTCCTTTCATCTCCACATGATCACTCCGTTTTTGTGCAACTCAAAGCTTGAATTTTTTCTTCAGTTCTCCCAGCTTGAAAAATGCCAAGAATGTCCTTCTTAAGCCCCCTTATTTTGGTTTATTTTGCTCAGCTCTTTTACGTCATCGTTTCTTTTCATTGCTTTAGATAACTCTGTGCAAGGAAAGGTTAGGAATCTCTTTAAACATAGTTTTATCTTTTGGGGTGTTTTTAAGGACTTTTAGTTTCATGTATGATGCCTTCCCACAACTCATCTGATTGAGTCATTAGTCCTCAACATGTCAAATGGATTCTTCAGGTAGGACACACTAGGTGGCATATTTTAGCTCTCCTGCGCTAGCAGGCCTCCCAGCTTCATCTTGAACTTGCACCTGAATAGTTGCTAGTTTGGCATCAATCTGACTAAAGGTATTGAGCTTCTCCATTATCTCTCCACACATGTAATTGGTTAAATTCCTGGGTGCTCTAGGTAGGAAGGTCCACCAGCACCATTTATGTTGTTGAAAAAGTTATTTCCAATCAATCGAATATTGGCCTTGCAAAATTCCTATCCTGAGTTTTTCTATCATCAGGTCATTCTTCAACCACTGATCCTTATTCTTTCTATGTTCTAATGGCCAGTACTTGTCGATGCATGTTGATTGGACATTTGATTGGTTTTAAATCAAAGAAATTGGTAAAAGTCATCAGTTCCTTCATCTTCGGCCTTAGTGGTTGGTGCTAATTGTCATAATAACTGTTTTCCTTTTCAGCAGTACTATTCAATCACTGACAGGATAGACCTTGAAGTGTTCTTTAATTTGACCTTTCTGGCCTAGAAGGCAATACGAGTGACTCAAAATGGCCAGTGCTAATCCATTCACTCCCTCACTATACCTAAGTGGATCTGTATGCATTCCGCTTCTTTTTTGGTGACCTTCCATTTTCCAACTTGCCCCCCATGGCATAGTGGTTATGAGTTGGTCTGCTAACCACACGCTCTGCAGATTGAAACCACCCCCGGCTCCTTGGGAGAAAGATGAGCTTGTACTCCTTTAAAGAGCAACCAAACTAAACTCACAGTCAGTGCTGACTCATAGCGACCCTGTAAGACAGGGTAGAACTGCCCCCGTGAGTTTCTGACATGAACGCTTCACAGAAGCAGAAAGCCTATCTTTCTCTAAATGAGCTGGTGGTTTTGAACTACTAACCATTGGTAGTTAGCAGCCCAACATATAATCACCGCACCACCTGGTCTCAGAAACCCATAAGGGCAGGCCAACCTTGTCCTTCAGGGCTGTATGAATTAGAATCGACTCAATGGCAGCGAGTAGAGAGTTTTCTACATTCTTACCTTAATACATTCAATGTTCTGATTATTCCTGGATGTTTGAAGCTGGTTTTGTTTTTTTATTTCATTTTGAGTTGTGCCCCAGCTGCAAGCTTTGCTTCACCCCCATCAGGGTCACATCTACTTTTGAGGAGGCCCTGTTTCAAGTGCCTTCCCATCCTGTGAGTGGAGCGCTGGTGGTGTCGTGGTACATGTTGGGTTGTTAACAGCAAGGTCAGCAATTTGAAACCACTAGCCAGTAGAGAGACCAGGTTTTCTACTCCCACAAAGAATTACAGTCTCAGAAACCCACAGGGGCAGGTCTAGTCTGTCTTAGAGAGTCACTGTGGCTTAGAATCGAGTTGATGGCAATGAGTTCGGTTTTTTATTTTCCACCTTAAAAAGAAGCTTGCAATTCAAACTCACCAGCTGCTCTGAAGAAGAAAGGTGAAGCTGCCCACTGGCATAGAGATCTACGGCGTGAGGACCACTGAGTGGGGTCACAGTGAGTCCGGATTGTCTCATGGCCGTGGGTTTGGTTTGGTTTGATTTGGGGCCATCCTGAGGGACTTCTCTTCTGGCCCTCTGTGTGCCCCACTGCTGGTCATACGGGCTTACAGGCCAGGCTTTTCAGAAATACATCTTCAGGTCCTTCTTCCCCATCTCACTTCGTCTGGCAGCTCCCTTGGGACCCGTCCATCCTGGGTGACCTTGCTGGTATTCGGAATATTGGTGGTATAGCTTCCAGCATCGCGGCAACGCCCACGCCACCACAGTACAACAAATGGCAGGTGAGTGGTGGATAAACTCATGGGTGCACACAGGGTTAACTCGGTTGGCCTCAGGTAAAGAGGATTGCCATTTATGATGTGGACAGGCCTGAAGAGCAAAGAGAGAGTCCCCCCGCCCCCATGTTTTCCCGGTCTCTCGACTGTAAACACACATTACGCCAGAACACCACGCTCTGCGCTCCCCTCCAGCCGACCCGCAGATTTTGAGAGGAATGTTGTGCAAGAGTGTTCAGCCTCGGGCTCACCTACAGATGTTGGAGTTGTCAGCGCACCACAACTGTGGAAGCCACTTCCTTTTAGTCAATCAATCACTCTCTGTCCATACATGTGTATATCTATGTGTGTGCATGGATACCCAACAAGCATATATATACACACACACACATATATCAAAAACCTGGTGGAAAAAGTCCATCACCTTTCAATTCCATTTTTCCATGAACCTTTAAAGCCTTTCCTGTGTGTGTTTTAAGACATGCTTCTTATTTTAAGTTACTGGTACTGCATGAAGGAGCCATGGTAGTATAGTGGTTATGCATTGGGCTGAGACCCTCAAGGTCAGCAGTTTAAAACTACCAGATGCTCCTTGAGAGAAAGACGGGTCTTCTCCCATAGATAGTCTACAGTCTCTGTGGTAGTTACATAATCTGGTGTAAATTTGAGGGGATTATGAGTGTAGGGTGGAGTCTAGCCTATCAATAGGATCATAGCCAATGAGGCCTCTGTGGGCATGGCCTTCTGAGAATTCTGGGAACTCTGGTATTTCCTCCTTGGAGGCAGAAGGCACACTCTCTATGCACTCTCTGGAAGACACTATACTGACAAGACACATGAAACTACGCTAGTGCCCTTGGCTGGAGAAGCCACAGAGGGACCCCTGCCAGCACTGAGAGCTTACACTGCCGCTGGATCCAAAGACTTTCTACTCACTGGCCTGTGATCATTCTGCATTTGGCATCATTGCATGTGTTTTGAGAGTCTGAAGAGGACTTTGTAGATTGGTATCGGACATATGGACTAACATCGGACTTATGGGCTTGAACTAGGCTGGGTTGGGATACTTTCTTAATGTATGATTACCCTTTATATAAAACGCTCTCTTATACACATCAGAGTTTCTAGGGACTCCAATCTACCTGGATAACAGTCACAGAAATTTTAATACTGTCCTATAGGGTTGCTGTGAGTTGCCATCGACTTGATGGCATTGTTTGTACTGTATGATTTCATTCTTTTTCCAAACTTTTTTAAACCTGATTTCTATCTGTTTATTTATAGGGAGGTATCTGGAACTATGTTCACAAAATTTCAACCTTCATTGTTTGTGGATTGTGAGTTTGCGCTTATTTGCTTTTCGCATTTCTGTATTATTTGAAATTTAATAAATGTATGTGGTCTTATTAAAACTAGAAAATTATACCTAAAGAAACTATGCTAGACAATATCCAGATGAAGAAAGACTGATTACTCAAATCCACTGCCATAAGTTCATCAATTCCAACTCATATCGGCCTTAGAGTAGAATTTTATTTGATTAGCACTTGCATTTTGCTTGATGCTTACATTGAAACATCACTGTTCCTACATCATATAAAGATATTCTGTTTGTACTATTTTCACCTGGTCCAGAGAGCATAAAATCAATGAAAACTAATTGGACTTCACCGCCACTTGCCGGTTAGTTTGTCGTACTGTGGCGGCTTGTGTGTCGCTGGAAGCAATAGCACTGATATTTCAAATGGCACCAGGGCGAACCTTGGATTTCAGGTTCCAGTTGAGCTTGCAGAAGGGGGATTAGCCACTGAAACGATGAAGAAACTGAAGAAGGGGGGATTCGCCACTGAAAGCCTTGTGAACGTGGCTATACTGCTCAAAGACTAGCCCCTCCAGTTGGAAGGCACTCAAAATACAACTGGGCAGAGCAGCCCCTCAGTGTTGAGCTGACCCAATAATACGATGGAGCAGAGCTTTCAGGACCTTCATCTGCTGATGGAGCACATTAAAATGAAAAGTCACAGATGCAAACATCCATTCATAATAGATTTATATGTAGTATATAAATCTAGGCAAAGTGGAAGTCATCAAAAATGAAATGGAACGAATGCATGAGGACCAATAGGCTAGGCATTAGTAAGCTAAAGTGGACTGGTATTGGTCATTTGAATCAGACAATCTCATGGTTTACTTTGCAGGGAATGACAAATCCAAGAGGGATGGTGTCATATTCACGGTCAGAAAGAATATTTCAATGCTGTCTGTGATTAGATCGTATCTATATGCCTACAAGGAAGACTAGTTAAAGCAACTCTTACTCAAAATCATGTAGCAACCACTAAAGTCAATGCTAAAGAAACTGAAGAATTTTACCAATATTCAATTTGACATTGGCCATACATGCAGTTAAGATGTGTTGGTAATAACTGGGGGTTGGGATGAGAAAGTTTTAAACAAAAAGGAAGAATCAGTAGTTGGAAAAATACAACCTTGGTGATAGAAATAAAGCTGACGAGAACGTGATGGAATTCTGCAAAACAAACAACTTCTTTGTTGCAAATAGTTTTCAGAAGCATGAACGGTGTTTACACATGTGGACCTCATCAGAGGAACCCAGAGGAATCAGATTGACTACATCTCTGGAAAGGGAACAGGGAGAAGTTTAATATCATCAGCCAATTCAAGGCCAGGGCTCCTGGAGCATATACCATAAATTACTTTTATTTAAGTTGAAGTTGAAGAAAACTGAAACAAGTCCAGGGGAGGAAGACGAGACTTTCTACTTCTGTGAAGATGTACAGTCTCAGAGGCCCACGGGGACAGTTCTAGCCTGTCTTATAGGATTGCCATGAGTTGGAATCGATTCAAGAATGACTTTGGTTTTCTTGTGGTTTGAGAGCCGAAATATAACCTTGAATATAAGCCACCTGACTTTAGACACCATCTCAAGAGCAGATTTGCTGCCAGGAGCTCTAATGATCAGGCACCACACCACAGGAGTTATAGAACGACATTACGAACATCACGCCCGAAGAAAGCACAGCGCCATTCAAAAGACAGGCAAGGGAGAAAGGATTAAAGTAGATATCATCAAACACTGCTAAAGGTGCTCTAGAGCACAGAGTAGCTGAAGCGATTGAAGAAATGATGGAGTAAACGAGCCGGACAGAAAATAGCGAAGGGCAGCTCTGTGACAAAGTAAAGCATTGTAAGGAACTGCACAAGGGCCTGGAGTTAGACAACCAAAACAGAAGGACACATTCCGCCCCACAAACCTAAGAAACGGAGGGAAAGGTCAGGTCTCTAGTGGAGCATTTTCAGGATTCTGTGAGGAAAATATTGAACGATAGGGGAAGCGTCAAAAGAAGATGGAAGGAATGTACGAAGAAGTCAACAATTTCAAGAAGAGCAGAGGCAGAGGCAGTTGTGCAGACAGAACAAGGGAGTACTGCGTGGTTTAAAATAGGAAGGGAAAGGTGTGCTTCAAATTTTGTATTTGGTGTGCCTCAGAGGCTTTATTCTTTCACCACACTTATCCAACTTGTATGCTGAACAGGTGACCCAAGACACGCCTACGTGAAGAATCCAGCAATGGGGCTGAAGGAAGGCTCATTACAACGACTATGATGTGCAGACGCAACCGTGCTTGCCGAAGATGAGGACATATTGAGCCATGTGATGGTTAGATTTTATGTCAACGTAATGATACATGTGTGGAGGCCGGCGTGGAGTCTAGCCCATAAATCAGAGTGCAGCCTGGTGGCCTTCTTCTAAGAGAAACAATTCTCTCCCGCTTGCCCCCTTTTGCCTTCCTGCTTGCACATCTGGCTCTGGGATTGGCAGCCTGTGTGGCCTACACCATGGGCGTTGTCAGGGCCCTGACACGGACCTGTTGACCTTGGATGTTGACCTGGCTTACTGGTCCACCAGCCTGTGATCTTCCAGGTTCCTGCTTCGCTTTCCTGCTTCATCTGATGCAGCTGTGGGAGTCTGAGACTCTCCCGCTAGCTTCTGACCCGTGGCCTTGAGTTGGACTGGGCAGGGCTGCTTTCTTGATATAACGTTATTTCTTATAGCTATATGTCACTGCTTTTGTTTACCTATGAAACTCCGCCTAAACATGGAACGAAGCAGGAAGCCTCCAAAGAAGATGGAAAAAGCACAGTGTCTCTGTAGCAGAAAGAACTAGTTGACATTCATCCATTTCAAGAAGTAACACATGAGCAAGAAGCCAGTGCACTGAAGGAAGAAGTCCACGTTGCACTGAAAGCATCAGCCAAAAACCAGGCTCCAGGGTTGATGGAGTAGCCATTGAAATGTTTCTTTAAGCTGGTGTAGTACTGAAAGCACCTATTCATCCATGCCGAGAAATTTGGAAGACAGCTACTTGAACAACTGACTGGAAGAGATCTATATGTGTGCCAATTGAAAAGAAAGGTGACCAATCGAATGTGGAAATTATTGAGCAGTATCATTAATTATGTTAAATTTTGATGACGATCATTTAACAACAGCTGCAGTAATACAGGGACAGAGAGCTGCCAGTGGTTCAGGCTGGAACAAAGGACATCATTGCTGAGGACAGATGGATCTTGGCTGTAAGCAGAGAGTACCAGAAAGATGTCTCCTTGTGTTTCATTGGCTATGCAAAGGCTTTCTACTGTGTGGATCTTAACAAACTATGGATAGCCTTGAGGAGAATGAAAATTCCAGAATTTCACTGAGGCGGCACCCGCACATGGATCACGAGGCAGTTGTACAAACAGAACAAGAGCCTAGTTTATGGTTTAAAATGAAGAAAGGTGTGCGTCAGGGTGCATCCTCTCACCATACTGATTCTGTCTGTATGCTCAGCAAGGAATCAGAGAGGCTGGATTATGCAAAGAAGAGTGTGGCATCAGGATTAGAGGAAGGCTTATTAACAACCTTTAATATGCAGATGATACAACCTGGCTTACTGAAAGAGGAAACCTTGAAGTCCTTGCTGAAGAAGACCAAGGATGGCAACTGTATGGATTACAATTCAATGTAAAGAGAGCAGTGAAATGATCACTGAAGATAAGGGTGTGGTGAAAAAGCAGATGGTGCTTGGGGATCAATTGGAATAGTGTCTTGGGTCTGAAAGACTTGTGTTCAAACAAGCAGCCATCTAAGCGAAGAGTCCATTCAGTCCACATGGAAAAGGCACACCAGCATGTGTGATCCAATGACGACAATAACAAAATTCAAACATCCAAGCCTAACTTGGGAACCCCATTTGTAGAATGCTATGGAGGGGAGTGCAGCCCGAAACCCATCTGCAGAGTAGCTAGTTAGATTAAGCCCCGGGCGGATTCCCAGTGGCCACAGGCAAGGGTCTCCAACAGCCTTACTATCAGACAGAGGTCCTTGTAATCTTGATTGTGCTGAATTGAATTCGATAATTGGTCAGCTGACTTCCCTATTGATCCGACCTGCATTTGTTCTGGCTGCAAGTATCTCTTGCATGCTCCATGACAAAAATTTCTTCCCTGGCTTTTTGAATTCTGAGGGTGGTCTTTTCTTTCTTACTTATTGTTTGTACTTTTGTCTTTGTATTACTAATTATTTTATCCTCACCACTTTATTTTGATTTTGTTTTTTATTGTTTCTATTGGCTCTGCCAGTGTGTGAAGCACAGAAGGAGTGGATGCAGAGAGATAATAACTGATGTAAGGGTTCACAGGGGATGTAGAGGTGGAAGGTGTGAGACAGGGAGGGTGAGGGGATTTGGGGAGTGAACAATGAAGTTGGGAGGGGGAGGGAGCACTAGAACTGATTGTGATTACACAACTCATTTCAAAGGTGACTTGACCATGGGGTGGGAAGGGGGTCTAACATTGATTGTGGTGATGATTGTACAATTCTTCTTGATATGATTGAATTATTGAATTAATTGCATGATGTGTGGATTAGGTGCCAATAAAAAATGTAAAAAGAAAACCAAAATCCTCACAACTGGACCAATAGGTAACATCATAATAAGTGGAGAAAAGATTGAAGTTGCCAAAGATTTTATTTTGCTTGGATCCACAATCAATGCTCTTGGGAGCAGCAGTCACGAAACCACATTGCGTATTGTATTGGGCACAAGATCTCGTTAAAGTGTTGGAGACAAGAATGTCACTTTGGGGACTAAGGTCCACCTGATCCAGGTTGTGGTATTTCCAGTCAGCTCATGTGCTGCTGAATGGTGGATAAGGGAAACTGCAGAGAAATTGACATATGGTACTGAAATATGCATTTGAAATATGGTACTGGCCAAGAATGCTGAAAGGATAGTGAACTGTCAGAACACATCAATCTTGCAGGAAGAGGGACAGCTAGAATTCTCCTTAGAAGCAAGGATGGCGAGACTTCCTCTTACATACTTTGGACATGTGAGGAAAGATCAGTCCTTGGAGAAAAGCATCATGTTGGTAACACCAAGAACAACAACAACAACGAAGGTGGGACCTTCAACGTGTTCCCAAGGAAACAAAGGGTATGGCCCAACCCACACTGTCCACGAAGGTCAAGCCTCAAAGTTCCACCCCCTCCTGTCCATCAGACTAGTAGAACATGCTCTCCAAAAGGGAATAGCCACCGGAGAGTAAAATCGAGAACCATAGTATAACAAACATATAAGGTAGAAGAGCCATATTAATTGACCATAGCTCAACAACATGATAAACGGAAAGAAGATTGAAGTTGTCAAGAGTTTCATTTTACTTGGACAAAAATCCATGATCATGGAAGCAGCAATAAAAACAAAACAAAACAAAATGACATATTGCATTGGCCAAATCTGCTGCCCAAGGTTGTGTTCAAGTGTTAAAGTACAATGAGATCACTTTGAGAACTAGATGTGCTTGCCTCGAGCTACGGTACTCTCAATGGCTTCAGTGCATGTGAAAGCTCAGTCATGAATAAAAAAGATCAGAGACAAATTGGTGAGTTTGAATTATGGGCACAGAGGACTGAAAGTTCCACGGACTGCCAGAAAACCAAAGACACTGTCGTGGAGCATATTCAGTCGGACTGTTCCTTAGAAGTGTTGATAGCAAGAGTTTGTCTCGTGTGCTTTGGACACATTGTCAGCAGAGACCAGTCTCTTTCAAAAGGCCAGCATTCCTGATCAAGCGCAGAGTCGGGGAAAAAAGAAGAGCTCCATGAGATGGATGGTTACCGTGGCGGCAACAATGGGTTTAAACAGACGATGGTGAGGCTGGTGCAGGTTCGGGAAGTGCTTGGTTCTGTTTCTGAGCTGACTCGACAGAACCTGGGAACAACAGTTGGAAGTCAAAGCAATAGTAGTTTAATACTGCAGGCATTGACCTATTGAGGACATTCATTGTTTTTTGTCTGTCTAGCCCATCGTGTGTGTGTGCGTGCGTGTGTGTCACACACTGATTTCACTTTAAGACACCACCTTGCTCCTATTCATAGTCCTTGTAGGTTGAATGGGGTTAATTTGATCTGGCTTCTAACTCCAGAGAGGGCATAAAATGTAGGCCTGGCCAATCAGATTCCTGCATCTCTTCGCCACAATTACGGTGCAGATGATCACACAAGGTGGGCGTATGAGCTACACAGGGGCTTATTAGATATGTTTGCAGAATTTCTTCCCACCCCCACCCCAGTTATTGGGAAAGAGTAACCTCTTTCCATTTGGCTTGCAGGCTCAGAAAAGCCTGAGAGTGAGGCCAACTCAGGGAAGGCAAAGTGGATGACCAGGGCAGAAAGAGAGTGAGAGGAAGACAGAGTGAAAGAGAAAGAGAAAGAGAGGTTCCTGGTATTGCTTGAATGGCTATTAAAGGACCCCTCTTGGTGCAGTGAGTAAGAGCTTGGCTGCTGATTGAGAAGACTGGTCATCTACTTCCATCGACTAAAACCTTGAAACCCTAAGAGGCACTTTCATCCTGTCCTACATGGTCACTATGAACTGGAATTAACAAGACGGCAGTGGGCTTTGGGGTTTAGCAACTTTTTTTTTAGTTCTAAACTAGATGGCTAGTTCAATAGATGAGAGAGGGGGAAGAGAGAAAGAATGATTCATATATATATAGTTCTTTTTCTTCATTGGCAAATTTGAGTTTGACCAATGTTACCAGGATGTGAGCATCATCACTCATTTGGCTTTATTAAACATGTGGTAGTTACATAATCTGTTGTCAATTTGAGACTTAAGAGTGAAGGAATAGAGTTTAGCTTATCAATCAGGTTGCAGCTTGATGACCTCATTGGGAGGCGCTCAGGAGATAAATAGCTCGCTAGAGGTGGAACAGACAGACACTTCCTTTGAGACGTTCCTGTTGAGAAGCCACATGGAGCTACACTGATGCAGCCAGAACCTTGGGAGCTGGAGGAGCCATGTGGAGACCCACACCAGTGCTGCCACTGGATCCACAAGATTTTCCACCTGTGATCTTTGTTCCTGCGCCTGATGTTATTACATATGCTGCATGAATCTGAAGAAGAATTTATAGACTGGCAACGGATATATGGACTAATATAGGATTTATGGGCTTGATCTGGACTGGGCTGGCATGTTCTCTTAATGTACAATTACTCTTTGATATAAAGTTCTCTCTTATACACATGAGTGCCTATGGATTGGTTTCTCTGGTCTACCCGGACTAACACAAAACGTTTATACTCTTGAGAGTACTTGGGCTAGTTGACTTTTGTGCCAACGTGGTTGTGCCAGGATGCTCAGTGAAGCCTAATAATCCCCCAGAGTGACCTAACCTAATGTAATCAACTCCATGATGGGATGTGCTGTGAGCAGCCAAGCAGTTGTAAGAAGATTGGGGTGGAATGAAGCCTCCTTACTCAGGTCACAGTCCTGATGCCATTGAAAGGAAGATTCCTTGGGGATGTGTCCAATGTCCTACATAAGTAGACACTGTGGAAAATCTTGGTTTGCTTCTTGCTGGGTCTGGATCCCACCTCATCAACATCGAGTTCTTTGGAGTTGAGTCAATGGCCTGCCATAATGCTTACCTACCCCGGGAGTCTTCAGTGGTGTGCCACCTGACTTGTCCACTTTGAATTCATTTGCCTCTGCAGTCAACAGCCTATTGCCTTCCTGTCTATCTTTGGTTCATCAGTCCCTGCAGCTACATGATCAAGAGACTCCTCCAGCCTAACCTCTGACCACAGACTAGGTACCTACCTGGACATGAACCTGACTGCTTCTGCAACTGTGTGAGCCATTTTCTTGATACATGCCCACAAATACTCATCACTGGTGCTGCTTCACAGTAGAATCAAAAGAATATGTGTTGCCTGGACATTCACTCAATCTTTTATTAGACATATTTATTTCTTGCGCATGTAGTCTAATGGTCACATGCCCAACTGGCGTGGCAAACTTGGTTTTGTTCAAGGTGACCTCAGTGAGGACTGGAGTTCTGTCATCTGGCTATCTACTTTCACAGGCAGCTGAAACCACATCATAGCCCCTCTAAACATATTGGTCTATCCCTTTAGAGCATCCAGGTCTTCTTGCTTCCTCTTTGAGGGAAGGCAGGACAAGACTTGAAATTCAAGCTAGACTATAAAGGCAGTGAAAGGATGATTCTGACCCTTCCTGTTAGCTTTTTAGCTGTGAAGGACCAGTGTTTTCTCTCAAGTCTACTGAAGTAGTTCCTAAGAAAGACAGAAAACAAGCATTCCTATCAACCTTGGTTGCTATCAGCACTCAATCAAGATTGCTTCAGGAAAGGAGAGCTATAAGCACTCACACTTTAGCATCAACAAGATACGGTCCTTTCATTTCATGAATGCCCTGCTAAGAGCATCACTTAGCCCTGGATATGGTTCCTCTGGTTTGTTTTGTTTTTCCCAATGTAGATCAAGTCACGCAGCTAACAGGTGTCTAGGGGAATCGAAGGCTTTGCTGACACTATTTAACATGCATCTTTAGCAGCGTATGTTTGCCTTTTTGCATTGCTCCCTTCTCATTTGCAACCACAAGTATATTAAAAACCAACAAGACCAACCCCGAACAAACCGGTTACCATCAGGTCAATTCTGACTCATCACAATCCATGTGTGGCAGGATAGAACTGCCCTTCCTTTCACGATTAGACGGAAATCTTACAGGGCAAGCCCACCATTCATAGGTGTTTTGCTTGTGGCACTGGCTGCAGTCCTCACCATGTAGCAGCACTCTGCGCAGTTCTCTTTTGTTTCCCCTTTCCATTTGTCCTCCTGTCCTCTTCCCTTCCTGCCTCCCGAGAGTCCTCCCTAGGCAGATGCTGTCTCTGCTGCCCCACAAAGTTGATTGTTCTAAGAAGTGTATACTTTTCTGGTGTTGTTACTGTTTACCTTATTGGCCTGGCTATTGTTTGGCTGGAAGTTGAACCACAATGGGGGTGGGGGGGGGCATCGTCTTGGAGGTCTCTATCAGATTAGTAAGCCTAGTCTTCTTTATGATTTTTACGCTTTGTTCCACGTTTCTCTCTCACTCCATCCAGGGACATTTAATGTGACCCCTTTCAGAGTGGATGACGGTGTAGCTGGGCACCATCTAGTTCTTTTGGTCTCATGATCACGGGTCAAATGTGTCTTTGGTTAACTTTACTCTTTCTTCACTCCAGATGTAGAGAAACTAATAGTTGCACCTTAGATGGCTGCTCCCCAGCTTTTAAGTCCACAACCCCGACTTTCCAAAGCAGGATCTAGAATATTGTCATTGTGGCCTGCCCCTGAGGATGGTCAGAGCTGTGATCCTTCAGAAGCGGATCACCAGGAGTTTGTCCCAAAGTTCCTCTGGGAAGGTTCAAACTGCCAACCTGTCAGTTAGCGGTAGAACACTTAACCAATAGTTTGTGCTACCCGGGTCAAAGTTCATAATGCATAGACCTTCCAAAACAAAGCAGGTTTATTTTCAAATAGATACCTTTCTGTTCCATTTCTTTCTTTTTTTTTCAAGTAAGAGAAAGTAGTAAATACCCCTTTCATTGCGTACATTCATGATCTTGGACACAGCCACACAACTCTTGCCTGAATGTACATAAATGTATAAACAGTTCAAAGATATGCATAAATAATACCATGTATTCCTTAGGGGGTATGCATGTCTATCAAAAAGATAGAGAAATACTACACAGACCACAAAATATCTGACACACACCTTTCCCAAATTCTGCTAAAAAATCAAAGCTTATTATAGCTAGGAAGATGCCCATCTCAATTGAATAACAAGTCTTAAAAATGCATAATGTTTTAAAATAGTTTTGAAAAAATATATATATATATCATCAATATAAACACTATCCTGGAGTTAGAAAAACTGCAAGTAGGATGAGAAAACTGAGGTATCCAGGGTGACGTAAGACCTTCTCATCTATGGTTGTTGTTTGGTTTCCTTTTTTAATTCACTGTAAAGTGTGGTCTTAACAGGCCTCCAGGAAAATAACTGTTTTACATAACAAACTAGCACACTGAGACACCGACAGAGTCAAATCAGCATGAGGACCAACCCTACTGCTCAGACATGTATTTGGAGGAGCAATTCGGTGCTGTCGGAGAAGCATTTGGCAGCTCAACTGCGAGGCTAGCAGTTCAAACCCACCAGCTAGGAGGAAGATAGGGCCATCTGCTCCCGTAAAGAGTTACGGTCTTGGAAACCTTGTCACGTGATCACGATGAGCCAGACCAGCCTCAAGGACAAGGGGTTCCTTTCAGGAAGAGGGCAGGAGATGGAAGTCAAGGAAGGGGCAGTCGGGCCCACTGGTCCTTGTGAAAGCTCTTGCACTCTTCACACAGAACCCGAAAGAGCTGCTCAGTGAGAACTGACTGAAGACCCCATTCGCTGCTCCTGAGATTTAAGGAACGCTTCCCAGGGATGCCAGGGAGCATTACATCGCGTGCACACCATGGTGTGCTCTAAGCACCTGCCAGGAAAGATCTACTCCATGCTCAAGGGTAACCTAGAAGCAGAAGACGTATCCTCAGGAGCAATCAGAGGGCAGCTTCTATCTACTGCTGTGCTTTCACGATGGGCACATGCTGCAGGGCACTGAAACCTCTTGACTTGTCTGCCTGTCCCTGGGCAGACTTGGGCAGCCTGGGAAGTCCCTGCCTCTACAGACTTCCCAAAGGTGCGACAGGGAGGGAGTGGGGACAGTCACCTCCTGTGGGCACCATCAACTAGAAAACTACAAGAGGGAATGGACACACCAGGATTTCCATGTTTCAATCATTATCTCCTCTAGCCCAATGTGTTCAAATTGGTCTGACCAGTTGCAACTGGAACAAAGCTGGAAGGCGGCCCCGAGAGTCTCGGTGCCATGTAAGGTCTCCTGACACTCAGGAGGATCTGTATGGCCATTTGCAGTCCCCCTGGAGTTAGTTTGGGCGTACAGTGGGAGAACTGGGAGAATGCTAGGAGAGCTAGAATGGCTAGCAGAAGACGCACACTCCGAGATGCTAAGTCAGAGCCCTGTTCAGAGGTCAGCTGCAGGGAGAGGTACCTGGGACCCCACAGGCTGCCTACAGACTGCCCTGGGTAGTTGTCACCGTAGTATATGATTCTAAATACATTTCTTTTTCTGTTTGTTCTATAGCAAGTCCATCCAGTGACACCCTGATCCACACTTTAGCTGGTAAGAGTCAGTCTGCTGCCCTCAGTCAGTCTCCACCCACGAGGGGGCGCTGTATCTTCAGGCTGACTGGTGACTGGAGCACAACAGAGTCAGCTTCTGTGATGGCTCCATTGGCTGGTGCTGCAGGGGTGGCTGCTACTTCTAAAGAGATCTCCCGAGCAGCTTCAACCCCAGGGCGCAAGACGCTCTTCTTCACATTTTAGTGTCCTGGTCAGAGGAGTCATCCTGCCAACAGAGAAAGACAGAACAGGTCAGGAAGAGGCTGGGGGAAATCTTGGCACTTGGCATATCTGCTTGGAGACTGCTGGGTCAGATGACAGCTATGACAGTAGAAATGGTTGTAGCAGAGAGCCCTTGGGTGCAGCACTGGGCTAGCCCACGGGTGATGTAGTGGTTACATGGTGGGCTGCAATCCATGTGGTCAGTGGTTCAAACCCACCAGCAAGCAGCTCCTGTGGAGAAAAACTGGACTTTCTACTCCTATAAATAGTTCATCTTGGAAACCCACAGGACTCTATGACAGTGAGGTTTGTTTGTTTGTTTGTTGGGGGGGGGGGTTGGTAGTGGTTCTGAGGAGAAGACCTGGTGACCTATTCCCGTGAAGAATATAAGCAAGAACCCCCTATGAGGCTGTTGGTTCTACTCTTGTCACTTGAGGTTACTCTAAGTGGGGATTGACTTGCTCAGCAGCACAGACCGGTAGTCACCATGACAGTGAGCACTCATGCACTCGAGACCAGCGAGAGTTGGATACTTCTATGCACGTCGTTTCATAGGTGAGGTAATTTAGACACAGGGGGTAAGTGACTTCCCGTGAGTCACATAGCTAGTAAGTGGTAGGGTCAGGATTTAAGCAGGAATGTGCTAAAGAGAAGCAAGACGTACAGAAGAATAAATGAATTGGGACTATTTAATTTAGCTCCTCACTTTCAATGCACCCCCCACTCAACCCACACAAATACACTGTAAAGCAATGCACGCACACACACCCACCACACATGTGTCCAGAAAAGGGCAGTAGGGGTGGAGGCGAGAGCACAGCAGACCCAAGAGTTATCTTATCAAGGAGGAGGGGGATTTCCTCTGAGCCAAGGGGCATGGAAACATTGAGAACTGGGAGGGTTTCCTTGCCATCAAGTGGGAGGTGAGGTTGTTTGAGAAGCCTGAGGTGAGAAGTGAGAATACCAGAGATGCAGTGAGTGGATTTCCAGGTAGCAGTGATGGATAGAGCCAGCCCAAATGGATTGGTCATCATTGATAATAGATCCAGGCACCTTAGGCTTGTGAATTTCACTAGTAATACTCCCAGATCTTGGCAAAGGCAGTGGGCGTGAGAGAGTGACTTACTTTGGGGCATTACGGTGGAGAGATATAAGGACCAAAGCAAGAGGGATATTAAAATGCAGAAAGACATTGGTCAATGTAAGACATGGGGGGAAATAACTTATAAATTATGAGGGAGGGAGAGAGGCTGGTGGAGGGGGGAAAATGAGCTGATACCAAGGGCTCAAGTAGAAAGACAATGTTTTGAGAGTGATGATGGCAACATATGTACAAAGGTGCTTGCCACAATGGATGGATGGATGGATTCTAATGAAATGATATTTTTTAAGTGCAGAAAGAGCATTTCCGTGAGGTCTGGGCGGGGCAGAAGACAGAGGACTCCAGGAGCATGATGGGAGAACAGTTCACAGGCTAAAGGAGGGCTGAGGTGGGGGTGCAGACGAGGGTGGCTCTAAGGATTGAGAAGGCGGGAGGACGGAGAACTCGGTCTGGGGGAGCTGCCTCGTGAACGGGGAGGGGTAAACATAAACACTAGCTAGTTACAAAGGCAAGTTGTGTCTGAGTCTCAAGAAAAGGCTGCAGATGATCAGCGGAGGGAGACACCCATTTCAAGTCAAATGTTGTGAAACCAAGGAGACTGACTTGGAAGAGCCGTTGAATGGAGCCATTAGGAAACCGGCACATACTGTTACGGACAATGACTTTTCTGAGATGAAGCCCAGGCATCTCCACTGGCTTTCGATACGTTTGTCTTTGGCAGACCTGAGTGCCCGACATGGGACTGACCTGCGTGTTAGAAGCACCTGGGAAATCTACTGAAAGAAATGTATTCAAAGTTGGGTCTTGTTCAGTACCCTCTTTGCAGGGTCTAGTTTATAAGGACAACCCTAAGTGTTCTGATGGGGTACGTCCAGCCTATCCCATGATGGACCTTCCCCAGGTGGCTCGTTTTTTAAGCCTGAATTGTTAGGCATTTGTGATGAGCAATATCATAGCTTGTTGTCATTGTTCGGTGCCATTGAGTGGGTTCTAGCTCATAGTGATTCTTTGTACAACGGAATGAAATACTGCCCAGTCCTATACCATCCTCAAAATTGTTCTTATGCGTGAGCCCCCTGCTGCAGAATAGGTGTGAAAGCTTGATAGCAAATTCACAGCCCTTTGGTCTGTCCATGAAACTTGCTACCGCTTTCTTTTGAAAAATTAGTTTCTTCATCGTTTGTGCTTCACACAGGATGTTCCCAGGCAGATCCACATTTATTCTTCTGCCTCATGTATATTGATTTATACCCCTGTGATTTTCATCTTCGGGTCCCTGGTTTCTCTCCAAGTGCCTGGGCTGATGAGGGCTTGGTTTATGCTGATTGGATGGATGAAAGCAGAATGGGTTTATCAGATCATGTCATTTCTACCAATCAAGAAACAAGATGCGGATTAATTAGGGGACTAAGAAGCTGTCCTCTTAGGGGAGTGTACAGTTAGTCTCAGAAACACAGAGGGGAAGTTCTACCCTGTCCTATAGAATCATTCTAAGACAAGGAGTGGGATCTAAAACGTCCCAAACAACCCCTTGGTTTTTGTACAGAAAGTAGTCTAGAGAAGGAAGCAAGATGCCATAACAGACTCATATTAAGACAGTAAGGAAGTTGACGGTGACCTGACGGGACCAGCACTTGAGGGTGACAGCGGTGATGAGTGGTGAGGGCCATAGGAAGACCCAGATTTTCTTACAGAGCTTCTGCGTCTCTGGGGCAGCCTCTGCTTCCCCAGCATGCATGGGTGGGACCCGGTGGCGAGGAGACGCATTAAAGGGGAAGGTTCAACAAGTGGGGCCCAGACAGGAGGGCAGGGCCTTAGTTATCTTGACCTTGTGCTTTGGCTTCCTAAGGACTAGTGCCCGCCCGGCTGCCCACGATGGAACCCTGGTGCCGAGTGCCAGATTGCCAACTCAAAGGAGCAAAGCCAGGGTGGACGGACCTGCTCCGGTCACAATTCTGGCCCAGGAAACCCTGGGGCAGGTCGGCTCTGCCCAACAGGGTGCCTACGAGTCTGCTGGAGGGCAGGGGCGCTCAGTGGTACAACACGCGTCCTCCATGAGGGAGAGCAGGTTAGATCGCTGGCCATGGAAACGCTGTCAATGGAAACGCATGTGTCGCTAGGATGCGGAGCAGGGGTCAGGGGAGAAGAAAGGCAGACTAAGACAGTTGGGCCTGGCGATAACCTGAAAAGCAGCCGGTCAAGGTCAATCGCTATGTGTCACAGTGATCTGATTGCTTTGTGCGCGGGGGTCGTGGATGGGAAGCGGTTAACAACCACACCGAGCCGGGCTGCGGAACTCCTGCTAGATTGCCAGCTTTGTCTGCGAAGGAGCAACCCTTTCTCCCCGGACCAGTCTCCAGCTGGAGGCTGCACTTAGTAGGCCTTCAGTCGTGCTAAGTCGCTGCACACTGCCAAGTGTTGCTTACCCAGACCCGTCCAGGAGCTTGTCGGACTCTGTGTCCCGAAGACCCCGTGAGACACCTTTTGCTCCCTCTCAGGTCAGAGTCAGCCTGCCTGATTCTGCCAGGTCAGAATCAACCTGGCGTGGCACGAGGCGGGAGGCTGGTGCCACAGTGACCGCCCACGGAGCTGGTGGGCGAAGGGACTGTGAGGAGCGAGTCACATGGCCAAGGCCAAGGAAGCACTGCCCTCCCGTGTGAACAAGCCAGGTCCCCTTACCTCTGCTGTGGGGTCTGCTCCGCCACCCAGGGCTTCGCTGCTTGTTTCCATCTGGGCAGGGCCAGCCTCAGGGTGGCATCTTGTCTCAGGAACTCCACCCCCGTCCTTCGGCTTTTCCTTGTCTTTCTCCTGCTCTGACGTATTGGCACCCTCCATTTCTCCAGAGGGACTTGGGGAGGCCTCTCCCCCCACAGCTCTCTCCTCCAACTTGTTGGCCTCTTGGCTTTTTGGCCCTGGTGTATCCTCCTCATTCCCTGCTTTGTCCTCCTTCGCCGCGAGAGCCTTTTCCGTCTCTGCTGCCTCTCCAGCTGTGGTTTCCTCCGGGGGCGCCCCACACCCCTTCTCGGCCTTTGGGCTGGAGGTTGGGGAGGGTGCTGTGGCCTCCCCCTGGGCTGGGCTCTGCGGCTCCTCTTCGGCCGCCCTGCCCTTCTCCTTCAGCGTCTCTGTTCTGCTGGACGTCCTCCTGAGAGGGGGCTTCTCCGACCCCAGGCTTCGCCTTGCTTCCTTTCCCACAGCCCCATCGCTGCGTGGAGGGCTTCCTGGGGCCTTGCCCTTGGATGTGAACACTTCATCCCCATTCTCTTCCTTGGCTCCATTCTCCTGAGATGACTCTGGGGCCCGGAAGTCCCTAAGGTCCCCGCAGTCGGACTGAGACCTTCGGAACCGCCTGGAAGGAGGACGCCTTTTGATGGAGCCCCGTGTCCTCACCTGGAAGAAAGTGTGAGGGGAAAGTCATTTCACATCCGTGAAACACAGCCACGGAGATCGATGGCCTTTCCATGCCGGCTGAAAGGCGTTGAGAGAGCCCACCCAGGGAGGCCTGAATGTGCTAATCGAATGTACCATCACTGGCTACTTAGCCCCGTGAAACCGAAATTACATGTCAACCTGTGGGGTTTTGTCTCATGAAGATGAAAGGGCTTTCTGTCCAGAAACAGACAAACAAACAGTCACTATGTATGCATTTACTCTGTTAAACATTAACAGAGAGTAACAGAATTCATATTCATTAGGTGAATTTAACTCTCATTCGATCCGTTCAATCGCCTATATAACTGCTCCTTGGGTGCTTTTTCAATCAGTTTTATCAACTTCCAGGTTTCTTCACAAATTGATGAGCTGAATAAAATCTGTATAACTCGTTGAGAATGATCATGGGACAAAAGTGACAGAGGAAGGTGATTCGAGTCCTGGGAAAATTTAGAAAGAAGCAAATACATTTCACCTCTGTTCAAAAAGCCGCCCCAAGCCCAGGTCTAAGGCTTCCCTCCTTTCTCCAGCAGGGCCACAGGTCAGGACACGGGGACTGCCCAGTCCCTCCACCTCCACGAACACCCCACTGTGCTTCAGACCCAGACTTCACCTTGTTGTAACAGGGCAGATGACTGCCTTCAGGAGGCTGGTCGAAGCTGACCGGCACCTCCTCTGGCTCGCTGGACCGAGACCGCACGCCGGGGCTGCTGGGAGTGGAAGGCGGGCTGTGAAAAGGTGACACGGCCGCTTTGAGTCCGGGACTCTTGGGTGAGGCCCCAGGCAGCAGGGCTGTTGGGTCAAAGACTAAATTGGCCTGTCGAGAAAAGAGAAGAAATCTCAAGTAGGGGTGGAGAGGAGAGGGGAACTTCTGCTTAACTTGCTAGTTACCTGGTCTCGGAACTGGCTGAAACCAGGTGACATAAAACGTTTCGTGTCACTTCCTAGCCAGCTGTTCATGGTCTCGCCAGGCCCTCCTCCCAGAAGCACTGCGCACTCAGTCCACCTCCTGCCCCCTGGTTTGTAGGGAGCTGCATCCCACAACACCCAGGCCTCGCCGACGTGGAACCACCAAATGCCCTCCCAGGCCAGCCCTCCGAGTTATGGACCAAGAGGTCAAAACAGCGACCAGCAGGCACCCGTCGGTCACAGGATCCCACGCTGCCGCCTTCCTCAAACAGCCCGCCACAGGGCTGCTTGCAGGATGCCCACAGGCAGGGGGCCACCCCTGTCTGCTTTCCTCTCACAACAAGCTCCGCTGTTCAGCATTGTGCTCGCTGCATGAGTGAGCAAAGGGCTGAGGAACCCGCCCCCCGGGGACTCAAGCCAGAGTACTTGTCCCTCAAGTTCAACGTGCCAGGTTCCCTCTTGGCTGCTGGTCAAAGTGGTGGACGCAATAGACTGCTAAGCTCTTTTAGGCCGGGGGCCAGGGTGGGGGTAGGACACACTGCAATAGCTACCACTACCCCTGGAGCTTAATGGTTATTAACCTCAAGGTCAGAGGTTCGAAATCACCACCATACAAGAGTGGTCAAGTGTCTCTAGCGCCATCTAGGGGTATCGTCCCTCCTCTGGCCCTCCGCATCGTCAAGCCCTGATCTATGACTTTCCCCATGGCACTGAGGACAGCGTGAGGAAGACTCCCTCAACTCACCGCCATCAAATCGATTCTGACTCATGGTGGCCGCGCAGGGCAGAGTAGAACTGCCCCGGTGAGTCCCAGAGGCAGTGTAGAGGGTCACAGTGCTGGACTGCAAACCTAGACGTGGGTGGTTTGAGCTCTCCGAGAGAAAGATGGGCCAGCCAGGCGGCTTCTGGAAAAACAGCCATTGACAACACAGCGGTACGCTGACACACACACCTTGGTCACCCTGAGCCAGAGTTGACTTGATGCCATCAGCTTGGCTGGTGGTACCCTCTTGATCTCTCAGACCGTGGGGTGGTGCCAGCGCTGCAGAGAGGCAGGGGTCCCTCACAGAGGAAACGCGGGGCTGGAGGGGATGGGGCAATGAAAGGTAGATTCCTCACACCCACAGACCTGACTCTAGCTCCTTTGCCGAAGAGCCCTGTGACCTTCACTGACTCCAACAGCCTTGTCCAAAGGCCTCAGCCCAACCTCCAGATCGGTTTACAGTCTCCTGTCACTGGCCTGCCTCACACCACCTCCTCTCAGACTCCCCCAGGCACCGCCTTCCTACCAGTCAGAGGATTCTGGGTCTGGAGAGTTCCTATCCAAGCTGGAGGGCTTGCAGGTGACGCAGCATGGCACAAGCTTAGGAGGTTTTAGTAACATCGTTCTTTTAAGTAGAGTACTTGTGACCGTGACCGACAAGACTAAGCCAGAGTAAACAATTCACAGCGTGGCATTCAAATGACCCCCCTGTCAGCCCACGTCAGGGCAAAAGGCAGCCGGCGGCTGGGTTCAAACTGACAGCAGCAACTGGCCAGGCTCGTGAGCTGCGCAGGGCCAGGGAGTTTCTGCGGATGGGGCAGGAACCCTTCGGAGAAGGAATGTGAGCGGTTTCGAACTTGAGGACTGTCATCAGTGGCATAGAGGCTCGCACCTGGAGAACTCGTCGGACTGCTGTGCGTTCTGTGTGTACATTTTCACCAACACTGACATAAAGTAAATCGTATCTATACATACAGAACGGGGTGAGCCTGAGGTCAGGGGTGGGGCCACACATGCTGGGATGATGCCTCAGGGGCTTCCTGATGGAGGGAGTTTCCACACCACATGTCCAGCTGGGGAATTCCCTCCTAAGAAAGCTTGCCAATAAAATGGTTCTTAGCAGCCATCTGACAACTGGAGCTTTATACACTAGAGGACGCTGAAGAAGGCGGGGCGTGGAGGGGTGGGGGGGGAGCATAGCTCAGGACTCATCTTGTAAAATACGTAGGAGGAAAATCTGAGAGCTAACTGATGTGTATCTTCGTGTTTTTGCCTTACATGCACCCTCCCCAGCCCCAAATACGTTTTGGAGGGGATTTGGCCAAATCGTCATACGTTGCTGACATTCTTAAGGAGCTTTGGTTTTGAGCTAAAATGATTAGAGATCAAAACCTCATTGCCAAATTGCTCTGTCCCTGCCATTGGGTTGATTCCGACGCATGGCAACCCTGTATAGAACTCCCAAGGCACTCAATCTTTCACAGAGCAGACAGCCTTCTTGTTCTGCCATGGGACAGCTGGTGGGTTTGAACTGCTGCCCCTATGGACAGCAGCACCACACCTAACCAACGATGCCGTCAGGGTCCTGTGTCCCTTCAAGGGGTTCACCAGTGACTGGAGAGGGGTCTGAGCTTGAGGGCAGGGCATGAGAAATGGGGCTGCATCTGGGTGACGGTTGTGGTGGGCCACAGGGAGGCAGAGGTAGGGGCTAGGTGGCATTCTGGAATTCCAGGACCCCTTCCGAAATCCTGAAATGTCAATAGTGTTGAAGTTGAAAACCTTGGCCTACAGCAGTCATATACAACGTAGAACACTCCTCTTCATCCTCCTTTGTTGTATCAGGTGTGACTCTCTGTCACCCGCAGATTGGGAGTTCAGACTCAGCCAGCCACACTTCACTTAGACCCCTGAGAAATCCAGCCCAGCCATGTGCAGTTGGCAGGGGCTTGGCGCACACAGGGTGATTGGAGGGAGGTAGGACAGAATGCTTTCCTAACAATGGATTTGGACAAACCAGTGCAATGTGCAGCAGCTGGATTTCAGCTCTAGGCACGGGATGGCCTGAGCTGCATTAACACTGTGGGGGAGAGAGTTTGGCAATGCCTGGGTGATTTCCCACAGCTATCTAGTCCCTTTTCCAGAAGACTCTTGAAGAATCTTGTTATTGAGCAGCCACCAACCATCATTGGGAGTTAATTGCATGAGACCCTGTTTGATCTGAGTCTTTGCTTAGCCCTTAGCAAACAAGTAGAGGACTGTGAGATCCTTATCTTTTGGGAGAGTTTGATCATTAGGTGGTTATCAGAGGCCAATTATCCAGGTGTCACAGATGGCGCTACTCCCTGATAGACATGGGGCTGCTCCCTGATAGACTGAGAAGAGGTAGCAGCAGGTAATGAAAATTCTGCACTGGGGATGCCTGGTAGAGATTGATCAAGGGTAACTTAACCAAGAGGAATTACTGAAACCCGAATGAAGGCCGACCATGATAGTGGGACAAGAGGAAAGTAAAAGGAAATAGAGGAAAGAACTAGGAGGCAAAGGTCATTTATAGAGGTCTATATACAGGCAAGTATATATATAATGATAGGGAAATAGATCTATGTACATAATTTCTAGGTTAAGTATCAAGGTAGCGGACAGACATTGGGCCTCTATTCAAGTACTCCCTCAATGCAAGAACACTTTGTTCTAATAACCTGGCATTCTGTGATGCTCACCTTCCTGACATGATTGCTGAAGACAAAATGGGGGCATAGCAAATGTGGTGAAGAAAGCTGATGGTGCCTAGCTATAAAAAGATATAGCATCTGGGGTCTTAAAGGCTTGAAGGTAAACAAGCAGCCATCTAACTGAGAAGCAACAAAGTCCACATGGAAGAAGCACAGCAACCTGTGTGATCATGAGGTGTCAATGGGATCAAGTATCAGGCATCACAGACCCAGGGGAAAAAGTCTTATCAATGTGAGTAAGGGGGAGTGCGGAGTGGAGACGCAAAGCCCATCTGTTAGACAATTGGACACCCCCTTGCAGAAGGGTCACAAAGAAGAGAGAAGCCAGTCAGGGTGCAGTATAGCACCGATGAAACACACAACTTTCTTCTAGTTCTTTAATGCTTCCCCTCTCCCCAACTATCATGATCCCAATTGTACCTTACAAATCCAGCTACATCAGAGCATGTACATGGGTACAGATAAGAGCTGGAAACACAGGGAATCCAGGAAGATAAACCCCCCAGGACCAATAATGAGAGTAGCGATACCAGGAGGGGAAGGGGAAGGTGGGTAGGTGGGTGAAAGAAAAGGGGAACTAATCAAATTGATCTACATATAACCCTCTCCCTGGGGACGGACAACAGAAAAGTGGGTGACGGGAAACATCGGTCCATGTAAGACATAGAAAAATAATAATTTATAAATTATCAAAGGTTCGTGAGGGAGGAAGGGGAGAGCAGATACCAAGGGTTCAAATAGAAAGGAAATGTTTTGAAAATGATGATGACAACAAATGTACAAATGTGCTTGACAGTGTATGTATGTATGTATGTATTGTGTTGTATGAGCCCCAATAAAATGATTAAAAAAATAGAAAATCATACACTTACCTGCAGCTTCTCTATCAGAGGTGAGCTCTTCACCTTGATCTTAGGAGGGTGGCCAGCATTGGGTGCTGATTTCTACAGAGCAAAGAGACCAAAACAACCAAATGAACGAGGAATACAGAGACAGTTCTGCCCGGGGCTTGGAGGCCACGGGGGAAGCAGAAGAGGAGAGGCAGTTTGTTCTACCATCCCATCACTTGTTCCGATGGTCCACTTGCCTCATCAGTGCATGGGCTGCCCTGTTCTCCCTAGCTCACCTCACACCAGTATGGCCACGTGAATCTGTAAGTCAGAAAAGCCAGGCTGGACGGTGTTATGGGAGCATCCTAAACCCTGGCAGAATGGCTTCATGCTCTTTATGAACGAACAGAGTGTGTGCGAGGGCAGGATGAGCAACAGCATTCGCCAACAATGAAAGGGGATTCAGAGATAAGGGGGAAAATGACCCTCCATTCTGCTTGCCACAGCTCAACCGATCAGGAGTGAAACTTAAAATCCCCTCAAACCAGGATGTTTTGGGGAAATCCCATCAGTGGTGTTGATTATGAATATTCCAAAGCACGGTTCATTTTAAAGAAGCATACACTGATTGGGGAACTATTACGTTCCAGGCATTGTGCTAGTTAGATAAAGATGGATATGATTTCATTTTTCTAGGTCATATGGTAACAATCAATGGCTGGCACACACAGATACATATATGTATACATACAAATGTGCTTATAGGCACATGCGCGCACACACACTAATATGTGTATTAGTCATCTGTATGCTATATTGTCCAGAGTCTTGGTAGCCTAGTAGTGTTAGGCATTGGACTGCAAGTACTAGGGTGGCAGTTCAAAACCACCAGCCTCTCTGAGGGAGAAAGATGGGGCTTTATACTCCTGTCAAGAGCAATAGTCTCAAACCCTGTTCTCCCTGTCTGTCGGGGTCACTATGAGTTGGAGTGTACTTGATGGTACTGATTTGGATGAATGTGTACTATACTACTGTAGATGTTTCTGTGCTGACTGTGTCTCAGAAAGCCTGTCTTTGGGAGATAATACCCCAAAATATCAACTCCTTCTTACCCTGTCTACAGCCCCCATAAGCTTGAGTCTTGTTCTGTGGGTGTACTGATCATCAGCATGTAAAAATGATGACAGTGGTGATCGTGATGAAAGTGAAGGTGAAGACAGGATCCATGCTGACTCTCTTGTTGCTGGATGCAGGCCGAGACAGAGGTGGCGTTGTTCTACAGTTAAGGGCGGTGTCCCTTCATCCAATGTCCCCCTGCACTAATTTGTCAGAATCACCCGAAGACGCATGCTACTTGGCTGGAAATAGTCTGAGAGACTTCTTGAATGAGAAGACTGCATGTTAGTGCTGGGAGGAGGGAGACTTACTCAACTGAATTCCTTGTGATCTTTTTAGGGTCCACACCGAATGAGACCATGCTGGCATAGGATGGTCACTAACTGGCAATCTGAGGCCCCATTCTAATTCTAGCTTTGACAGATGGGTAGCCTTGGCTTCGGTGGCCTACCCAAACCCAAGGGGGGGGGGTGTAGAGTAAAGGATTTCCAAGAACTCTGCCACTTCTAAGGCCCCCTGCCTTATTCCTAGAGTGGTCTTTCAAGGAGCCCTTGCCCAGAGAACACGCCCTAGTCGTGCAAGTGGTTCAGCTGCAACCCTAAAGGTCAGCGGTTCGAACCCACCAGCCACTCCAAAGGAGAATGATGTGGCCATCAGCTCCCAGAAAAAATTACAACCTTGGGGAGCCGGTGGGGAAGTTCTCCTCCATTCTCTAGGGGCTCCCAAGAGGAACTGATTCTACAGTGGTATGGTTGCTGTTGTTGGGCACCATATAGTCGGCTCCAGCGCACAGTGACTAGACGTACAACAGAACACAGCCCTGCCGTGCCGTGCCATCCTCACAATTGTGATGTTTCGGCCACTGCTGCAGCCACTGTGCCCATCCTTCTTGCTGAGGGCTCTCCTCTTTTCCGATGACTTTACCAAGCATGATATTCCTCCTGAGAACCTGGCCAACCTACGAGATGAAGTCTCACCATCCTTGCTTCTCAGGAATCTTCTGGCTGCCCTTCCTCCAAGACAGGTCGGTTTGTTCTGGCACTCCACGATAGTGTCAGTATTGGGGGCCAACCCCTTATTTCAAATGCATGGATTCACCTGCGGTCGCCCTTGGTCAGCTTTCCCATGCGTACGAGGTGGATGGGAACAGCGTGGCCTGGATCAGGCGGACTCTGGTCCTCAGAGCGACATTCATGCTCCTCAGCATGTTACAGAGGTATCGTGCCCAATACAATGTGTCATGTGATTTCTTGAGTGCTGCTTCCCCAGATAGTGCATCTCAGCAAAGTAAAATTCTCAACAACTTCAAGCCTCCCTCCCTCTATGGAGCTGTTGGCCACTGGCCCAGCGGTGCAGATTGTGGTTTGCTGTGGGTTAAAATCCATACCAAAGGCTCTAGTCTTTGATTTTCATCAGCAAGACAGTAGTGGGCTTGTTTACTTTTATTTTATCTTGTCCACAGTAGATAGTGAGTAAGAAGAGCTTCCAAGCCATGTTGGGTCATCCTTAATTTTTGTGTTTTTCAGTGTATATTTGCATGAGCTAGTGTTTGTGTGTGTGTGTAAGAGAGAGAGCTTTATATCAAGAAGCAATTATGCATCAATAAAACATCCCAGCCCAGTCCAGATTAAGTCCATGATTCAATATTAGCCCTTGAATCTGATATTTGCCCATGAATTCCTCTCAAGACTCATGTAACACATGCAATGATGCCGAATGCAGGAAGATCACAGGCCCTTCAGTGGAAAGTCTTATGGATCCAGTGGCAGTGGAAGCATCTCAACATTGGTAGCATCTCCATGTGGCTCCTCCAGCTCCAGGACTCTTGCGTAGCTCCAAGTGTCTTGTCAGCAGGAATGTCTCAGGGAGTGAGTGTGTGTCCCGCTTCCAGCAAGCTTTAGCGCCTCCAAATGAAGTCCTCAAACAGTGACCTGATTGACACGCTAGTCTGAAATTGACAACAGATTATGCAATTACCACAATTTCTCTCTCGGGTGTTTTTTCTTTTCTGGTTTTGAATTTTGTTCCTTATTTTCCTTCCGTTGTATTGAGGGCATCCTACTGTGAGCTCTTTCAGGGTAGGTAATGGTGGTAGCTAGACACATCTCGTTCTGGTCACAGGGTGCTGGAGGCTGGGGTTCACTGGTCCATTGATCCTTTGGACTAGCCAGTCTGTTCATCTTTGCTCTTCGTCACCTTCTTTTCTCTTGATGGGGACAGACCAGTTGCTGTGCCTTAGATGGCTGTTGACAAGTGTTCAAGACGCCACTGCTACGCACCAACGTAGGATGTAGACCTTTCATTTATATATATATAAGTCATTTTATTAGGGGCTCATACAACTCTTATCACAATACATCCATCCATTGTGTCAAGCACATTTATACATATGTTGCCATCATCATTTTCAAAACATTTTCTTTCTCCTTGGAGCTAGTGTTTTTTAAAATTACTGTTTTAGAGATTATAGTCCTGATTTTGCTGGGAAAGCTAATTTTTTTTGTCATACTGTAGTTTCTCCTGTCCCCCCATTGATCACTGTCCTCTGAGACAGTGGACATCAGTCAGCCCTGTTCCTGAACCCAGAACAGTGCTGGGGACCCAGCTGAAGCTCGGGAGACTGGATGCTGTCAGTTTAACTGCAAAGCTGGAAAAGAAAACAAAAAAACCCGAGACAAACGCTAATGCCTGTGAATGACAGCAGGTGGCAGCATTTTCCCTCATGTTTAACCAGTGGCCAGTCTGAGCAGCTAGGTTAAACACGCTTTGGGTTGGGTTGCGGGGAGGGATTACATTCTCTGGTCACCCTCTCAGGCTCGAGCAGGTGCAGGGAGAGAACCGGGCTGGAGAGGAAGGGCAAGTTCCCTTGTAGCTTTGTGCTTCGGGAACAAAGAGGCGTCCTAACTAGGTCCCTCCACCCTGAGGCTCACCATGGCTGATGGTGTGGGCTCTGCAGGCTGAACTATGGGCTCAGAGGAGATGGGTGGGTAGCAGCTTGTCCTGCCCAGTCCAACAGTGCTGCCCATGGGTTCTATTTCTATGAGCATTTCAGGGCCAGATCCCCAGAGGCAGGGTCCTTCTTTCTCCATGCCAGCAGCCTGCCTCTTCCCTTCAGCCTTTCCAGGTACTGAGTTCACTCGGGGTCCTGCAGACTCAGAGTGACGCAAAAGAGCCATTGGATGCAAATGGCATCGCTGCTGCTGCTGCTGTTTACTCACTGCCGTTGGGTCTGTTCCTAGTCCTAGCGACCCTGTAGGACAGGGCAAAACTGTCCCTGTTGGTTGCCAAGACTGTATATCTGTATGGGAGTAGAAAGCCTCATCTGTTCCTCCCAAGGAACAGTAGGCGGTTTTGAACTGCTGACCTGGAGGTTAGCCCCCCAATATGTCATCCGTTATGCTGCCATGAGCCAAACACAGGCCTCTTCGTTCCCAGGGCAGACCAGCCCCCATGGTCTGTCTGTGTGCTTGGTGCTCTCGTCCGTCTGTTACGGATAAGGAGCAGGCTCAGTGGGCACAGTGGTTTCTGGACCAAGCCTCTGCATCAGGAGGCAGCCCCCCCCCCCCCCCCGCCTTACAGGCTCCATCAGGGCTATTGCCTCAGCCTGTCACATAACAGCGGAGAGACAAAGACCAGAGGGTGAAAGTCACAAGGAGGCATTGACCCTCAGCAAAGGGAAGTTGTTGATACACTGCTCAGGACTGATAACTCGCGAAACCACTAATTATGGTAGAGATGGAAGGCTTCCAATGAAAAGACCTGCGGGCTACACGTGTGCTCCTGGGGGGTTTGCAGCACAGACCTGAGACCCTGTTCAGTGGATTGGAGGGTATTGTTGGCGCAGGCAGGGCTTCAGAACCCCCTCACCAACTCAACCAGGAATAATTCTGAGTTTACCCATTTCATCTGACAGGTTTCTGCCTACAAGCTTGCCCTGGATCTGCGTCCACCCTCGAGATTTCGAGATGAAGGAATGCAGGCATCGAGAGGCTTGCCCAAGCTCACTCAGGAATCCAGTGCCCACCATCAGGATGGCAAGTCAGTTCCCACTCAGAGTGCGCCCGTGAGCAGCAGATCCTCACAATTTCCGGGCTGCACCCCCGCCCAATCGCTGCTGTGTCTGAGCCCACTGTTGCAGCCCTGTGTCAATTCGTGTTGTCAAGGTCTTCCTCTTTGCCTGTAACTCCCTAATTCCCTGTGCTGGCTCCCCACAAGGGAGTGAGGGAGGGGAGAAGGTGGTGGCAGTGAACCTTGGGAATGGATCCGTCCTGGGTTTGAAGGCTTGGATTGGCACCAGCCCTCCCAAGCTGGACAGCGGGGCAAGAACCCTCATTTCTATGAGCACAGCGAGGGCTGGGGCTGCTGGAGTCGGTGTGGAGAAGTCACTGGAGTGGCTGCAGGGAGACTAATGAGCCTGCAGGCAGAACGTCTGTCACAGACCACGGTCTACGATACCAGATCCCTCATTATGTTGGTAGCCTTGGCTATTTATATCCGAGGGCAGAGAAGCCTCCAGGGCTCTGGTTCCCTTCCAATGATCCAGAACAATGGGCAGCCTTGACAAGGCCGTTGCAGGGCCGTGGGATGGTCCCAGAACCATCCTGCCTCCCACAAGAGCCTCCCTCGTCCCTGTGAGTCTCATCCCAAGACCCAACACATCAGCCCTGCGAAGAAAACGTAAAGTGGCTGGCTCCAGGGTCCAGCATGCCCCTCAAATGTGGCCCGGCTGCTTGGCTGAAAATGCTCTGGCTTGAGAAACAGGGAGCCCATCCTTGAGGAGGCTTGTCGAGGGAGGGGAGGGCCTCGTTTTCAAAACAGAGCACTCAGGAAGCATCCCCAAGAGGAGGTTGCAGTCCTGAATGGGAAATGGAGACGTTCCTGTGCAGCTTTGAGGGCCTACTGTGTGAGCCCTCTGTCTGGCCCTTCCACAAAGGAGAGAGATGGTGGACAGCCGTGAGCCGCAAGCCCCGCAGTGCTTACCTCCTCACCATTCTGGCCCAGCTCTGCCTTGGGGAGGAACAGGGGGAGAGAGCAGGGTGGGTTTCTTCTTGTTGGCTTACTGGCTGGTGTCTGGAAGGAGGCGACAGACAGACATACAGAAAGAGAGAGAGAGAAAGAGAAAAAGAGTGTCAGGCACAGGGAGGAAGAGGAAGGAAGTGGAAGTGGGTTGGGGCAATGTTGAGGGAGATGTGGAGGAGAAAAAAGGGTGGGGTGGGGGCTTTGAGTGCTGTGGGGACCACACTTGGATCGTGTCAATTGTTTAGCTCAACAGCCACCCATCTGCCTTTCAGCCTCTCCTCTCCACTCCCTCTCCAGCGCCAGCACCAGCCACAGCCCCTTTACCTTGAGGGGGGCACCCCAATCTCCCAACACCCCCCACACCCAGCCTCCAGCCAGCAGGGGGTCCTTCCCCCTTGATGCTGTTTCTTCAGGATCTAGAAAGGAACCCAAACCATCCGAGCTCCCTGCACCGAGCCCACAGGACAGGGAGGGCTGCTCCTGAGGGCGTCCCACACTGCGGCCCTTTACCCGGGTCCTCTGGTCTCCATGGGCCTGTAAGTCCCACCAGGGCCTCTTTGGTTTTCTTTAAGAATCTGAGTTCTGTTTGCAGGGAACCTCTTCAAGCGGGACACAGCCAGGCCTGGCCCAGCTGTGTGAGGGTGATGAAGATAAAGATGAAGCAGCCTTTATCTTAAAAGGAATCCACAATGTAATTGCTACCACTAAATGATTGTGCACGTGAGAAACCGGCCAAATTGCCAACAAATGCTGTGTTACAGAGATACTGTGTCTCTACAGACAGAGTTTGAGTGTGTGTGTGTGTGTGTGTGTGTGTGTCCTCTCAA
Source organism: Tenrec ecaudatus (assembly GCF_050624435.1). Classification (NCBI taxonomy): domain Eukaryota; kingdom Metazoa; phylum Chordata; class Mammalia; order Afrosoricida; family Tenrecidae; genus Tenrec; species Tenrec ecaudatus. The sequence goes on along the minus strand of NC_134530.1, from coordinate 179,806,864 downwards.
GAAATAAATCCAGACCCCCCCTCTCCGCCAGGCAGGGCTTGCCCCGCCCCGCTGCCTCTCACGGCCCCTGGCTCTGTGCGGAAGGCCTGGGCATGAGGCAGAGGCCATGGCCACATTCCTGGCATTCAAAGGGACCCCTTTCTGGCTTCTCTTCCTAATTTGGCAATTACCAAGCTTCCTCTCTCTCCCCCCAGGCCTGACCCAGACTTCCCCTTCCTCCAGCCCCGCCTCCCAGAAGAGGGGCTCCCAGGGCCCCTGATTCACCTCCTTGGCTGCAGCGGCCTGCTCCCTAAAGCGCCCTGCCAGCTGGGCCACCGAAGGGGGTGAGGAGCTGTCCACGTTGGCGTTGGTCTCTGCCGATCTTTCCTGGCAAACCGAGGAGGAGAAGCAGAGTTAGTCAGCAAGTGTGTCCTCTGGGCCTTTTCAGCCTGGGGACAGGCACTGGGGGACATGAAGGCCCTAGTGGGGCTACACACAGGACTGATGTGGCCAGGAAGGGGTTCCAGAGGATTTACAACTGGCTCCTGCTTAAAGGATCTCGACAAACGAAAGATGCCAGTCAACCATGCTTTGTGATTATTGGCTGCGTGCATGGCCCTGGGCATGGGCTGGGTGTGTGTGGGTGGGGAAGGGGGGTTCTGCTGAGGAAGCAAATGGTTCCCTGTTCAGCAGGAGTCTCAGAGGCCATACAAGCCCCTCCAAGACCCCACCTGTCAGTGTAGAAGTGTCTTGCTTTTGTGTAGGTGGGGCGTTGGAACAATGGGAGCTGGTAGAACACATCTGGGGAAAGCCTTTTCACCGGAGGTCACTTACCACCTGTAAGTATCAGAGGGAGTATGCACTGCAAGGACGGATGCCTGAGGGAGGGGAGGGGCAGGGAGCAGGGTGGGAGGAACTGATGGCCAGCTTCAGCCTCTGACGGCTCTGTGTCCGGGCGGAGTTCAGTCAGTAACCTCAGCTGAATGACTTAACCCTTCCATGTCATGGCAGGGATGTTTGTGGCACACCAATCTCCTGCACATTAAAGGATGCACTCAGAAGTACTGGGTCAGGGCCTGGTGTAGACGTGCTTTGTAAGGGTGGGTTGCCATTATTAAAAGAGCATTTCTGATGACTTAGGTAGGGTCATTTGCTACCTCCACAGAGTCGGCACTGAGAGAGATGGGCCGCTTTCCCCTCCTCACCCTTTGCGCTAAAAGAGTAACCCGCACATTCGCTTTGTCCATGTGCCTGCTCTCCATCCACTGCAGGGATCCGTCCACAGTGGGGTTGACTGTGGATCAGTGCCCGAGTGGACAGGTCTCGAGAGCAGACCGTCCTACTTCCATGCGCCATTTGTCACCGCGGCACAGCGTATGTCAGCGAAGGCTGGGCGTAGTCCCCTTCCCTGGGCTTTGTGGCATTCCGTGGCCTCTGCAGCCCCTGGTTGTGATAATGTGTTGTTGTTGTTATTTTAAATACCCACTTGCCGAGCTATCAGACACCTGTGGGGTTTGGGCATGAAGAAGGCCTTTCTTACACAAACTGCTGGCCCTCTGCCACTTTCCTTCTCGAATCTACTCTGCAGCTCAGACGATCTGGGGAGTACTCTGCCTGAGAGCAATCTCTCTGCCTTGCCCGGAGCTCTCAGCTATGAAGACCGGGCGTGTGCCCTACCCGCAATAGGTGTGGGTCCCTGCACAGCTCTCCGAGACCCACGAATGCAGGCGCGCATCCAGCCACACCCACGCTTCCTGCTGTGGCTATGGTTGTTAGGTCTCATCAAGTCAGTTCTGACTTACAGAGACCCGATGTCCAACAGAACACAACCCTGCCCAGGCCTGCGCCATCCTCACCGCTGTTCCTGAGCTAGAGCCTATTGCCGCAGCCACCGCATCAGTCCGTCCATCTTGTCGAGGGCCTTGAAGCCCTTCCTCTGATTTGCTGCCCCTCCACTTAACCAAGCAGGGTGTCTTACCCAGTCCCTGGTCTCTCCTCATAGCCTGTCCTAAGTCTCACCACCCTGGCTTCTGTGGGAGCTCTGGTGGCAGAGTGAGCCACACGTTGGACTGTGAATCACAAGGTCAGCAGTTCGAAACCACCAGCTGCTCCTCAGAAGAAAGAAGAGGCTTTCTACTCCCGTAAAGAATTACAGCCTCAGAAACCGGGTGCTGCGGGGTCATGACGAAGAGGAATTAACTCCATGGCTCTGAGGGATTTTGTTTGTTTGTAGGACACACTTTGCAGGCCCTCACTATTTGGCTAATGGCATCTCTAAGGTTTATTTGTGACCTCCGTCCAAAGCACATGCCAACAGTTCCCCTTGGAGCAGGGGAGTGGTAGGCACACACACCCTCCTCCCCCTGCCCCTGGTGGCAAAGTTAACGAATGGAGGCAAAGCTTTGTGACAGAACCACGATTAGAGATGAGGAAGAACCGATGTGGGCAGGGGACTGCGAGTGGGAGCTGGGAGTGGGCTCTTCTGGAGGAAAAGGTAGACAGAGCCCTCTTCACTCTTCCTATTCCCTGCTAACGTTCAACCCCACCCCTTTCCCAACCTACCTACCAAACGGAGAGTTCACGTCAAGTTAAAAAGCGTCCACCTCTAAGACAATTGTGGCCATGACTGTACAACGGGTCTTGAGGTGCCTGAACCACCGGATGGTTTGATATGGTGACGAAGTGCCGTTACAGCTGTGTAAAATTGGAAAAAATCCACCTCTACTCACGACACTAGCTTTCCCCATAAGGCTGGGGGCAGCCAGGGACCCTTCGCATGGCCGGTTAGACTCCCCAGGCCTCACACCTGTTTGACCTTTGAATTCACGGTCTTGGAGGTGGCGGAGGTGGACACTTGGTCCTCCTAGAGCCCTGGGGACGGTGTGTGAGTAAGTGAGCCACGCTGATGGGTCTGTCCATCTGCCCGACTTCCTGCCCACCTAACTGATCCGTCACTGCTATTTATTGCCCGGGGCCTGATGACGGCGCACTTTACCTCGGCTGCAGAGGCGCCAATCATCGGTGGCACCGAAAGAGACATTACAGCTAAAAATAGAGCTGTCCGCGAGTCCAAAACGCCTCCTGGCCTCTCTGTCTCGAAGCCAGGCTTGGCAAGGAGTGAGAGAGAGAGAAAGAGAGAGAGAGCCCTCTGAGGCTTCTGGAAGCATTCGGTGGGGCTGAGGGAAGGTTTCAAGCGCATTTGCTGCCTGGAGCTCAGTGAATGAGCTTCCTTCAGACTGTCCAAGGGCTCCGTAGTTTCTGTAGATCTGGCAAACTCACTCACCACCTAAGGTGGTGCTGGTGGGGTGGGCGTGGGTGTGCTGATCGCCAGCATTGCCTTCTGCCAGCCAGTACATTGGCGCCCAGAGACCAGTGACTTAGCCAGAGTCACACAGCAGAAGCAAGCAGAAGAGGGATCCTCTCGATCTCAACTCTGGCAGAACTTGTGAGTGAGTGGTGTGTTGAGAACCATCAATTATTGGCCCCTGGGCTGCACAGGCAGACTGGAAGAGGAGTGGTCCTGGGAATGGACAGGGGCCAGGAGTTCAGAGAGTGGCAGACTTTGTTCACCCTGATTTCTGTGAGCAGCTCTCCTGTGCCAGCAGGTCTGGCTACGGATGCCCTCTGCTGGGTTCAGCATGGGCCACTTCAGCCCCCAAGCCAGGAGGTGCAGGGAGCCTTCCTCTGCAGCTCTCTCTTGGCCCGAGGCTGCCTTGGCAAGGTCCTGTGCCCTCCCTGGTCATTCTGAAAAGGACTTCAGTGTCCCCACCAGCCTCCAGCCTTTCCTGGGTCCCCTCGGTCTTCTCAGAGCATAGTGTTCTCTCTTTCTTCCTCACTTAGCCCTAAGGTGCTCAGCACCCAGTCCGCTAGGGTGGACTCCTCCACCCTCAGCCAGCACAGACCACCAGCCTCAGGGTCAGGCCACCTTCGCCCTGAGCTCACAGGTACCTTCAGCTCTTGCCCTCAGGCCACATCCAGCGTCCAGGCCCTCCACAGCCTGCTCCCAGTCAGTCACTGTCACTGCTTTGACTTGCTTGTCCTTTCTTCCTGGCCCAGTGTCCTGGCCTTTAGTCTGGTTTTTCTGGGCTCGTCTTTCTTCAGGCCCTGCTTAGTTCAAGTGTCTCTCTACAGATCAAATTGCAGACTTCACCTCCATCTTCTTGGGCCCCCCTCTTGCTCACCAAGCCCTCCCAGCCCCAGCCTGGCTCTGCCAGCCAGCGCTGGCAACCGCTGCTGTGGTGACTGACCGACTTTGCTGAGCCCAGAAGAAAATCACCTCTGGAGTTTATTTTTCATTTTTCTGGGAACCGAGGAGCTGCAGAGCCTCCTGTGTCTGGGTGGCATGCAACTGCGCCCCCTCCCTTCCCCTCCAGTTGCCACACTGAGTAAATACCATTTGGTGGCCGCCCACCGTCCACACAGCGGAACCTTTGTGTCCATGTCAGGATTGGCTCTATCTACGATCCTGGGCCTCCCTCTGTTTTGCTACCCTGCTCCTTGGTCCAAGGACTGGGCCACATTTTAAGAAACAAGACACCCAAGATGCCTCTGGCCTGCAGCTTGGAAGAAGGGGCAATGAGAAGTCTCTGTCTGGGGGCCCTTGTCCAGGGTTCAAAGCAATGTCCTCTGCTTCCCATGAAGTCTCTGGTTAGCACGCTTGTCTGCTAACTGAAAGACTAGAGGTTCAGGCCCCTCGCACAGCTGTGTGGGGACCCATGGGTGCTCTGAAGAGCAACCAAACCTTACATCTTGTGGAGGGGCTGGCTCCGTTTGCCTGTTTCTGGTGAACAGACCGGTTGCCGTCACACCATCTCTGGATGATGGTCAGCCCATGCGTGTCCAGAAGACAAGCGAGATCATGGGGTTTCCCATGGCTGATTTTCCACACGTAGACCATTGGGCATTTCAGCTGAGGCAACTCTGGGTAGCCTCGAACCTCTAGTCTTTCAGTTTGTGACAAAGGCTCCCAGCAGACAGCACAGAAGGACCAAAGGTTAAAGGCCGGGAAGAGAGGCGTGTGTCTGGGGCATAATGTACACAGAGACTCAAGAAGGGCAGGGGGTCTGGCCAAGCTCATGGGGCCTCATGAACCCTGGGGAACGGTTGGCATTTCATTCTGAGTGAAATGGTCACCACTGAAGGGCACTGGGCATGGGGCGGGTTAAAGAAGGAGAGATGCCATAGGAGTTATGCATGCAGCAAGAGGCCGCGGGTGTCAGGGAGATGGAGGGCAGGGTAGGACTTGAGCCGGCGTTACCTACGGGGACACAGGCATTACACGTGGGGAGATCGATAGGAGAAATGGGGTAAGGGAACTCAAGCAGAACTCCTGGGTTTGTACTTGGACCACTGGACACATGAGGGTATGTAAGAAAGCATTGTTATGTAATCGCAGAAGCATTTACGAAACCAAATCGGCAAAATGTGAAGCTATTCCTTATCAACGTATCCTCCGCCTACGCTGACACGCTTCTGGAGACCGGGCTCCCGCTCTCGGACCCTTCCACAGAGACTTCCCCACCCTCGGACTGACGCCACATGGATACTCAAGGTGGACCTCCTCAGGGATTCAAACCGTGTTCCTTTGAGACGTTCGGTGAGTTTTGACACTAAAAAGAAGTCTGAGAGGTGGGGATGATGGGGGCAAGATCAGGGCTGTAGGGTGGATGAGGTCAAGTTTCTGGGGGGAAATTCTCACAGGACAGCCCTTGCGACTCTCGGAGAATGTGCACGTTCATTGCTGTGATGGAAAAAATAATTCCTCTGTGCAACTTTCCTGGCCTTTTCCTCACCAGTGCTCCTGTGTCTTCCCAGAAGCTCTACCAAGAGTGCCCCTTGGGCATCCCTAAAGCAGCTGCATAACTTTCTGAGTTGATCTGAGTGCCTTGGATTTAACTGGTTCAGCAGATCTCCTTGGACACCGCTGTTGTGGTTGGACCATTTAAGGCGCTCAGAGAAGAGTGAGACTCGTGTGTCTTCCAGAGAGAACTTGTCGACAGCCTCACTGACTCCAGAGACATATGTCCAGAGGTTCTGTCTGGAATAGATCCATGCATGTATGAATTGGAACCCGAGGAGTGATGGTTTGGACTCACTCTTGTCGGGGAGCGTTGTCTTGCTGTGGGAAGATTTGGGTGGAGGTGGGTAGGGATCGAGTAGCTCTCTCTCCGTCATGAACATTTGAAGTGCCCGTGAGATCCAAATGGAGATGTGATAGAATGACTTGAATAGGTATATTCTAGCCTGGACTTCACAGAGCAGGTCCAGGATGGAAACAAAATGGGTCCCCGGTGAGAGACGCAGGAGTCCTGAGGGTGTCGTCACTTGCTCACTGAGCTGTGAACCTCAAGGCCAGCATTTGGAATGTATCCGGCTCCGATGGGAGAAAGCTGACGTGTTCTGCTCCTGTAAAGCTTTACAGCCGTAGAGACGAACCCTAGAAAGCAGTTCCCCTCTGACCTACAGAGTCAGAATTGACTCGATGGCGGTGGGTGCTACAGATGTATTTGAAGCTGGGGGACTGGAGAACGTCAGAGGAATTGCAGTAAGGGCGAGAAGAGGCTCAAAGGCTGCATTCGGGGCCGCCTCCTGACCAATACTGAGCGGGTTTTCATTTTCAGAGCTGAGCGGACTACACCTGTGATTTCAATGGGAACCTCTAAGACACTTGGGCCAGGTTGCAGATGAGATGGGTCAGGGTAGATTTCGTGGGCTTAGGTGACAGAGGCTAAGACATTCTAGAGTCCCTTAGAACAATGAACATCCTGTCCACATCTATGCTGATTTACTCAACAAGCAGATTTTGAGTATCTACAGACAGACTGCATCGGGGTAATATTAACTGTGCTCACGGAGTTTAGAGGTGGGTTTGTGGTGGTGCGGGGAATGGGAATAAGATGAACAACAAAAGGGAATAAAGCAGAGGAATGTTAGTTGCCAGTGGGTCATTTCGGACCCCGAGCGATCCAAGGTGACAGTGCAGAACTAGCCCATACGCTGTGCTTGGCTCTCATCTATGGAAGTAGATCAGGCCTTTCGGCCACCGAATCCCTAGGCAGTATGGTGCCCAACATAATCACCTGTCAACTTGAGGATATTATCAGATCACAGCCTGGTAATCCCTTTCTGTGGGCAAGGGCTGCTCATGAGGATTCTGGGAGTTTTCCTCTCTTCCTCCCTGGAGGTGGGACATACACTCTCTCTCTCTGCTTCATATTCCTGTAGAGAAGCCACCTGGAGCCACGCTGATGGCAGCCCGAGCCCTGGAGCTGGAGAGACCCACACCAGCACTGAGAAGCTTCCACTGCCACTGGCCCACAAGACTTTCCACCCATGGGCCTGAGATCTTCCTGCATTTGGCATCTTTGCATGTGTTGCATGAATCTGAAGAGGAATTTTTAGATTGGTATTGGACATATGGCCAATATCGGACTTATAGACTTGATCTGGACTGAGCTGGGATGCTTTCTTAATATACAATTGCTATAAAGCTCTTTCTTATACACATAGGAGTGTCTCGGGACATGTCTCTCTAGCCGGCCCAGTCTAACACAGGGGGTTCAAAGTACCAATCTTGTGAGTAGCCCAAGGCATCACCATTTGCACCACCAGGACTCTTTAAACCAAAGAATTAGAGAAGAGTGTGTGTGGAAAATTATAAAATATTTCACACAATGCAAAAAGTCCCAAATATTCATTTCCTACTGACACAAAAGCTCTAAGGATCTCAAAATGACACATCCTTGGCCTCTGCAAGCTTTGCCCGGGGAAAACCCAGTTACGGTACTCTACTCACACACTGACCTGTGCATCCTATGTCCCTCTGTCACGCCAAGGACTTCCTGTTTTCCCTCCTGGCCCTTCAAACCAGTCTACTCCAATCAGTGCCTTTGAGGTCCCTCTGAGTGGAGGCGAGCAGGTTGGTGGCACTGTCTGGGAGGAGGCCCAGGTAACCAGGGAGCACAACAGGGATGGGAGGGAAATGCTTACTGTGAATGCCACTAGTCTTGGAGGTAATGGATTGGAGCTTTCAATGAAACATAGCAACTTGTATGAGAAAAGAATTATTTTGCATCTCTGGTGGGTTGGGAGTGCATAGAGACATGATTTAAGTGGGAAGAGCAACAATTCAAGGTCAGATCTGGGATTCAGCATTACTTTTGACATAGAGTGGGTGTGGGATTCTCTGAGTCTCAAAAGTTTTTGCTCCCAACAGACGCTCTAACTGAACAGTTATTAGAATGGAAGCGTGATATGCAGGCAGCTCCAAACAACATGCACATTCTGGGCACTCTGGTTCCTACGACTATGGCCATGATGCCTAAACAAAAAGTTGTCCATACAACAAACCTACAAATGTGCTTGACACAATGGATGGATGTAAGGATTGTGATAAGAATTGTATGAGCCCACAATAAAATGATTTTTTAAAAAGGTGTCCATAATTTTTGAGATTGGACCAGAAATGAAATTCCCATTTCCCCAGTACTTGGGTCCAACTGACTTAGGGGAGAACGGAGAAACAAGGAGGCAGGGGCAGAGACAGAGATAGAGACAGAGAACTGGGACCCCTGGTGACCCAAAGCATATCCGTCCCCAGGGCTCCTCCAGGGAATTAGTGCCCCCTGCCAGGGAGACCGCTGTGACTCATTAGTGACCCCATACAGTGTTTCCATGGGTGTCAGTCTCTATGGAAACACACAGCCTCATCTTTTCCCCTTGGAATGGCTGGTGGGTTTGAACCTCTGATATTTTGGTTAGCATTGCAAGGCTAACCTGACAGCACCCAGAGAGCTCGTTACAGCTTCTCTTGGGAATTAGCAGATACCTTAGATATGACTCTAGCTATGATATTGGAACTATTATTTTACAGACTGTGAGGGTTTGAGATATTAGAGAAGTGGTAGGCTGAACCACAGGTAGACAATTCTCACTTCCCTCCATTCAGTCGATTCCGACTCATAGCACAGAGGAAAACAGGCATGCACCTCGGGGTTTCCGAGGCTGTTCATCTTGACAGGAGCAGAAGGCCTCAGTGGTTCCAAACTGCTGACCTTGCCGTTGGCAGTGCCACATGTCACGCTGTGCCAAAGGCAATATAAGAGGAAGGCTGACTGGAGTTGGTGACTGGTGAGGAGCTACGGAGAAGAGTCAAGATTCTGCCCAGATTTCTAACTCTGGGGGCTGGGTAGGTGGGGGAGAGGGAGGGAGCCCAAGGCAGGAAAGAGGGGAGCTAACTGAGAGAAGGCAAGCTTGGAAGAAGACTGCTGGAAAGGCTGAGTAGACAGAGAGAGCCTGGAGCACCTTGCTTGGGAACAGTGGCGTCAGACACGCCTAGAGCTGTCTCTTGGCCCCTGTTCCAAGGTGACAGCAGAGTTACTGGGAGGCAGGCAGGGTGAGAGAGGGCTGCGAAGGTGGTGCAGAGGACGTGAGCATCCTTAGTCCAAGCAGGCTGTACTCTGCCAGTGCGTGCCCCCTGCTCTTTCCTCATCTCAGCTGCCAGCAGAGAGGGCGCGGACCCCGAGGAGCAGGCCTAGCCCAACCGGCAGCTCTGGAACAACTCTGGCTGGTTTATTGTTGCTGTTTAGGGGCAAGCAGAAGAGTGTGAAGGAAGCGCCCCTTCGTAGCTGGCCTTGGGGCTCACTCCCCTATGCCAACCCATGACTGTTCCATCCCCTTCCTGGAAAAAGTGCACAAACTCCCTGGTTTCCACCTAGGGACCCCGGGAAGGAAGGGTGGGTTGGCCCACAGTTCTCCCTCACAAGCCCTGGGGTATGCCACACCCCCCTGGGGCCCCACACAAGAACCCCTCATTACGGGCCACTCTGGCTTCCCCAGTGGGAGTCAGGGAGCAGTGTGTGCTTGCCCTGGGGTCTGGGACATTTGTCCTTCGGGCCACAGCAGGAAGCGGAGGCACACCTTCTAAGATTAGAACAAGTCGCCCAGGGCCCAGGCCAGCCTCCCAGTCAGCTGCACCCTCTCCTGTTACAGCGGCTCCCCTCCCCCGCCCCTCACAGTGGCTGTCACAGAGCACCTCTGAAACTGCACACCCCGAGAGCGGGGTGGGGCCCAGCCCCGGTTTAAGTGGGGACCCAGCCCCGGTTTAAGTGGGGGCAGCTGAGAGTGAGTGGGGAAGTCAAGGAAGACAATTTTCACAGATGACTTGTGGACCCGGGTCATCTACCCATGAAAGAAATGACAGTCATTCTAGCACCTCCCGTGTCCTGAGCACCTGCCTCAGCCAAGCCTTCCACAAATGTTGCCTTATTTACATGGTAATGCGACCCTATGAGGGAGTTGTTCCTTGGCTGAAGAAACAGAGGCGCAGCGACATGCAGGACCTAGTTCTCAGTGACAAAGACCGTGGGTGGTGGAGGGGCCGACCCTCTGGGTATTTTCTCAGTCAGAGCTCCCTGCCTTACACAGGGACATGGGGGCGGGGGGTGGGGGGCAGGTGCTGCAGTTGGGTGCCATCTAGTCAGTTCCAACCATAGTGACCGTGCCTCCAACCCAGCGAGACACTGCCAGGTCCTGTGCCCTCCACACACTCACACACTGTCCTCCCGTGGGAACCCAGGGCAGTAGCCACTGTGCCGGTCCAGCTTGTCCAGGGCCTTCCTTTCTCGCTGCCCCTCTGCTCTACTGCACATGATGTCCTTCTTTGGGGATTGGTTTCTCTTGACAACATGTCCAAAGGATTTGAGATGATGTGGCAATTACATAATCTCCTGTCAACTTGTGAGGGGGTGGACTCTAGCCTGTCAATCAAGTCACAGCTTGATGACCTCATTGGGAGGCGCGAAGGACATGTAGCTCACTGGAGTCCAGATACACTCTCTCCCTGCAAGACATTGCTGTTGACAAGCCACATGGAGCTACGATGATGGAGCCAGGGCCCTGGAGCTGGAGGAACCACGTGGAGACCCACACCAGCAGTGAGATGCTTTCACCGCCACTGGATCCACATGACTTCTCACCCACTGGCCTGAGATCTTCCTGCATTTGGCAGGCATCATTGTATGTGTTGGGTGAATCTGAAGAGGGATTTATAGACTGGCATTGGACATATGGGCTAATATCAGACTTGTGGACTTGATCTGGACTGGGCTTGCTCTTTGATATAAAATTCTCACATATGTGAGTGTCTCTGGATTTGTTTCTCTAGTCGAACCGGACTAACACATATGAAGTCTCACCATCTTGGCCTCCAAGGAGTATTCTGGCTGTACTTCTTCCAAAAGACAGATTGGTTAGTTCTTTCAGCAGCCCAAGGTATTTCAGTACTTGGTCAACGCCATCATTCGAATGCATCATTCTTCAGTCTTCCTTATTCAACGCCCAACTTTCACATACATATGGAGGCATACCTTAGTTCTCAAAGGATCATTCCTCCTTGTCAACACTTTTGCGAGCTCTTGGGCAGTTGATTTACGCGATGCAATGCATCATTTGATCTCTTGGCTGCTGGTTCCAATAGCATTGATTGTAGATCCAGATAAGATGAAATTCTTGACAACTTCCATCTTTTCTCTGTTTCTTATGATGTTACCTACTAGTCCAGATGCAAAGAAAGTGCGTTATTTAATATAGTTCTTCTAGCCAAATGACCTTTCCCTGCATGGGTCTGGTGAAAAGATGCAGAAAGATGCTCACAGGATTCACCTTTGTATAGCTGTGGACAGGATTCCCTGGAGTGCCATCCTGCTATGTATAAAATGAAAAGGGAGGAAGGGGGACATGATTACTAGCAAGGGGCAGGACTCTAGAAGACAGCCATACCATCAGAAGAGCAGCAGCAGAACCAGGAGCCAGAGCATGGAAGAGAGCGATGGACTCCCATTCCATGGAGCGAGTAAGACTTGGTGGTTTTGTGCTGGGAGCTGGCTTCTGGAGCGGAGTGCTTGAATGCCGTTAGTTAGGTAGAGGTTACAGCCGGGGGCCCTTTGGCCCTTTACTAGCAGACCTGAAGGAGCTTTGTAACAAGTCTTGATAACAACTCAACCCTGAGCAGTTCTCCCTGGCATGTCAACCTGGGATGAATTTTGTTTGTGAGTTCAGTGGAGCCATTGCAATGGACATTAGAACCCAGTGATCAAGCAAACACCCCAGTTGTGAGCTTTGTGTTCTTTTGTTTTTACTTTGAGCTGCAATCTTTGATCTTCCTCAGCAAGTGCTTCAAGGCCTTCTCACTTTCGGCAAGCCAGGTTGGGTCATGTGCGCACGGCAAATTGTTAATAGGCCTTCCTCTGATCCGGATGCTTCCTTTTCATGTCATCCCGTGTCTCTGATGACTTGCTCAGCGTGCAGAAGGAGTAAGGATGATGAGAGGACACAGCCCTGCTGCTCATCTTTCCTGACTTTAAACCATGCAGTGTCCCCTGTTCTGTCCACACAGCTACATCGTGACCCATGGACAGGTTCCACGTAAGCACAATGAAGCATTCTGGAATTATGGGATTGGTGGTTTAGAGGTAGGATTCGCATCCTCTGTGCAGGAGACCAGAGTTCGATTCTCATCCAATGCACCTCGATCACAGCCACCCAGCTTGTGTTCAGGATGCTGAACGGGTTTCAATGGAGTGTCCCCACAAAACTAGACTAGGAAGAGAAGCCTGGTGATCTACTTTCAAAAATCAGCCAGGGAGAACCCTATGGATCACACCAATCTGGTTTTCAGCTGCTCGCAGGGAGGGCACAGGGCACAGGAGGGGCAGGGTCTCCTTGTGTGCTGTAGGCAGTTGCATCAGCCAGGGTGACTCGAAGATCGTAGCTGTCTAGAACAGTCTGCCTGACAAAGGCATCATTTCTTGTGGACTGAAGAGAGGGGATAGACAGGTAAGGGCCATGTTGAAGAACAGAGGGGACTCTGACTCTGCCAGGTGACTTCTGAGAGAGGCCAGGAGGTTCCAGCATGCCCAGGTTGCAGCCCAGGGCAGCCAACATAGGCAGAGGCCAGCAGACTGGGCTTCTGGGATCAAGGGGACGGCACACCAGGCAGGGGGAAGGAAAGAGCGTCATCCACTCGATTCCCTTTGTGGCTGAGAACCAAATACAATTCCAGGCCTGAAGTGTGACTAAGGGGCACAACCCCATGTTTTCCTCGTTAATCCATAAAGGCACAGATGAGCCGCCAAAGCAGAGCCACTTGATCAAGTTGCTAATTATCATCTGTTCTCGGCCGCTTGAAATGTCCAGAAACAAAGCCCTGTAACCCAGGAATCCAGGAGTTCCCCAGATTTTGAAGTCGCGGAGTCAACTGAGGGGTAACCAATGTGCCGGCACTTTCTCCTGGGCATCAGTCACTTCCTTCTCCCTTGATGCTTCTTAACAAGAACGCACCCCACACGGTGATGGGAGCCCTCTCATTTGGAGGAAAAGACAAAAAACCGGACTCAGGATGTTGGAGGAATACATCTTACGTCTTCATTCGTGACTGAACTCAGAAACCTATCTGACTGTACACCTGTACAACGTGACACAAAACTCCACGCGGACGCTTCGGGCCCCTGGCTACACAGTTTGGAAACCCGACCGACCCCTAACCACCAGCTTTCAGGAGTGCTGGTGGGACAATGGCTAAGTACGTGGTTGCTAATGGAAAGGTGGATAGCTTGAGCCTGCCCAGTGGCCCATGAGAGAAAGACCTAGACACGAAAGAGGACGGCACAAACAAACAAGCCCAAGAAACGCCCACGGGGCCGTTCCACTCTGCCAAGGGCGTGGACATGGGTCGGAATCTACTGGGTGCCCCCTGACAACAAGCAACATGTTTTCTTTGAGCCGCTTCCATCCTGGTCACTTCCAGCAAACCCTCCTTAGAGCAGCCCTGGGCCGCCACCCACTCATCCCTCCCCAGACCGAAGTGGTCGCTCCTTCATGTTGCTTCCTGGCATCTTGAATGTGCTGATGGACTGATGGATTCCTTCCCCTGCACTCCAGGTCCCGTGTGAGGTGCTCGGGGCTCAGCAAAGGACAAGGGAAACAACTCTTCAATAACCGCTGCTATTGTTTTAGTCCCAGCATATTGCCCTTAGGGGTCAAACAACGCTACAGATGTAAAGACCTCAGAGAGCAAGTGACAGGAACCTGACTCCTGATGTGACTGGATGTACCCACTCCTGAAGGCTGCCTGTTGGTACGGTGCACGGGGGTTTGATTGGACTAATTTCTCGTTAATCAGCTTCCCATTTTTTTCTCATGAGCCCTCTTCTTAAAACAGAAGGGAACAAAGTAAGACAGAAGACTGCCCACCTGAGCTGAGTCACTTCACTAGAATATTCTATTGGGTTTTACAGAAAACTGCTCATCCCAGGGTGTGAGTAGGAGCGCAGGGAAAGATGAGTATTTGGCCTTGGTCCTACAGTGGAGGCAAGTAGGTGGACAGACCTCTCTTCAGAGTTGACCTTTCCGCTGGGCACCTGAGGACCTGGGGCTGACTCACAGTCAGGTAGCCCCTGGCGATGCCTGAGTGCACTCTAGGGCGGGGGTCCCTTGCTGCCATTGTTCAGATGTTTAATTTTAGAACCTGTATTCAAATCAGTAACTGTAGCTTCTTCTCATGCATTGCTCTCCCAAATAATAAATCCGCTCCTGTACCGCAGGTCCACTGTACCAGGGGCCGTGCTGAGATTCTCCCACTTAGTCCGCAGAACACCTCCTTAGGCTGGGGTCCATAATCGCCACTAGTTTACCCACTAGAAAACTGATACTAAATTCCAATCATTGTTCTAGGACTTTGACAGCTATTCAGAGTAGATCGGGGCTCTGTGTTCAGATGTCTGCTGTAGCCTGGGGCGCCTAACCCCAGGGTTCCACTGCCTCAGCAGTAGGAGCACTTGTGAGTTAACATGTTGGGGAGGGGTGTAGAAAATGCTCCCCAAATTCAATAATAACAGAAACAGCCCAATGAGTGATGGGCACAAGATTTAAACAGGCATTTCCCCCCAAAATGCACAGGAATGGCCAATAAAGCATGTGCACGGCACAGGAGCAGACGACGCTTGGCTCTGTGACCGTGAGGGTGAGACCAAGAACCACACAGTGCACACCCTTATCATTGGGCAAGGGTGAATCGAGACTATGACATCACGCCACGACACCCGGCCAGATGGCTAAGACAAAATAAACAGACACTATCAAACACTGGTGGGACTACGGAAAGGCTGAAGCGCTACGACGCTGCGCGGCAATCCCACTCTTAGGTATTTACTCAGGAGAAAGGGAAGCTGATGTCCACATGAAGACTTGAACCAAATCTCCAGAGGAATTTTATTCTTACTAGCCCTCTTACTTGCTCAACTGCACACGCCCACCTACCCCCACCCACCCCAAACCATTGACTCTAGTCCTAACAACATAGCCCGTGTGCCCGTGCATGTGATAGATATTTGGAAATCGGGTTTTCTTTGGTGTATTGATTAGGTCATGCCAGATGAGGGTGGGTTCTAAATCGCATCCCTTCCAAGTTATAAATAGAGTGGATTAGATGAAGAAACTGCTCACGCCGGAGAAGACAGACATCGTGAGGGGACTCCATCAGCCAAGGATGCAAGACTACCTACCAGGAAGGAATTGTGACGAATAAGACCCTTATTTGGACTTTCAGCCTCCAAACTCAGAAACCTACTGCTATCTAGTTGGTTCTGACTCAAATCACCCTTATCCACGGCTTCTGAGGCAATAAAGCTTTATGATAGCAAACTGCCTCATCTTCCTCCTGCGGAGTACCTGGTGGGTTTGAACTGCAGAACTGTGGCTAGCAGCCTGACTCTGACCTCGCAGTGCCACCAGGGCTCCTTTTAAGCCTCCAAACCCCTGAGAAAGTAAATTTCCATTCTGGCAGTGTACTGGGGAGTGGATACACAAATTGTATCCACTATTTGTATACCATGAACTACATGTCAGCAGTAATGAGGAACAAAGTCCTGGTATACACAACTTAGGTGAATCTCAAAAACATCATGCTGAGTGAAGAAATTCAGACACAGGAGTACACACAGTACAGTCCCCTTAGCATGGTCTTCTTACAAAGGCGGAACGACAGGGGCATTGCAAAGGGAGGAAGGGGACTGGATGGGAGGAAGGATGGAAATGGGAAGCATAGGGGGAAAGTGGGAAGAGGTGCAGCTACACTGGAGGGACCACAATGTCACTATACAAAATGTGCATGAATTCTTAAATGGAAAACTGACTTGCTTTGTTTACCTCCACCTGATTCACAATAAAATGTTTAAAAATTTTTTAAATTAAAAACCCAAGTTATAGTGACAGGAAGCAGTTTAGTGATTGCCTGGAACTGGAGCAGGAGTGGAGAACTGACTATAAAAAGCACCAGGGAAGTTTCTAAGTGTGATGGGACTGTTCTGTGCTTTTAAGTTGTGGTTGTACATTCCTTTTGTCAACACTCGTTGGTTGTTTTCTTCAAATGGGTGGATGTTATTGTATGTAAGTTTACATCGTATAACTGACTTTTAAAATATTTTTAATTGCTCTTAAGGTTTTCTTAAAAGTCGAGCAGCGCTCTGCTGACATACATGAGGCGTCTTTTCATTTGCCCAAGGTGGGGGGAGTCCCCGGGCGGCACACATGATTAGGTGCTGGACTACTAGTCAAGAAGTTGGCAGTTTAGTCCACCCACGGGCACCCTGAAAGAAATGCCTGGCTGTCATCACCTTGGAAACTCTAGGAGCAGCTCTGCTCTACACACGGGAGGTCCCCACGGTCAGAATTGACTCCATGGCAATTAACAAGAGCTGAGGGGCATCTCACAGTCCCAGGAAGCCAGTCCCAAAGACCCCAGGGTGCAGACTGAAGAAGGGGCTGGCACTCTGTAGGAAGTTGTCGGCTGCTAGCCCCGGTCAGGAGCAGGCCCCACGTAGTCCTGTCCAGCCCAGAGCACCAGCGGGCCTCGCAAAAACACACACGGATTCGGAAGTGGGACAAGGCCAGGTGTGAATCCCACTCTGCAGTTCGGACAAGAGGTAACTGCAGTGCCATCTGTGAACTGGGATAACAATAGTTCGCAAAGGGTTGCTCTGCAGAGCCCTGGTGGTATAGGATGCATGTTGGGGTTGCTGGCCTCCAGGTCAGCAGTTTAAAACCACCAGCTGCTCTGCGGGCAAAAGACAAGGCGCTCTGCTCCCATAGAGATGTGCAGTCTCAGAAACCCAGAAGCCCACAGGGGCAGCACTACCCTGCCTTATGGGGGACCATGAGTCAGAGTTGACTCACCGGCAGTGTGAGTTTTTGGTTTTCTTAAGGGTTACTCTGAGTCAGAACTTGATGGCAATAGATTCTTTCTTTTGAAGGGTGGGGGTGATACGAAACATTGCCCGGTTAAACGGCTGTGGCTCAAGCATAAGGACAACTGTGAGGACGGCATGGGGCCGGGCGGGGTTTGGTCCTGTAGTACAAGGGTTCTTATGAGTTGGAACTGACTGGACGACACCTCACAACAGGCATCTCGAGTCCAAATCTGAGCCTAGCCTATTAGTACACATGTGAGCTTAGGCAAGATCCGTAAGACCTTGCCGAGCCTCAGTTTCCCCACTTGTAAGGTGAAGTGTATGATTGCACTGAACGCTCAGAAATCGGTGTTAGAAGCTTTTATAAAGGCCCAAAGGAGAGGATGCAAGAGAAGCCCAGCACCAGGCCTGGCACAGGACATGCTCCCTCCCACTGTGGCTGGCACTGTGGCTGCTGATCTCCTAGGACCCTGGCTGGCACCTGGGAGGTGTGAGCTGGTCCCCTTGCACTCCTCCCAAGGACCCCAGATGGTTGCCAGTCAGGCTCTGTGCTCCGATTCTGGACTCCAGCCGCTAGCGTCTGAACTCATAGCTTGGCCATTCATGGACTGGGGGCCCTCGTATGTCTTGAGGCATGGCATGGGAGAAAAGAGAGCAGGGACCAGCGGGCAGAGAGAAGGCTGCTCTGACTTCTGCCAGTGGGGGAGGGTTTCTTCTCTCACCCCAGCCTCTCACTGCGGCAGGACAGAGGGAAGGGCCACTCTCTGGGGGTGGGGTGGGGGTGGAGGGTGGCCCCGGCTTGAGGACTGTGCCTGCCCTGCACATCCAAGCTGGACCAGGACAACCTCGCCTGTCTCCAAATGGGGCGCGCAGTGGGAATAAAGAGTTAAGTATCGGGGCAGATGTGTTCTCTCCTGCAGAGTCAAAAGGGAAACCCCAGAAGAGCTGAGCTGAGCCACCCAGGGCTGTGGGTTGGAGGAGCTGTGGGGGGGGGGGGCACAGACCCAGCAGTTAGGAGGGTTGTTTTATTGCCCTGACCACCCACCGCACCCCCCCCCCCACATCATTCTCTCTGTTCCCCGTCAACTCTAAGAGCACTGTGAAGAAAACTGGGGGAAAGTTGGTTACCTTTCTGTGTCACCGAGCACAGGCGGGCAGCTCTGAGTTCAGTCCCAGCAGGAACAGACCAGGGAAAATGCAGAACCCTGCGGCAATGCAGCCTACCTGCCTTCCCCTCGGCCATCTTCACAAGGGAAGAATCCCTCCCCTCCTCAGTCTCTCCCTTCTTCCAGAGAAATCTCTAGGAGATGGAGCCTGCTCCTATTCTTAAACTGGCAACAAAATGTGCCATTTTGTTTTCCAGATTTTGTTCTGCGTTAGCAGCCTGGGCTCAGCATTCTGGAAAGGATGGGTCAGGGAGCGAAGGCTGGCAAGGTTTGAGGAACCTCGGAGGGGTCTGCAAAGCAAGCAGAAAGTGGGAGGGATCCTGGACAGAAGAGTAGTGGCCCAGAGGAGCCAGGCTACACATAGGTCAAGCAGGAAGGCAAGGCCAGAAGTGCACTGTAAATGTAGAGAGAGAGAGCAAGCTGGGTCTCCCCACCCAGCTGGGAACCGATGGCCCCGTGCGGTGGGTTTCCTCCTCTGGGAAGTACTCAGAATGTGTGGTGGCAGGTCTTCGTCTTTCCCTCTGTGCACATCCTTTCTTTTTTACTGTTCACTATATTAAGAGAAAGGGAGTCCTTGGGTTAGTGCTACTTATAAACCAAAAGATTGGCAGTTTGAATCCACTCAGTTTAAACCTTAGAAGAAAGGTCTGACGCTCTATTGCCGGAAGGTCGCAGCCACTGAAGCCCCCATAGAATGCAGTTCCACTCTGGCACACATTCAGATTCAACTCAGGGGCCCAGGCCTGGGACGACATCAAAGGGACAGGCTCATCTCTCTGCCCGCTTAGAGAGGCATGGTTCTAGAGCTGGAGGCAGGGAGGTGGGGACCAGGGGGCCTGAGAATGGGAAGCACTTGGAGACAATCCCCCCAGGACTCTTGGCTATCCCCCTTAGGGAGCAGCTCTTAGAATCAGGCTTCCCCTGGGGGACTCACAGGCTCTGAGTACAAGCTAGCCTATATGACACCGCCTAGGGGCCCTCTGCATGGTATGCCCTCACAGGAAATCCCAGAAGTGTCGTCTAGGACCCAACAGAGTCCTCATAGCTACTGGGGCCCCACCACCAGAAGCAGCATGTGCAAGATCAAGGATACAGATAAACCAGCCTCCTCCTGCTCCACTGCCATCATGGAATCTGTCCTTCGCTGCATGAGCTACCTCTCTCTGGACACCGGCCAAGCTGTCCCTGGGGTAGGTATTTGGGCAGATGATTCACAAGATGATTTGGTTTCTTTATCAACACTGGAAACACGAGCAGTTCAGGGAGTGATTTATTTTATCACCTGGCTTTCCACTCCCCCTACACACACACACACACACACACACACACACACACACACACACACACACACACACACACACACCCTCGGAGCCCGCAGGCTGTGTGGCATTTTGAAGACGGGGGGCTTTCTCTGCAGAACCTCCGAGCTCCACTCAGTGCTTTCAGCCAACTTCACTGGGAGGGCCTTCGGTGGCCAAAGGATCCCCAGAAAGCAGAGAATACAACGGGTTCCATTCGCAGCCTCCAGCCAGCATGGTGCTGATCGTGGGGCAGACTGCTGTGTGCTAGGAATGGCCAAGGCCGGCCTGGAAAGGACGCAGTGTGAGGGGAGACTGTAGACCCTGCCCTGCCTCTCATTTCCCTCTGGTGAAAGGGGGTCCTTGTGAAGATCCAGGGAATTAATTCGAGTAGGAAGTGCCTTGTAAACCAGCATGCATTGTTCATTAGCCCGGAGCTGATCCCTCTTGGGATTCTAAGCTGTGCCACAGTCAAGAATGCCATAAGGCTCCCAGGGGCAGAGTGAAATGTAAGGAGATCGCATGTCTAACAATTAAGCAAAGGCTAGCGATGATGGTCGTCCCACATGACAACTGCACTCGACGTCACAGAACTGTGTATATAAAATCTGTTGAGTTGGCATGTGTGCTGTTGTATCTATTTTTATCACATACAAAAAAAAGAAGAAGAAGATTCAGTGTCCTATGGAAATCGTGGTTAAATTCCATTTAGGTGGAGATCAGAAAAAAAGTTCTGAAAAACCCAAACCAATCAATTAACAAGCGCCCAGCCGAAACCAAACTCTCAGCGCCCACATAGGACAGGGTAGCGCTGCCCTGCAGGGCTTCCAAGCTGCAAGTCTTTACAGAAGCAGCGGCCCACCCCTCTCCGGGAAGAGATCGGGGGTTCAAACTTGCAGCTTTTCAGGTATCAGTTAAGCCTTTAAGCAAGGCACCACCAGCGCTTCTGATGAGCATCTGGGGGAAGATTACGCAGATATGGAATCATGCACGGTCCCTGCATTGTTGGAACCTGCAGTGCAGCGGGGGAAATGGGAAGCAAAGGTAGACAAAGATAGGAGCTCTGATTAAGAAGGCAATAAGGGAAGATGTACCAAAGTGTGCATGATTATCACTTAAAGGAGCCTGCAAGCAGTTGTGTGGCTTCACCAATGAGAGAGAAGTGAGGGGCAAGAAAGGCAGACTCTGAGGGTGGTGACGTCAGTGCTCTGGAGAGAGTGTCTGACCCACATCCCCACTCTACATGACTTCAGACAAGTAACTTGACCTATACATTCAGGGACCTATCTGTAAAGATGGGGCTTTCTACTTCCCTACAGAGGCACAATCTTGGAAACCCACAGGGGCAGTTCTACCCCGTCCTCTAGGGTCACTATGAGCCGGCATTACTTTATCACTAGCGGGCAGTAATTTTTTTCTTTATCTGTAAGGTGAAATTTCTGGATGGTATGGCTCATGCACTTGGCTGCAAACCAGAAGCTGGAGGTTCAAGTCCACTTGTTACCTCAGCAGAAGGCCTGGTGACCTCCTTCTGAAAAACCCACCACTACAAACCCTGTGGGGCATGGCCGATTCACACGGGGTTGCCATGGACCAGGATCAGCTCCTCTGTGAAATGGATGCTAACATTTGTGTCATTGACCCATGGAAGAATCAAACACGGAATGTGGCCCAACTAGTACAAGCTGTTATTATGCTTAAGCCCAGGTATTTGTAATGTATCCTGGGGTGATAAGAAGGCAACAGGGGTAAGGGAAATCAAACATATCAAACCAACCAACCACCAAACAAATAAACCCATTGCCTTCAGCACATTCCAACTCATAGTGCCTCTCTAAATCAGGACAGAACTACTCCAAGGGAATCGAAGAATGTAAATGTTGGAGGAAGCAGACTGCCTCATTTTTCTCCCATAGAGCGGTCTGTGGGTTCGAACTGTCAACCTTCCAGTTAGCAGTCAAGCACTTAATCACTGTGTCACCAGGACTCCTTAAGGGAAACCACCTTTTCTGAATTTTTACAATGCAAACTAAGACACCGAAGAAGAGGCTGGTGGAGCCCCCACAGTGCTGACTACATCC
Organism: Tenrec ecaudatus; assembly: GCF_050624435.1. Classification (NCBI taxonomy): domain Eukaryota; kingdom Metazoa; phylum Chordata; class Mammalia; order Afrosoricida; family Tenrecidae; genus Tenrec; species Tenrec ecaudatus. The sequence continues at coordinate 179,785,097 of NC_134530.1, read as the reverse complement.
TTCAGCAGAGAGGGGAGGCTCTTCAGGGAAGGGTGGGCTGTCAAGCCATGCTGGCACGGAAGGACCCTGAGACCTTTGGAAGCCCTGGAGCAGGGGTGTGAAGGGTTTAGGGGCATTCCACATCTTTCCTACCAGAGGGAAGGTCAACGGCGAGAAAGACCTGGGAAAATAGAAGGAAAACTTCCATTTAAGGAGCAAATGGGGGAAGGAGACTGTGGGGGAATGAAATGAAGATTGAGGCTCAGAGGTGGAGACAGACGCATTCCAGACTGGTATCAGCTATAGGATCTCGCCAGAAAGGAGACACGTGGTCTGAGGGAAGCTCAGTCCCCATGCTTGGCCCTGGGGTTCCCAGCATCTTGACGGAAAATGGAGAAGACTTAGCAGGAATTTAGAAAATGGCAGCCGGGGATGGATCAGTTAAAAAAAAAAAAAAAGGTGTTCAAATGAAATGCTTCCTTCTGTAAGACAAATTCCAGAAGTCATAAAAAGTCATAAAAGCAAAAGAATGAAACACTGTGACTCCCATTATAAAAACAACACTTTCTATGGGGAAAATGCTATTGATAAATTCAACAGAAAACAACAGATCTGGAAACGTGCTTGTTTGTTGTGGTTTGTTTTTTTTTAAAAACACAGATGACAAAAAACATGGAGGCTGTAAAGAGCATGCTCAGGAAGGACAGGGACAATACGTAACGAGGGTACCACATGGTATTTCATAGGAAAGCAAATTCAAAAAGTTCAGCAACAAAAAAGATGCTCAAATGTACTAGCTGCCAGGGAAATGCAACACCAATGAGCTGAGGTTTCTCCGTCTGCTTATCCCGCAGGGAGGAGGAGAGCAACTGTCACAGCTGGGGAGAGGGGGAAAAGGTCCATCTAGTAGCCTTTTAAAACACAATGTGGCAACATTTCTTATGTGAGATCATGTACGTCCTTCGAGCCAGGCCCTGCCTGCTCCTGAGCATCTGCCCAGTAGACGTCGAAGCACCAGTGTAGGACTCTGGAAGCTACCTGCAGCCTTGTTTGTGGTGGTAAAATATGAGTAACAAAGGGAATATCCTAAAAAGGGAGATAGTTTGTGTACCGTGCACAGAACGAGCTATTAGCAAATCAACAAAAATGAATCAGAGCACACCAAACTGCAGGAAAAAACCATGTGAGATAGGAAAATGCAGAGAGCGTGTTTAGATACAAATGTGCACATTATAACTTTTAGTGATACGTAGTATCTTATGAAAGGATATAAAGTATCTTTACAGCATTGTTAATAGTCTCACTTCTTCCTTCCCCTTCATTCTGGGCATCCAACCCACCCAGTGGTTCCTCTGGAGAAAGGTGGCTGTCTGCTCCTGTCAAGGTGACCATTTAGAGGACCCCTTGGGGAAGAAGGTGTCCGCTGTCATCTGGGGTCAGAGCGTGGGATGCAGATCACCTCGACAGCACACAACACAAAGGGGCACATAGAGGAGTGTTCTGGAAACTGGAGGTGGGGTGGTCAGAGGCCAGCACAAAGACAGATACCTGTACAAACAAACTAGAGCTTGTTTATAGGGCCGTCCATGGTCTATATTTAAGGGAAAATAAGCAAGTTGCCAAGCTATGTAAAATGAAAACCATTAAATAAGCATTAAAAAAAATAATGAAATGGGCGTTCCAAGTGTTGCTCCCTGCCCCACCCCCCTGCCCCTCAGCCTTTTGGGAAAGTCAAGGTCCAACAGGGAAACAAATAACCCAGTGTCCTTCAAAGATCCAAACCAGGCCCTGAGTTCCTGGGACAAGGCACAAAATAAACCCAGAAGGAAGGAGGGGGTGGGGCAAGTTACTAATAATTCCACAAAGATATTTTGTTAAGTTTAAATATATGCCCATTGAAGCAGCCTTCAGGAAGTACGAGGCATACTTAGATCTAGTCGAGTTTGCCCCATTGGCAGCAGCCCCAAACAGTTTTTGAAAACCTGTCCCTGCTCTATCAAGATCCATGTGAAGTTCTAGTGGATAAACCCTTGTTTATCCTCTGTGTTCCCATCTGACCCCTAGAAAAAGAAACGAAAGAACCAGCAGTGGATCCTCTAGCCCCACCCACTGATGTTTCCAAGTTGCTAGCATCTCCACAAAGGCTCCTGCACATCCCTGGTGGTCGGTAGTCTGTATGGCACCAGGGGCCATGGAGTCATCTGTCTTGAAAGGGTGACAGAGGACATTAGCCCCCCTTGGTTGAGTGCCCACTCTCTAAAAGGCGAACTACAGATACATGTCATTGGACAGCCCGAGGCAGCGGATATTGTTGGTCCCGCGTGACAAGCATAGCGATGAAGTAGCTTTCCATGGTCTCATGCTGGACGATTGTGTAGTTGGGGAGCCTGTGTCTAACAGTATGACGCACTGCTTGGTCCCGCGCCACCCTCACCAGTGGTGCGGTGTTTCAGCCCAATGTCAGTCACTAGGCCAATCCACCTTGTAGAGGGCCTTCTTCTTTACCACTGACCCGCTAGTTTACCAAGCATGGCACCCTTCTACCGGGACCCAAACACAGTCTCACTATCCTTGCTTCCGAGAAGTGTTCTGGCTGTCCTTCTTCCAGGACAGACCTGATCGTTCTGGCCACCCGCAGTATATTCCGTATTCTTCACCAACACAAGGATTCAAATGTATCTGTTCCTCTTCAGTCTTCCTTCTTCACTGGCCGGCTTCTGCATGTACAGTAGCTAAAGGAGACGGAATGATGTCACCTTCATTGTCAACAAGAACATGTTTAAGATCTCTCCTGACATACAGTGCTGTCAGTGATAAGAGAATATCCATATGCTTCCAAGGAAAAGCAGTTCTTACAACTCTTGTTCCAATTTATCTACCAACTGCTAATGTCAAAGATGAAGGGACTGAAGATTGTGACCAATCTTTTTTTTTAATCTGAAATTGATCAAATATGTAATCAAGATGCATCAATAATTATTGGTGATTGAAATGTGGAAATTGGAAACAAAGAGATCAGTAGTCAGAAAATAAGACTTTGGTGACAGAAACAAAGGTGGAGATCGCAAGACAGAATTTTACAAGACTAATGACTTTTCATTGGAAATACCTTTTTCTCAACAACATAAACAGGGACTAAACATGTGACCTAGCCCAATGGAACACATGCGCCTCAACACAACTACATCTGTGGGAAGCGACAAGCCCAGAATCATGGTCAGAACAAGGCCAAGGGCTGACTTCAGACCAAACCATTAGTTACTCCATATGCAAATTCAAGTTCAAGTTGATGAAAATTAACCCTTTCAAGATGGAATTATTTTACTTTGAATGATTATTGAAGCAGGTAATTTTATTAATGGAAAGCCTATTGAATGAAATGGAAAATTTTTTTGAGATTTTATGGAATTTTGATATAATTAGTGGGGCACATAAATTCCACAGAGTCTCTGAAGCTGGACCTGGTGGGGTGAGGTTCGTTTCTTCATAGTCACACCCTCCAGATGGCAATACACGTTAAAAGTGGGATAGTAGTTTCTCACTAAACTCCAGAGGTAGAAAATATAGGTGTACTTCCCACCAAAAAACCAAACTTCCATGAAGTTGATTCAAACTCACTGGGTAGAGCCGCCCCTTGGAGTTTCTGAGGCTACAACTCGCTATGGGCCCAGAAAGCCTAATCTTTCTCTTTGGAGCGGTTGGTGGGTTCGAACTACTGTCCGTGGGTAGCCCAATGAACGACCTCGGATGCCACCAGGGCCTTCAGGAACCCTTCAACATACAACCTTGAGTACACCCCACCTGAATTTCAGACCATTTCGAGAAAAGTTTTGACACACTGAGCGTAGTGGGCATAAAACTTGACTCCAGTGTCTCTTAATTAACGACATCTTGTGCTTGAATGGTTTCCTGCCCGCCCTTTAAGAACCTGCGCTGGAATCCTAGCCCCTGTGCCTGTGATGGCGGCCTAATGTACTCTGCCGACGTCTGTGCTGTTACGTAAAGTGATGTGCCGGAGTGTAATGTCATCAGCCAGTGGACTGCGGTCAAACTGGTACCCATGGTGTTAGGTGTGGGTCGGAGCCCTAGTGATCCTATATATATCTAATAGAAGGCAACCACACCTGGCCCTCCACCATCCGCATTATTGTTCCCATGTTAGAGTCCGCAGGTGCAGCCACTGGGTCAATCCATCTCAAGAGCCTTCCTCTTCCTCACTGTCCCTCTACTTTACCAAGCGTGACGTCTTTTTCCAGGGACTAACCTCTGCTGACATGTCCAAAGCACTCGAGACGAAGTCTCACCCTCCTTGCCTCTAAAGAGCATTCTGGCTGTACTTCTTCCACGACAGGTCTGTCTGCTCATTGCATGTTCAAGAACACTCTTGGTGGCACCAGAATTCAAATGCATCTGCACTCGGGTAGGTCCTCCATCTAAGCACGCGCGTTATGAAAATGGCAGGAGGGACACCGAGGCAAACATGTACAGGAGAGACAGAGGCCCAGAGAGGGCTGCCTACAAGCCACGGAAGACGGGAACGCCCAGCACTACTTACCGCCAGGCGGAAATCCACAGGGAAGACCGGAAGTAGGCTTTTTAACCTCCAGAACTGAGGGCAAGAAAAGAGATGTCTGCTCTTCAGAGGCCCCCACTGGTGGTGTTTCTGTGACAGCAGCACTGTGACATGAGGACAGCACCGTCCTGTCTTCTGTGGGATCTGACGAGCCCTGGGGCGGCTGTCCTGAGGAGGGAGCATGACACTTGGGTACTGAGACCCCTTTTAGAGCCTGTGGGATGGAGAGCTCCCCGTGTGCAAGACTCACACTGATCCCAGGCTAATCTTTGTCGCCTGTTCCCATGGCTCCCCACCTACACCTCCAGCCAAGTGGAAAGACTCCAGAGGCCAGGCAGGCAGGCAGGGCAAAAGGAGTGTGTGTGTGAGTGTGTGTGTGTGTGTGTGTTCGGGTGGGGGGGTGTGTTTGGGTGTGGTGTGGTGTGTGTGTGTTCGGGTGTGTGGGTGTGGGTGTGTTCGGGTGTGGTGCGTGTGTTCGGGTGTGGTGTGGTGTGTGTGTGTTCGGGTGTGGTGTGGTGTGGGTGTGTGTGTTCGGGTGTGGTGTGGTGTGTGGGTGTGGGTGTGTTCAGGTGTGGTGTGGTGTCATGTGTGTGTGTGTGTGGGTTCGGGTGTGGTGTGTGTGTGTGTGTGTTCGGGTGTGGTGTGGTGTGTGTGTGTTCGGGTGTGGTGTGGTGTGTGGGCATGGGTGTGTTCGGGTGTGGTGTGGTGTGGTGCGTGTGTGTGTGTGTTCGGGTGTGGTGTGTGTGTGTGTGTTCGGGTGTGGTGTGGTGTGTGTGTGTGTTCGGGTGTGGTGTGGTGTGTGGGTGTGGGTGTGTTCAGGTGTGGTGTGGTGTCATGTGTGTGTGTGTGTGGGTTCGGGTGTGGTGTGTGTGTGTGTGTGTTCGGGTGTGGTGTGGTGTGTGTGTGTTCGGGTGTGGTGTGGTGTGTGGGCATGGGTGTGTTCGGGTGTGGTGTGGTGTGGTGCGTGTGTGTGTGTGTTCGGGTGTGGTGTGTGTGTGTGTGTTCGGGTGTGGTGTGGTGTGTGTGTGTGTTCGGGTGTGGTGTGGTGTGTGGGCGTGGGTGTGTTCAGGTGTGGTGTGGTGTGGTGTCGTGTGTGTGTGTTCGGGTGTGTGTGTGTGTGTGTGTGTGTGTTCGGGTGTGGTGTGGTGTGGTGTGTGTGTGTGTGTGTGTGTGTGTTCAGGTGTGGTGTGGTGACCTATGCCCATGCAAATCGAAGGTGCCACTCTCCTCAGTTCTGTCCACTGTCTGCCTGTGTCCAATATTGGGTCTATTTTTTAAAAAGCATTCAATGCCCAGCATCACTGATGATCTGATTTATCAAGAGAAGGTAAGAGCCCCCATTCTCACATACAATCAATTGGGTTTTCCTCTCTGCTAACATAAAAGGAAGAGAGAGAGAAAGTCTGCCCACCGCATCTGCCCAGATAGCAAGCAACATGCTACCTGTAAGGTATGGGTCAATGCTTTGTTTTATAGGCTGCCCGTTTTCCTAGACATGCCTAGGTCTCTGTGGGGTTGATGCATTATTTGATTGTTATATGAACACCACTGTACCATTATTCTTCATATTAAACAGCACCCAGAGTGTGTTAGCTCCGCCTGACATTCTGAGGGAGATTCTGCGGTAGGTCGGCCCCCAGGCGGAGGAGAGAGACGCCCTGGGCTCCAGCCTTGCTCTGGCCCTCCTCAGCGACACAGACAGCCCTGGTGGACACTGCCCCCCACAGCCTTGATCTCCCCGTCAGTAAAGACCACCGCAGAAAGCAGTTGTGAGATTCTCAAAAGCTAAACTATCATCAAAGTATTCAATAAATACTTATTCCACTCCTTCTAAAGGGCAGATGTGTGCCCCCCCACCCCACCCCACCACCTTTATTTCCCCACGGCCATCGAGTTCATTCCAACTCACCGTGACAGGATAGAACTGTCCCTGTGGGTTTAGGAGGATGTAAATCTTCATGTGAGCAGCAGAAAGCCTCATCTTTCTGCCTCAGAATGGGTTTCAACCAACAACCTCATGGGCCACCAGAGCTTGGTGTGCGGCCCATAAAGGCCTGTGTGTTGTAGAGCCGCCAGTGGAAGGTGGCTGGCCCCTGTCCTTTGTAAAGGGCTATCCCAGGATGCATTGCCTGGTGCGCGGAAAGGAGCTCCGGCGGCTCCGGGGCCAAAGCGCTCCGCTGCTGCATGAACAATGTGAACCACCATCCGCTCGGCAGGAGAAAGAGGGGCCCAGGACCCCCATAAAGGTGTCCTGCCTCAGAAGCCCTCGGAGGCCGTTCGACTCTGTCCCAGAGGTTGGAATTGACCTGATGGCAGCAACAGGATTGGGGTTGATTTTGGTCATGGAAATAATGTTTGGCCCTCCTTCCACCAAAGTCTTAGTTCACAGATAACATCTTTTTAATGAAAATGCTTGAGTATTTTGCCTTTTTAGTAACAAGCACGCCCCCCCCTCTGTTTACAGGCTGTTGCAGTTGGTTAGAGATGGTGGGGGGCGGGGGTGTTGTCATTTTAGTGGATTTCCCTAATGGCTTTGCCATCAATGCACCAGGAGGTAGGGACTCACCAACCGCACAGTATGGCTAGAGGCCAAAGACCTTCTCTCCCGCCCAGACCTCCTGCCAGCTGGGATTCAGGCAGAGCCCCACCTTGCCCTACAAAGGGTGGAGGGTGGATAATGGATCTATCCCCACCTGTCCCCAAGAGAAATTGAAGTAGCATATGTAAGTCAATACAAGGGACATTTTTGGAAACCTCGGGAACAAAGCTGATGATGTCCTGGGTTCTGTGCCTTCTGACGGCGACACCATAGGAAACACCTGTAGACAGCAGGAAACTAGAGGAATTAAAAATATCTGTCTGATGGGGACAAAATAAATGAGGGGAACATGAAATGCTCCCTTTTCTTCACAAAGAAAACAAACAAAGCCATATCAGGTTTGAGCCATTTCCTCTCTGCGAAGCATGTCCCTCCCCAGGCAGAGATGGGCCTGGACCACAGGCTCCATCCACCAGCCCAAGACCCCGGCTGCCTGAGGGGGCTGTCAGTGAGGGGTCTCGGAGGCAGGTTCCCAATCTCCAAGCTGGAGATCTCTTCTGCAAAAGAGAGGGTAGAGGAAGCTGAGCTCATTTCCCTGGGGAGAGGCCTCATATCCACCCAGCTTTGGAAACAAGAAGCGCTTGTGTTCTTCCTCTGGGATCATTCCAACCCCAGGAAGGCTCCATGAAGAGCAGGGGCGACGGGGCCCACTTGCAAAGCAGGGGATGGCTGGATCTGGCAGAGCACAAGCAGGAACCATCAAATCCCACTCTCTCCTCTGCCTTCCCACCTCCAAAGACCACCACATCATCCCATCTATAGCACTTCCCCCTCCAGCCTGTTCATCCTCCCTGTGGCCCCTACCGTTCAAGACAGCACCCTCTCCCTTAAAGTAGGAGAGATTGTGGTCACCTAACTGGTTTCTTTGCTTCCGCTATTGTCCTTGCTCACTCTTCCTCTGCTGACCAATCAAGCTTTCTAACATATAAGCCCAATCAATTCTTTGTTTGGTGTACCTACTACATAATGAAAATGTCTTAGTGCAAAAGATAAGCTCCCGCTCGACTACCTTGTCTTCCACAAATGGCACGCTTAAGTCAAAAACCACAACCAACACTCATTGAACACTTAACACGTGCCAAATGCTTTGCAAATATCATCTCATTTGATCCTCACAAGTGCCTTCTGAGATATATTGATGCTCATAGTGTGTGTGTGTGTGTGTGTGTGTGTGTGTGTGTGTGTGCGTGTGGCGGGATTACAGTTGGTTGAGGATACTACTGTTGAGTAGGCTCCAACTCACACTGGTAGTTACATAATCTGTCAACATTCAAAGGGGTGTCAACCAGGTAGAAGCCTGATGACCTTATTTGGAAGCACGAGGGAGATAAGTAGCTCACTGGAGGCCAGACTCTCTCTCAGTTTTGACTTCCTGTGGACAAGCTACATGGAGCTACGATGATGGAGCCAGAGCCCTGGAGCTGAAGGAGCCACGTGGAGACCCATGCCAGCATTGAGATGCTTCCACTGCCACTGGATCCTCAAAACTTTCCACCCCCTGGCCTGTGATCTTCCTGTATGTGTTGTCTGAAGAGGAATTTACAGACTGGTATCAGACATATGGGCTAATATCAGACTTATGGACTTGATCTGAAGTGGGCTGGGATGTTTTCTCAATATACAATTGCTCTTTTATATAAAACTCTTTCTTATACACATGTGAGAGTCTATGGGTTTGTTTCTCTAGTCAACCCAGACTAGCACACCCATGTATAACAGAATGAAGCCATGTCTGGCTGGTATTGTCTCCACAATCGTTGTTGTGGCCACAGGGTATTCTGTGTCTTTCAACCCAGGGGCTCATCTCCCAGCACTCTATGGACAATGTTCTATTGCGAGCCATAGGATTTCATTGGCTAATGCTCAGAAGGAGATGAATAGGCCTTCCTTCCTAGTCTGTCTCACTCTGGAAGCTCCATGGAAGCATGTCCACCACATGTGGCCCTGCTGGTCCTTGAAAACCGGCCAGCACAGCTTCCAGCATCGTAACACCATGCGAGCCACCACAGTCCAACCCACTGAAAGACAGATGGTGGGACCGGAGCTAACACCTTGCTGACGATGAGAACGCTGTGGAGCTGGGATACCAGCCTTGGCAGTCTGACGCCAGTCCCCTGCTCTTCCGCCAAGGACCCCTTGGCAGCCCACTGAACAGGCATCGATCCTCGTTATTTATGAGCCCTGTATTTGCTAATTTTCTTACTAAAGTTTATTTCTAACACCCAAATCAATATTTGCAGCACTTTTTTGGTGGACATCTGACATTAACATGCACAGAGTGGGAGGAACGATGAGTCACCCAGAATGCACGATCTCAGCTGAGGCTGAACAAGGCTGGTCCTGCCTTGACAATAACTCAGCACTCTTAGGGACAGCAGCGAGTCCTGCCTTGACTATAACTCAGCACTCCTAGGGACAGCAGTGAAAGCAAAAGAGCAGACTGTACTGTCCTCTCATGCCCCCTTGCTTTTGCGCACACACCGTTCATCTCCATCAAACACCTGATTCCCTGTACCTGGATAATTCTTTTTTAGTTGTCAAAGCGCCAGCATCTTGCTACCTCCTCCAAGGAGCCTCTGCGGAGCCTCTCTCCGGATCTGTGTCCTCACAGCAACTCCATGGACTTCACTGAATGCATGGCACTGTCTGTCTGTCCTTCTGATCAGGGGCCGACCCTCTTCAAGGCAGTTGTCGTTAGGTGCCACCGAGTCGGTTCTGATGTGTAGTGACCCTATGTCCAAATGGAACACACACTGCCCTCCATCTGCACAATGGTTCTTATGTCTGAGCTCATCGCTGCAGACACTGTGCCAATCCGCCTTGTTAAGGCTCTTCCTCTTTCTCGCTGCCCCTCAAGCATGATTTCCTTCTCCAGGGACTCGTCGCACCTGATAACATGCTCAAAGTACATCAGGTGGAGTCTCACTATCCTTGATTCTGAAGAGCATTGTGGTTGTACTTCTTCCAAGCAGATCTGTTCGTTCTTTTGCAGCCCATGATACTTTCAATAATCTTCGCCAGCACCACAATTCAAACGCATGGATCCTTCTACTGTCTTCCTTATTCAATGCCCAGCTTTCATAATCCCATGAGGCGACTGAAAATGCCCTGGCTTGTATCAGGTGCACCTCAGTCCTCAAGGTGGCACCCTTGTTTCCAACACGAACAGCAGTCTTGGGCAGCAGCTGTAACCAATGTGACACATTGATCTCTTGACTGCTGCTTCCATGAGCATCGTCTGTGAATGCAAGCAAGAGCAGGTCCCTGACCGCTTTCATCTGGTCTCCATTGATCATGATGTTAATCGATGGATCCAGTTGTGATGACTTGGGTTTTCTCTACCAAGGAGGAGGTGACAAGATGCTGGTTGAGCTGTAGTCCACACTGAAGGCTGCATCCTGATCTTCATCAACAAGTGCTTCGCGTCCTCTCCCCTTTCAGCCAGCGAGGTTGTGTCACCTGCATATCATAACCCTTCCTCTAGTCTTGATGCTGAGTTCATTGTCCTATAGTCCAGCTTCTCAGATTACTTCCTAAGCATCCAGGTTGGATAAGTATAACGAGAGGAGACAACCATGACACACCTTGAAAGCAGAGGCCAGAGGTTTAACCAGCCGTTCTACCAGCCCTCTCCTGTCCTTAGCAGAATACCCAGCACACAGGAGGTAAGCCATAGCTACCTGTCTGCTGAAAGACATCAGCCATTGAGTAAAGATGGCTCTGGGTTCTTGATCTGTTGTCTGCGCCCACGGAGCCTCGGGGTCTCCATCTGTCCAAGGATGAGTAGTCTGCTCCATTTCTCCCCACCCCCTTTGCTTTTAGTGGGGCCTAAGTTTGGGCACTGAAAAATCATCTCCCCAAATGATTCGAATATGTGGCCGCTGCAGATCCATCGCTTTCATCTATAGAAGAGGTAGTGGAGGCAAGGGTTTCCAGGGGAGCTGTTTATAGATGTACAATCTAAGCTAGACACCAGAGAGCAACTGGGGGAGATCAACTTCCAAACTCAGCAGAGAAAATACGGGCCCAGACGTATGACTTGAGAAGACCCAGGACATGGACAGTAACTGAGAAAATGGAGATAAACTTGAAGGTGGCGTTGGCCAAAGACTAGCCTGGCAGAAAGCGACAGGGATGAAATCAAGATCGCCAGTGTTCTGCAGAGAGGTGTTTCCTTAAAAACGGCTGTTTGCATTACCTATAGCTCGATGCTTTCTTCTTTTGAAAAAATAATTTGGAACTATGTAACAAGAGCTCAAAAATGCTTTATGCTATTTTAAAAATGCACTCTATGGAAGCAGAGGAGAAACTGCAGTTTAACCAAAAATGTCATAGGGATGCTACTTACATGCGGGCGAAAAATTAGAAGCCATCTGAATATCCAGTTCTAGAGGTAGTTAAATGATAGGTTCCCAAACCGATCAGCCTACTATTCCCTTTGCAGAAAAACAATGGCTCAGGGACCCCCTGTATTAAATGCATTTGTACAATAGCCCATAATCCAAGAGAAAACGTAGGGTCTGCTTGTGCAGCTGCTGATCGCTCTGAGGAGCCTCAGTAGTGTAGTGGTTGTACACTGGGCTGCTAACTGCAAGATCAGCAGTTTAAACCCCCAGCCATAAGACAGATAAAGCTCTCTACTCCCTTAAAGAGTTACAGCCCCAGAAACCCAGGGCGGTCCTACCCTGTCCCATAGGCTCCCTAAATAGGCATCGGCTTGATGGCAGGGAGTTTGGCTTGGTTTCCGGATAGTTCCAACACTCTATCACTCCCTTGAGGAAACACTGCTTCCCAAACGAGCTTGGCCAACTGAGGCTAGGAGCCATATGTGGTCCCTTCGGCGTGTACATGTGGCTCTGAAGTAGAATTGAAAACGTTTAAAGGATATTATTCAGATCACGGTGATTTCATTTGTCAGTGAAATTATATTTATGGCTCTCGAGTCATTCTTAAATTGGTGTGAGAGACAAGATTGCCTCTTCCTCCTCACAAGTTTGCGGAGCGAGCCCTGGGCCAGAGCACAGTGACTGTGGAACATTAGGCTCTCGTTGGAAATCACCAGTTTCTGCGGCACCCAGACATGGAAAAGGCACACTGGTGGCACAGTGGGTTAAGTGTGGGCTTGCTAACCACAAGTCAGTTCAAACCCACCAGTCGCTTCTCCGGAGAAAGATGAGGTTTTCGGCTGGGGGGCAGATTTAGTCTGGGAACACTTAAGCAGCAGTTTTACCCAGTCCTGTATCGGGCCATGAGGAGCTTTGGTGGCACAGTGGTTACAACTTGGGCTGCTAACTATAAGGGCAGCAGTTTGAAACCCCCAGCTGCTCTGCAGGAGAAAGATGAGGCTTTGCACTCCTGTAAAGAATTACCAGCTCAGAAACCCACAGGGACAGTTCTACCCTGTCCCATTTAGGGTTGCCAAGGTTGGCGTGAACTCGAGGACAGTGACTTTGGCCTGGTTACAGGGCCGGTGTGCGTCAGCATGAGTAATACATGAACAACCACTCCAAAAAGTGATCGGCAAATTCACAGCGCTTTGTACACAGTGGTGGCAAAACACAGGTGACGAACGTACGTGACCTGAACCTGGACGTGAATTCTGAAGGCTGGGGAAGGGATTCCATGCGTATTAGCTGAGAAGCTGTTCGTGTTTCTCATCCTTGGGAAACCTGCACTCCCAGTTGGGACGACAATGCCAGGTCCCCACTGCCCCCTGCAGCAAGCCGGCCTCCTTCCAGTCTGACAAGTGCCGGGCTCTTCACGGAGACCGTGGCTGAAAATGCACTCAAGGATCTGGCCACGGAGAGCTTTCCACTTGAAAGGGGCCCAGCGCCTTTCAACTCCCACCCTCTCCGGTCTGGATGATAAGAGCGGAGCCTCTGGCTCCCTGAGGAATGAGGCGTGAGGAGAGACAGGAGCCAGGGCCCGGCGAAGCTCTCTCCACCCAGGCCCGGGTCACTGAGCACCACCCTCCTGGGAGAGAAGGCATGGGCGACGGTCTGGGGGAGAGGAAACATCTGGAGCCCCCCTTCCCCCGATAAGAACTGAAGTGGAGAGGAACACCTTTCCCCTTGGGAACAACTGGGAGAAACCGTGGGAAGCTGCAGCCTCCTCCTACCTGCCCTGCACGCCCTCATGGAGGGGCAGATAAGGGTGGGCCTACTCAGTGAGCTACCTGCCCCTGCTCCCCACTCCCACCCCCCACCTTGAACTCAATTCTCCTGTATCTTGCCTGGGTAGGCCTGACTTCCCAAAGGGCAGGACGATGGATGGGTGCTGCGGGCAGAGTGACAGCAAAACCAAGAACCAGGAAGTCGCCCACCAGTCGTTTGGAATCCACATGCCTCAGAGTTGCCCTGTGTACTGCAGAGGGTTTTCTGTGGTTGGTTTTTCCCAAGTAGAGCAGGGGCCTTTCTTCCGAGGGACCTCTGGGTGGGCTTGCACCTGTAACCTTTCTGTGGGCAGCTGAGCACGTTAGCATTCGCACCACCTAAGGGCTGGCTCCTCTGGAAGATGGAGCCGAACGGAGCTTCGGGCAGCCTTTGGGAAAATGCCCTGCCTCTGTGCTGGTAGGAGAAGGAACACACGTCTGTCTGGCAAAAAGAGGTGATGGGAATGGTGCCTGGGGATGAGAAGAGCTAGTTCCAGTCTGACAATGGCTGAGCTCTCCACCAAGGCTGCTTGGCTGAAAATATATACACTGGCAGTGGCCGTGGCAGCTGCTCCCCGGTTCTCCTTCAAGAATGCAGCCAAGGACAGGCAACACAGCAGTAGCCACGTCTGGCGTGAAAGGTGGAACCCAGCCACGTGGGTGGAAGGGTGGGTGCATGGGTTGAGCGTTTATGCCTCTGCGGCTGTGGTTGGAAGCGATGACCCCCTTTGGGATTTGTTTGTCTCACTCTCCAATGAACACGGGGGTCCGGGTATGGGAGCCCTGAATCTGGTCTTGTAGAAGATACCTCCAAGGTTTCCCACCTCCTCTGTATGACACACGCTCTGGCTGAAGACCATGTGAGAGTAAAATCACCTTGCACCCCGCCTTTTCCCTACTCAAAACTTCTTCACGTCGGGAACTGGAATGCCAATCATTCCCTCTTCCTCTCTCGACGACAGGTACTTTTGTTTCTAAAATTCAGGGTGTTTCACTGAACGGACAAGTGTCCCTTTAGCTCCTGGACTTTGACCTTGATCATGGCCGGAGCTGAGCTCCTGATGGTGGTGGGAGGTCTTTCTGGATGGCAAGACCCTCAGACCCGGGGCCTCCTGGTCCCAGGGACCCTGGGGCATCAGACCAGAAGCATAGACTTGAACCAGAGAGTCAGGAAGTCCTGCTACCCCCTGCCTGGTTTCCTCTTCGTGGCTTCTAACACTGCCCCTGCTTCTGAGCCAGTCATCTGGCCCGGCCCCACCTGGCTTTTCCTCCCCAACAGCTGCTTCTGAACTTCAAAGGGAAGCAACAGAAGAGCAGGAAGCAGCGGCCCAAACAGAGGCCAGGCCTGGCAGCTTGGCCCACCCTCCTCTACAGCCCCTGGCTCCAGAGGGCCTGCTCCTCTCCGAGGGAACGACTTATTTCCATTTCCCTGTGCTGTCCAAAACAGAGCGGTGACAACACCTCGCGTCTGTGGAGTTCTTTAAACCTTTTCCAAGTTTCCCCACATGCATTATCTCATTTACTCTTCCCAGTGAGCCAGACAGGAATGGCACTTTCATCCCAGGAAAGGTCCCAGTTATTGTGCTATTGGATCAGGACCCCGCGGCAATCTAGTGATGGAAATGAGGCCAGTCCTGAACTCCTAGCCGTCACGATACCTCCCCTCCTGGGGCTGCAGGTGGACACTCAGTGTGCTTTCTGCACGAGGGCATCTTCACTCTTCAGCGGCCTGTGTCCTCCTCATCCTCAGGAAGCACCTCCCTAGGGAAGCCCGCCTTCCCGCAGTCTCCCCCTCCCTGTTGCCTTCCATCCTTCTAACTCCCTCTCAGGACTGTGCGTGCCCTGAGGGTAGGGTCCAAGCTGTCTTCCCTTTGGGGCCCAAACTTCCGGCCATGGGGGGACAGACACAGTGGGCACTTACTACCTAGTTACTCGGGCATGTGAACGTCAGTGAGTGTTTCCTCCCTAGCCCACACCACTCTTGTCCGTGGCCACAGGGCTTTCCTAGAGGACACGTTCCTAGTTCCCCTGAGGCCAGCCCCAAGCCCTGCCCCTCTGCACCCTTTCTTCCGTGCCGGGGACTCCAGGCTCAACCTCCTCTCCCCCTTTGCCTTCCCTGGTTCATCATTTCCCCTACTCCCCAGCTGCTCCAGCAAGAAACCCTGATAATTGCAGGATTACCCAAGGTGTCCGCACCCCTTTCCCTCCCCGTCTTAGTCTTAAGTCTACTCTGTTTGCTTGGGGGGGAGGGGGAGTCTTGGTTCATATGCAGTTTAATAGGCACCTGCTGTCCTGTGCCTACGAGTTGGCTGCAGCTCACAGCGGCCCTATAGGAAAGGGTAAAATGGCCCCATAGGATCTTCTTGACTTTAATCAAGCCTCTCAAATCCTTTGCACATTAATTGAATGCACCCAGTCAAAGGCTCTAGGGAAAGGTGCTCTTTGTGGAACCAGGCTCCGTGGGTCTCTCTCCCTGCGATTCGCCCTCACTTTCTGGCACCTTGGGCCAAGCCTGCCACTTGTGTAGATCAGACCCAGGGAGCTATGGGGAAGGAAGGAAGGAAGGCCTGGGCCAATTTGGCAATGCTCACGGAGAGCCATAAAACATTCATATCGCTTGTCCTAATAATCTCACTCCCGAGAATTGATTGCAAAGAAATCATTCAAGAGGCGGGGAAACAGGAGCCAGGGACTGCTTATACAATGTTATTTATAATAAAAGATGAAATGAGAGCAAATGCCACGTCACCAATAGAAAAACAAGATGGAAATCTTTCATCGATCTCGATCTCGCTAGCATCTCCAGCATCTCTCTGTCTTTGTACAATAAAAGATCGCGCAGCTATTTCAAATGAAAGCATGACTAGGTAGGACAAGGATGCTGGCGTGGAAACAATGCCCAGTGAGAAGCCCAAGGAGAGAGTTGTGTCTGCATCCATCACCAGGATGTGAGCGCTTTGCTCAAAAGAGTAAAGACGCCCAGTGCTGCATTGTGTTCTATTACTTCCTCCGGATGTGCTTTTTCCCGATAAAATAAATGAAACGGTTTCTTCCCCCATATCTATTTTTTAATGGTAAAAGGGATCGATTTGAGGATCAGAGGGTGCAAAGAAACAAGACTAGTTGTGCTCAGATGATGAGTTTTGACAATTTTCCCTTAGAAGTGTCTAAGACGGATGGAATAATAACACACATTCTCAAATGGGACTGGAAACAAAAGAAAACAGCCTGAAGACACAGCTCTAGCGATTCTGGGAAGGCTTTTCTTTTGTCCCGGTTGTGGCTGTGTCTGTTTTCACAGGAGTAACTGAGAGTGCTCATCCCGATCATGCCCACATCTGTCTTAGGTGGGACCGGAGCTGGTAGCAACTCAAAGCACGTACAAGCCATTTGTCTAGTGGATTCTCAATTCTGTCACCTCCACTCACAGTCTCCACCTGGGCTGCTGCCGGCCCAGCTTCCCAGTCAGTGCTCAGAGGCCCTAAGGGTTTCTCCAGGGGCCCCAGAAGACAAGCTGGTGAACACATCCCAAACCTCCCTAGCGGGGCACAAGGAGAGTCATCTGAGCAGAGCGCTATAGGGAGCACGTCTGGGCAGGATGGGGACTAACGCCTGTACTGGTGGGGTGCAGAGCTAACGCCTGAACCCGCTCCTACTTCTCCTTTTTCAAATAAAGGGTAGGTTTATGTCAGACAGATGTCAGTTTCTGATTGAATACTTGGCGTAACACTTGAGGTGGTCCTTCAGCAGCCCTCCAGACTCTGGCATTCCTTCAATGTGAGGATGCTCCACACGGCCCCTGCCGGGATGCTCCTGTGCTTACAGTGATCTCTCACCTCCCACGCTTCAAAGACCCCTGCCATGGAGATGACCACGGAGCCATACCTGCACCAATGACCCGGCTAGCTTCTGGTCCAAATTTCCAACAGGGAATTTCCTTCATCTGAGTTCAGGCACTCCCCCAACAAACCTGCCCCAGTTTCTGGCCTGTGTCCAGGACTGAAACTGCAAAGTTACTCCAGACGCTCTCCCCCTTGCCCAAGCCCCCAGGGCAGTCTCCAGCTGGATGTCAAATACTGGGGAGTCTTTCCCCAGCTTTCTTCACTGGGGCTTGCCTTGCCAACCCCAAATCCACCTCTCACTGGCGCTGTCACCCATCCACAGTCATTTTGGCCTTTTGGACCTCCCCACCCATTCGTCCTACACACTGGGGCCAGCCTCACGGTGCAGCAGCACTCTTGACCTCGAAGGTCCCCTCCACATGGGCCTTCATTAGCAACTGAAGAAAAGCACAGATCATCAAATCCGGGTTTCGAGGTGGCACGCAGTCTGGTGCCAGCCTGTGTTCGTGGCAGCTTCTCTCTACTCCTCATCTCCATGAGAACAGCCGCACATGTAGACACAGGCCCACACAGCAGAGCCGCACCCTTCACTGACCTTCCCCCGTACACCTTCTTTGCCCCTTCCTTACTGCCACCTGCTAACGGTGTCACAGAGGTAAATTGCACACGCACTCGCACCCTCTCAGCAATAGCACACATGTACGAATGGACACAGAGACAAGCTTCACAGGGTGGGCAGGAGAACGGGCCACACACATAGATTTGGCAGAGCATATTTCTACAGGATGTCTTTCGACGTGCTACAGGGACGTCCACGAAGATGGTAGAGCACACAGTTGGCAAAGTTATGACAACTTCAGCGCCATAACCAGACCCATTGGGAGAATGAATCACTGGACCTGGGCACTCAGGACCGCATCTAGGGGGAGACGGCATAATATAACCCGCAAAGACAATGCTCTCCATCTGACTCGGGTGAGTAGTGTCGCATCTTAAGCGCTCATGCGCTGCCTTCTAAGGTGCAACTATTGGTCCCCCATCTGGAGCTAAGAGGAGTGGAGAAAACCTGAGGAGCCCAGCCTCCACGGCCCCAGAGACCAAAAGAACCAGATGATGCCCAGCTTCCAGTGCTCGCTGTTCTGGTAGGAGGCCCTGCGCAGAGTGGGAGAAACACAAGACTCAAAATCACAAGAAAGGCCAGGCTTAATGGTCAGACAGAGACTGGAACTAGCCCTGAGAGGTTGGCCCTTAGTCATCCTTCAGGCTCAAGCCTGGTATTAAACTCAACTGGTATGTAGCTCAACTTCCGGCCTACGGCGGGACAGGCCCATAATGTGAATAACAACACCAGGGAGATGTTCTTCTCAGAACAGTCAACCACATGAGATAGAGGGGGTAGCCTTTCCCCAGGGGTAATGCTCTCAAGATGGGGGCTGGTGGAGGGGGAGGGAGGAAGGACAAATGGCACAGGAAGGAAGTGGGGAAAGTGCTGCTAGGTTGTGGGGACTGCCATCAATGTCACAAAACAAAATGCGCATGAATGGCTGAGTGGAAACCAATTTGCTCTGTAAATTTTCAAATCATACACACGTGGCCAAAGTGTGTTATCAAATATAGTGAATGAATAAGCTGCTAACTATAATAAAGAACCAGTTCTCCCAAGTTTTCAGGGCCCACTCTGAGATCAGATCACCCTCTCCCATCACGCCTTCCCCCACTGCCCAAATCGGGAATGTTCGTTCTCCGGCCCTGTGGGCTTGCTCTGTATTGATCTGGAGCTACAGCGCCTCGTTGCTCGCCACCACGACTACATTGTCAGCTTCTCGAGATATCTTCTCCATATTCCCCTCCCCGTGAGCAACCAGGCAGCAGTTTTCATTCAGTAGGCCCAATAAATACTGGTGGACTGACCGGGGAGATGAATGAGGGCATCGTGCGTATTCCCAAGCCGGTCCTGCTCTGTCCTGGCACGTGAGATTTCTCTAAAGCTGAGCAGAGGGCTTTGCAGTCATCCCTGTTTAATTTCACGATGTTGGTTTTGGCCCAGCGTTCCATCCTCTATAAATCATCTCAAACTTGAATATATCATGTATCACATTAACTCTCCCAGCTGTGGGTCATCTGGATTCTTTCTCTTTCTCATCCGAGCCATTAACAAAAATGTTTAACAAGTCGGGGCCAAGAGCACAGCCCTGCCCCTGGAGATTTCTCTCTGGAGTTCCAGATCAGAATGCTTTGGGAGAGGTAGCGCAACCTGCTGTGAATTCATCCCCTCTCCATGCTGCATATGTTGTGACCAGAAACTCTGAATGACCGAGTTGTCACGGAAAGTGCTCAGCTCCTGACACCCACAGGATGATGGCAGCTGGACCAGCAGCCAGGGCTCTGGCTTAAATGATTGGCCTCTCACCCTCTGTGGTAGTTAATTTTGGGTCAACTTGAAGTGAAGGGGTGGAGTCTAGCCTGTCAATCAGGTCACAGTCTGATGGTGCCTCCTTGTGAGGTGACCTTCCTCATAAGGAAGGAGCTGGGAACCTACCCCTCTCTCTGCCTTCACCTTGCTGCCATGGAGTCACTCAGAGACCTGCCAGAGACCTGGAGATGCATCCACACGCCATTGGGTCCACAAGACTCTTGCATTTTGCACTAGGTGCCCCACTGCTCCCCAGAGGGCCACAAGGAGACCCTGGAGCATCTCAGCCATCCTATGACCCGGTTAGAAGGGCATCAAGACCATGGATGTCAGCTGTCTCCTCAACGACTACAAGACATGGACTTACTCATGCAGTATCACAGCTCATCCGTGGCAGGCCCTGGTCGCTATTGGCCAGGTGTGACTGCCAACTGCAAGGCTAATGGCCCAAATCCAGCATTTCTCTTTGAGAGAGGATTGAGGCTTTTGGCTTCCATAAAGGTGTGTGGACAGAGTGGGAGAACAATATGGAGAAGCCCTCAAAGTCACAGAAAAGCCCAGGCTTACTGGCCAGATAGAGCCCGGCCCTTTGTCACCCTTCAAGCTGTAAAGAGTTACAAAGTCTCAGAAACCCTGTGGAGGGTCTCTGTGAGTCCGAATTGAGGCAATGGCAGTGCGTTTGGGCTTAATATGTGTCAGGCGCTGTGTTAAGTGCTGTACACAAACAACAACTCGTTTACTTTTCACAATAGCCCTGTCAGGTAGGCACTATTATGCTTTTCATGGTATCGATAGGAAAACAAGGCATAACGGGGTCACAAGCTAGTCTACAGCAGAACCAATATTCAAACACAGCCACCTGGCTGCCAGTGTGCCCTGCTTCTACACGAGGCACCGTCGAGCCTACCTATGCTCCTGTTTCCATTCAAAAGAGTACTGTTGTTGCGTATGTTGAGTACCTATTGTGTCCAGTGTGGGATACCAAGGCCTGTGAGGGCTATCCGAGCAGACGACTGGAGCTTATGAGAAGGGGCTTGAAATGAAGCGTGGTAGAAGTGTGAGTGGTTCCTTATTCGCAGGGCAGCGCTCTGAGTCTTGTGCACTTCCTCTTGGGCCCCTGCAGAAGCTTTCATTTTGCTCACCAACGCCGCCGTAGCTGCACTCCCTTCTGCCAGTTCGCGCTGGCAGCAGGTCAAGAGAGCAGCAGCGCTTCCCTACGGAAGACGCACTCGGCGTTGGCGCAGCAATTCCCGGTGAATAAACACCAGTGATGGCGCCCTCAGCGGCTTGTGGAATGGTCAAACTCTTGTCCCATATGTTTTGAAAGATTATCTTGCGTCACATGTGTCCCATCTGTGACTTTGTGGACTCTTCTTTCTTTTTTTTTTTTTAAACATTTTATTAGGAACTCTTATCACAATCCATACATACATCAATTGTGTAAAGCACATCTGTACATTCTTTGCCCTCATCATTTTCAAAACACTTGCGCTCCACTTAAGCCCTTTGCATCAAGTCCTCTCCCCCCACCCTTCCCCGCTTCCCCCTTTGTGGTATTTTCAGAAGCGTCCTATAAGGAGAGTAAACCCCACACCAGGCCCACTGCGTGCCAACTAGCACCCTTGCAGGGCAGAGTAGAACTGCCTCGCCGGGTTTGCAAGGCTGTGAGTCTTTCTGGAGCAGGCTGCCCCATCTTTCTCCCTTCGAGCAACGAGAGGGTTCAACTGGCCCTTTCGCTTAGCAGCCTAGTGCACCACGAGCGCTCCTTCAGGTGCGGAAAGCAAGTGCCAACTGTAGAGCTGGAGGAAGCGGCCAGGATTACAAGCCTAGCTAGACATTGGCCCGGTCCGGACACCCAGGTTTCAGGGTCTGCAGAGGGGAGGGCAGAGGGCAGTGTGTTGCACCATTTCCTTCAAATACCACTGCCTAATAAATACTGGTGGTGTAATGAATCACACATTGAACCGCTGACTGTAAGATCTGCAGTTCAAAACCACCAGCTGCTCTGTGCGACAAAGATGAGGCTTTCTTCTCCCATAAAGATTTAACGTCTCAGAAACCCACGAAGGTAGTTCTAGTCTGTCCTATAGGGCCACGATGAGACAGAATCGATTCGATGGCACTGAGTGAGAATTCTAATGTTATTGGCAGGCTAGTTTTCCACACCCCTTTCTTAGACACAAAAGGCTTATGGGAAAGAACGGCACATGTGTTACTTAATACATGTCCTGTTTGCTATGTCCGGAAGCCCTCGTGTCCTAGCTGTGGATCACTCAGCCATGCTGGGAGGACAAGTAGCAGAGAGACTTCCAGATGCCAGTTACCATGGATGCCCGGCTTGTCGCAAACTATCACTGAACCGAAAGGCTGAATGCTGCCTTTCACACAGAAGCGCCCTGCACGGAAGGCTTGGCGATCTTCTGGAAAATCCGTCTTTGAAAGCTCTATGGAGCACAGTTCTACACCCGCACACAAGGGTCCAGCTTGAGAGCCACCGGATATCGGGGCCCTACACTGTTCCACCGATGGTGCGATCTATGGGAAGGGTGATTCCAGGGCAAGGGTGTTGGAACCACATTTGAAATAGCAGGCCTGGTGGTTCGTGTTTCTCGTACGTGGGAACAGAGCGTCAGCGAGGCCATGTAGAGGGTGACTGTATGATTTTGGTAGGAGCCCTAGTGGAGCACTGAGGGAGGAGTTGGCCTGTTCACCACTGGGCAGCAGTGCGAACCCAGCAGCTGCTCCGAGGGCGGAAGGTGAGGCTGTCTGCTCCTGTAACCATTTGCAGCGTCAGAAAGCCTGGAGAGACGTGCTAGCCTGTCCTTTGGGGTCACTGTGTGGGAATCGACCCAGCGGCAGTGGGCTTGGGCAGGCGCAATCACTTCTGAAGGTAGGGGTTTTCCTGGGAAAGCTAGAATAGCTCCTCACAGTCTGCTAGCACTACAGCGATTTCACACGAGAGGGACCATGCCAGCCGGAACCACCACCCCAGCCCCTTGGGATGCTCCACGACGCCTTGCAGCCCCTTCCCTCACGAAGCAGACCCACATCAGTAGGAACACAGCCATGGAGGTGGGTTACCCAAGAGGCGGGAAGTCAGTTACCCACCAGGTACTCACGGAAGAACTGTGGCTCATGAATGGGCAGCGCCGTGGGGCGGGCGCTCTCCCAGGATGGCCTAATAGCCGGGCATTCCCTGGCCAATCCCCAAGGCCCTGGCCTCATGTTGCCTGCTGTACTCACGGAATGGTGTGCCCCACTGCCCACAAAAAGAGCCATCCAAGGCCTAACCCACAAAGCCTGTGAACATGCCCTGGTTAAGAAAACCAGTCATTGCATCAGCGCCACGGGGTTCACGCTGCCAACCTTCAGCTAATGGCAGAGACGACTATTCACGCCCGATGATGATGCTGTGAGGGTTGAAAACACTAAGTATCTGCAGAACAGCTGGTGCCTAGTAGGCCTTCAGCAAGTGGTGGCCACTGCCATGATAACAGCTTTAGGTCCTCCCCCCTGGCCACCCCCATCCCCAACACTTCCTTGACTCGCAAGCAGCAAGCACGCACGCACAGCCAACTGAGTAGCTGCTCAGAAAGGAATTCCTGTCATCTATCAAAACCTCGATGGAGACCCAGACAAGCCAAGGACCTGAGGCCTGAGAATGCTTCTCAGGGGCTGAGGCAGGTGGGGGAGCTCATGGAGCTTAAAGGTTTGCAACGAACTACTGGGGTTTCTAGAGAAGGTTGGAAGCCTGCTACGGCAACTAGAGATGGAACTTCTTTGTGACTTCTGGCGCGGCTGCCTGGGCTGTGAACTGCAGCCACACGGCTCAGCTTCTTGTTTCTGCCATACTGCTCAGCTGCGCCTGGGGGCTGCTGCCGCCCCGGGCCAATGCTGGCTCTCCCCTGCTCTGCGTCTCTTCTCACCAGTGCTGGCTTTCGAGAGAGCGTGTGCAGGATGTGTGGCCGCTGTGGGGGGAATAAGCAGGGTTGCCGGTGGAAGTGCGAGTGGACAGGGGGTTGGGGTGGGGGTTGGTGCCCAGAGGCCTCTTTCTGTCAAGAAGATAAGAGAGCCTGAACAACAGCAGCGGGACTGCTGAGGGACTGATTCTGACTCCCAGCCGGCCATCTAGTTGGTGTCAGAGAACTGTGCTCCACACGGCTGCCGGGGCTGACTGTTCTAAGAAGGAGCTCTCCAGGACTTGCTTCTGAGTCACCTGTGGGAGATTCAAAACTCTATCCTTTTGGCTAATAGCCTCGAGTGTTCGCTGCACCCTCCAGGGATTCTGAGAAGGCCCTGTTGGTGTTAGTCATTATAGAGTCAGTGCTGACTGATGTGGCCCCAGGGACTACGAAGAAGCCCTTGGGGGTGGCTTTGGGGGAGCTTTGCCAAAGGCACTCCCCCTGCGACACAGAGTCTGTTTCTAATGGAGCTCCTCTGTAGGAGCCTTGGGGTGTGGGCACCAGGTGGGTGTGTGGCCAGCATCAGGTTGCCATCTGCAGTGCACCCCCGGGGCTTCCAGGGCGCCCAGGGAGAGTGGCATTTGTGGGGTATCCCCAGCAGTGGAAGGAAGTCTTTCTAGCTCCCATAAGAGAAGCTGTCTTTGAACTCCCACACGCTGTAGAGCTTATCACGTACTGTACATGTTTGCAATGTCTTGTCATGTGTTACATCTTGTTTCTGAAGATAGGAAGGTGCTCTCTTTATGGCAGAAACTGCAGCCTAGAGTCCTTTGTCCTCCCCACCCCCATGTAGTCCCCATCCTCCAATGCCCTCCTCCTCTTTTAGCCTCCAGGAATGAGCGGCTGGTAGCTCCCTGCACATACTGGGCTGCCTCTTGTCATTCCCTCTGCTTGGGATGTCTCCCCACCCCACCCCCAATTGTCTGAGCTTCCTCAGACTCAATCAGAAGTCACTTAATGGCAAACATCCCCAGACTCCCAGGCTGGGGACAGCGGTTCTTCCCGGGGTGGGGGGGTGGAGGTGGAGAGGGCGCTCTCATTCCACATTCCACATCCTGCAGTCATCTGCATAGGCTCCTGTCTCTCCTCCTAGACTTTGAGTTCTTCAAGGACCCACAAGGTGACACATTCCTTCTCCTGTCCCCAGTGCCTGACAAGCAGTGGGGGCTCAGTGCATGCTGGTTGAGCCTAATTAAAGAGCTGGTACTTGAGGAGCTGGGAAGTGTTGCTGGCTGAACACAGAAAGAGTTGTGATGGGTGTCCTGCAGGAGGGTGGCACCAATGTGGTGCAGACAGGCTCAAAACAAAGGGCTGGATGCCCCACAAAGCCAACCCAAACTCACTGCGATTGAGTCCACTCTGACTCATAGTGACCCTATGGGACAGGGTAGAGCTGCCCCTATGGGGTTCTGAGACTGTTACCCTTTACAGGAGTAGAAAGCCTCACTGTCCTCCCTCATAGTGAAAGGTGGTTTCGAACAGCTGACCTTGTGGCTAACAGCCCAATGTGTAACGACTATACCAGCAGGCCGCCCTTTCTTGGCTGGTTGGTTACCTAGCTCCAGAGTCCTTCTCAAGGCTCCCATCCAAGAACCTCCAGCACGGGGCCCCTAAGCCTGTCCACTAAGGATAGGCTCTGATGGCTTCTCAGGACAAACCACCCCACAGCCCCTGCATGCCCACCTTGCCGCTCCCAGGAGCCTGCCGGGATCTGGGATTGCAGTGGCCGAGGCCTCCTCCTGCAGAAGTGGACCCAACCAGCCACATGCCTTTACCGAGTGAGCCTCGAAGACTCAGGGGTCATTCCCCACAATTCCTAGAGAGAGAAGAATTCAGGAAACCGAAAAGTGAAAAAGTGAGAGAAAGAGAGAAAAGCTCACTGACCAAACGACCAAGCGTCAGAGAACAAGGGCAAGGGACAAGGTCAGTGTTCTCTGTGGCTCGAGTCAGGCAAGCCCACTCTGCTGTCAGGCTTCTGGGGGGTCAGAGCAACGACGTGGAGGCTGGTGGCAGGCTTTGTGCCACGTTGGCAATTGCACGGCATTCTCTTTCATACAGAGATTAAAAAAAAAAAAAGTCTACCTAAGCCCTGAAGACCCAGACCAAAACAAAACAAAACAAAATAACCCACTGCCATCGAGTTGATGTCGACTCCTGAAGGCCATGGCAAAACTGCCCACTGTGAGTTTCTGAGACTGAAACTCTACATGGGAGTAGAAAGCCTTGTCTCTCTCCCTCGGAGCGGCTGGTGGTTTCAAACTGCTGAGCTGGCAGTTAGCAGCCCAGAACGTAACCCCTCCGTGCCAGCAGGCTCCTCTGGAAGCTCAGCCACGCACTAGATATTGCTTTTGCGGTGGAATTTGATGACAGGAGAAGGAACCTCTTTGTCTTATTGCTCAAGGCTTACTGTTGTCCTGCTCCCCAAGTAAGAGAAATAGCGTAGGCTCCGGACTGTCCACAGACCCCACGGTGTCAACCTCGCAGGCAGGCCCCAGGCGCGTCTCTCCCTTGGTTTGCTCCCGAGATACTTAGAGATTGTTTCAACCCACCCACTGAGAGACCTGTTAGATCCCAGTGAGCTGAGCTAGGTGGTCTGGCTGCCTCTCTCTGCGAACTGCAAGCATTCTTCCCGGAGAAAGGCTGAGAACCGTCTTTGGATTTTTCTGGAACCAAAATGCTTTTTCTTGCGGTGCTGATAAGATTACCAGCCCGTGAGCTGCCAGCGTTCAGATTTCCCACGGACTGACTGTGCCCAGGCTCTGGCTGGGCTCGCAACAAGGAGCGGAGCTGTGGATCAGGCTCTGAAACCTGACGCCAGTCCAGGAATGCACGCACACCCTCCCTTGATAGGCCTGGGCCTGGAGGGGCTTCAGGTGGGGGCCCTAGGCCTGACTGCTTGCAATTCCTCCTGTCATCGCAGCCCAGCCAGCAGAGGTGTCTGCTACATGGGGGCCAAGTGTCAGTGCGAGGGTCTCAAGGGCCCACTGAGAGCCAGAGAGCGGTTGGTGGCGGTATTCAGACATGCCTACACATTCAAGCGCCCGAGCCAAAGCCCAGCTTCCAGTGGTCATTCAATCCCTAACTCTGACCCACAAGCTCCAGCATATGGTTTAATGGGAGGGTGGGGTGAAACAGCAAGGGCTGCTGGGGCTTCTACCCAGGCTATGTGGTGTGATCTTAAAATAATACTTGGGAGGCTTAATGCTAGTGATCTGTTTCTCTACTGTGCACTACTCTGAAACTTTTCATTAGCACTACCATGACATGACCTGGTATCTAGTAAGTGCACACTAAATGCTGAGCAAGTGGGTTAGTGGCAAACAATATGAGGGGCTTCACAAAGAGGGTGGGTCCAGGTCAGAGAAACCCCTCAGGAACAGAAATGGGAATCGCGAACCAGGAAAGTGGGGGGGGGGGGGCAGGAAGGACAGGACAAGGGAACCGATTGCAATGATTCACGAATAGTCCACTGCAGGCCCCCTCCCCCTCCCAGGTGGAAGAACAACAGAAATGTGGGTGAAGGGAGACAGCGGACGATGTAAGATATGAAAATAATAATAATAATTTATAAATCATCAAGGGGTCATGTGGGTGGGAGGGTGGGAAGGGAGGTAAAAAAGAGGAGCTGAGACCAAGGGCTCAAATAGAAAGTAAATGTTTCAAAAATGATGATGGCAACATATGTATAAACATGCTTGATACAATTGATGTATGGATTGTGATAAGAGCTGTAGGAGCCCCCAATAAAATGATTTTTTTTTAAAGGTGGTGAGAAATTCCCATGATCTTTCCATTCTTTCTTGCCCCTGGGAACTTTTAAAAGGCACTCGGTGTCTGGAAAGATCTTACAGTTACCGCAGAGAGAAGGGCTCACTGACGGTGTCCACATGGTTTCAAAATAAGGAGCCCTGGTTGTGTGATGGCGAAGAGCTTGGCTGCCAGCCGAAAGGTGGGTGGTTCGAAACCACCCAGTCTCTGTGAGCGAGCAAGACCTGATGACTCACCCCCTTAAAAGTCATAGCTCATAAAGCTTGATGAGCCGTTCTACTCTGTCACATGGGACTTCGATCCCACAAAATCAACTCAATGACATCTAACCACAACTTTGAGATGCTTGATTCATCTATTGACAATAATGCTTCAAACGTCTTGCCTCATAAGCAACAAGAAAATAAATGTCTGCTACACCCACCCATTTCTGGCATGTCTGCTGTAGTACTGCTAGAGAACTAAGACCATACTCAACAACGATGTTTATAAATCTGATCTTTCTCTCATCTTCAACAGTCTGGTCACTCATTCAACAAGCATTTGTTGAGTGTCCATCAGACCCTCTGAATATGAGATGGTCCCTGCCCTTGAAGAGCTTCAGAAAGAGGCCCAAATCCATGCCAGCGACTTGACTCTCGCTCAGGGTGACCCCATGGGGCAGAGTAGAACTGCCCCTGTGAGATTCCAGGACTCTTTGTGTGACTAGAAAGCTGCTTCCTTCTCTCAAGGAGTGGTTAGTGGTTTTGAACTGTTGGCTCCTCTAAGAGGGGGGTTAGCTGCCTGGTATTCTAATGGATGTTTGAACAAAGTGCTCCCTTTGCACCACAAAGCATGGAGAGGCATCTGGGAATCTTTTGTAGGCAGAGACAGTTGGGCTACAGATGGAGTAGGGAAGGGATTTCCAATTTCTGTTCATTCATTTATCAACTCCTCGATTACAGCCATCTAATTGAGAGATGACATGAATATAAGCTATGTATTGTGCGAATCCCTGGAGACTTAAAGATGAAGCCAATGATCGCTATCTATAAAAGGCTTAGATGAGGTGTATCACTGGCACCTCCATCCTCCCCAACTACATACAGAATGCCCCTCTATGGGTACCGAGTGATCTCAAACACAGAAAGTGATTTCTCACGCCTCCTCCAACACCTGCCTGGTCTTCAGGTTTTTCAAGCTTCCCCTTCTTATTGCTTCTTGGAGTCAGAACACACGTGGACACAGCTAGCCTCTCAAGGGAGGTCCCAAACCTGGCATGCTGCTCACTCTAGAAGTGTTCACGTCTGCCATGGCATCCCTGCGGCCTCTCGGCTGCCAACTTAAGACCATCCGCAGCTTCCTTCTGCCCATGGAACAGAATCCAAGGGTACCTATGAACTGGCCTTTGAGGGCTGCAGCTGGTCTCTGAATGAATTAGAAAAGCACACCCCATTGGGGACACAGCTAGGCAAGTGGCCACTGCATGAGGAGAGTCACCTCACCTGTTGGCCTGGAGGTCGGCTTCACTCATCCACTTGGCCAAGCATCTACTATACTCGGATGGGTGGGTCTGACTACTTCCATTTATCTCCCTCCTTCCTCCCTCCCTCCTCTCCAGTCCATCGGACCACTGTTCTGAACAAAGTTGACATGCCTGCCCTGTGCCCACTTGCTTACGCACCCCGTCCTTGTCATCTACCTGTCTGTCCTTCAAGGCTTGTTTGGAATCTCTACTCCAAACTCCTGTAGGATTGTATTCTGCACCAGCCATTCATTTGGATCTGAGGCATTTGAGAATTACACCAGAACAAAGAATTGCTAGCCTCATTCTCCCTATTGAACCAAGAGCCTTTAAGAGGCCAGGGTCAGGTGGCATCTTTGCCATGTTTGGTCCAGGGGGCTTAAGGAGGCCTAAAGCAAAGAGTGATGTTGTTAACGGTGGTCTTGATGATTTACAAGGAAACTTTCCACTGACTTCCATCAGCTAAGTGGGTTCTAGAGAACAAGTGTCCAGCAAGCCTTGTGAGTCTGCTTTGAAAGTGACTCAGTTTCTTCTCCAATGTCACTGTTCCTTCATATCTATTAAAAGAGGGTGTGATGCTGAGATTTTTCTGGAATTCCCCACTCCTGCTCCCTGAGTATCATGCCCAACCCCCTACCCCAGCCCCATCAAAAGCCTACTTCCTGCTATAAGCCATCTGCTCTCAGTCCCCTCGTTTCCTCTTCATTTCCTTCACCCACGCTAGCAGTTGTCGTTTTTTGTTTTGCTTTTTCTTTCTTTTTTTTTCTGGCTTTTTGACAAAGAGATTCTAGAAGCAGCCACTGGTGACCAACAGATCTAGGTCCTGAGGGTCCCCTCCTCAGTTGCTCCTCCCCTCCCAGCATGAGGCTGATTTTGATCCCTTAGTGGAATCCCATACCAATTACTTATACAGGGCCTCCTCTTTCCCTGGGCCTCCCCCAAGCCCCACAGGAAGTTGCTCCAGTGATCCACTCAGGGCCTCTACCACATTCTGTTCCTTCCTCAAAGGAGGGAGAAGAAACACAGGATGTATGTGTCTTCTTAAAATAAAATTCAAACTTGCACTTGGACCTCAAGCAGGGACTTGCTTTTAAGTCTAAACTTTTTTCCTCCTGTCTCCTACCTGTTTCTGCAGGAGATTAAGCAGCTTATAAATCAGATGGAGCCTCTAGCGGGAGGCCCAAGGCACCCTGCACTCTCTCAGCAAGGGGAATCCACTGTAGACCCATCACCCAATCTGGCAAACCGGGCATCCCTTGAGCCATCACCCATGGCTGGCCTGAAACTCTAGCCAGTTCTGAGATATTCCCATTGTTTCGTGCTTCAGTCACCTTTGAGATCCATCCTGAGGGTAGACTGGGGACACCACCCCGTGAGGTTTCCCACGTGTGTACCCAGGAGTTGCAGTCACCCTAATGGTACAACACAACACCACCTCCCCCCCAGCCTCAATCTGGGTAAACTTTCAAGATTCTAAAGGGGGTCCATCTCAGACTTTAAGGGGCCCCATGCTTCCTCCATACTTCACAAGTTTCCCCAAGATGATTCTGGTTCCTTGCAGGTAGCCTGAATAGAGCTGCTCAGGCCACACTAACGGCCCCTGCAGAGGAGCCAGAGAGCCTCACAGGCCAGGCAGCTGGTGTGGCTTAGAAGAGAGGACAGGACCAAGGGGAGCCTGCCGCTGGGAAGAGAGCTGGGTGGGTGCTTGTTTCTGCTTCTTGCTGACCGCAGCCTAGTGAGGAGCTTCAGTTTCCCTTTGAATCATGGCGGGGATCACCATCCCTACCGTGTGCCGCTTTCTTTTAGAGGCCTTGCAAAAGCCCCCAGGGCCTGTGCGAACTGCCTTAGAGCTAACCGTCCCCTCCCAGTGTCAAAAGGGACCTCTAAGGAAGCATGGAGCAGGGCGCAGTGTGGGAAACATATCTAGCCGAAGGTCGCAGGACAGCCACAGAAATCCCCACCCCATCCCCCCACCCCCACACACTCCGCTCAGCAGCCTGTAACTGGCAGCCCTGCCCCGGGAGCATCCCCAGAAGTGGCCAGCACACCCCAACACAACACACCCTCTCAGAGGGCAGGGGCATCTAGGGCAATCTCTAGGGAACAGGGTCCTTCTGACTGTGATGGGGGAGGGGACACTTTTCAGAAAGTTTTGCGAGATGAGGGGCCTCCGAAGTAAGAGGACAGGACGCTGGACTTGGTAAAGGGCAACCTGCTAGCCCAAAGGGAACGCGCACGCCCACACGGGCAGGCCCTCCGCTTCCAGAGCTGGTGCGTTTTCAATCCCCTTCTCTCCGGCCCGGCAGCTTCTGCTTGCCGCCAGTTTGTGCTCACCCGTTTGCCCACGTACGGACTGGGCAGTTTCGAACATAGGCAGAGCTGGTCTTTGTGAAGCACTAAAGTCCCCAGACAGAGTACCTGGGCCCTCTCCTCTCCCTCTGTGTCCTTCCCCGGGCACCCCCTGCCTGCCCATGGTTCTCCCTGGCAGAGCCGATGTCCAGGAATTGGAGAAAGGAGGGCGTCGGGCAGCGGGCAGTCGCCCTTCCCCTGGGCAGCGGCCACGCGCCGCGGGCTCCCCCCTTCAACGAGCCAGGGAGGCTGCCTAGGAGGGGACGCCCTTGAACCCGCGCGGCCGCCCCCGCCGGTCCGCTGAGCCGCGCGCCCCGCGCCCCAGCCCTGGTGCTGTACCTCCATGGCTCCAGGTGCCGGCTCCCCCGCGGCCGCGGCCGCCCGCTCCGGCCCGCGCTCGACGCCTGCGGTCAGCTCCTTCCGCCCGGGCAGGCGCGGGCTGCGGCGGGCTCCGGGCACCGGCACCGGGCGAGTGGGCGGCGGCGGGACTGCCCGGGTGCAGGGGCCCAGCTCGAGAGAACGAGGAAGGAGGAGGTGGGAGGAGGGAGGGGAGGGGAGGGGTGGGGACGAGGAGAAGGAGGCAGGCGATCAGGGTTTAAATTTAGACACAAATCTAAACAGATACTGTCCCTCCCAGGGCAGGACTCAGAGAGGGAGCCGCGACGCCATTAATATGCCCAAACATGGGGATGGGACAGCCGCCTTGCCCCTCTTTCTAAGTTTCCGCAGGACCCTGGTCTTTGCTCCGTTTTCAGCTCTTCGCCGTTCCCTCGTGCCACGTGCCTTCTCGCTTTTTATTGCCCCCCAAATGAGAGGGGTCCTTGCATTCGGAGTCCCCCCTCCTTTTACTTTGCAGCCTTACTGCTTTCCAAGGCCACTTCCCTCCGGAAAAGCACATTGAAGTCGACCTGGTTGTCCTGCAGTGTTTGGGTGGGAGGCGAAGAGGACTCCCACCTGGTCCTCTGCCTCTGTCTTTTCTCCCGTCCCCACAGCTGTTCGGATGAAGCTTCCACGCGCTCTGCGTGGAACAGACCCACTTTCCCTTCACTGTCTCTTCGTTCTCGCTAGCCCTTTCCAGCCGCACATTTTCGGGACACCACTCTCAGGCTGCCATCCACGATCATTCCTGTTTCATCTGGAAAAACGTCAAGCTAAGCTTTACAGGCTCCCGGCAGAAGCTGATCTGCCCCTCTCCCCCGGATTTGATCGGTGCACTTGAGAATGAGAATTTCAGCTCCAACCCTTGCCTTTCTCTGTTCCTATTAACTAGAGTCAAGGGCAAGATCCTGAACATCCGATTCCCATAAGGCTCAGCATAACAACCCTCCCCTGGGGCCATCCCAGCCCTCTGGGCACCAAGAGGCTGCAGAAGAGGGGACTCCTGGGAGGAATGTGGGACTGCAGTAGGTCCACCTCCTTTCTCAGCCTGCAGGTTCCATGTGCCACTGCCGGAGCTCTGAGCTCAGGGACTGGAAGGGTGGGCTGGCAGGTCTGTGTAGCTCTGTACCTTTCCCCTACCACTTCCATCCCCACTCGCAGCCCCAGGAAGGGAGAGTTCTCACCAGCAGGGAGGGTTAGAATGAGAGGTGGCTGGTGCTCCAGAGGGAGCCATGGAGGAACCAGGCAAAGGAAACAATTTTCAAGTTTGCTCCCATTAGTGGAGACTGGCCCAACACTACCTGTAGATATCCAGCCATGGCTGCTCTACTTAGGAGCCTTGGAGACATGACTCTTCCTGTCATAGAATCTTCTATGGCCCAACTTGATTTTTCTCTTCAAGCTTTATTTGCCTTTTAATAACAACTTTTAAAAAGCAGCCCTAGTACCAGAGTGGCTTCTAGCACCGTTAATTTAGCTGAAAATAGGAGCAACCCCTGGACTTCAACAGCAGACAGACTGAAGGTTGCAATTCAGCTCTGATACCCTTCAGCTGTGTTGCTTTAGACAAGTCACCTAGCCTCTCTGATCCTCATTTTCCTCACCTATAAAGTGGAAGCAGGCACGCTGGTTAAAGTGGGTGTTTTGACGTGCTTAGCTTCATCTCGGGAGCCAGGCGGGGCTTTCTACTCCCATAAAGAACAACAGTCTCCTAAGCTCACAGCGGCATTCTACCCTGTCCTACAGGGTCGTGCGCATGAGTCGGAATCGGCTCAGTGGCTTTGAGTTTGGTGTTTTCAGCTTCGTGTACAAGTTGTAGATAACTGGAGGCTCTGATATTTCTTTGGTTTAGAGCTTGGCACACTGGGGTCCAGGTGAAAATGGGGAGTCCCCTCCCATTCCAGCCACAGAACCACAAAGGTGACAACACGAGGGGAGGGCTGGAAGTGTGAACGTCAGTTTCCTGGTACCCTGCAATGCAAACTTGATATTTTTTAATGACTTAATGATTTTTTTATTAAGATATGGGACTGAGCTGGCCATGAAAGCATCATCCTTAGCATCTCCTTTCACCCCGCACTTCAGGCTTGCCCTTCCCCTCTCTCCCTAAGCCCTTTCTGCTGAGTGAGCTTGCCGCAGAGCAGGCTTCTGGCTTTACCACCAGGCAGGTGGGAGTGGCTACCCAGAGGAAACCGTTAGGCCCAGATAGCATCACAGTCACCCAAGGTGACACGCAGCTGCTCCCCACCGCCCCTGCCCCGCCCGGCCCAGGCCCTTCCCTTGGCTGAGAGCAGATGACCCACAAAGCAAGCAGGCCCTATCTCTGCCATACCCTTGAGCCCTGGCCTGCACTCTGTTGGCGCTCACCCAGGAGTTAAGGCCTGCAGAGCTAGGGCCAGTGACACAGTTCTTTGGGCCGTGGGCGGAACCTCACAGAGAAGAAGGGATAGGAAATGGGAAGAAGGAGAGGAAGAAAGGAGCAACCATAAGCAGGTGTGGGCTCCCTTTATGTTCCCCTCCCGCCCTTCAGATTGGCAGGAACCCTGAGGGAAAATGCCTGTATTTTCTGGGTGCCTGGCTGGGAGGAACTGATAGCCCAAGGGGAAGGGAAAGTGGCTGGTTCCCCTAATCTTCTGGGGGGGCTGACTGGTCTGCAAGGATCCATTTCCTTTACTCTCACCCTGGGTCGCCCCCTACACACACCCCAGTAGTTAGAACCGACCAAGAAATAAATAGAGGTCATCACAGAGCAAAGAATGAGGAACACATGAGACCCAGCCTGGACCAGGGAGGGATTTGTGGAGGATCCGCTGTCACCATGGAGTACCCTGGTACCTCATAGTCTGGGGACCCAGGTGCTTGTTGGCCTTCAATAAATATTTTGTGGATGAACAAATGGTAGAAGACTATTTTGATGAAGCAAATTAATTGTAGCTATACCTTTAAATCATCCAAATGTTTATTGAAGTGCCTGAGGTACCCTGCGGCAAAATCACTTCCACCACAAGCTGGACATTGAATAAGGAAGACTGAAGAATAATTGATGGTTTGGAAGTGTGAAGACTGTTGAAGGCACCATGGATCGCTGAAAAGACAAACAGATCTGCCTTCGAAGAAGTACGGCCAGTGCACTCCTTAGAGGCAAGGGTGGGGAGACTTTGCCTTACCTACTTTGGACATCTTGGCAGCAGAGACCAGTCCCTGGAGAAGGACATCATGCTTGGTAAAGTGGAGGGGTAGTGAACAGGAGGAAGACCTCAATGAGACGGATCGACTCCAGGGCTGCAGCAATGGACTCAGGCATAGGAACAATTGTGAGGATGGCCCAGAACCAGGCAGGGTTTTGCTCGGTTGTGCACAGGGTCACTCTGGGTTGGAACCAATGCCAGGGACCGAACAACAACAATAATACCTTTAACGAACCAGCCTACCAATCCAAGTGCCATTGAGTCAATTCTGCCCGCATGGTGCCCCTTTCGGAGAGAGTGGACCTGCTCGAGAGTGTCCAAGGTGCTGAATCTCTATGGGAGTAGTCAGCCTTAACTTTCTCCCAGAGAGCGTAGGGTGGGTTTAAACGCTGACCCTGTGCTTAGTCTAGCACTTAGCCCACTATGCCACAGGGCTTCTTGTCAAATCCAAGGCTCCAGTGGCTGAAAAGACGCTTTGGTAGAAAAGACCATCAAAGTCGGCCATATGGTAAGTAGTTCCTTAGTTTTTTATGGCACTTACATAATCTGTCAACTTGAGCAATGAGGTGGAGGCTAGCCTGTCAATCAGGTAGGTCACATGGCAGTTTGATGACCTCTTTTGGAGGTGCAACAGAGATAAATAGCTCACTGTAGGTCAGACCCACTCTCTCTGCTTTCCTTTCCTGCTGCCGAGACCCGCAGACAGCTGGGAGCGAACATAGTGCCAGCACTGAGATGCTTCCACTGCTACTGGAGCCACCTCCTACCCACCGGCCTGTGACCTTCCTGCATTCAGCATCATTGTATGTGCTGCATGAGTCTAAAGAAGGTTTTATGGACGATATCAGACATATGGGCTAATATCAGATTTATGGACTTGATCTGATCTGGACTGAGCTGGGATGTTTTCTTAATATACAATTGCTCTTTTATTATTTTAAAACGTTTTATTAGGGACTCATACAACTCTTATCAGAATCCATACATACATCAATTGTATAAAGCACATTTGTACATTCTTTGCCCTCATCATTTTCACAGCATTTGCTCTCCACTTAAGCCCTTTGCATCAAGTCCTCTTTTTCCCCTCCTTCCCCTCTCCCCCCTCCCTCATGAGCCCTTGATAATTTATAGTTTATTATTTTGTCATATCTTGCCCTGTCCGGCATCTCCCTTCACCCCCTTTTCTGTTGTCCATCCCCCAGGGAGGAGGTCACATGTAGATCCTTGTAATCAGTTCCCTCTTTCCAACCCACTCACCCTCTACCCTCCCAGTATCACCCCTCACACCCCTGGTCCTGAAGGGATCATCCGCCCTGGATTCCCTGTGCCTCCAGCTCCTATCTGCACCAGCGTACATCCTCTGCTCTATCCAGACTTGCAAGGTAGAATTCGGATTGTGGTAGTTCTGGGTGGGGAGGAAGCATTTAGGAACTGGAGGAGAGCTGTATTCTTCATCGGTACTACATCGCACCCTGACTGATTTCCGCCCCTAGACCACTCTGCGAGGGGACAATTGCTCTTTTATATAGAGCTCTTTCTTATACACTATGAATGTCTCTGAATTTGTTTCTCTTGTCACCTGAACTAACACCATCTTCGAGCAGAACTACCCAAGATCACCAACTGACCATCTTGTCCTGCACAGCCACACTGTTGCTGTTCGTTTGCTTCCCAAATAAAAGCAAGTAAATAAGTGGCATTAAGAGCCAGAAGAAAACCTTCGTTCATGACTACAAATGCTCACTTTACAATATGTATGCTTCAGTCCTATATCCTAGGTATGTGGCAAAAATCAGAAAACCTTTAAAAATAAAACACACACCTCATTCTACCACAAGTGACTGTCATTGAGAAACAGCGATGAGGCGCGGACATAAAAAACACAAACTCTGGTGTGCCCTAGGGGTTTAAGGGACCACAGTGAAAGGTGACCCAGAGCAAAGCGCTACCTCGTTGAACACGTGGATAGCCAACAAAGGAAGAAGGCAGT
Organism: Tenrec ecaudatus; assembly: GCF_050624435.1. Lineage (NCBI taxonomy): Eukaryota > Metazoa > Chordata > Mammalia > Afrosoricida > Tenrecidae > Tenrec > Tenrec ecaudatus. The sequence continues at coordinate 179,748,398 of NC_134530.1, read as the reverse complement.
AAGAACACAATGGGCACTGCACTCAGAAGTCACCCAACAGGGTTGGAGAACTTATGAGAAAGCCTATCCTCAGAGCCTTGGGGGTAGTAACCTGCAGCAATCGGGAGACTGACTATACAGGGAACCGAGCAAATAAATCAACATGTTGAGCACAGTGAAGGCCGACTTTTCACTGCTCGGAAAGGGAGGTACATACCTACGAAGGGGGAGGCTCAGAATGGACCCTGTGGTGTTGGATTGGAGTGGGAGTTATTTGTATAATTGTCCAAATCAAATGACCAATACCAGTCTACTCCAGCTTAGTAATGCTTAGGATCTTGTGTTAGGCTGGGTTGTCTAGAGAAATAAAAACAGTGACGCTCATAAATGTATGCATAAGAAAGAACTTTATATCAAGAAAGAACTTTATATCGAGGTCGCATCCCAACCCTGTCCAACTCAAGTCCATGAGTTTGATGCTAGCCAGAGCCCTCTTCTGGGTCTCATAGCTGCAGGCTGATGAAGCAGAAGTAGGAAGCAGGGAGATAAGATCATAGGCCAGGGTGCAGAGTCCCATTGATCCAAGGTCCGTGGAAATATGGCAGGGTGCCAATGGCTCCCAGGATTGACAGCCCACATGGGGCCACCTGTGGTAGTTACAGAATCTGTTGTCAATTTGAGACTTAATAGTGGAGAGGTGGAGTCTATTCTTGTAAATCCGGTCGTAACTTCATGACCTCATTTGGAGGCACTACAGAGAGAAATAGTTCGCTGGAGGCAGAACACACGCTTATTCCCTGTGAGACATTTCTGTTGACAAGACACGTGAAGCTACACTAGAGCCCTGGAGCCGGAGGAGCCATGTGGAGACCCCTGCCAGCGCTGAGAGTCTCACACAGCCACTGGATCCACAAGACCTTCCACTCACTAGCCTGTGATCTTCCTGCATTCGCCATCATTGCATGTGTTTCGTGAGTCTGAAGAGGACTTTATAAATTGGTATCAGACATATGGGCTAATATCAGACTTACGGACTTGATCTGCACTGAGCTGGGAGGTTTACTCAATATTCAACTGCTCTTGTATATAAAACTATTTCTTATACACCTATGAGTGTCTATGAATTTGTTTCTCTAGTCAAACAAGACTAACACACCACTCCTGGAAGCAGCCACAGAATCTAAACAAGGAGGAAGGTGAAGGGCAAAAAGAGAGCTTCCCGTTGTCTCTCATACGAGACTACATCCCCAATGAAACATCATCCGGCTGTGACCTGATGGATAGGTTGGACTCCGCCCTGACACTTTCATCCAGGTTCAAGTTGACATAAAATCTAAATGACAGAGGTATTGATCTTTAAGTGCTCCCTTTCATTCTGACAATTTCTAATATTCGTTGAGTCATACTTTATATATTCTATCTTCTGATGATTAATGGATGCTCACAGCAGTTTCTTCTCATTGTGAGTCATGCCACTTCAGTAAATGAGGGTCCTGAAAGTTAAGGCCAACTCTACTTTGAAGAGGCAGCACTTCCCCAGCCTTATTCTGAGTGCGTCCCAACCTGCGGGACTCATCTTCCAACAGGCTATCAGACAGTGTTGCTCTGCCATCCAGAAGGTTTTCACTGGTCAGTTCTTTGTTGTTGTTGTTGTTTCAGAAGTAGATCACCAAGTACAACACCAAGTACAACGAGGGCACAAGTAGTTGTGCCCTAGTTTCCTACTCCAGAGAATTTGTTATATTTGTCCAAGTTGATGGACATGCCCTCAGTAAGCTGTAAACAACTTACGATTTGATATTTTCTGTCTGGTCCTGTCTGAAGTAAACACTTATGTGATTGATGTGCATGATGCAGGGATTGTCCACATACTATGCAAATGAAGTCTTTCTAGCCTACTATGCAAATGAAGCAGTGTGTGGGGCCTACCAGGAAATCAACTGGGAATTTGTGTACACAAGCAGCCAACCCCACACACAGAGATCTCAGAGACAGAAAGAAGCAGGAAGAGAAGCAGAAAGACAAAAGCAGGGGAGAGAGGGGCAGGGCCCTCCTCCAGAGCTGTGACTGGGGTCATGGCTGGAACACTGAGGATCTCAAGAGATGCAGAAGGGGCCTGGTTGCAGAGCTCGCAAAAATAGCCTGAGAGAGGTCCTGTGGTAGAGTGGGTGGTGACAAGTGGGCCGAGTGGATCCTCTCTTCAGGAGACTGAGAGGAGGCCTGCATGGGTATCAGACAGGATCTGAGAGAGCTGTCCTGCACATGAAGTTTTCTAGATCCTGATCCTTAATAAACCACTTAACTGTAAGTATGATCTGAGAATTCCATGTGACCATTGCCAGGGATTCTTGAACACAGAAAAGAAGTAGAGAGTGCTGTAAGAGCAATGGCTGGTGTCAGAAATGGTAAAAAGTTTGGAAGGTATAAGCAGGTTTGACCTGAACCTCATGGGAATCAGCTTGGAAATGGTCCAGGTCATGAACCTCCAGGAAGTGAGATAGGTTCTGACCTTACTACTAACACCTGCCTGCAGTCACAAGCAACAGGATCTGTAGCCATCAAGTTTGTCACCTATGAGGACACAATGAGAAGAACATATCCCCACTTTTGTGACAGTCTGGCCTTACTGCGAAACCTAAATCGAAATGTGGGGAAACCTTGCGAAAACTCAAATAGAGAGACATTTCTCCAACTGGCCAGTCTATCTACAATCTTAAAAAGTACAAGGGTTCTGAACGTCAGGGAAAAGCTGAGGGAACGCTGCAAGTTAAAGGAGACTAGAGAGATGCGACAACTGGATTACATGTATGATTTGGGATTGCCTCTATTAACACTAAAATATATTAAGATAGATGGATGGATGGATGGATGGATGGATGGATGGATGGATGGATGGATGGATGGGCGGGTGGGTAGGTGGATTGCTGCCATTGTGTCCACTCTAAATCCAGACAGCCTTGTGTACAACAGAATGGAACATCGCCTTGTCCACCACCATCCTTATGGCCCCTAGCACATTTGAGTCCAGCCTTCAATTTACTGTGCCGCACGCTCACGCACTCTCTCCTTTACCAAACACAATGTCTTTCTTCGGTAATTGCTCTCTCCTCTGACATGTTCAAAGCAAATGGATTGAACAGTGTACTGTTGTGATCCATAACATTTTCACTGCCTGATTTTCAGAAGTAGATGACCAGCCCTTGATGCCTAGGCTGTCTTAATCTGAAAATCTAGCCACCATGGGTGACCCTGTTGTTGTTTTAACCACTTGACATTTAAATGGAGCTTTTTCAAATGTCACTTGCAATGGAGCCATAGTGGTGTAGTGGTGATGCGTTAGGCTGCGAGCCACATGTTCAGCAGTTCAAAACTACCAGCAGCAATGCAGGAGAAAGACAGGGCTTTCCATTCCCATAAACGGTTTCAGTCAAGAGGTCGCTGTGAGTCAGTATTGACTGGAAGGCAGTGAGTGAGTGAGTTCCAGCCTCAAAGCAACACGTAGGCCATCACAGTATGACAAACGGACACATGGATGGTGGGAATATATGAAACTCATAGCTGAACTCAACAAAAAACGAGGTCTCACTTCTGCCGAACTGGTGTGAATGGGCTGAATCCCACCACTGAAGCTGGGTTGGACGTGCCGGTAGAGACGCCACTGAGCTCAGGGAAGCTGGGAACCAGCAGCAGAGAGAAGGGACAGCCAGACATTTTCTGTGGGACACCAGTGTAATCATCCAAATCTAGAAAGGCGCTTAAGTATTTTCAAACCTAAAGAGTATGCACCAAGGCCTGAGAGGGACTATTTATGCAGTGAGTCTTAACTGAGGTTGGAAATTAGGATAAAAGGGGGTGGGTGAGCTGTGCATAACTGTCGATGCTGGGGTGCGTGGGCCCTACTCCAGACCAATACGGATGGAGCCTGCTGTCGATAATTGTTTGTCTTCAGCTGGGTAAATGCCCTAAAGTAATAAAGACTATAACATAAATTGACATATGTACACTTGTTTATTTCAGCAACATCCATAATGGCAACAAAGAAAATAGAAACAACCAAAAATGCCAGTACTAGAGCAATGGTTGAACTCTGGTATATTCATACAAAGGAATATTATGCATCAATAAAAAAACAATGACCACTCTCTTCAACACTGCAAAACATGGAAAAACTAGAGAGCACTATGCTTAGCAATCTTAATCAGTCTTACTAAATGACTATTTAATAACACCATTATTATAAGAAAAAGAAATGTGATTTTTACACCAAAAAAACCCTCTGAATTTGATGACTTCGAGGAGACCAGAGATGGGAGCAGGAACAGGGAGAGGTGAGTGAAGGATTCTGAGGAGGGAGGGTGGAAGGATGGGGAAAAAAACAACAACAGAAAAACACCTCACATTGACAGGAGATTTAATGGGATCCCATTGTGATTTCATTTGTTGAGGTGAGCTGAGTAACTGTATACAGTGTGTTTCTTCAAAAGAACAAAAGATAAAGAAAGAAAAAATGAGAGTGAAGGAATACAGATTTTTTTTAAAAGTCCCTTCCAGTGCCTTTCTCCTGAGACCAAACGAATTGGTCTGAGTGGCTTTAAAAAAAAAGAGGAAAAGCAAAACTGAAACAATCTTGGAGTCTTCAGTGACATACACGTGTGTTTCAAACATATGGAAAAGTTATAATTGTTATCTTTAGAAACGAAGTAAATCCCGAATAGTATAAGCAAATTGTGGAACTGCTATTTCCCTGTCCACAATTAGTTTGGGAAGGGATCAGCAAAGCCATTTAGGTCGATGAGTTGTAAAAGGGAATCTTTCTGTTTTCTGCTACAGAGACACACACGAAGAGATGCCCTGCTCAGTAGAAGGTGCTGTCCCACCTGACCATGCCTGGAGCTGTACCGACCATCGTGCTGCATGAAGCAACGTTGGGAAAGGGCAGGACGTGAACTCAAGGAGAGCAGATTCTCTCTCTCTCTCATATAAACCCCATGTACCTAAAACTAAAGCAAACCAACCAACACCTAAAACAACTGACAACGAGCCGATTCCATCTTACAATGACCTTATTTAGGGCTTCCAAGGCGGTGCAATTTTATGGGTGCAGACAGTCTAATCTTTCTCCTGCAGAGTAGTTGGGGGTTGCTCTGAACTGCCGGCCTTGCAGTGAGCAGTACAGTGCTTACCAGACGGGGCCACAAGGGCTGTGCAAGCACTCAGCTAGTTTTGGGATAAAGAGACAAATGGCTTTGTCGAGACACTGAATTGGCCAACCCTGAGGTGACTTTCCCCCGAACTCATTATGTGAAGTTTTGCTTCTCGTTACGAAGAAACGTGGGCACAGCCTCCTGTTACAGTTTAAAGCACTTAGCAGATCCAGATAGTTACAACTCACAAGAAGGGAAATCTCAGACACATGCACCACTACAGAGAAAGAAGCAGTCCCTGAGAAAAATGCCAAACAGAAATGTAGACAAAACAAGTGGCAAGGAGGGGCAGATGCAGAGAACCATGCGCGCGCACACGCACGGATAAACAGAATGACTGGAAAATGTGAGGCAGAGAGGAGAGAGAGTGAAAAATCTAAACTCATAGCTAAGGTGGAAAGGGAGGTCTTTAGTTTGTTTTGTTTTTTTAAGACTAAAGATGTAAGTAAATCAATGTCAGAGACTGTTGGGTAAGCATTGGGTTGCTAACCACAAGGTCAGTAGTTCAAACCCACCAGCTGGCATGAGGGAGCAAGATGAAGCTGTTTGCTTCAGTGAAGATTTACAGCCTCCGAAGACCTTCTATAGGGCCACTATGAGTCGGAATCACCTCAAGAGCAATGGCTGATCAGAATTTGAAGTGTAGTGTTAATTCCCACCTGAGTTTTAGATCACAGGTGGTCTTGACCATCCTCTGTTGTCTTTTATTATAAACAAGAAGAAGAGCTGATTCCTTCTGAAAAGTAAGTGGGGTGATGTTTTCAGGAAAGAAGGTCTATTTTCCTGAAGTAATTCCATATATTATGGTTTCACATGCCAAAAAAATAAAAGGGAGCGGGGAGCAAATTGCTATACTTCAATCCTGAAGAAATTTCACAGTCTTGGACAGCGCTTCATCATTTAGAGAACCAGCTGTTGCTACCTCAAATTCAGCAATAAATTAATGTCTATGAGATTTTGTTGTTTAAGATCTACACAGCAAAAATTACAATTAAATAGTGTCCCCACATACTGTTCAGTGGCATTGGTTACACGTCCTTAGCTGGGCGGTCCCTCTAATGCTCTTTGGCTGAGTTCTTCCTCTTCCACCCACATAAACGCACTGTCCTCTAAGATTCTGATCTAACCTTGCCAGTGGCTGTTGTCAATTTGATCTCATACAAACAGCTCTTAAAAGATCACAATGCTCAAGTCATTTTTACTACAAGTTAAGCTAAACTATTATTCAGTTTTAAGAAGCCTTTTAGAGTTATTACTGGCCTAAGGTTTAAAGATCTCAGGGAAATTGTTTCAGAGTTCATCAACCCTCCAAGTCTAGAGTTCAAGAGAATTTGAAATTCTGTTCTGCATTAACCCCCTTTTGACAGGATTAATCTCTGGAATCCTTGATTAAAATCTTAAGAAATGATAACCAGATGCCATTCCAGTTCTTCTGGTCTCATGACAAAAGAGACAATACTTTATGGAGGCAGTTAACACACGTTCCATTTCCTCCTCCTATTCCTGATTATAGCAGTACATTGATCGGGAGCTGCCAGAAGTTCAGGCCGAATTCAGAAGAGGATGTGGAACAAGGGATAGCATTGCTGATATCAGCTGGATCTTGGCTCAAGGCAGAGAGTACCAGAAAGATATTTACTTGTGTTTCATTGACTATGCAAAGGCATTTGACTGTATAGACCATAATAAACTGTGGACAACCCTGAGAAGAACAGGGATTCCGGAACACTTCATTGTCCTCATTAGGAACTTGTACATGGATCAAGAGGCAGTTGCATGAACAGAACAAGGGAATACCTCATTGGTTAAAATCGTGAAAGGTGTGCATCAAGGTTATGTCCGCCATAAAGAAGATTACCGTATATACTCGTGTATAAGCCGAGTTTTTCAGCACAAAAAAATGTGCTGAAAAACGGGTTCGGCTTTTACACGAGTCAGTGTTACCCCAGCGAGGTGTAACATCTCGCAGGTGATTGCCGTTCCTCCGCTGTTCATTCAAAGCCCCGCTGACACTGCAGGGCTTTGAATGTTTGTTTACTCACATCTAACCAATCAGAGCCGTCCTATGACATCGATGGCGCCAATTCGCAGGAGCACCCATAGTGATTCACTTACGCAGGTAACTGAACTGGTGAGGATGTGTCTGGCTGAACTCCGTCTCTCCCCTCTGGACTATTTCCCCTCTTGTTCCTGTGTTAATTCACATCCTGCATTTCCCACCCTAGGCTTATACTCGAATCAATCAGTTTTTCTGGTTTCCCAGGTAATAACTAGGTACCTCGGCTTATACTTGGGTTGGCTTATATTCGAGTATATACGGTATATCAGGGTTGGAGGAAGGCTTACTAACAACCTGCAGTATGCAGATGACACAACCTTGCCTGCTGAAAGTGAGGAGGACTTGAAGCACTTGCTGATGAAGATCAAGGATTGTAGCCTTCAGTGTGGATTACACCTCCATGTAAGGAAGACCAAAATTCTCACCACTGGACCAATAGGTAATATCATGATAAGTGGAGAAAAGGTTGAAGTTATCAAGGATTTTGTCTTACTTGGACCCATAATCAATGCACATGGAAGCATCAGTCAAGAGACCAAAAGACATGTTGCATTAAGTAAATCTGCTGCACAAGACCTCTGTAGAGTACTGAAGAGCACGATGTTACTGTGAGCACCATGGTGCTACTGATCCAAGCTATGGCATTCTCCCTGGCATCATGCATCTGTGAAAGTTGGACACTGAAAGAGGAAGGCCATAGAAGAATTGATGCCTTTGAACTGCGGTGCTGGAGAAGAATGTGGAAAGTACCGTGGACTGCCACAGGACAAACAGATCCGCAGTGGAAGAAGGAAGGCCAGGTACTCCTTAGCGGCAAGGATGGCAAGACTGTATCTTACATAATTTGGGCACGTTGTCAGGAAAGGTCAGTCCCTGGAGAACATCATGCATGGCAAAGTGGAGGAGTAGCGAGAAAGAGAAACACCCTCAACCAGACTGACACTGTGGCCGCATCAATGGGCTCCGGCATAGGACCCACGTGAGGACGACCCAGGACTGTGCAGCGTGCGTTCTGTTGTGCCTTGGGTCGCTATGGGCCAGCGCTTACTCAACAGCACCTAACAACAACATTGCTGATGCTCCTTCTTCCTCTGTAGCTTCAATTGACTAGAGACCAAAAGTCGCCTTGGGTGGCCACTTACAAGATTTGAAGACCCCAGGACCTATACAGTGAACTAGAAGGTAGAATAAAAGTACTAAACACATTATTGGGCCAATTTGCTGGGACATCCCATGTGGGATATCCCATGAGCTCCAAAACAAGGAACCAAAGTCCAGGAACTTTTGGTGATATATAAAAAACTCCAGCAACTACTACTTCTTGTTCTCCGTGTAGTAAATCTATCTATGACACATTTTCCAATCAACTTTTCACATGTGTACAACTTACTGAACAAGATTACAATAACGACAGCAAAGCCTATCCTTAATCAATGAGATTTTTTTCATCGCCATTAACTAACTTCCTTTTCTTCCTCTCTCCTGTCCCTGGTGACCACTTTGGTCCCTATGCATTCCCCCTTTCTGGTGTTGTATACAAGTGAGGTCATACAGTTTTGTCCTTTCTGTCCGACTCCCTTATTTTGCTCAGCATAAAGTCTTCACGCTCCATCCATTTCCTTTATTGATTGCACATATGTATCATAATTGTTTACTGAGTCATCTCTTGACAGGCTTTTGGTTGTTTCTACCTTTGACTATTGTGCATAGTCTTGTAATGAACATTCCAGCACAAATCTCTCTTTGAGTCTTATTTTTAAGGTTTGGGATATATATATATATATATATATATATCAAGAAACAAGTTTTATTTTTTGAGGAGCTGTTTTCCACAGTGGATTTACCATTTTGCATTCCCACCAGCAATCAATAAGGATTCCATTTTCCACACATCCTTGTTAACACTTTTTGTTTCTCTTTGGTTACCCATTCTTGTGCAAGTATAAGGGTATCTCACTGTGGTTGTAATTTGTATCTGGAAGCTCATGATGCTGAGAATATGCTCATGTGTTTGGTGGCCATTTCAATGTCTTCTTTGGTGAAATGTTTAATCAAGGCCTTTGCCCATTCAATTATTGGGTTGCTTGTCTTTTTATTGTTAAATTGTCAAAGTTTTATATATAGTTTGGTTATTAGATTCTTGTCGGACACATGATTTTTGAAAGTATTTTCCAAGTCATTAGCTTACCCTTTTACTTTTTGGGTAAAGTCTTCATGAACAAAAGTGTTTTTTTTGAATGGTTATAAAGTCCCTTTTGCTTGTGTTTGTCTTTTGCTGTTTGTGTTTTTGTTATTACATTAGCGAACACCTTGCTGTAAGCTAGACTTGACAGTTTTCTCCTTCCAAGAAGTTCATGGTTTTAGTTTGCACCTTTAATCCATTTTGAATTTGTTTGGGTGATGATGCGAGGCAAGGATCCTGCTTCGTTTTTCAACATACGGAAATGCTGTTTTCCCAGTGTCATTTGTTAAAGGAACTCATCTTTCCCCACCAAATGGATTTGGTACCCTTGTAAAAAAGGAGTAGACCATAGAAATGTGCATTTGCTTGTGGAATCTCAATTCTGTTCCATTGGTCTATGGGTCTAGACCAGTGGTTCTCAACCTTCCTCTTGCCACAACCCTTTCATACAGTTCCTCATGTTGTGGTGACCTCCAACCGTAAAATTATTTTTGTTACTACTTCATAACTGTAATTTTGCTACTGTTATGAATCATAATATAAATATCTGATATACAGGATGTATTTTCATTGTTAAAAATTGAACATAATTAAAGCATAGTGATTAATCACAAAACCAATATGTGATTATATATTGTGTAATATTTATTTCTAATTACAAATAAATGGAATTTTGTCTTGAAGTATGGTGTAGCCTTGGGTCTTCACACGGTGTACTCATAGGTGGGTGTATTTGCATGTGGGCGGATCTGCCTGGAGATGGCCATAGAGGAGAGGTGTCTCGGTTCCTAAGACCCCCAAAGGGGTCGCAACCCACAGGTTGAGAACCACTGGTCTAGACTATAGGTAGCAAGTGATTTTGATTACTGTAGCTGTACAGTATGTTTTAAAATCAGGAAGTGTGAGTTCTACTTTGTTCTACTCTTTCAGCATTGTTTCAGGTTTTTTTTTTTTTAGCCTTTCCTGCTTTCTGACCTGTGATGATATTTGAGACTTTTTTTAGATTTTGCAAAAGTTGGTGTACTCGCAGCTGCTGTGGACATGAGGAAGACACAGAATGTCATCTGAGAAGACAATAAGAAACCCTTGAACTTTTTATCATAATGTAGACTAAATGTAAACATCCTAAAGCATTGTAAGACTGGATGTCCCTGGGTCCAGAGTGAGGCAAGATAGACATGGGATAGAGTGGTCAAAGGAGGCGTTGGAGGGAAAAAAAGGGAGAGAAAGTTGAACTTGGCAGGGCCAGTGGAGAAAAGGATGGTGGGATTCCAAGTGGAAGGACCAGTGGGGCAAAGGGCCGCAGGAGCCTGAGAGGTGGGAGGAGAGAGATGGAGCTTGTCAGAGACCAGTTTCAGTCCTCCCCAGGCGTCCACACATTGGCTCTTTGAGTAGAGTTGCTTCCGGTTTGTGTTTTCTGTTTCCATTCTCACCCGTGCAGGGGATTTTTGGAGAGGACAAAGCGAATGTGAAGGAGTGGCATGGAGTGCAGACAAGAAAGAGCTGCCGGTCCCACATACCTGTCGAGACCCTGTATGCAGAGGGGCCAAGCTACCACTGAGCCTCAAAAACCCTACCTCCTCTCTGCTTTGTGAAGGGCAAGGTTACCTAACCATTCTCATTTCTCTATTTGATGATCGTTGTCATCGTTACCCAAAGATGTGGTAAGCATGTCCTAATCAAAATGACCACAAATCTAAAATCATAATGAAATGGCTAAATCGACCCTGACAGTGGAGCAAAGGATGGAGAAGTCGCCGGTGGAAGGGGTGGGGGGATGAATGCATCTCTGCTGTGGAAAGAGGAATAGTGTGGGTGGTGGTTGGGGGGATGGGGTGGGGGTGGGGGACTGGCTGGGGAAGGAATTTGCATCTCATGGCTCAATCAGATCTGAAAGCTAACATCCTGTTTTTCTGTAGGTTGGGCACAGCAGTAGCTCAAAGCCTCCTCTGACAAGGGCCAGGAAGTCAGTGTCAACAGCCGTGCAGACGGGAACCCAGCTCCTGAGTGACCATGCCTGAAAACCCATGCCCCCCCCACCCCCACCTGACCCCACATCCGACCAGGCGCCCCCCTTTCTCTCCCCCAAGTCCAAGACTCCAGACCTCACCCTCCTCCTCCCCAGAGACTTATCAACAGGAAGTTAAGTCAGCGAGAACACTCTGTTCCCCTGACATTTTTGTTTTAATTCTGCAGCTGTGTGCAAGGCTTCATGAATTCCCTCTCTGGCTCTGTGACTTGGGTCTGTTTGTCTGCATGGCTCACACCCATACGTCTCACACCCACATGTCAGCTCGTCGGAACCCTAAGAGCGGTAGACCAGAATGAGAGCTAAGTGGCCGAGGACAGCTATGAGATGGTAAAAAGCACATTGTTTTGGTTTTTCTGTGCCGTTGATCCCACTTTATAGTGGCCGCACAGGGCAGACCGGAACTGGCTCTTAGGGTTTCTGGGCTGTCATCTTCACGGGAGCAGATTGCCAGATCTTTCTCTCCTTTCCCGTGGAACCACTGGTGGGCTTGACCTCCTGACCTTTCAACTAGGAATGAAATGCTTAACCATTTTGCCATGAGGGCCCCTTAAAAATTGCTTTCAAAAAGCCAAACTCACTGCCAACTAAGCACTTGCCTAAGGCAGGTCCCTCTCAGAAACCCACAGGGCAGTTCAACTCAGCACTGGAGAGTCGCCACAAACAAGAAACAAAAAGCCGTGGGTTCTATAATGCCACGACCGAGGGGAAAGTGAGTCGTTGGTAGCAGTATGCACTGTGGGTAGCCCCGTCCTCTGTAGCCCCCTCGTGCTATCCGTCTCTTCCTCCTGACACAGCCCCATGTGGGTACATCTCTCCCCCACGGTCTGTAGTGCCCACCTGGGACATGCTTCTTCAAACTCAGTGCTGGAGAAGTAGGTGGTCAATGAGCGAGTGAAGCTTCTCGGCTTCCTGCTTTTCTCTAAAGGCAATTGACCGTGTCACCAACAGACAAAGCAAGATACAGCTGCCAACGCAACTTAGTCCTATTCCGACGTGGCCTCTCTTCATCTCTTGCAGCTGTAATTCACACGTCTGTCTCCTGATTTGCCGACTCTCTGGGTTTTCTACCTGTGGCTTTGTGTCCAAGAGACTCCTCAGGGCACCATGTTGTTCTGTCCTGGTTGTTTTTCCTTCCATTTCTTCTCACAGGTGGAGATCAGGGGTCTCTCATGTAACAAAGTGGCTAGAAAGCAAGTGGTGCCTACTCTGGGTCCAAGCTTCCCTTTCGGTCACCTCCACAGTCCCCAGAAGAGTGTCGCGCATGCCTTGTAATGCTGGTCCCTGGAACCCCCAGGTGCAAACCATCCTGGCCTCCGAGGGCCACGGAGGGAAATGGACCTGGTTGGTGGCACAGGTTGGATCTGCTGCATCAAGGACTCCCCATGAAATCCGAGAGCAGAGCCAACAAGCAAAGGCAGATCCAGGCTGTGGTTAGTGGCCACCAAGAGGGCTCCGATGCATGATAACTTCATCAATAACAGGATACCTGCCCCGTGTCATCTTCATGATTGCTGGTGAGTTTGAGTTCATTGTTGTAGCTAAGGGGTCAATCCTGCCCGTTAAAGGCTGGGCTCGCTTTTGCTGAGTCTTTGCTTTATCAAACATGAGGTCCACAGTAAACAAGTTGAAGACACATCATCTTTGTTCTAAAGGGGCATGATGGCTGTAATTCTTCTAAGACTGGATTAATTGTTCTTCTAACTACCTATACCATGATTAAACCAAACAAAACTCATTGTGAGCTAGTCCATTCCGACCCCTTGTGACCCTAGACGACAGAACAGAAGTTCCCGTGAGGGTTTCCAAGACGTGTAAATTTTTACCGAAGCAGAAACCTCATTTTGCTTCAGCGGAGCAGCTGGTGGTTTTGAACTGCTGATCTTGCGGTCACCAGCCCAATGTGTAGCCTGCTATGCCAACAAGCCTTATGTCTATAGCATAGTGTTCCATAAAACCATTCCTCGAAAATCCACACAGATTTTTTGTTGCCCATTTCGCATCCTGGGCTATAATTTTGAATGACTTGACTGGTGTTTATCCAAAGAGTAATTTCAAATATTTTAAATATCAATTTCACAATCAATATTTTCTCTCTCTCTTTAGTTTTACACAATCCATATTTTTAAAAGCAAAATTATAAATACTTGGCCTTACCATAAGTTTATATCACCGTTGTAGATTTACCCTACAAGAAATACTAAAAGGAATCTTCCAGAAGGGAAAACAAGGACCCTTCAGGAACTTGAAGGTGGACATCCAGGGCAGGGAAAGAGAGGTCACCACTGGGTCACTCTTCTGGGTCTAGTTCACAGGCCGCGCCTATGACCAACTGGACAGAAGTTTCTAAATGCAGGTGTGATATGGATAAGTGAACACCTCTACAGCAGTTAGCTTTCCATCCGTGTTCTTCCTTCAGAGGGAGTGGGTCCTGGGGCTAGAAACCCCCGGCAAATCTCAGTCCATTGCTCTTGGGGCTGCTACAGAGCGTTCTGGTAGAATCAGATTGCTTGACTTTCTAGGTTGTTGGTGGAGAGTCTATGAGTTAAAGCTACAAAACTAGCTGAGAAGTGTGGTAGAAGGCCCTCTGGTCTGCAAACATCTCACTCTGTCAGATCAAGTCATGAGATTGTCTACTGAAGCCACAAAATGAGGACTGATTTGAGTAGAAAAGGTATAAGAGTATAGAAGCTAGAAAACAGGGACCGTGAGGAGGCGGTGAGGTGATGAAGCGCTCAGCTGCTAATCCAAAGACCGACAGTTCTAACCCACTAGCCAGCCGCTGGGTGGGAAAGAAGCGCTGCAAAAGGTGATCTGCCTCAATAAATATTTACAGCCTTGAATCTCTGTGAGGCTATTCGACTCTGTTCTATGGGATTGCTACGAGCTGCATCAACTTGATGTCAATGGGTTGGGTTTCTTGCTCATACAAACGAGCCCAGTTGGTCCAATGGTTAAACTCATAGCTGCTAACTAAAAGGTTGGTGGTTCCAATCCAGCCAGCGGCTCCAAGGGAGAAAGGCCGGGTGGCCAGCTTCTGTAAAGGCGACAGCCAGGAAACTCTACAGGGGCCCTTCTCTTCTTTCACAGGGAACTGCGGTGGGGCAAATCCAACTGGGTAGCATCCAACAAGGACCACCATGGCAATGCATGTTTGGGAGGGAGGCACTGAGGGAGGGACCTTGCGGGAGGGGCAGGAAACAAAGCTCTTGGGGAGTGAGAAGGAGAAGGGCAGCTTTAGAATAAAAAACAAGAAAACAAACAACAACAACAACACACACACACATCCCAAAAAAGAAAACCCAACCCAACAACAAACACCACTCTCAAGAAGACCCCTACACAGGGTATCTGAGACTTTCACTCCATGGGTACAGAGAGCCTTTCTCCCATAGAGCAACTGCTGGGTCGCATCTGGTAAGTTTGCAGTAAGCAGCCCCGTGCCTAACCCACAGTGCCACCAACATCCCTTAACCTTATTTATATCTTTCATTGTAGGACAAGACATCATGTGCCTCCTCATGTAATACAAGAATAGGTATGCCGGTCTACCTATAACGTTTTGTTTACAACAATAACAAAATTGAGCCTGAATCTAATCAAGCCTTGTGCTTTAACTCCAAGTTTGAGGAAACAACATTGGGAAGGGAGAGGAATGTGTAAAATGACCCATCCCATGGCGCCCGTCCGCAAAACCCAGAATGTGGGACATTTCTATTGACCACATGAACCGGTTTCTTCAACAAATAAGAGGCATTGAAAAGGGAAGTATGAGGGAGAAGGAACTTTTTAAATTTAAAAAGCCTTAAGAGAAGCATCAAGAAAATGCAGTGCAATTGGATCCAAATTAAAAACACTTATGTTTTTGAGACAATTAGGAAAACCTGAGCACTCCGCAGTAGGCGATATTAAGAAATCTTCGGTACTTTTTCCTGGGAGTGATAGTGATAGTGTGGTTATTTTTTTGTTTGAGTCCTTATCTGAAGACATGTGCTGAAGTATTTGTTAAAATTATGGGAGGTATTTGAAAGACCTGGTGGGGATCTGGGGGAGGAGGGGGCTGTTTAGGAAGCTAATTAAGGCAGGCTGGGGAATGTTCAGACACCGTATACAAACTCACAGCTCCGTTCTCTCTGGGTCTGCGCACCGTCATACATTTCTACTGTAGAGAAAACAGTGAGCAGAGCCAGGGCTGTTGGGCATTGGGGATGGGCTCCTGGTGTAGGAGAGAGGGGTCTCTGAAACTTGTGAGATCAGTGAGCGCAGCTCATTTATTTTAGAGGTCAGTGTAACAGGGGTCTCCTCCATGGGGATGTTGTGAGGTCCAGTTGGTTTGGTTCGTTAAAAATCTGAGTGCATTCTTCCTGACCCAGTCCTCACATGTCCAGGTGTTTGGTGTTGGTTTTCCTTAAGCCACCCTCATGCATGGTGGCCATATGCAAGAAAGAACAACATGTCCCCTGGTCTCGTGCCATCTGCGTGATCCCTGGTATGTTTGCATCATGGCTGTGGCTGTTTGTGACCATGCACAGCATCCAGGATTCCCTCGTTCACACCGACTATAATACCAACTATACTGCCAGTCTGATAGCAATATAAACTAGCACACGTATCTATCAAAAGGTGTTTATAAGGAGGGTCACATCAGCTGTATCCAAGATGGGACAGAACTCGAGACGCCCCAAACATGAAAGACAAGTGAACGGTGAGGTATTTGGGCAATCAAACACTACTCTGCAATGGAAAAGAGTAGACTACTGACACACCCCATAAAAATGAATCACAAAGACAAGGCTGAGCAGAAGTCAGGTACAGCGGAGCATAGGGTATGAAGCTCAAGCTCAAACACAACTAGCAGAGCATGGTGGGCATTGGAATAACACCCCTTGACTATGATATTGACCAGGAAATAGAAAGAAGGACCCTTTGGGGGTGATAGAAATGTCCTATTTCTTGGTGTGGGTGCCAGATATACTTTTAAAAGGATCCATCTAAGAACAATGAACCTTATGCATTTGCTACCTATTCATGGCTCAATGCATTAAAAAGCATACTAAAAAGAGAAACAAACATAACAGAAAATATAATAATAGCAACAACCATTAACCCCCTGAAAGTGTTTTGGATTCCCAAGGGCATAGGAAGAGATGGTGCAATTTAAGGTAATATTTTTACTTGAAGTACTTGATCATGAAGATCAAGGATTGCAGCCTGGAATGTGGATCACAACGCAATGTAAAGAAATCCAAAATCTTCAGTCTGGAACAATAGGTACCATCATGATAGATGAGGTAACATCATGATAAATGGAGAAAACGTTCAAGTTGTCAAGAATTTCATCTTGCTTGGATCCATAATCAATGCACATGGAACAGCAGTCAAGAGATCAAATGATGTGTTGCATTAGGCAAATCTGTTGTGCAAGATCTCTTTAAAACCTTTAAGACCCCAAGCGCTATATTTTTTTTATATCTGGGCACCATTGGCTTTCTTCACCACATTTGCTTGTGCACACATTTTTCTTCAGCGATCCTGTCGGGAAGGTGTGCATCATGGAATGCCAATTTAATAGAACAAAGTGTTCTTGCATTGAGGATGTACTTGAGTGGAGGCCCTATGTCCATCTGCTGCTGCTGCCTTAATACTAAACCTATCAATATATACATGTAGATCTATTTTCCCATCATCATATATAAATATATTTACATATGTACATGCCTGTATTTAGACCTCTATAAATGCTCTTTGCCTCCTAGTTCTTTCCTCTATTTCCTTTTACTTTCCTTTTGTCTCACTATCATGCCCTGCTTTCATTTGGGTTTCAGTAATTCCTCTCAGTTATATTTCCCTTGATCAATCCCTACCAGGCTTCTCATAACCTCATTGCCACTAATTTTGGATCACTTGTTGTTCTCTTGTCCCTGGGTTGGTCAACACCACCTCCTTTCCTCCACCTCCCCATCTCTTATGTCCCCCCGGAACCATTGGTCATGTTGTTTTTTCCTCCAGATTGTTCATCCAGCCTATCTTATCTAGATAGACCTGCAGAGACCTATATGCACACAAAAAACAAGATGGAGCAAGACAAAGCGACAAAAGAAAACACAATGATGACAACAACAAAAACAATGACCAAAATAAGTAAATAAACAAAATTTTTTTAAAACCTGTAAATAATTCAAGGTCTGTTTGTTGACCTCTAGGCGTATCCTCCAGGCGAGTCTGATGGGGTTACACACCCTGGCCCCAAAGTCTATCCTTGGCACTCCCTCAGGACCTCCCTGCTCTGTTCCCCACACACCCTTAGTATTTTGTCTCAGTGTGGTGGAGTCAGACTGGGCCAATCCCGACACTGAGTCTCCAGTGTTGTCCCCTGTAGGGCCATGGGTCAGTGAGGGACATTGTGCTTCATAGTGGGGCTGACCATATGGGCCTCTCTGTGCATTGGCAGTTCTGAGTGTGGATATCGTCCTCCAGGCCTGGTGAAACAGGGTGCACTCCACTCTCTCTTCCTCCCCCTTCATTTGCTCCCGTGTGCTCTGATCAGACATGTCCCTCTCCCTGAGCTGTAGCTTCTGTGCTGTCCTCTGGTGGTTATCCATGTAGTTGGGATTGGGTTCGGGCCCTCAGATCCCTCCACTAGCTCCCTGCTCCATGCCGGCACACTGCATTCACATTCCGGAACACCGGGTTTAAGTCTGGTCCCTCTTTCCCTGTGGAGATATGAACAATACCCTCCCCTTGGGTGGGTTAGTGCCCTGAAGATAAACAAGTGGCCATCTAGCTCAGAGCCAACAAAGCCCACATAGAAGACGCACACCAGCCTGTGTGATCACGATGTGTCGAAGGGATCAGGTATCAGGCATCAAAGAACAAAAAATCATATCATTGTAAATGAGGGGGAGTACAAATTGGGGACCCAAAGCTCATCTGTAGGTAACAGGACTTCCCTTTGCAGAGGGGTAGCGGGGAAGAGATGAGTCACTCAGGGTGCAGTGTAGCAATGATAAAACATACAATTTTCCTCTAATTCTTAAATGCTTCCTCCCCCCACTGTCATGATCCCAGTTCTACCTTACAAACCTGGCTATACCAGAGGATGTACACTGGTACAGATAAGAATTGGAAACACAGGGAATCCAGGATGGATGATCCCTTCAGGACCAGTGGTGGGAGTGGCAATACCAGAAGGTGGAGGGAAGGTGAGGTAGAAAGGGGGAACTAATTGTAAGGATCTACATATAACCTCCTCCCTGGGGGATGGACAACAGAAAAGTGGGAGAAGGGAGGAAGATGTCAGACAGTGTAAGTCATTACAAAATAATAACAATGTATAAAGTATCAAGGGGTCATGAGGGAGGAGAGAGCCGGAGGGAGGAGGGGAAAATGAGGAGCTGATATCAAGGGCTTAAGTAGAAAGCAAATGTTTTGAGAATGTTGATGGCAACAAATGTACAAATGTTCTTGACACAATGGATGGATGGATGGATTGTGATAAGAGTTGGATGAGCCCCCAATAAAATGATGCAAAAAAAAGATCTCTTTAAAGTACGGAAAAGCAAGGATGTCACTTTGAGGGCTAAGGGGTGTCTGACCCAAGCCACGGTCTTTCAATTGCCTCATTTGCGTGTGAAAGTTGGACATGGAATAAGGAATGCTGGGGAAGTGCCGATGCATTTGAATCATGGTGCTTGTGATCAATATTGACAGTACCATGGGCTGCCAAACCAAATCCGCACCGGAAGAAGTACAGCCCGAAGGCTCCTTGGAAACGAGGATGGCAAGACTTCTCACATACTCTGGACACATTGTCAGGAGAGACTGGTCCCTGGGAAAGAACATCATGTGTGGTAATGTAGAAGAGGGCCGAGCAAAGGAAGACCTTGGTACAGTTGGCTGCAACGGTGGACTCAAGCATAAGAGCAATTGGGAGGATGGCACAGACTGGGCAGTGCTCCATTCTGTCGTCCATAGGGTCGCTGTGAGTCAGAACTGGCTCAATAGGACCTACCAATAACAACAGCAACAAGACTATCTTTCTGTGTTTCTGACACAGCACCACAGAGGCTTCCCAGGACAAGGCCGTCTGGAGTGCCCAACAGACCAGAGGTCAGAGGAAGGGCTCTGGTGCTGCTGCAGACGTCCCTCCTGCTTTTCGCTCTTGAAAATGAAGGGCCACTGTTTACTGGGTTATTTGTACCAGGAGAAACGAAAGGACCCATGCTTTTCTATTTCATTTTTTCTAAAGCCATTCAAAATCCCAATCATTACCAAGTGAATAAAACTCAAAACTCACTGCCATTGAGTCCATGCTGACTCGAGTCGACTCCCTGTGGGTTTCTGAGACGGTAGCTGTTGGAATCTACTCAACAGCAACTGGTCCTGGCTCCTGGGGGAGGAGGCACCACGAAGCTTGGGGAGGTAGGCAGAGGCGCAGAAAGTAAGCACTGGACAGAAAGTAAAAAGACCTTCACTTTAAATCTGGCTCTTTCTCTGACCAGTTATGTGTTGGGGGCAAATCCGTCAGCCATCTGATCTGAAAATTGGAAGCGATGCAATCCAGCCAACGGGTCCTGCTGTTCAATAGACGGTGGCTAAGCTAGAAGAGGAGGCCGAGGGAGAGCCGACATTTCAGCTTTATTCTTTCATCTTTCTCCCGGTCCTCTTTTCTCCTCCTACCTCCTAGAGCCTCAAGGCTCTCAGTCCCTCCTGCACACTCTCCGAGACCCTTCCCTTCAGAAAACCTGAGTCACAGACATGGCTCGAAGCCTCAAGAGGCCCTCATTGTGGTGCAGAGTCACGGGGGTGGGGAGAAGTGGGGCCCCAGGAGGAAGGTTCTCTGAGAGGACGGCACCAGAACGGATACCAAATACTATAATCAGACATCTTCAGGCAGTGGGGTCATCAGAAAGAGCCCTGGCAGCATCATGGTTATGTGTTGGACTACTAACTGCAAGGTCAGCAGTTCAAAACCACCAGATGCTCTGTGGGAGAAAAACTAGACATTCTATTCCCAGAGAGTTACAGTCTCAGAAATCCACAGGGACAATTTTTATCCTGGCCCATAGCATCGCCATCAGTCAGAAAGGACTCGGAGTCAGTGAGTTTGTTTTGGTTTGGGGGTGGGGGGTCAAAAGGAGCAAACCAGAGAATATACTCACAAGAGAGAAAACAGCATCCAGTGCAGTTGGGAAGGTGGCGAGGATGGGGTGGATTGGGGTCTGTGAGGACTTGGGTTTTTTTCCCAAGAGGAATAGAGGAGAGACCAGGGCTTTCAGCAGGGCACTGGCAGCAGGAGGCACCACAGGCAATGAGTTTGCAGACAGGCAAACAGGTCAGGAAGCTATTGCCTCATCTGCTAAGTCATGATGAGGCTCTAACCTGGACAGTTGGAAAGGGGTTTGAAAGCTATCACGAGGCTGACTTCCCCGATGGGAATATGAAGTTAAGCAGGAGGAGTAAGAATAACTCAAAGCTTCCCAAGTAGGGTTGCCAGATGGGTCAAATAAAAACACAGATATCCAATTAAATTTGACTTTCAGACCATTGGTGAATGTTTTCGTCCTATGCCTTAATGACCTGGAAGGTGAAATGCCATTGGGTATTTTATCTGACAAGCCTATTTCAGAGTCCTTTCCAAAAACACACATCTGATCTGATTATCCCACTACTACCAGAACTTTACATCCCCGGTTAACATTCCTACTGGACAGAGACCGCAAGTGATCACAGGAAGGAGTGTGTGGCTGTACTGTGCAAGCACCTTCCCCATTTTCAATCAGAGTCGACTTCCACGTCCTCCTTCTCTCGATGGCATGGGCCACCGGTACCCTCCTTGTGGTAGTTAGGTTTATTGTGCCAACTGGGCCTCCATAGGACCATGTGGGTGGAGTTCAAGCAGGTCACAGCTTGATTGGAGGGCGACCAAGATAAATACTTTCTATGGCTGACATCCCATCTCTCTTCCTCCCTGGTGATGGAGCCAGTGTGCTGCAGCTTGAGCTAGTTCTTTGCCTCAACCGTGTGCTGTGGGCCGAGCCAACCTGTGGAGAGTGGCACTGGAGCTAGCGGCTCCTTTTGGACTTTCTTTGCTGCGTTGCTGATGTGCACATCGCTTGAGCTTGAGGCTGGTGGATCCTGGCCACGTGCATCACTTGAGTTCAAGATCCCACTGGGGCCTACTTCGTTAAGCTCCCTGATACTGGATACTGGCTGGTGCTGCCCCGCCCTGCTGTCTGCTGCCTACAAGCTGACTCTGCCAGTCTTGCTTGAGGACAGACCCCTCTGTCTGCTTCCTTGACCCTGGACTGGCAGCCCACTGAGTTGAAGGACTTTCTGTATATTAACTGTTCGAAAGTGAGTTGAACTGAGCCCTCTGTCCTGCTGTGTGGACTAATTAACTATTGTATTCCTTCTCGCTCTATAAACCTATCCTTATATAGATAGATAGATGATGCTAGATCAATACATAGATAGATATGTGTCCTGGTTTTGTTTCTCTAGAGAACCCCGCGTAACATAATCATGTACTCGATTCAGATGTATTTTTAGACCTATCTTAAATTTGACGTTTCGGGGCTGTGTGAATGGCCAATGCATTTGATTGCGAACCAGAAGGTGGGTGTTTCAGGCCACCCTGAGTGCCTTGGTCGGAAAGTGTGGAAATCTACTTCCAAAAATTCACCCGTTGAAACCCCATGAAGCGTGGTCCAATGCTGACACGCAGGCAATCAGCCAGGACAGCAACTCTTCTCTCTCAGCAGAGATGTATGCTCCAGAGATAGATCCAAGAAAGAGTAAACACGAAGGAAGAGATCATTTCTTTTCAACTATAATAGCAGGGGCCACAAGCACATACGGCGGAGATGAGAAACAGGGTGGTGAACAGCTAGAATGGGGTCCTCAAACTACGGCTCGCAGGCCACCTGCAGCCCGCCGAGGACATTTATCCGGCCTGCTGGGTGGTTTTGCTCCGTTTGGTTTTTTATTTCAAAATAAGATATGT
Organism: Tenrec ecaudatus; assembly: GCF_050624435.1. Taxonomy (NCBI): domain Eukaryota; kingdom Metazoa; phylum Chordata; class Mammalia; order Afrosoricida; family Tenrecidae; genus Tenrec; species Tenrec ecaudatus. Next base: position 179,725,940 of record NC_134530.1, on the reverse strand, counting down.
GTAGTGTGCACAGGAATTTGTTCATAATTCTTTTTAAAGTTATAGTCCGGCCCTCCAACAGGTCAGAGGGACAGTGAACTGGCCCCCTGCTTAAAAAGTTGAGGACCCTGATAGATGGTCCAGACGGATAACATAGTTTACCACGAGTGGGAGTCCATTTGAGGTCAACTGGTTTGGTGAAATCTGTTCACCTTTTAAATGTAGCAGTGTCTTCAGTAGTATCTATGAAACCACCAACCTGATGGATCTGTATTAGAATCAAATAAAAGTGTAAAATAAAATCCCTTTTCTCCGCACAACCTAAAATCAGCACTCCGCCCTTTGGGAAATAGCATGGTGATCAGGGGCTGTGCCTGGACTGGGTGAGGTGGGTTCTGGTCTGACTCAGACACTGGCTGGGTGTCTCCGGCATGCCGTAAACCACACTCCTGACAGCCGCAGACATGAGCAGGAGGGACTGCTGAGCCCCTATAGGGAGCAAGCAGGCAGGGATTGCATCTCAGGCAGGGGCCCTCCTTAAAAGCAAGGATAGAAACACTTTGCCTTAGCATTTCCAAGTCCACCAGGTCCCTGAGGGGCAGAGCCTCGTATGTGGTCAGCCCTTGAGGAGCCCCACAGGGAGCGTTAAGGGCTCAGAACTCAACTGGAGGTCATGGTCAGACAGGAGATGAAAAACACCGCTCTGGGCACTGCAAGCTGATAGCCAAGAATGCTGCTCTGGGGAATTGGACCCATACTGCGATCCACTGCTTGTATAATGCTTAATTGTTCCTAATTTGTGAAGAAAGCTTGTCTTGCCATCTGAGAGGGGTTCTGGGTGGTGTCAGCCCCCGGATCGTCCAGCAGGGTTTTTTTCTCAGGTTTATCAGTGGGGCCTGGAGCCACCAGGGTGATGAACCGTGTCCTCATTTGTGCCAGGCACCTCTGACCCCCCATATCACACTACAAGCCTTAGAGGACAGCATCTCAATGCTTCATCCGAACATCTCACGGCTCTCGTTCTCGGTCGCCCGGCTCCACCCTGCCTGCACTCAGGCTCCTGGGCTTGGCCGAGGCTACTCTGCCCTGAGGGCTGCTATACTTCAAAGTGCAGAGATTTCTCGGTTTCCTTTTCCGTCAAAAGCAAATGGCCCTGCAGATCCAGCACAGACTGCTCAAAGAACAAACAGATCAGTCTGGGAAGAAGTGCGGCCAGAACCCCCCTTAGAAGCAAGGATGGGGTCATTTTGCCTCACAGGCTTCGGATTTGTTGTCACCAAAGACGAATTCCTGAATCAGGATGCCAAGGAAGCTTGGTAAAATAGGGGGGCAGTGGAAGGGGACAAAGACAAAGTCCAAGGACACAGTGGCTGCAGCGGTAGGCTCTAGCCTCAGAAGGATTGTGCGGAGAGCGGAGGGCCAGGAGGGTTTGTTCTGTGGCTCATGGGGTTGTCGTGAGTCAGACAGCACCCACCACCACCACCACCTGAGCCCGCTTCTGGGTGAGGGCACGTATGGAGATTGTGTTTAGATTGTGCTCCCGTGTGTGGGCATGGGTAGGGGGAGTTTCTTTGGCATGTTCTACCCACTGGGACAGGTGATCCCTGGTCCCGCCGTGACCAGCCCCCTGTCCAGGGCATTGGCACTTCTGGGCTCTCTCCAGTCCCTCGGGTAAGAGTCACAGGTAGCCCACCCAAACTGGTGCCTTCTGAACTCCCCATCACACGTGGCTGGTGAAATCAAAAAGCCAAACTCACTGCCATATCATGTGAACTCTGACTCAGAGGGACCCTGAAAGACAGGGTCAAACCGCCCCATAGAGCTTCCAAGGCACTGGTTTTGACCGAAGCAGACTGCCGCATCTTTCATTCACAGAGGGTCTTCGAACTTCTGACCGTTCAGTGAGTACCTCAATTCTTAACCCCCAGGACCACCCGGGCTCTGATAGTGACTAAAGCTGCCCTGAAACTTCTTCTGTGTTAAGAGAGCCCAAGAACAAGGCCAGCAGGAAGGGATCCACCCGGCAGCCCTCGGCCAGGCCAGTCGGAGCCATTCTGCCCCACCTCACGTGGAACAAGAGGAGCCATGGTTGCATAGTGGCTACCCACTGGGCTGTGATCCCAAAGGTCAGCCGTTCAAAGCCACCAGCTGCCCTATGTGAGCAAGACTGGGCTTTCTACGCCCACAACCAGTTACAGTCTCAGTAACTCACAGGGCAGGTCGAGAGTCTCTGTGAGTTGGCATTGACTTGATGGCAGTGAGGTTGTTTTGTTTTGTTTTGTTTTGTTTGGGGGAGCTCACATGGAACAAACCACAGAAGGCAGCTACGGCGGCATGCTGTTGCACCCCTAGTTTGAATCATATTACAACCCCAACCGTGTCACAGTCATAGCAAAACCTGTTCTTATCTCCCTGCCGCTAAGCTCTTTGAGGGGGGAAGGAAGGAGAACCTGTCTCGGCCTCTGTTATAAAGAGCCTGCTCTCTCTCCTCCCGCACCCACCTCCCTGCCAGCAGGTATTCATAATCTCTCCTTTATTTGTAGAGGAGGAATCTGAGATAGAAACGCTGCCCTCCCTTCTACGCGACCCCTCCCCTGCTCTGCAAACCACTGCCTTTGAGTTGAATCCGACTGTGTTTCAGGGGAGAGCAGAGCTCCGTAGGTTTCCCTGACTGTAATTTTTAAAATTACTATTATTGTATCGTCTCCTTTGCTTTGCATTTCTTTTCTTTCTTTTAAATTGTACCTTGGTGTCGTGATTTGGGGGAAAGTTCACAAAGCCAATCAGCTTTCCATTCCCCGATCCTGCCTTCAGTTGGAATGAACTGGCCTGGGCTGAGCACTCCCCCACAGAGCAGCAGAGACCTTCACACTCCCCCTGTGTCCTATTCCATTCCCTGCTTCCTGCCTTCTGCACTTGGTCCCTGGACAAGTGCTGCCCGTTGGATGGCAACTAAGGCGTGTGCACGCACCTCCCTGGGGGTTTTGTTCACTGGCTGTAATTGTTATGGCTGCTTCTTGTCAGGCCTTTCCTCTACGGTGCTGCGGGGTGGGTTTGAACTTACCCGCCAAGCACATGCCATTGGTGTCACCCCAGGGCCTTTCTGAGGCTGACCGCATATGATGAAAGGACCTCCATATCAAACAGCCATCGAGTGGAGGAGCCAAGATTTGAACCCAGGGTCTCTGGCCCCACGCCTGTCTCTTTTCATTCTGTTCAAGTGGGGATGACAGAAACCACAGGAGGCGTGTCCTTGGCTTCCCCCCAGAGCACGTGTCTTGCCCACTAGGCTGATTCCGAAGAGTCAGAGTGAGTGGTGTTTCTCCTCATTAAGCCGGCCATTACCGGGTTTATGGGAGAGAGTGAGGTTGCTGGGTAGGTGTGTTGAAAAGAAATATGAGCTGTGGTCCAGGAATTGACGGTGAAAGCCCCTTGCAGACTTCACGGGAGGACGATTGCCGCTGTCTCCATCCCGGGAGTGGAAGTAAGGAGCGAGGATTCCTGGTCTGAACCGTCCCGGAGGAGTCTGAGCCAGGACAAGCAGCAGTACCCTGCAGTCACCACGCCGCTGTCAAAGGACTTCCGTCAGCACACACTCCTGGGGCCTGGGTGTTGGGCGTGGTCCAGGGCACCTGTCCCAGCCATGAGCCTTGCTTTTGCAGTTGGAAAATATTGTCACAGCACGTGCTTGGAAAGTGCCCTTTACCGCTTCCTGTTGGTAGAGGAAGGCAGAGCGCGCTGGCCCGCCCGGGTCGCTTTAGCAGGGGAAGGGGAGTTCTGGGGCAGCTCCCCCTGAGAAACCAGCCAGGGCCACTGCAGGGCTGCAGGCCGAAAGGGGCAGAGAAAGTGGCCCCAGGAAAGGAGAGGGCCAGAAAGTGCCCTTTCTAGTCATTGCACAAAGGAAGGAGGTGACCCAAGGTTCCTTGCAACACACAAGAGGCATTATTTGGGGAAGTGGTTGCGTGCCCTGCACCTCCCTTCAGAGCAGGTCAGCTGAGGGCGGTCCAGGACAGGCTGGGGGCACCTGTGTGGTCACAGCTCCCCGCACCTGCACCTGCGTGCTTCGCAAGCCCAGCTCAGGGGAGCCTGAACCCAAAGCCTGTTTGTTTCTGACGTCAGGCCCGTCCTCCCGATCCTCGGGCCAGTCCTAGTCTGTGAGTCTTAAGTTACAGGCGGGACTCAGAGACCCAGGTACTCATCTTGATTCACTAATTTGAGGTCTTGGCCACTTTTCCCCTCACTGGCCTCGGTTTTACCTCCAGTCAAATCAGGAACAGAGAAAGTTAACCCTGCCGGCTAGCTGAAAAGTGGGTGATTCCTTCCCACCCGTGGCTCTAACGAACATGTCCTGAACACGATTGTGGATCAGTGCTGCTAAGTAACAAGGAATACCAGTAGACAGCATGATAAACAGAGAAGACTGAGATGGTCAAGAATTTTATTTTTGTTTGGATCCATAGTCAATGCCCATGGAAGCCACAGTCACAAGACCAAATGATGTATTGCATTGAGTGGATCTGCTGCACAAGACTCTGTAAAGGTGTGAACAAATAAAGAAGTCACCTGAAGACTACGGTTCACTGACCCAAGCCATGGTATCTTCAGTCATGCCACGTGGATGTGGAAGCTGGACAATGAATGAGAAAGATCAAAAAGAACAGATGATGTTGAATTATGGTACAGGCAACATACCATGGACTCCCAGAAGAACGAACAGATCTGTCTTGGAGGAAATATTGCCAGAATGCGCCTCAGAAGCCAGGATGGCAACTTTGGGCCTGTTACCAGGTGTGTTAGTCTGGGTAGACTATAGAGACAAATTCTTAGACACGCATATGTGTATAGGAAGAGTTTTATGTACAAGAGCATTTGAACATTGAGAAAATATCCCAGCCCAGTCCAGATCAAGTCCATAAGTGTGATATTAGCCCATATGTCCAACATCAATCTATAAAGTCCTCTTCAGACTCACGAAACACATGCAATGATGCCGAATGCAGGACTATCGCAGGCAGGTGAATGGGAAGTCTTGTGGATCCAGTGGCATTGTAAGCATCTCAGCACTGGCGTGGGTCTCCACGTGGCTCCTCCAGCTCCCAGAGCTCCGGCTGCATCAGGGTAGCTTCAAGTGGCTTCTCTTCAGAAATGTCTCTCAGGGAGTGAGCAAGTGTCCCGCCTCTAGCAAGCTATCTATCTCCTTAGCGCCTCCAAATGAGGTCATTAAGCTGCAACCTGATTGACAGGTAAATTCCACCCCTTCCTTCCTAAGTCTCAAATTGACAACAGATTTTGTAACTAGCACATCAGGCGAGGACAGTTTCTGACAAAGGGCATCATGCTTGGTAAAGTGGAGGGTCAGCAAAAACGAGGGCGCCTCTCAAAGGGCTGGATGGATGGACAAGGGCGCATACAGAACACAGCAGCAGCTGTGAGGATGGTGAAGGTCTTGGCAGTGTCTCATCCTCTTGTACACAGGGTCTAGGTAAACCAAGAGTGAACAGTAATAACCAAGCTAGGCGTCACAGCCATCTCTCCGTCCATTTGCCATGCGGTGGTGGCTAACGTGTTGCTGTGGTGCTGAAAACCGTGTTGTGTCACCAGTACATCAGATTCCAGCAGGATCACCCATGGTGGACAGGCTTCAGTAAAGCTACCAGATTAAGACTAGGAAGAAAGACCAGGTGGTCTGCTTCCAAAACTTAGCCAGTGTGCACCCTCTGGGACACGTCAGTGTATCGTCTGACATAGAACTAGAAGAGGAGGGCTTTGTGTTAGAAGTGCACAGTGGTGATCATGGCAGACTCGAGCAGATGGATGATCATGCAGAGATAGACCACGACAATCTTTTATGCCGTTGGACCTGACTGGATGGCGACTAACAGCAACCAGGGACCAGGTGCTGTGATATTTGCTTTAGACAGACTACCCCTCTCTACCATCCCCATTGCTCTGTGAGATATTATTAGACATAAAAAAGGTTAAGCAACTTGCTCTAAATCACACGCATGTATATTTTTAAGTTTGAAAGCAGTTATTGTTTATTCAATGAACAGATAGCAGAAATAATTATGGTCGATATTGGAGTTCACTTTTCTAGTAAGTCTGCTGATCTGGTCTTCCTGTTGCCAGCATCCCCACCTTCTACGAAGTGGGTGGTCCTTGTCTTCCTTCCATCTGGCAGAGAAGACCACCTCAAGGGCCTGGGGAAGTTGCTTGCTTCTTGGAAGTGTCTCCCAATAGTCCAGACCTCGCGAATTAGATCCTCCAGGCCCGTGATGACACAAAGAGAGCATGGAGTCAACGTGGTTTCCGGCAGGGCGATTTGCTTTCTGTTGGTTTCACAAGAACCACGCCTGTAGATCTGTTCATGCCGTGGTCGCCATTCAGGTGTGGGCACCTCCTGCAACACGTAGTTCCACAGTCCTCGGCGTGTCCCTGAAACCTTGCTGCGCCTAACAAAGGTGCCTCTGGAGCTCTGGCGAAGGAGAAGACGTGCAACCGTTTGCTAACCGTTAGCTCAGATCCTGATAACAAAGCCAGCTTGGGTTTTGCAGGGACCCACGAAGTTGCCGGCTTTTCTAGCCACCCAAGTTCTGTATGTCTGCTTATATTCCTTGAGACAGGTGAACATCTTCCTTACCCCTCCAAGTATCCATTGATGGAAGCAAACTTGATCTTGAGTTCTCAGGCTAGTGGAATTCTTTCGCTTTTTCTTCAGGTTTTCTGGCACCCAGGAACCTTCACTTTTCCACACCCTCAGTGGTGCTAATGGGAAGAGGGGGAGAAGGGTCGTGTATATTTTTAAGTCTGCGTCTGTCAGACTGCACTGGTTCTGTGCAGTCCCATTCCGTGAGATGCCGTTGGTCCTGAACTCAGAGGCTCTATCCAGCAGCCTTGCCAACAGGATGCCAGTTTGCAGGTCCTGGAACTCGGGACGTTGTCTCTCAGGCACATTAGCAACATGTCTTACTGTTTTCAGAAAGTATGGGGAGCCTGGAACACACTGTGAGTCCCTTCTCCCTCCCACGCATCCAGCTATGAGTTGCTAAAATACTAGTTTTCAGTAAAATGTGGCTGTACCACCAGTAGTGTAAACTATCGAAATAGTGCCCTCTTGTGTCAGGCTTACCACACACATTTGAACTCAGAAAAGACAATTTTAAAACAGTATTATTATGCTGGGTGAAATTAGGCAATCACAAAAGAACAGCTATTAAATGACACTATGTTATAAGAAAGGTGGGGGAGCGACAACCCAACAAGATAAAGACTGTCATCCCAAAGGAAACAGACTTGGGAGACTGTCACGCTGGGAGGATGAGGCAGTGAGATAAAGGGTTGACCAGTGGTCCAAAACACCAAATTGGCTGCCCCTGAGTCAATATTGATTCATACTGACCCCCTGTGGGTTTCTGAGGCTGTAAATGTTTACGGGAGTAAAAAGCCCAGTGTTTCCCTCAGAACTACAGGTGGTTTCAAACTGCCCACCTCGCAGATCACAGCCCAGTACATAACCACTACACCACCAGGTCAGTTGGGTGAAGTGGATGATGGTAGTACCCAAGGAGGAGAAAAGAGATTAAGGAGCAGGGAAGGGTAAACTATTGGGGGGGGGGGATTGATGAGTAGTTTAAACTGTTGAATACAAAGCTGATGATCTGAAATGTAAACCCTCACCCCTTTTACAATAAATGATTATTGTACAAATATAAACAATGCTCAACATTTTATTTGCTATTGTTTGCGGTTTTTCTTGTTTTCCATATTTCTGAAATATGTTGGGGAGAAATGCTGAAACAAACTCTAAATCAGCATAACTCTACTAAAACCGAAAGAACCCATTGCTGTTAGATCCACGCTGATCCATAGCGACTCTCAGGACAGAGCAGAGCCTGAGCACCACCCCCACCCCCACCCCCGCCCCGGGTTTCCCAGGCTGTTGCATCTTTGTGAAAACAGACTGCCTCGTTCTTTTCTCAGCGTAAGCGCCAACAAGTCCAAGACACTTTTAGAAAAGATGATGCCAGCCATCAAATCATCCCGTTGCTCCTGGGGATTGAGCCACATCAGTGCCATGCTTTGTACAGTATTAAATGAAGAGAAATGCATGGCTTTAAAGATGTTGTTTTTGTTTTAAGATTAAGAAACAAAAAGAAGCCATACTGGTCACTATGATGACCTTAGATGCTGGCCTTACAGAGAACATGGCGTCCCCCAAGAACCACACCAGAAGCACTCGTCATAGAAGCCCAACGGAATGCACTGGGCCCTGCCTGAAAACCACTTGTACCCTTAGACTTGGGACCGAAATACCTAAGGAGAGAGAATGCAAGGGATGGCCACCCCAAGACTGTAGAAAAGGCAGTTGTTGGACCTTGGGTGGGGCACCTGGTTTAATGGGTGTCCAATGAAAGCAGACCCAAACCTCCGTGTGTGTGTGTGTGTATCTACCACCATATATTTGATGTCTCAATGCTCCCCTTTTAAGAGATGAGGCAGGAAACCCCTATGCCCAATGTAAATAGATACCAATAAATTAAGAAATCAATCTGTACAAAGCAACAACTCATGATTGCAGCTTGAAATTGGACTGTGCTCACATAAACTCCTCATATCAACAGCACCTTAAGTTCCATGCCATTAGATGAATTATTGATGCTATCAATGCAAGCTTCTTATACCCTAAGTGGATGATTGACAATGTTTTTTCTTTCCTTGGGGGGGGTGCTTTTATGTTTTGTTTGTTTTTAAATTGTTGTTCTTGTTGGTCCTGGTTCTGGTTCTGGCTTTTGTCATAATAAGGCCTCTAAAGTAAACCCAGAATTGTTCATAACCAGATGAATCCTGGGCTCCCACATAATTCTAGCTCTAGTCCAAATCAGTAAATTCTTATAATATGGCCCTGCTCGATACTTGCATCCACAAAGAGATCACTGAAGATAAGGGTGCTCCACCAAAATGTGGTGAAGATAGCAGATGGTGCCTGGCTGTCAATTGGAATAGTGTCTGGGGACTTAAAGCCTTGTATTCAAACAAGCAGCCATCTAAGTGAGATGCCAATCAAGTCCACATGCAAGAAGCACACCAGCCTGTGGGATCCAACATTGACAATGACAAAATCCAAACATGTTGAAGGGAAAGTATCAGAGCTTAAATCGTGAACACCCAATTTATAAAAGGCAATGGAGGATGGTGGGAACCCAAAGTCCATCTACAGAGTATCTGGTCAGATTGAGCCTCTAGTAGATCCCCTCAGGTCACAGGTGAGGGACTCAAACTGCTTTACTACCAGGCAAATTATTGTCAACTTGATTATGGTGAATTGAACTCTGGTAAACTAGGATACTTGATCAGTTAACCTCTTACTTGACCTATCCTGAATTTGATCTATGTTTAAATATTTCTCAATTGTTCCAAGTCAGAAATTTCTTCTCTGGCTTTTAAAATGTTTTTGGTGGTCTTTTCTATCATGTTTTTCAGTTTTATCTTTATATTATTATTATATTCTTCCTGTTTCATTCTGGTTTTTTATTGCTTCTGTGAGGTCTCCCAGTTTAGGAAGCTCAGAAGGAGTAGATGCATAGAGACAACAGCTGATGCAATAGTTTCTTGGAAAGGGGAAAGAAGAGGGGAATTGGGGAGCAATCAGTGGATTCGGGAGTGGGTAGGGAGCATTACAGCTGATTGTGATGATGTATATATGACGCTTTTAGAAGCAATTTGACTATGAAAGTGTATGACATGTGAATCTTATATTAAGGAAACTACTTTTTTTTAAAAAAAAGAAACCAAAGTTGACCTCCAGTTACCACGGGTGAAGGAGGAAGAGTTATTGCTTAGGGGACATTGAGTTCATTTTAATGGTGGTGGAATAATTTGGAGAGGGCTATCAATAATGGTTATACAGCATGAAGAGTGTCACTGAATTATACATGTAGAAGTTGTTGAATGGTCTGCTGTGTATGTTTTTGCATAAATTGAAAAAATGACTAACAAATGAGTATGGGGGGAAATGTTCTAAAATTGATTGAAGTAAAGGTTGTACAATTCTTCTAGATATGTTTAAACTATTGAATTGTATGATATGTGGATGAAGTGCCAAAAAAACTTAAAAAAAGAAGTCACAAGGTGCCAAAGCAGGAGTGTAAGGTGGATCTCCAATGACTCCTCTTTGAAATTCTCACAAGATGGCCTTTCTTTGATGAGAGGAATGAGCAGGAGCATTACAAAGGGCAAGAATGGCTTTCGGGAGGAAGCTGTCCCTGGGTGTTTTCAATTACAGTTTTGGCTAACTTTCTCAAAATAGTATCGAATCATAAGTAGATATTATGCCCCTTTGCCCCTCTAAAACTTCAATAAGCAGTGCCGTGAACAGCCCCCATGACTTTGGCTCTTGTCTAGTCCACATTTGCGTTGACTGGGCCACTTCTCACCTCTTGGTATCCCTTTGCTTTGATTATACTTTGTCTTCAGGATTATACTGGTAAAGCCATGTTTCATTTCTTACAATTCTTCCAAGAAATGCGTTAGGATCTTGATGCTACTTGCTGCAACTGAACTGGGAACAACAATTTTGGCAACTACCAAGTGGAAAGTTTACTCAACTTTAAATTTTCAGTCAGAATTGTGTACGCTAAATCGATGGAGATGCCATGGTGTTGACAACTGCTTTTGTTGTTGGTCACTCTACATTACTCGACTCCCTGCCATTGAGTAGAGGATGACTCATAGAGATCCCAGAGGACAAGGAAGAATTGTCTTATGAGCTTCAGAGACTTTTTAAAAAAATTTTTCCCCTTAATCATTTTACTGGGGGCTCATACAATACTTATCACTATCCATACATCCAAGTATCAAGCACATTTGTACATTTGTTGCCATCATCATTCTCAAAACATTTTCTACTTGAGCCCTTGGTACCAGCTCATTCGCTGCCCCACACTCCCTTTTCACAAACCCTTAATAATTTATAAATTATTATTATTTTTCATGTCTTACATGGACTGATGTCTCCCTTCACCCACTTTTCTGTTGTCTGTCCCCCAGGGACAGACAACATTGTGATCATTGTGATCAGTTTCCCCTTTCTCCCCCACCTTCCCCTTCCTCTCCTGGTATCTCTACTCTCATTATTGGTCCTGAGGGACTTATCTGTCCTGAATTCCCTGTGTTTCCAGCTCTGATCAGTACCAGTGTACATCCTCTGGTCTAGCCAGATTTGTAAGGTAGGATTGTGATCATGATAGTGGGGGGAGGGAGCATTAAAGAACTAGAGGAAAGTTGTATGTTTCATCAGTGTTATACTGCACCCTGACTGGCTTCTTTCTTCCTTGCGACCCTTCTGCAAGGGGGTGTCCAATTGGCTAAAGATGGGCTTCGGGTCTCCACTTTGCACTCCCCCTCATTCACATTGATATGACTTCTTGTTCTGGGTCTGTGATGCCTGATACCTAATCCCATCGACACTTCATGATCACACACGCTGGTGTGCTTTTCCATGTGGGCTTTGTTGCTTCTCTGCTAGATGGTGGCTTGTTTATCTTCAAACCTTTAAGGCCAGGCACTATCAACTTTCTTCACCACATTTGCTATGCCCCCATTTTGTCTTCAGCAATCATGTTGAGAAGTTAAGCATCACAGAATGCCAGATTATTAGAACAAAGTATTTTTGCGTTGAGGGAGTACTTGAATAGAGACCCAATGTCTGTCTGCTACCTTGATACTTAACCTAGAAATTATGTACATAGATCTATTTCCCTATCATTATATATATGTACTTGCCTATATTTAGACCTCCATAAATGCCCTTTGCCTCCTACTTCTTTCTTCTATTTCCTTTTACTTTCCTCTTGTCCCACTATCATGCTCAGCCTTCATTTGGGTTTCAGTAATTCATCTCAGTTTTATTGCCCTTGATAAAGCCCTACCAGACTTCTTACACCCTCCTTGCCACCAATTTTGGATCACTTGTTGTTCCCTTGTCCCTGGGTTTGTTAACACCCACTTCCTTTCCCCTGCCTCCCTGTCTCCCATGTCCCCCCAGAACCGTCATTCCCGTTTTTTTTCTCCTCCAGATTGTTTGTCTTGCCTATCTTATCTAGATAGACCTGCAGATATAGTAGTATGCACAAAAAACAAGACAGAGGAAAACAAAGCAACAAATGAAAACATAAGAACCACCACTACAAAAACTGACCCAAAAAAGTCTATAAATAGTTCAAGGTCTGCTTTTTGAGTTTAGGAGTGTTTTCCAGTCAAGTCTGATGGGGTGCCATGCCCTGGCCCCACAGGCTATTTTTGGTATTCCCTGAGAAATTCGTTGCTCTGTTCCCCTTGCTGTTCTGTTGCACATCCTTGGTGTTTCACCTCAGTGTGGAAGGGTCAGATCGGACGTAATTCCCGCACTGCGTCTCTAGTGTTGTCCCTCACGGTGCTATGGGTCAGTGAAGGACGTCATGCCTCATAGTGGGGCCAGCCCTATGCAGAAACTAATTTTTTTGAAATTATGGTAATTTTCTTTCTTTTTTAAAAATCATTTTATTGGGGCCTCGTACAACTCTTATCACAATCCATACATACATCCATTGTGTCAAGCACATTTGTACATTTGCTGCCATCATCATTCTCAAATTATTTGCTTTCTACTTGATCCCTTGGTATCAGCTCCTCATTTTCCCCCCTCCCTCCCTTCCTCTCCTCCCTCATGAACTGTTGATAATTTATAAATTATTATTTTTGTCATATCTTATACTGTCTGACGTCTCCCTTCACCCACTTTTCTGTTGTCCGTCCCTCAGGGACGAGGTTATATGTAGAACCTTATAATTGGTTCCCCCTCTCTACCACACCTTCCCTCCACCCTCCTGGTATCGCCACTCTCACCACTGGTCCTGAAGGGTTCATCTGTCCTGGATTCCCTGTGTTTCCAGTTCCTATCTGTACTAGTGTACATCCTCTGGTCCAGCTGGATTTGTAAAGTAGAATTGGGATCATGATAGTGGGGGGGTGTTGAGAGGCGAGGGGGGAAGCACTTAGGAACTAGATAGGAGTAGAAAAGCCCCGTCTTTCTCCCTAGGATTGGCTGGGGTTTGAACTGCTGGCGTTGCAGATTGGAGGCCAATGCTGAAACACTGGGCCACCAAGGCCTCCTGTGGTTGCCATCAGGGCTCCTCGATCAGAGGAGAAATGAGATGAAAGGTTTTCTTGAAAGTGGATGTGGATGATCTGCCCATACTGGCTTCATCTTCCATATCACTGTATCCCCTCTTAAGACACGTTGTCCACAGGAAGAGGTAGCTTGTCCTTGGGGAAATGCTTGACATGACTTGAACAGACCTACAGGGGGGGCATGCCCAGGATGGTGCTGCCCGTCATGCATTTATGACTGAGTTTCTTTTCCGCTCTTGGTGACCCAGGCCTCTGGTATATAGGCCACCTGGATTTTAGATATTTCTCCTTTTTGAGATGTACAGTATTTTCCACAGGCCACCACAGACGGATCTCATTTGGAGAAATCAAGAAGTGAACCAGCCTTGACCTTAAACACACCTGTTTCAGATTACAGGCACGGACACGCTCCTTTGGACTTAAGCTGAATGCCCTCGTGTGAGAAACGGGCATGGCCGCGGTACCAAGGTTATGGATTTGGAAATCGCTGGACTTCAGTTCAAAGCTCTGCTTTGGAGATTGCCCAGTAACTAGCAACTTAAAATTACCTTGTATTTGCTGCTTTCGTATTTCCTGTGCCTTTTGTGACATGACTCAGCACTTCAGACGGAAGTTTTCTTCAGGGAATCAGTGCTACAGAGACTTGTGCCGAACACTCCAACACTCGTTGTTTTCTTAAACGGGGTTCAGTCCCTTGAGCTTTTAATTTGTGTTAGTGAACACTCCAAGTATTTCAGTCTAAAAGCTTTCCTTATCTCAATAGTATCTTAATTTCTGTCCTCGTGGCTAGATTAACGACACTATCTCTAGAATGGCCAACAGGCCCTGGAAGCTTACTTCTACTATCTCTCAAGAAACTGACAACACTGCCACTGACATGGACCAGGGGTATGTATAAGTCTTGGATAAATGAGTTTCCCCTTAATGATAAGTCCTTATCTAAGAACAATTAGTTCTTAAGCTGTGGCCAGCTTAACATTTGAAGTGATCATTGAAGATGTGGGAGCTATAGCAAAATCCAGGAAAGCAATCAGATTATGTTTGCCTATCAGAAAGAATAGCATATAGGGATTTAAAGGCCTGTTTTAAAATAAGAAGTCGTTTAAATGAAGTGACACATAGGTCCATATGGAAAGAACACCAGCTCATTTGATCCAAAGATGATAAGTAATGAAATCCATACTCAGAGGAGGTAACTATATCATAACTTAAATTCTGAGCACCCAGTTTGCTTCAGAAGGCAATGGGTGGCAGTTGTTTGGCCCAGTTGTCTAGAGAAACAAACGTGTGTTTTGACACTTATATATGTATAAAAAAGAGCTTTCTATAAACAAGTCACCTAGTATCAAAAGAAGGCACCGAAGCCCAGTCCAATACTAGTCCATAACCCCATGCTTGCCCATAAGACCTGCAGACTCTTCATACCAGCGATGCAGCGTACTGAAGCAGGAAGATCACAGGCTGGTGGTGCAGAGCCACATGGATCCAGGTTGGTGGAAACGTGGCAGGACACCAACAGCTCTCGGGGTTAGGCAGCCCACATGGGGATATCCCTGGGGGCAGACAGAGTTCCGGTGAAGTCCCTGGGAAGAGGAAGGTGGATCACAGCCTCCGTTAAATTCCCTCTGAATGTTAACTTAGGACGTGCATAGTCTTACCCTCAAACGAAGTGTATTAAAAGGGGCATTCCCTCCACCCAGCACAAAGGGGCAGTCTCCCTCAGGGACTTGCCCGGCTTGCTGGAGATCACTTTACAGAGTGGGGTGCAGGGAGGAGTCACATAGATATGAGTCATCCTCTGACTGCCTTGGGAAGCCCCTGGACCAATCTTGTCAGCTCCTCTGTCTACTACAACGTATGTATTCAATCAGAGTCCCATTCCTGCCCTGGCAGCAGTATCTTTAACTATGATGCACCGATCTGCTGCGACCATGCATTTGTAACAGCTTTCCTTAACGCCCACCCCGACCCATGGCCTTTTAAAAGTTATGCATATCAGCAAGCTCATGGACACCATTATGACCTTGTACTAATGGTCTCCTTCATCTGAATAATATGTCTTTGTCTTCTCTTTGTCCCGATTAAGATTCTAACCAATGTTCTCTTTAAACAGCAAGTTATCCATTTGTGAGATGCTGTTTTTGTCAGGGACACTATCTTCATAAAATTTTAATAAACCATAATTTATTAATCCAATGATGATTAATCCAATAATCCATTTGTTTATCCATTCTTCTACCCAAGGATTTCCATAAATTTGACGTCTGTCCTGGTTTCAGTTTTAGCAGAATTCATGTTGCTCTCATAGCTCTTTTCAGACTGGTATCTTAACTTTCTTAGTGTCTCAAACTAGATCCTGTTTAGATGCATTGTAACAAGCTAATACGAATTTTTCCTAGTACAAAAAACAAAAGCCCTGTACTTTCCATGACCTTTTTGGAAGGACTCATATTGCTATAACAAAGCTCCAATAAGACTGATAGTGTAACTCCTGAGGACAATTCAGTATAACAAGTCCAAACCAAAGTCCAATTAAAATAATGCAAGTACCATATTTATACACAAAAATAAGTATGCTGAGAAGCCTGATGGTGTAGCGGTTATGCGTTCCTCTGCAATCCCTATGATCGGCAGTTCTAAACCACCAGCAGCTCCACGGGAGGAAGACTGAGCTTTCTACTCCCATAAGCAATTATCTCCAAAACCCACAGAGGGTCACGACAAGTCAGAGTGGACTCATTGACAGTGAGTCTGGATTGAAAGTACATGCTACATGCTTTTGCAAACCACGTAGCCCTCTGCCTTCACACATTTTACCCCCTGTAAGCATGCCATCCATTTTTAAAGCAGAGCAAAGCAAAAAAACTTCATATGCCTGATCATATAAAAACGTCACTTAGGATGGGTGGTAATTTTGTACTACTTGAAATTTAAGCCCCAAATCATTACTGGTGGATCAACTGTTGACCATCATTATTAACTTCAGTTCATAGAAACACATACCGTTTTGATTGTTTATTTTCTGACTGATAGGAAACTGACAAGCTCAATCCATGGCTTTTTGGCCATGGTTTATACATTTATTATACAATCATGATCAAAGTAACCTTTTTAGACTACTTCTTATACTCATGTGTCAGAGGAAATGAAAGGCAATTAGCAGAGCTGTATAATTTTCCAATAACAGGGGTGAGGTGAACGAGGCCTGGAGACATGCACAGTTTGTCTGCGCGGCTTATGCAAGAACTGACACTTAACTTTTCTACATGTTATAGGTACGGGCGCATTATTTATATAGGCATGGTATTTGTGAAAAAAATATGGTAAACAATCCTCTGAAATCTCTCAAGGGCAAAATTCAGGAGAGGCCAGTCCCTGGAGAAGGACATCATGCTTGGTAAAGTCCTGGGACAGTGAGAAAGGGGGAAACTTTCAACACGATGGATTGATACTTTGGCTGCATTGATGGGCTCAAGCATACATGGGGGTGCCACAAATAGATAAATAATGAAAAAGAAAAACAACAGGAAAAAGCTCTGCTGGATATAGCTTTTGTGGTACGCGAGCGCCCAGCAACTCACTCTGAGTCAATGTACCCTGTGGCATCGCCTTGGAATGTTCTCTCTGGTCACAGTGAATTTTTTCATAAAATCAGTTTTGCTCAGATCTTGGTGTGGTGGTTATATAATCACCTGTCAATTTGAGGATTAGGAATGTAGGCGGGGAGTATAACCTGTCGATCAGATCATAGTCAATGAGGCCTCTGTGTGGGCATGGCCTTCTCCTGAGAATTCTGGGAAATCTGGTATTTTTCCTCCTTGGAGGTGGGAGACTCTGCTCACACCCTGGGAGACATAGCAGCTGATAAGACACATGGACCCACCCTGATGCAGCCCTGGGAAGCCATGAGAGACCCCTGCCAGCGCTGAGATGTTTCCAGAGCCACTGGATCCAAAGACTTTCTATCCACTGGCCTGTGATCTTCTACATTCAGCATCATTGCATGTGTCTCGTGAGTCTGAAGAGGACTTTATAGATTGGTATCATACATATGGGCTAATATCTGACTTATGGACTTGATCTTGTCTGGCTGGCATGTTTTCTCAAAGTTCAATTGTCCTTGTATATAAATCTCTTTCTTATACACATATGTGTGTCCATGGATTTGTTTCTTTAGTCTACCCAGACTAACACCCTTGGTTTTTTTTGTGATGGCCAATTTAAAAGAACAGCATGCAGCTATGAAATTTTGTTTCTTGCTTAGAAAAAATGCCACAGAAACTGTTGTGATGTTGCACACAGCTTACAAGGACGGTGCTAAGGGAAAACACTCAAGTGTAAGAGTGGTTTTCTCATTTCAAAACAAGGTGAAATGTCTATTAATGACAAGCTTCGTTCTGGACATCCATCAACTTCCCAAATGGATGAAACTGTTGACAAAACGCATGCACTTGTGCTGGAAGTGGGACAATGGACCATTGAAGAGATGGGGAAGTTATCTGTACTATCTTGGATTTGGTTCAGCAAATTTTA
The DNA here is from genome assembly GCF_050624435.1 of Tenrec ecaudatus. NCBI lineage: Eukaryota > Metazoa > Chordata > Mammalia > Afrosoricida > Tenrecidae > Tenrec > Tenrec ecaudatus. The sequence goes on along the minus strand of NC_134530.1, from coordinate 179,708,261 downwards.
ACGGAAGACTTGGGAATGAGACGGGTTACTTTGAAATTTATGCCTCAGGTTCTGCCTGACCAGGAAAAAGAGCATCAAATGGAAACATGCCATGCTTTGAAGTGACCCAGACCTCTTTTCCAAATCCATTTCTGGTGACGAGGCAGTGGCCCGAAAGCAAACATCAATCAAGCCAATGGAAGATGCCATCATCACCTCACCACAAAATAGCTCAAGTGAAATCAAGGATTGCTATTATTTTTAATGCGAGCGGGAGAGTGCATTTGGAGTTCACTCCACCAGGTCAGGCTGTTAATCAAACTTTCTATTTAAAGGTTCTGAAAAGATAGTGTAACAGTGTGTGACAAAAGGTCCTGATTTGTGGCAGACAGGGGACTGGTTTTGCCACCATGACAATGCACCTGTTCACACAGCCATCTCAGTGCACCCGTTGTGGGCAAAAAAGAGCATGCCCCTCTTGCCCCATGCACCTGACTCCATGCAACTTCTTTTTGTTTCCAAGAATGAAGAGGGACATGAAAGGACAGCAATGTGATGATGTAGAAGAGGTGAAAAACCAAAACAAACAAAAAACCAAGGGGGATCCTGTCAGCCATTCAAACAGATGAGATTGAAAAATGTTTCCAAGAATGGAATTGCAGATTTGACCAATGTATTAAGTGTTACAGAGAGTACTTTGAAGGTGATAAGGTTGTTTTGTAAAAAAATAAAAAATAAATACATACATCGCTTTGAAAAAAATGTGTTTTGTGGGAGTAAGTACGATTGTCAGGAAGGCACAGGACAGGGCAGTGTTTCCGTCGCTAGAGTCAGAACTGACTCGACGGCACCTAGCACCCCAAAGGAATGTGCCTGCGCGTCCTTCAGAAATGCTCCCTGCAGCACTTCCCAAAGCGGGTGCTACCGGCCCCTCGGGCTGCTGAAGCTATCCAGATCTCCAACCCGAACTCACGGCCATCCGAGGTGATTCCAACTCGTAGCAACCCTATAGGACAGGGTAGAACTGCCCCAAAGGGTTTTGGAGACTAACTCCTTGCAGGAGTAGAAAGTCTCATCTCTCCAGAAGAGTGGCTGGAGGTGATAAACCTGCCGGCAGCAGCCCACGCACACCCCATTATGCCACCAGGGCGGGCCTGCAACAGGCAGAGGCCTGCTTTATCCTGGATTGTGGCTATAGTCCAAAATTTTAGTTGCCAGGGGAGTGCTGAGCAATTTTTTTCTGGGGCAGTGGGTCAAATAAGTTTAGGAACCTAATGCTCTACACATACACACACACACACACACACACACACATACACACGGAGCCCTGGTGATATAGAGCTAACACGTTGGGCTATGAGCTGCATAGTCAATAGTTCAAAACTGCCTGCAGCCCCACAGGAGAAAGACTGGGCTTTCTACTCCCGTAAACAGTTACAGTGTCGGAAACCCACGGCTGGTGGCCATGAGTCAGCATTGACTCGATGGCAGTGAATTATGAACACCTTTCTTCATAAGAATAAAAAACTGCATATGACGCTTATGTAGGTCATCTGATGATTCTATAAACTGGTATTTTCATAGACTTGGATATGACTTGGCAATATAAAGGATGAGCCATAATCTATAGGAAACTATAAATAAATATCCAAAATATTAAGCTTTTTATCAGGGCTTCTGACAAAACTGAGCATGACAGAGTGTAAACGTATAGTCTCTGGCTAGCACCCCTGTTGTCAGAGACCTTTAGTCTTCCAACAACTAAAAGGTTAGAGAATAGAATTAAGTTCCTTAAAGAGAATTAAGGTTTCTACCCAGACACCTGGCTGGTTCGTGCAGACTTCATTTCAGCAGAGACGGAATTCAGGGAATACTGAGAAACCAAGGAGTCCCTGGGGAGTGCGAACAGTGAAAGGACTTGACTGCTGGCTGAGAGGTTAGACATTCAAACTCACCCAGAGGTGTTGCAGAAGCAAGGTCTGGTGGCTCACGACCCAAAAGACCAGCATTAGAGACCTCCGGGGCATTGCTACTCTGACCATGAATCAGGACGGACTCCACAGCTCCTGGTTGTCCCGAAAACTGAAGCCAAACGCCCCTTGGGAAAACTTGGGATCCACTCCAGTTTACGAAAGACAGACAGAGGCCACAAAGGGATTGTCAAATGTCAGTGTACACAGGAATCTACCAGGATATTTGTTTAAAATGCAGAGTCCCTGGACTCCCACCCCAGAGAATCTTCTTTCACCATTCTACAGACTGCCTGCCAATCTGTACTTTAAGCAATTATTCAAGAATTTCTAATGCAGGGGTAATGCCTTACTGCAGGACTGATGTGTGTGGAGGAGGTGGGCGGGGGGGGGGGGGGCGTGCGAATCCAACGCAAATGTTACTGGTTGCTCACTTGTACAAAATGCGCTCACTAAAACAGCTCAGTTCATGTCGATTTTCTGCTATCATCTCCCGGTAAATCTTCTAGGATAAATTAGTTTAGAATTGTGCCTCGCAAGTCACTGAATGTTTTGACCTGCGGTATAAAATTGCTTCTTTAAGCCAATTTTATGTTGGAGAGAGTCTGCCAGAATTGATTTGATTTTAGAGTAGATAAACTCGGGCCATTTAGATCTGGCAGGATTAGGTTGGGCTGCGTGTGACAGATTAGTCACAGTGGCTTATCCAGCAGGGCAGTTTATTTCTCTCCCAGGTGAATGAGGCTCAGAGGCTGCCACCCGCTGAGTGCCCTGGGTGGATACTGATCTGTGCAATAGCTGGGGGCCCGGGCAGCCTCGGTGGCACCTCCCATTGCGAGCAAGCTTCAGTGTGTGGCTTCTCTTTGTGGCTCAAAGGCTGTTGGCATCCCTGCAACACATCAGCCTTGCCGACAGAAGGAAAGAAGGACAAGGACAGATGCACCCTATCTCATCATTAAAGACACTTTCCAGATGTGGTGCCCAACACATCTGCTTTGTTTCACGGACCAGGGCTTAGTATGGTCACCCAGAGTTGTGGAGCAAGGCTGAGTTAGGGTATGCAACCTGGGTTTTATGTGGCCGGGTACCCAGCAACAATCGGGTTTTTTTTTATATATAACAAAGGAGAAATGGAAAACGGGTCCTTGAAGGCACCTCTTCCACAATCATTTGTGGACCTCAATCAAGCGACAAGACCAATTCTCTATGGCGGCATCTATTGAAGCAACACCAAAGGCATGCCACCTCCCTTAGTGAAAAGTCTTTTGTCACCCTCAGAGACCAACTGGGGAGGGGTGGGGGGGGTCTTAGATGTCTGCTTGCAAGCATTTAAGACCCCAGGCCCTACTTGACGAACTGGTGAACTTTATGAGATAGAACAGAAGCACTAAACCTGCTGTCAGACCAATTAACTAGGATGTCAGGACCGCTTTCCTACTCGGGCTTTGAATCGTCTTTGCTTCATATAGTACAGAGGATTTCTGCTATTCACTTGGAAGGGAGGATGCAGCAACGGTCCAAGATTACTAGCATTAAAAGACTCCGGAAATTGGAATGCCTTTATTCTCACAAGTCTGTGCTTGGTTATCTTGAAATACTAATGGGACCAAACGTGCTCTTTCTGCCCCGGCCCCGACTTGAAATAAAGAAATTTTCAATGCGATTTTTATTTATAATGTTGGATTTATACAAAAGCAACTGTGCAATAAATATATTTATGAAGGCACAGTAACATAATAAGACTTGTGAATCTGCTCCCGGATTTACCAATACCACTGAGATTGTGAGCATGCCTCTGCTCGTGGGACCCCTCCCCACTCCCCGCCATCCTGAGGTTTGGGACTCATGAACTGGCTGTGTAAGAAGGCATCACTCCTAGGCCTTGTGGCCAAGATCAAGCGTAGTGAAGAAGTAGTTTGACCACGGAAGCGTATATAGGGGTGAGCCCAGAAGCACAGCTACTGGGGCTCCGGTTCATGCCTGCAGGGACTTGGTTTCAAACAAACCGTGTTTCCACATGTGTCTGCAGTCAGTGTTTGGCAGAGCAGTTCTCTCAGGAACACACAGTCTTAGTCTCAGTAGAGTGCTTTCAAAAAGAGCCCAATCAAAACAGTGCCTACCAAGGGGTCTGCTGGGATAGTTACCGCACATCCTTGAGTATCAGCCCATCTGAATATAAGCCGAGGCACCCAATTTTACCACAAAAAACTGGGAAAACGTATTGACTTGAGTAGAAGCCTAGGGTGGAAATGCAGCAGCTACTGGAAAATTTCAAAATAAAAATAGATACCCCCCCCCAAAAAAACAGATACCAATAAAATGACATTAATTGGGGCATCAATAGTTAAATGTTTTGAATATTTATTTCAAAGAAAAACAGTAAAGAAGCTCTGTAAGTGGAAAAGAGGGTCAGCAAAAACAACATGGTATGAACCATCACGATACACGCTCTTACTGCACGTGCTGCCTTAGCACAACGCTGGCTTGCTGCATGTACACAACGCAGCGGGTGTGGTTGGAAGCCTAACGCAGTCACACTGTACGTACACAACACAGCGTGCCTATTATGAGCCCCAACACAGGCTGCTTTATGCAGGCCTAGTCAACACTGGGTCCAGATAGAGGTTAATAAGAAAATAAAAAATAAATATAGCAGACTAAGTTCTGTAAATAACCGTAGTGTGTATCCAAGACCAGAGAGATACCAGTACTTGTATTCAGCAATGCTTGGGTGGAGCAAGACCGTAAGGCTGCATTATTGGTCCCAGCGCTGGAGAAGAGCGGGAGAAGAAGAGTGTGGCCTCATTGGACATTCAGCTGACAAGGATGTGGTGCACCCCAGGGCCAGCACACAGTACCGCGTGGACAACACAGAGGCTGCCGGCGAGCAGGAGGAAAGAAGTCAGCAGTCATCGGACCACCCACAGAGGCTGCAGGCGCCCGCAGATGAACAGAGAGACGGGAGAACGCTGCTCCACACCGGAGAACAGGTGAGTGGGCCGAGGGGCTTTTTCAGCATTAAAAATGTGCTGAAAAACTCGGCTTATACACAAGCATATACGGTAAATCCCAGGTATAGCGGCCTGCTCCACAGGCTATGGTTGCCGTGTTTTGGGGACTATAAATAGGTCATCTTGATAGATTTACTTAAAGGGCACAGGATAATTGTGGGGTTGTGTTATGAAGACATTTTAATAAATTGAACATGATGCGGTAAGAAGGCCAGAAGAGGGTTTTTTTTTTCCTATCCTGACAATGTACTGCTCATTTTTCAAGGGTATCAAGGACTGTCCTGCGAGGATTTTGTTGGGAAACTTTCCCCCATCCACTCTAAAGCCCTGATCTGGTCCCCATTTTGGTGGTTCCAAGTCATCTACTCTTTGTTTCCGTCAATATATTTGAGAGTGTATTCATGCGTTGCAATAAGCTCCCTTAAGTTTGTCTTCGTTTTCTCATCGACGATCTTTATAGCTCTGGAATTTACAGAAGTGTTTGCTCCATCTTGAGCTTGTTTTTGTGCATGGGGTGAGGCATGGGACCTGTTTCATTCTCTGCAGATGGAGATCCATTTTGCTAGCACCATTTGTTGAAGAGACTATGTCCGTCCCAGTTAATGTTTTTTTTTCCCCTTCATCAAAGATCAGTTTTTCATAGATGGATGAAGTTATTTCTGGGTTCTCTATTTTGTTCCACTGTGCCAGTACCAGGCTGTTTTGACTACCGTTCCTGTGTAGGAGGTTTTGAAGTTGGGAAGTGAGAGGCCTCCTACCATGGTCTTCTTAAGAACTAATTTGCTTACCTTGATCTCTTCTCTCTCCAAATGAAGTTCATAATTAGCTTTTCCACTTCTTTAAAGAATGAAGTTGGGGTCTGGCTTGAAATTGGGTTGTGTTCATATCACACAGTGATTGCTTTGGAGAACGCTGTCATGACAATATTTTAAATCATAATTTAAACATTTAATTGAAACCATTTGAAATCTCAATTCTGTACAAGGAAGGAAACAGCGGTGCCTTGGTTAAGTACTGGGTTGCTAACCAAAACAGTCAGACATTCAGACCCACAGTACACCCTGCAGGGTAGCCACATGGCGGTCGACTTCCAAAAGATGCCATCCTTGGGAACCTGTGCAGAAGTTGTACTGGACCCCTTATGATTGCTATGATCTACTTGACTTGACAGTAACGAGTTTAGATTCTGGACAAGCTCAATACACACACACACACACACACACACACACACAAATCAGTTGTCCTTTTATATGCCAGCAGTGAATTATATAAAAAAGAAATTTTAAAAATTATATTTATAACAGCATTCAAGAGAATAAAATAGCTTGGGCTAAATTGAACCAGTGAATGAGATCTGACACACTGAGAACTATAAGATGTGACTGGAAGAGTAGAAGATCTAAACAAATGGAAAGAAATCCCTTAGGTTTGCCTTCCTGGAACAGAACATTGCGGAGATGGCAACATTGCCCACAGTGGCCTACAGATGCAGGACAATCCCCATCAAAGCGGAAAAATGGATCCTCACATTCATATGGAATTTCAAAGGGTCTCGAATAATCAAAATTACATTGAAAAAGAAGACGCTCAGGTCTCATGTTTCCACATTTTAAAAACCACCACAAAAATCAAACCAGTGTGGAATTGACAGAAAAACAGAGTACAGACAATGAAATAAATCCCTATGTCTATGACTAACGGATTTTTAAAAATATGTTATCTTATTGTGTTTAAGGTGAAAATTTACATATTTAGTTTCACATTTAATGATTTTTATACAGTTAGGTTCTCAGGTAACATTTTCTACACAAATTATTCAGCGATATTAGATATAGTTTTACCACGTGTCCTTCTCATTCCATCCATTCTGTTTGTATCTTTCGAGTGCACTCATTTCCATGCCCTCTTACTGTCTCTTTTTTGCTTTACAGTAATTTTTGACCAGTTGGTCTCATATAGATGATTTGTTAAAATATTATCTTACTTCTCATGGATGATATTCTTTAGGAGCCTGTCCATTACCTAGCTACAAAAGTGGCCTCAGGGGATAAGTTTGGCTCAAAGAACCTCTCAGGGTGCTAATCTGAGGGAGCCCTTTCGTCTCCGGTGCTGTAGTAAGACTGGACCTTACTTGTCTCCAGTTCTGTGGCAGTCCATTCAGTGTGGCCCTGACGAGATGGTGCACAGAGGTAGCAGTCTCGGGCCGCTTCGACTGCGGGTCGTGGAGAGACTATCATGCTGCAGATCACTCTCTGCTCTGACTCTCCTTTCAACACCTTATTGTGTTTCAAGGGAAAGTTTCTACAGCAAGTTGGTTTCCATTTAATAATTCGTATGCAAATTGCCCCATATCCTTGGAAGCAATGTCTGCACTGTGTCATCTCCTCTGAGTGTCTGGTTGCCTTCCTTCTCGCTTGTTCTGGATGAGAAGCCACCCCCATCAGTATCTCAGCTGACCCCAGGCACTACGCAGCATGTTGGGTTACAGCTTACACACTCCATGAACTATCCTTTTCCCATTAACTGAGTGACCTCACATGTCTCTGGTTCTAAGCCTTCAAACCCAGAAATCCAGGCTTGCAATACGTTTTGTTATGTCAAAGAAGCATCCAAAACTGTGTGCCCAGTGAAGTGAGGTTTATTACACATAGAGATAAACATGGGTGCACACACATATCTGCATGTACATATGCATGTAGATATGAAGGGTACCCCACAAAAATTGAAATTATTTTTTCAAAGCTATAGATTTATTTATTTCACATACTAAAAAAACTTATCACCTTTAAAGTAATCTCTATTACACCTAATACATTTGTCAAATCTGTGATTCCATGCTTGGAAACCATTTCAAACTCATCTGTTTGGATGGCTGACAGAGTCCCCCTTGTTTTCTGGTTCACCTCTTCTATGTGGCCAAATTGCTGTCCTTTCATGTCCCTCTGCATTCACAGAGACACAAAAAAGCCTCACAGAGTGAGGTCAGGTGAGTCATGTGTGAGGCAAGAGAGCCATGCTGTTATTTGCCAAAAACTGGCACATTGAGATGTGCAGTGTGAGCAGGTACATTGTCGTGGCAGTAAAACCAGTCTCCCATCTGCCACAAATCAGGCCTTTTTTGTCTCCCACTGTTCCACTGTCTTTTCAGAACCTCTAAATAGAAAGTTTTATTAACCTTCAGACCAGTTGGAACAAACTACAAATGCACTACAATTTGATATTTTCGTCTACTCGGGAAGTTGTCAGACGTTCAGAATGAGTTTTGTTATCAATCGACATTTCACCTTTTTGGAAAGAGGAAGCTACTTATACACTTGAGTTTTCCCATAGCACTGTCCTTGGAAGCTGTGTTCCACATGACAACAGTTTCATTATTCCAGAGCAGGAAACAAAATTTCACAGCCACATGCTGTTCTCTTAAATTGGCCATCAAAAAAAACACTGTGACTAGAGGAGCCTTCCCAGGCAATGCCATGGGGTGCACTAACTCAGAGTGAGTTGCTGGATGCTTACCTTGCAGGGAAAATGCATACTCCAAAACCTCCGCTCCACTCAGTGCAATTCTGTTTGTTTGGGTTTTTTGGTACCCCCTTGTATCTGTGTATACATATGTGTCCATATAATCATATCCACACATATGCATACCCATCTGTGTAAGCACACGCATATTTTTTGGTTGTTGGTGTTGTTTTAAAGCTATACCTGTCATAGCTTTTACCAAACAATGTTCTTTTCTCTTGTACACTTTTTGTTGACATCTTTTACCTTGGCCAAGCTCAACAGCATTGGATTTTGTTTTGTTTTACCCATTGACAAGCTGACTTTTGAGAAGGGTGCCAAGACCATTCGATGGAGAAAGAATAGTCTGCTCCCCAAATGATCCTGGTTCATGAGAAATTGAATCAAAAGATAATGGAAATTTCCCACAAACTTTTTAAGCCACCCCCACACAAGAGCTAAATCTAGGAAACACTGAGAAGAAAATAAAGATTAAATAGTCAGAAGCTTGGATTCCACACAAGACTTCGATGCCTCGGATATCCTACTCTTCTGAGCTCTGCCACCAAAGCAAGAGCAACAAAAGGAATAATGGACAAATTGAACTTAATCAAAATAAAATGTCATCCAAAGGACATTATTGAGAAGTGAAAAGACAGCTCATGGAATGAGGGACAATATTTGAAACTGATAATGATCTACTATCTCGACTGTATGAAGAACTCCTTCAAAACAAAAACAAAACACTTTCTATGGTGAATTGGGTGGAGGTGTGTAGAGCGGATCACTTTTCCATTCATCAGTCGTACATACTTTTTTTCATGTCATTGACTGCAATCCCCACAACGAAGCATCACTTATCTCACTGCCTCCCTGTATTTATGGTCTCCATTCGCCTTCTTGTCTAACCCAAGTAAACAAAGCCTCCTTGAGTAAAGGCTGTTCTTTCAATCTCAACTGCCTAATTCTTCTAAGTGATGCTTACCTCTCCAATGTTAGTATGCCTCATTTTGACCTATTGTTTGGCTATAAATCGAGCCACGGGTTTTAACTCACCTGAAACACAATTTTCAAAGTTCAGTTCCAGGTTTGAAGGTTGACTAAGAGCCATAATCTCAGTTCTATCTGTCTTTATCCAGCCTGTAAGCCTAGTAGTTTTGTAGTTGTTTCTATTTTGTATTGTGAATTAGGTGAAGTCCACAGAGCAGATCATAGTTTTACATGTAACTATTCACACACATCCTGATTCAAGCCACTCATGGTAACTCCGCTCAAAGAATGCATAAAGAGCTCTTATAACTCAACAGCAAAAACCAAACGATTGAATTTTAAATAGGCCAGGAAATTGAGTAGACACTTTCTAGATGTACAACTGGGAATCAGAAGATGAACAGGGCCTCAATATCCGGAGTCATTAGGGAACGACACTTAAAAACCTTAAGGAAATTCCACTTCACACCCACTAGGTGGCAATGCTTTTTTTAAAAGGAAAAATTAATGTTGTCAAGGACTGGCGGGATTGTGAAATGGTGCTGCCACTGTGGGAAACGGTTTGGTGGTCCCCTGAAAATTAAACATATGATTCCCATATGACTGAGAAATTATTACTCCAGTGTGTGTGCTCAAAATACCCAAAAGCAAGAAGTTAAATACTTCTGTGGGCTATTCTTATCAGCATGATTTTCACTCACCAAAAGGTGAAAACAACCCAAGTAGCGACCAACCAAGCTCATTGCCATTGAGTTGATCCCACTCAGAGGCTCTTCAGGACAGGGTCGAACTTCCCGCTGTGGGTTTCCGAGACTGTCACTCCTTCTGGGGGGTAGAAAGCTTCACTTCCTTTCTCACATGGAAGCAGCTGGGGGTTCCAAACAGCTAACCTGTAGGTTCCCCGCCCAAAGCTAACCTACTGTGACGCCATGGTTCCTGATGCATTGAGAGATGAGTGAATAAATAAAATGTGTTGTGGTGACACGTTAGGCTGCTAACTGCAAGGTCAACAGATCGAGATCACCTGCCGTTTTCTGGGAGAAAGACAGGGCTTTCTACTCCTATAGAGAGTTGCAGTCTCAGATTTACAGGGGCAGCTCTGCCCTGTCCTATAGGGTTGCTCTGAGTCAGAAACAAATGGAATAGGATCCACAGGTGAAGTGCTCAGATATACTACTGTATGACGAAGCTTAAGGATATTATGCTAAATTTAGAATTCAGACACAAAAGTTCATCTTATAGTATAATTCCATGTGTATATGCAGAATAGGTAAATTCCTGGAGACAGAAAGCAGATGAGTGTTCGCAGGGGATGAGGGGAGCGCAGAATGAGGAATAACTGCTTAATGCTAACAGTGTTCTATCTGGGGGTGATGAAGCATTTCGAACCTAGATAGAGATGATGATTGCCCAACGTTGTGAATATACTAAATGTTACTGAATCACCCCTTTAAAGTGGCTAATTTCATATCTTGTGAATTTCACTTCCACTAATTTTTAGATTTTTAAAAAACTTTCTTTTACAGGCAATGGGAACTCACAAAAGGTTTTAAAGAAAGCGAATGCATCAGCCTCTTGTCTTTATAAAGATTACTGTATATACTTGAATATAAGCCAACCTGAGTATAAGCCGAGGTACCTAATTATTACCTGGGAAACCAGAAAAACGGATTGACTCGAGTATAAGCCTAGGGTGGAAAATGCAGAAGCTGTCAGTGAGCTTAAATACTCAAAACAAATGGAAATAAAATTACTAAAAATTGAGTCATCAATGGGGTAATGTATTTAAATATTTATTTTAAATAAAAACATAAATAAAAGGACAACAAGTCATTTAACTTTAGTAAACCAGCACAATAAGTGGAAAATAAGTTCAACAAAAACAATAAGGTATCAACAATGATACCTTAAGAGTACTATTCCCTGAGCTCAATCAGCAACCAAGCTAAAATGGAAAGAGTTAAAGTCCTTCAAAACTGGATTCCTCATCATCATCTGTATCCCAATGCAGAGCTTCAGCTGGTGTGAGGTCATCATAGATGCTGTCCTCACTGAGATCACTGTCATCACCATCACTGCTGTCATTTTCATACAGAGCGCAGTCTTCACTGCCTCCATAGCATTACTAATACTACATTTCTGGAAGGCGCGTCGCACCATGTCTTCTGGAATGCCTTCCCATGCATCTCGAACCCACTTTGCTATTAACTCTATGTCAGGCTTCATGAGATTTCCTCCTTTTGTTAGTTGGACTTGACCAGATGACATCCATTCATGCCACATCCTTCGCACACGGTCTTCAAAAGGCTTATTCAAAGATACACATCATAGGACGGCTCTCATTGGTTAGATGTGAGTAAACAAACATTCAAAGCCCTGCAGTGTCAGCGGGACTTTGAATGAACAGCGGAGAAATGACAATCTCCTGGAAGATAACAGGCGTTTGTTTTGTTACCGCGGGGGGGGGGGCAGCAAGATGTTACACCTCGCTGGGGTACCACTGACCCATGTATAAGCCGAACCCCAGTTTTTCAGCACATTTTTGTGTTGAAGAACTCAGTTTATACACGAGTATATACGGTACTCTGAATCCCATGTGGTAAGTGGATTTGTGGTGAAGTAAAATTTCTTAATATGGCTCTTCTATCCATGTCTCTACTCCCGTAAAGCATCACAGCCTCAGAAACCCACAGGAGCAGTTCTACCTGATCCTACACGGCAGTGGTTCTCAACCTTCCTAATGCTGCGACCCTTGCATGCAGTTCCTCATGTTGTGGTGACTCCCCAGCTATAAATGATTTTCGTTGTTACTTCATAACTGTAATTTTTCTAGTGTTATGAATTTGGCAAAAGGGTCGTTTGACCCCCAAAGGGGTTGCGACCCACAGGTTGAGAACTGCTGCTGTAAGGTCACGATGAGTCAGAATCAACTTGATGGCAGTGAGTTTGGTTTTTTTGGAATCTATGTCTCTGTAAAACCCACTAAACGATGGGATGGAGCGATGCAAACAGGGTGTGTGTAGTACTAACAGAGGGAATTGGTCCGTTTTAGTTCCCACCTCTCTGGCTATTCGGATGAGCCATCTGTGGACCAGCAGCAAAGTGAGAAATCCCAGAGCCATCAGAAGAAGAGCGTGTTCAAGTGTGCCATCTCTGTGGGAAGTAGCAGAGGCTGAGAGCAGCGGCACCAGAGACTGTGGCATGGAGACTATGGACAGAGCCACAGGGCCCGCTGAGACCAGGGTCTGAGGTAGTTACAGGACACATGAGACAGAGCAGAGGAGCAGTGTCCACAGAGAGCACTGTGAGGCAGAGCCACACGCTTCCTTGTCCACTGAGTCTGACGTCAAGGGACCACATGGCAAGAGGCCGAGAGACTGAAGAGAGGCACTGTTGGGGACGAAAACTGCAACCTTATTGTTTGCTCATCCTGACTTGTGATAACTGATTAACTTCCCTAATAAAGCCCCTTCCTTGTGAGCATTGTGAAAGGAGGCGTGCGTGAGTAGGGAGGAGGGTGGTTAGGCTACCACCACTGTCCAACTAACAGGAAATGATGGCCTTCCCTTTGTGCCAAGAGCATGGTAGGGAGGATCGTAGGAGGAAGAATCAACATGATGAGGCAATACGGGAGGGGAGAGTCACAGGTGACTCAGGCTATCAGCATGGCAAACCGACAAGGTACTACTTAACTGAGTTAGGCAACACTGGAGAGGATGAAGCCTGGGTGGGAAGCTTATTTTTAGACTTCAGATGGAAAGATCTATGAAGCATCTAATTGGAGCTACTAATTAGGAAGAAAGGTACAGATTTGAACGTTGTTACCTTACAATGGCCAATGAAGCCACGGAAGAGGATGAGATTGCTTAGGGAAATGGGAAGGAAAAGAAGCAACCGTTTCTTAAGAAACTCCCAAGTGGAAGGTGACGTAACGAAGGAGGAGCGGGCAGAGGAGGCCAGCAAGTGCCAAAGCACAGGCAGAAACTCAGGAGAGCGACTTCAGGGGCTGCAGAGGAGAGGCCGTCTAGAGGAGGCTGGGTGATCAGCTGTGTTGAATGCTTCTGAGGTGTGGACTGTCCGTTGGATTGGACAACCTGGCACCCATTCCACGGAAGGGGAGGGATGACAGGCAGAGGCTCTGAGTTGCAGAGTGGAACATGGTCTTTCTTACCCTCTCAATTCCACTTCACTACACTGCTGTCTCTGATTCCGCCCTGCTAACTTACCTCGGTGCCCGCTACCCCAAGAATGGATGTGATCCACCCCGAGACAAACCTTACTTCTAGAGATTGTGCTTGTGACATCAAGATCATTCATTTTTGTACCCCCTGGATGCTGACTATCCCTCATGCTGATGTTTTCATCTCTGGAGGTGTAGGTTTGAAGCAGGATCAAGCATGCAGTTGCTAGGATGGTGACCCTGCCTCATTTCGTCCCTAGATGTCTTCATTCTCTGTCCCTCCTTCTAGATGAGGCACAGAAGGTCAAGTTTGCCTTCAGTCTAAGCTCTTGGCTGGCCGGGGAGCATATTCAAATTTTACTTTTCTCTCCCGAGTGTTGAGGCAAAGGCCACCATTCACACAAAGCCTCCTCCAGTAGTATGCTAGTCAATATTTGACACCCAGTTCTTGGGGGCGGGGGGCGGGGGAAGCACCATGATTTGTAGTCCATGTCAATTCCCATGGTGTAAATTCTCCCGACATGACTCACAGCTACTTACTGTGAGGTCGCTGATCTTGGAGACCGGAAGAGATGTGCAGGTCGGCCTCTCAGAGATGGTACAAATTGGCTTCAGCAGATTTTTGCCCATTCCTGTCCCCAAATACCTGTCCAAATTTCTTCTTAGAAGTTGGCCTTATTTTCTCTCCTAATCTACTCCCCTAGAAATTATCCACAGACTTTGTTCAGAAGTGTGTATAGAGCATAGGAGCTGTTCAGTCCATAATTGTTGAAAGAAAGGATGGATGAAACCACCATTTGGGTTTTTTTTTCCTCCACTAACCACATGTGTACAGCATGAACAAACAGTAGTCACCACAGAATACCTGGATTTTCCAGCCTTAAAAAGGTCAGAAAATGTCAGCTCAGGGCCTGGCTCTGCCACCAGACAACTATCCCAGTTGGGTGAGCTCTCGCTTCGCTCTGCTCTGAAGTTGCTCACCTGTGAGATGGTGCACGTTACAGCTTCCCTGCCTGGCACAGCATTGCAGTTGGGTGTGGTGAATTAATCTAGGGACGTTTTGGAAGGTGCCATTTTCCCAGCATCAGTGCAGAGCAGAATCAGAAACCTATGGACCCCAAGAATCCGTTTGTAAGGACACCCACCGAAGGGGAAGTTTAACAGATGTAACAACAAGCCCGGTGTAGTGAGCATAAGCATTGGATCCGACAGATGTGGATTGAAAACAGTCTCCACCATTTACACACTCTGTGACCGGAAGGGGTCCCACAGGGGCGTCGCCTAAGAGGATGGTAATTACATAGTGTATCAGTCAGAATGGAGAAGGTGGGGGGGTACACAAAGTGAACCCGCTCCACTGCTAACTGAGAGGTTGGTGGTTCCAGTCCATCTACCCAGAGGCACCTTGGAAAAAAGGCCTGGTGGTCTGTTGCCAAAGAAATCGGAATCCCTAGCACAGATCTGCTCTGACACGTCTGGGATCACCATGAGTGGGATGGTGTGTGCTGTGGAACCAGGGAGCTCCCACATCTCTGTGGCTGCAAACAACAAAGGTGTAGTGGTTCCCCGTACTACAGGACACTCACCGCAGACTGAGTAGAACAGGGTGGAGGGCTTACTTCTATACTGTCCCAGGACCGAGGAGCTCAGAGCCGCCGCCACCTAGAATCTTGTCAGATGCCTAGGCAAAGGGAAACCGCCTTCTGGAGGGTCTGGAACCAGCATGGGTATGGTATAGATCCAAGAAGGCAGACTATGTGGAGAAGAACACGATGTCAGGATCAGAAGAAGACTCATTAAGGAAGTCATGAACTTGCATTAACTCATGGCCACAATATGCAAGGGGCACCGTGTTGCTCGCTGAAGGCCACAGCCATGGAGGCTTCGCTGATGGCGATCGCCGACTGCTGTCTCCTGGATGGACTGTCTCTTCTCTCGACTAAGGAAAGCAGAGGTCCTCGTCGCCAGCAAATGAGCAACAGGAGGATCAGTGGAGAGAAGACCACGTTTATCAAGGATTTCATTGCACTTGGATCCATAATCAGTGTCCGTGGAAGCAGCAATCTAGAAATGAAGACACAGACATACTGCCTCTAGTAAGTCTGCTGCAAAAGACCTCGTGACGGTTTTTAAAAACTAAGAGGTCGCTTTGAGGACTAACATGCACCTGGCCCAGGCCACGATACTTTCAATCACTTCATAGGCATGTGGGCGGACGTTGGACAATGACGAAGGAAGAGTGGAGGAGAGTGGATGCGTGTCACTGATGGAGGTGCGCAAGAATCTTGAATGTACAGCCACTAGAACCAGGAGACTGTCGTAGAAGTACAGCCAGAACGGTCCCTCCGAGAGAGGTTTCCTCCTAACATACTATGGTGGCCATCATCTCAGAAGGGACCAGGACAAAGGGGGGTGGAGACCTTCAATGAGATGGAACAAGGGGCTCAAACATGAGCCCTGTGAAGCAGGCTCAGGACCAAGCGGTGTCTCGCTCTGTTGTGCACACGGTCACTGGGACTCAGAGCCAACTCCATGGCATCTAACAACCGCCATCTCTAGGGAGCAGACACCGCAGCGCCCTTGTGCCAGGGAGGAAGGATCCTGACATAGCAGGAGCAGCACCATGCCTCCCACGGGAAATCCATCCGAGAACACTGGCACAAAGTGCACTACTCACACTGTCCTTTCTCCTGCTTCCTGGATTTTGAGGAAGAAGATGGATCGATCCATAGGCCTGTATGCGTGAAATTTATTTGGCCAGCATATACTGAATAACTACTTAGAATTTTCCTTTGTAGCTTTATAAATAGGAAAGAGGGAAGGGAAAATGATTCGTTTAAAAAGAACTTCCAAACTCCAGATGTAAGACAAACAATAGCAGGCCTATAGTGGGGAGCCAGTAACACAAAGGAGGGGCTCATTCACAAGAATAATCCACTGTCTGAGGTTACCCCAGGACAGGGTTCAGAAGGCAGGAGGATGGGGAAAGAAGGAAGAACAGAAAGGGAAACCCAAAGAGGAAGTGGCATCCATGAGGTTACATCGTGGGGATTGAAATCAAGAAGGTGAAACCAAATGCGAATGGATTGTTGGGAAACGGATCTGCTCTGTAAACCTTCACCTAATTCACAATCAGAAGTTTTCAATGAAACAAGCCCCAGCATTTCTTGAGAAAAGGGGATGTATTTTGTGTCAGAAAACAGCTAGAAAGCTATTTTGTGGTAGAAAAGTAACCCCACACCGCAGGTGGCCGGGCAAGGGGATGACTCGGAGCTGCTGAAGGAAGGACTGAACAGTGCTGGAGGCAGCGGGCAGGCTCCAGACCAGGGCTTCTAAGATTCAACTTGAACTCACCTGCGCCTGCAAAACTCTACCTTTGTTCACGTAGCATTTCTGAGGGAAATTCAGGGAACGTGTCTGCTGAATTAATTTAGGGCAAAGGAAAGAGAAAGCTTCAACCAAGGGTTCAGGAGAAACTCTTATGAGAAACATGCAATGCCCGGACGCCTCAGTGATGCTATTGTGGCCGGCTGATAGGTCCGGAATGCTCATCACTGGTTAGCCCAAGGCAGAGGCCAGGTTGAGTCGAGAAAGTCTGAGTCTATTTCTGCAAGGGCTTCACAGAAGCTTCCCACACCTGCTTCAAAGATTCCCTGAAAAGCAAGCCAGCTCATGCCCTCAGCTCTGTGTTGCGTTGAGGGGATGTCTCGCGGGGTGTTACCACGCACAGAGGGCTCAGCAATGGGACAAGGGAGCCTTAGGTCTCAGGCTTCATTCTGAACCTTGCTGGCCCAGATGGTTTTGTAGCCCAAACCCACTGAATTAAAACATTCTCTCTTTTTAAAAAAAATTTAAGTCATTTTATTGGGGCTCATACAACTCTTATCACTATCCATACAGACATCCATTGTGTCAAGCACATTTGTACATTTGTTGCCATCATCATTCTCAAAACATTTGCTTGCTTCTTGAGCCCTTGGTATCAGCTCCTCATTTCCCCCCTCCCTCCTCCCTCCCTCTCCCTCATGACAAGCATTCTCATGACAAGCTAGGGTATAAGGTTGTCAGGAATGCCAAAAGAAGGACGTCTGGTCACCTTATATTAAAGGGAAAAGTGACTCCACAATGTTGAAGGAGATGGGACTCCTCTCATACAACACACACACACACACACACACGACTGCTGCTTTTTCTAATTGCATAAATACTATTTGAAAGCAAGAACAACAAAAACAGTTTACTCTCCAGTTCATTCTGATTCATAGAGACCCTATAGGACAGAGTAGAATTGTCCCAAAGCAGACGGCCCCCTCTTTCTCCTGCTGGGTTTGAACTGCTGACCTTGATGTGCACTTAGCTACTGTACCACCAGGAATCGTCGAAAGATAGAGAAGAGGTTCGACATCACTGGGTATCTCTGAGAAAGTGGATGGTTAACATTTTAACAACCAAGCTCGGACGTAACCCAGTCGGTCCAAAAGGTATTAAAATGAGTCCCCTGCATTTCGCCCTATTACTGTGTGACATACCCTAGTGAGTCGGGGTGAGGGGCGGGTGGGACAGCATGTGTCCTTTGTTGGGGCTGCCTCTGCATGCCCCAGTTCACCAAGAACCCATCACCCCTGGGGCATCTGGAGTGAGAAGAAAGGGGCTTAATTTACCTCCACAAGCCATGTGTCTGCCTCCTGTCAAACAGCAAACGACATTTGGTGACATCCAAGTGGAACTCACGGTTATAATAAGCTTATGTGTGATGAGCGTGGGTCAGGGGGTGGCTTGCCCGGCAAAAAGAGGTTCTGTGAAGAGGCAAAGACTCACGAAGCCATCCATCAGATGCCCCCCTCCCCTTCTCCCTCCCTATAGACATTGGTACCTCCCCCCTTTGAGAATGTTTACCTAGGCAGGATTGCAAGAGTGTTGGGGGGCGGGGGGCGGTTCATACCGATGGACACTGGCTGGGAAAGGAAACTGCTCTCCATCAGACCTCGAAGGCCTGGCCAGCGCAGGGTCTCCTCCTCAAGCCCTCCCCCATTTCCCTTAGTAAAGACTCATGCACGCTTTTTATGTATTCCGTATAACCCTTTAAAACAAATGAACCAACAAACTAAAATGATTGTCGAGGGCCAAGAATTCTGGCCGGAAAGAAAGAACATGGAGAGGAAACCCACCACCGCTTCCTTCTCCACCTTTAGGGAGGACAAAACAACCCCACCAAACTCTTCCCTGTTGATCCCCTGCTGTCCCCTGGTGACCCCATGTGTCCTGGAGAGAACTGAGCTCCTTAGGGCTTTGGGGGCCACTGTGGGTCAGGCTGGCAGCTGCTACCTGCAGGGGCGACTCTTTAAAGGCATCATCCATGCCCATGAGGAATGAGAGGCCATCCTCTTCAGTTAAGAGTTACAGCCTGGGAAACCCGACAGAGATGCTCGATGGCTGCGAGCCTCATCTTTACCAAAGCAGAACCGTCTTCAGTGTCACCGCTGCGTGGATTCTAACCCCCCACCTTTTTAGGGTCTTAGTTAAGCCCAAACCCTCAGCACCCCGGGGACTCTGGAGGGCAAGGAGCAGAAATGTCAGGGAGGGCTCGCTCCCTGCTCATCTTCCACCTCAAGATGGCAGAAGCGGCTTGGCTCTAAGGGAACAAACAGAGTGTGGGGTGATGTGCTGACAATGGGCACGTCTGGTAATCTACTCACTCAGAGTTAGGCCGTGAGCAAGTCCCTCAAACCCACAGGCCTCCGTTTCCTTCGCTGTGAGATGGGTGCATGGGCAGTGCTCACAATACTTTACCCAAGGCCCCTGGGCCCAGAGGCGTCTAAATTCTGAGGTTTTCACACCTGAGAAAGGAAGCACAGTGGCTGTGTGTTGCGCAGTGCCGCGCAGCAGCAGTGTTGTCTGGGACTGTGTTCTTTGGTCAACCACACCGTGAGAGGCCCTGAGGGCCAGAGCAGCTTCCACAACTGTCCTCTCTTGTCCCCTTGAGCTGTCCTCCCCTCCCCTCCTACAGAGGAGTTAGCGCCTAATGGCTCCTTCCCACAGGCTGCCGACCTGCCAGAATCCCGCCTCCTGTCCCCACCCCTCTGTGCAACTAGCTGAACGAGGGGTTGTAGCAACTGCTCTGACAGGTCCAGGGGCTCTTGGTCTCCCAAACAGAACAATGGCGTGACTCACGGACCGCAGAGGCCAAGATGAAAACAACGTTTGTGCCTCAGAATGAACTGTGTCTAGGGGGTTTTATCAGACACGGGGCACTTGGCCTTTCTGCATCTCCAGGTTGTGAATGGACCAACCCCAGGACTGGTCCTATTTCTCAGGGCAGTCATAAACCTGGCCATGCTCTCGCTCGGCTCGGTCTTACCTGAGCACGGACAAGGATGTGAGCACGCAGCGAGCGAGCGGCGAAGAGCGTCTTGGGGTTGACATCTTGGAGTTTAGAAGCAGCCAAGGGGCTGCTGTCTGCAGGTGAAAGATGAGGTTGTCCCAGGCGACTGCGCTCACCTTTCTGGATGCCACTCCCAATGCTTCCCCCAGGGGCCTCTTTCCCTCACTCTGCCTTCAGGCTCTCTAGCTCCTATTATCTCTTAGGGTGATACCTCCCTCCCACCCCCGAAAACATAATGGAGTTTGAAATATTGAAAGTACTATGGACTTCCAAGAGGACAAATAGATCTGTCATGGAAGAAGCCTAGCCAATATGCTCCTTAGAAGCGAGGATGGTGAGACGTCATCTCAGGGACTGTGGACATGTTATCAGGAGGGACCATACCCAAAAGCACTGCTGATTCTGATGCACGGCGGCCCCATAGGACAGTGGCAGGGCTCGCCTGAGGTCTCTAAAGCTGTAAACCCTCCTTCTGCCCCAGAGCGGCGGGTGTGCTTTACTGGCTAACCATGCAGCAAGCAGCCCAATGTGTAGCCCAATTTACCCCCGAGAGCAGTCCCTGGAAAGGGCATCATGCTCAGGGAAGCAGAAGGTCAGTGGGAGGAGAAAGACCCTCGGTGGTATGGATTGACAAAGTAGCCACAACAACAACAACACCACAAGTGTGAGGCTGGCGCAGGACCACGCAGTGCTTTGATCTGTTGGACACCAACTAGACACACGCTGACAGCAACAGCTCCTACTGGAGCCCTCTGTTCAAAAGTCCCTCCCTCCCGCCAGCAGAGTGTTCGCTCCGGCCTCTGCAGGCATCCTACCTGAGCTCCACCCGAGGAATAAAGGCTAATGTTCCCAGCCTGCTGCTTGCTCGTGTCCCACGACATTCGTCACTCTCAACAGAAACATAGCCAATGCTCACCGTAAGCAGGATAAATGCAAAACCATAAGGTGAGGCTAGTTACCCTACACATTTTTTTTAATCCTGTTTTCACAGTTTGGGGAGTTGGGACGTGTGGGTATGGGTCTGAGAAACTACAGCGCTGTTTCACAGGGCGGCTGTGAAGACTCAATGACCTCACTCACGAAAAGGATCGGGAGCCCAGCTTGGCTCAGAGATCCACAGTGATCGATCGCCTTGCGGAAAGGGCTGGGTGACCAGGAGCTGGGACTGGAGTGACAGCCGCTTAGTGCAACGCCCTGGGCGAGGCTATCCCCCAGCTCTGCTCCCTGAGAGAGTCCCGGGGCTTGGAAGGTGGGGGGTTGGGGGGGGGGGGTTGCAGCCATGCCTGAATGACAGGAGCGGATTGCCTCTTTCTTTTAAAAATAGTATTCTACTGAGTTTGGGGGGAGAGTTTACACCGCAGGTTAGGGTCCCCTTTGTGAGTGACATCAGTTACGCGATCCCATCATCCTCCTGGATTGTGCTCATTTCTTTCCTCCCCAGGACTCTGGTTGCCCAGCCCCCTTGCCGTCTCGCCTCTGCTTTGAGGTCTTTGTTGGCCGTTGGGTGTCATGCTGATGGTTTATAGTAGACCGCCAATCTTATCACCTTTGACTTTGTGCACCACTCTGCTATTCCACTAAAAGGTGATCTCCGGATAGGGTCTCTTCTAGGCTTAAGGAGTGTCTCAGGGAGTCCTCAGTTAGCTTCTGTGCCAGTTTGTCTGGCTTAAAAAAATAATAATAAAGAATTAGAATTCTGCTCCCATATTTTTCTCTCCCATTCTACCTACAGGGTCACTTTAAGTAGGAATTGAATAAATGGCAGTGAGGTGTTTTTTTTTTAAGTTTAGTTTTTGTTTTTTATTTTTCCTTTTTCCAATGTGGAACCAACTATTGTGACCCTGGCCAGAATGGTCTGTGTTGATGGGCAGCTGGGCACCATCTAGTTCTCCTGGTCTCTGGGTAAAGGAAGCTGTGGCTCTGGTTGACTTGCTGCTTCTCTGCACTAGAGATTCTGCATGTGCTCAGCATCTACGGAGATCAGTTCAGGGGCTAAAAGCGCTGAAGGAAGCAGCCTGTCAGTAGAGAGTCATGGCTGCCCAGTTGTTATATTATTTTGCATAAGGCAATGGGAACAAGACTGACTGCATCATCTGAACCGGGATCCCTGCGTTCCTTGTGGGGGAAGAGCAGCAAGAAGATAGGAGGAATGTTGTCTTTTGAAAGAGGCCTTGGGATATAGAGTGTTATGATATTATACCAAATCTTACATCATATAAACAAATTATCTAAATAAACATAACCCAAATAAGTTTGATTGCTGACTTAATTACCATGTATTGATTCATCCACAGCTACTTGAGCCCCTGCCATGGAGCAGACATTACTCTGGTCTGTGCCTTGGTGCTTCAGGCTGAACCAACCAACAAGATTTAATTTCCATTTGTGGAATTTCCACTCCAATGAAAAGGGTGGACAAATAACTCATATAATTATAGACTGTGATAAGTGATTGCAAGAAAACAAAGCAGGGTGAAAGAACTGGGAGGACTGACTCCTTGGTGATGTGAATGGTTACCCCACTCAGCTGCCAATTGGTTAGAAGTTCGAATCCATTCAGAAGTTCCTGGGAAGAAAGGACTGGCGACCTGTTTCTTAAGGAGAGAAAGAAAGAAAGAAAGAAAGAAAAAGAGAGAGAGAGAGAAAAAACCCTATGGCACACCATCTTCCCCTAACACATACGAGGGTCACCGTAAGTCAGAACTCGAACTTGACGGCACCTGGGTTATTGGCATTGGGAGTGATGAGAAGTGGCCGTTTGGGCTGGCGTGGACAGGGCAGGTCTCCTTGAGGAGATCTGTAATAGTTACGCAGCCAGCTCATGAAGGACTCGGTGGGGAAAGTTCCTGGAGAAGGAAGAATGAGAGTAAATCCCTGGAGGCAGGGAAGTTTGGGAAGGTTGGCGGGGCCTGTGCAGGTGAATGAGGGGAGGAGATGCGGTTTTTCGGAGAAGCAAGAGCCCGCCCAGGTCTAACATTACAGGCCTGCAAAGATGCGAGGCTCTACGTGAAACGAGCAGCCAGTGGAGGGCCTGAAACAGATGCTCTACGATCTGGTTGCTAATTACTGAAGGCACCTGGGAATTGCTTCCCCCCGTGGCAGTTAGAGGCCACGTCAACCTGCACTTGTGGAGTCCAAACCGCCAGTCAGGTCAAAGTCAGATGGTGCCTCCTGGGAGGAGTGGCCTTTTTATAAGACAGACACTGGGGACTTCTCTCTCTCCATCTCCTTCTCCTCCGCTACCCCCCTCTTCATCTTCCTTCTTGCGATTTTATTGAGACTCTGTGTTTGCCACCAGGATGGCCCCATGTGGACCACCCAGCCCTGAGAACCGTCTACACCCTGCCATGTTCCCACTGACCTTGGATCCACGTGACTGCATCCACCAGCCTGTGACCTCCCTGCTTCCTGCTTCACCCTTCGGCAGCCACGTGAATCTGAAGAAGATCTCAGCTAGCATTGGACCTTTGGACTTGAGTTGGACTGGAATGCCTTCTTGATATTCAGTTACTTCTCCATGTAAAGTTCTTCTAATACATCGATGAGTATCCCTGGTTTCGTTTCTCGAAAAACCCAGCCTAACACACCCACAGTGTGCTCTGGTCTATGATTTTTCACACATCCTGAATGGAATTTGTGGCCTAAGCCTTTAAAATATCCTCAATTAACTCTAGAAACTACTTGCTATTCCTGGGTTACTAACGGCCTTTTGTCACAACTGAGACTCCAAAATGAAATCATCTAGCTCTACGGAAAAGAAGCCTGTCGGTCTTGGGAATAAAGCAAGTGAGCTGTAAGAATGGCTTTCCCCCTTACTGCCTTCCGTTCAAGGCCCCCTGGTGGCCACTATTGGTGAAATATAAATGATGGGTAATTTGGCATCTTGCAGGGCAAAGTAGACAGCTATCTTGTTATATGCATGCATTTGTGATCTTTAAATTACTCAATGAAGATGTGAAAGGTTGACTTTGCTTCAGTGCAAACTCCAGTCATATTTTTCTAACTCACAGGCAACTTTCTCTCCCTGTTTATATCGCTGATACATTGAAAAATTAGAAAGCCGACTTTTCTAAAGCTTAGTTGATGTGTTTTTGATCAAATACATTTAATCCCAAAAGAATTTATTAGTGTCTTTTTGTACAGAAAGGTATCTGGACAACATGGCTTCTGGATTGAGAGGAATCAATAATTGCATTAAGAATAATGAGATGGAAAATGATTGTTACCCAAATATGTCTGGAGTAAAATACAAAGAGAGAGGTGATAAGAATCCTGAAGGAACGGGAATTTGCTTGCTAACAATAAGCTTCACCAGTGTTTTCTCCCTCCACAGGGATGGGCTATGAGACTTCTTTTCCAAAAGAATTCCCAGATACTTTGTAAAAGTATTCTCCAGAAGGATTGCTTCTCTCTCTCTCTCTCTCTCTCTCTCTCTCTCCCCCCCCCCCCCTCTCTCTCCCTTTCTCTCTGCTAAGAGCACAGGTCTTTACGTTCAAGAAGAGATTAAGTGATGCCACCTACAGATGTGGAGAGGACAGGGCACACACAGAAACCGTGGGATAAAGAAATCTACATCATTCACAGTTCCTGAACATTTACTATGCTCTGAGCACCATACTGGATATTTTCATTGCATGAGCTCTTTGGCTTCCCAGAAAAAGCCAATGAGTTTTCAGTGCGATTCAGACCCAAATTCCAACACAATCCTTCAAAGAAATTGAAAAATGAATCACCAACTTCATATGGAAAGGGAAGAAATCCAGGCTAAACAAAATATCGCTAAAAACAGAAACAAAGTAGGAGGCCTCTCACTCCCAGATTTCAAAGCCTATTAGTCACAGGAATGAAAACACCTTGGTATCATTTAAATTTATTTCGGTTTCTAATATTTTCTACTTTCTTTATGATTGAAGTTTTTCTCTGTTTTACTTTGTTATTGTTAGGATTTGTTTGTTTGCTTGCTTGCTTGTTTGTTTTGTATATTTTCCTGTATATTAACTCCAGGCAAAGTACATTGACAGAGATAGTTAGTGAACTGATGCCTTCGTGGGGTGTGGGAGAAGAGGAGAGGGGAAGTGGGGCACTAGTATTAATGAGCACAAGCGAGAAGAAAATATTCTAAAATTGATAGTGGTAACAATTGTACAATTCTTCTTGATATGATTGAACTACTGGATTGCATAATATGTGGATTATGTGCCAATCAAACTGTTTTTAAAACACAGTTTGGTATTGGTGTAAGGATAGACAGTAGACCGATGGATCAGAACAGAAAACCCAGAAATACAGCCCAGCGCCTACAGACACCTGATGCTTGATAAAGAGCTAAAATAGTGACTTGGGGAAGATATCCCTTTCAATAAATAGCACAGCAAAATAATATCGCCACCTGCCAAAAAATCAAACAGGATTCATACCTCACACCATGTACAAAAGCAAACTCAAGATGGATTAAATATCTATATATAAACCCGAAGACCTGGAGGATCATCAATAAAAAACAGGGACAAACTTAAGCACTCTAATACAAGGTATCAACACCCTACCAAACGTAATGAAAATAGAACTCCACACTACAGCAGGCAAAACTGAAGACTGGGAATTCCTGAAATGATGACACAGACATTCATCAAAGAGTAAAAAGATAAACCAAAGATTGGGGAAAAATATTTGGCGATGATATATCAGATAAAGGGCAAATGTTTAAAATCTATAGAAAACCAAACTCAGCTGTCTCAAAGACAGTAGAAAGCCCATCTCTCTCCTGAGGAGCTGCTGGTGGGTCTGAATCACTAACTGTGTGGATCACATGGTTACCCAAGGCGTAACCCCTCCCCCCTCCACACACACACAGAAAGCACCACCACCTAAGTAAGGAAAACACAAATAATCCAATAAATTGTTTAAATAGGTGTCTTGCTTCAACAATGTTTGGACGAATCAGACCCAGGGATTCCCTTCCTCCAGCCGTCGGCCAGTCTCCAATGTCCCTTGAGGCATCACCTCTGGGACATTCTTCTGGGACATTCTTCTTGGCCTTCTTCTTTTTAAAAAAATTTTAATCATTTTATTATGGGCTCATACAATTCTTATCACAATCCATACATACATACATACATCAACTGTGTAAAGCACATCTGTACATTCATTGTCCTCATCATTCTTAGCAAACTTACCAGAAGCAGGAAATCACGAAGGCAGCAGAGGATGTGGAGAGACTGGACCGCTCACACGTCGCTGGTGGGGCCGCAGAATCGTACGGGCAGCATGGAGGACGGTGTGGTGGCCCCCAAAGCAGAAGCAGATAGAACACCACATGCAGTCGCTGTGCTCAGTCCAAACCCCCAGAGAAACGCAGAACAAACCACGACAGATGAGCACAGATGGGTTTACAGCAGTTCTATGATGTTATGCAAAAAGGTGCAAGCAGCCAAAAACCTGTCTGTGGAGGACAAACGGAGAAATAAAACCTGGTGTGCACACACAAGGGAATCTCGTGCATCCCTAAAATTAAAGATGAGACTGCCAAACATCCCATGACCTGGACAAAATTGGAAGATATGCTCCCCAAAGGTAGTCAAACTCATAAAGCTAAATATTTCATGACATCATGGTTGTAAAGGGCGAAAAGGTGCTTCTCACACCTAAGGAGAAGACTTGAAGGCACTGGCAAGAGGGGTTAGGGAGACGGGCAGGGGAGAGGAGGACAAAGAAAGAGCCCCATTGGGGGGGGCGTGTTACTGGGGTACTGCCACTGTTCTGACATGACGGGCCGTGCAGCTACATCGTACAATTTCTTTCTATATGTTATAAAAGTTGGGGTGAATAATAAATTTAAAATACATTTAAATCCAAATTAGAGACCAGTCACGGTCTTTAAACCCCTCCAGTGTCCGTACTCATTAGATCTTTCAAGTAGCCGCCCACTGCATAAGCCAGGACACTGCCAGGCAGGATGATCATTGGATCTTAAACTCTGGTCTGAATGGTTATAAACGGAGGAAAAAGAAAATTGAAACTAATTTCAATTCTCTTATGACACACGAGATAGTTTCAAAATAAATGACTAACTAAATCCAATGAGGTGGGCACTGCTTTGTCCCCTTTAAAAGATGAAGACATTGAAAGTCAGTAGCAGTCCCCCTGAAGGTCAGGGAGCCAGTAAGCGGCTGACTCCCAAACCAGCCCTGTTCTCCAATTCACTCTGCAGCTCCATTTGAAGCTTGCTTACTGCCACACGCACTGAGCATTGCCCAAAGTCTGAGAACCCTATAGAACTGCTACAACTGTTTGGATAGAGAGGGAGAGAGGGAGAGAGAGAGAGAGAGAGAGAGAGAGAGAGAGAGAGAGAGAGAGAGAGAGAGATCATTTTGTCATCAACATATAATGCGTGTCTGCTAGATACCAGGTACACAATGTGCTCAGTGCCTGAACCTGAAAATGATAAGACCTTCCAACTGAGGAGGAAGGAGGGCAAACGGTGGCCCACACAAATAAGCAGGCAGACGGCTTGAGGGCATGCACTGGGGCTGAGCAAACTCGGTCAGTGCAGGCTGGTGATACAGACCCAGACAGCTAGGGCTGAGGAGCGAAGGACCAGCCGGATCAGAGTGATTCTTCAGCCTTGTCAGTCAGGGCTCCCGACCGCAATCAGGGGGGTATGCTCTCTGTGAGAATCTCAATTTATCCTCACTTGCTATTGTTGATTTTATAAAGCTCTATAGGCAAAGAATTCCATCAGATAGTACTCATTACACCAGACACTCATTCAATAAATGTTTACTAAATGCCTACACTAGGCACTGAGCGTACACAAGTGGACAAGACAGACCACATTCTTGCTCTCTGGGAGCTTACATTCTAACCAGGGAGGAGCAGCCAAATAAGCAAACCCGGTTATTGCAGAGTGCGATCGTTGTCATGGAAGAAATCAACAGGACTGTCCCAGGGAGGGGAAATGGGGGAAAGTCTCTTAGGCAAGGTTGTCCAGGAGGCTCCTCTGCGGAGGCGTTTGAGCAGCTTTCTGGATGGGAGTGAGGCAGCCATCTAGTAGCTGAGGGAGGAGCGTTGTGGACACAAGGGGCAGCGAGTGCCAACAGACGCGGCGGAGGAGGGGTGCGTCGACCGAGAGGCTGTGTAGGCTTCATTCTCTTGCTCTAGGCACCTGTTGTGCACAGGCATGAGAGTAGAGCCTGGTGTTCGTTGGGCATGCCAGTAACAAGTGGCACAAGTAATACAACTCTTTCTCCTTCCTCTTGGGAGAAAAATGTAGTCACATCTTCCAAGAGGCTCTGGTACACCCACACAGTGGAAGACTACACATCGCTGAAAAATAATAGTGAAATCCCAAAGCACCTCATGACATGGATCGACCTGGAGAACACTGTGCTGAGTGAAAGGTGTTCATCACAAAAGGACAATATTGTATGAGTTCACTGTTACACAGCATAAAAACAAGGCCAAGGCTTCCATACCAAAGTGAATTGACTTCAGCGGCTAGTGAGGGGAGGGGAGGGCAAGGAAGGGAAGACGAAGCAATCGCTAGAAGGTTGGGAGGTTTTCAAGAGTGGGGAGAGAGATCAAGGGAGGGGCCCGTAAGCTGCTGGGGTGTTGACTAGTAGTTAGAACTACTGAATACAAAATTGATGGTCTGGAATGTAAAGTCCTACCTAACTCACAATTTGAAAAAATGGACAGAATTAAACACTAAGCACATCCTGAAACTTACAGAAGACCCAGATTCTTCAGGTCCATCGAGAACATGGACTACAGAGCTAGAGGAGATCCTTTATGCATCGGAAGTCTCCCCATTTAGCTGAGAACACGGAGGCCCCCAGGGGAGAGGTGGCATGCCAGCACTGTGTGGTCACATGGCAGCAGAGCTGAGGCTGGAAATACAAACTTGAAATTACATGTGCTCTTTCCACAGCAGCATGAAACTTTGTTATTGTAATTAAAAGAGCATTTTATTGGGGGCTCTTAAAACTCTTATAATAATCCATACATCAGTTGTGTCAAGCATACTTGTACATATGTTGCCATCATTATTTTCTAGACATTTATTTTTTTATTGAGTCCCTGGTATCAGCTCCACTTTTTCCTCTCCCTCTTCCCCCACACCCTCATGATCCCTTGATAAATAATAAGTTATTATTATTTTCATATCTTACATCAACCGCTGTCTCCCTTCCCCCATGGTTTCTGTTGTTCTTCCCCCTGGAGGGGGGGTTGTTTGATTATGTGTCGATCATTACAATTGGTCCCCATTCCTCCCCTTCTTTGCCCACTCTCCCTCTACCCTTCTGGTATGGCTATTCCCATTCCTTTTCTTGGACTCCGTGTGTCATGAGCTTGTCTCTCTTATCCTGTGTACATGCTCTGGTTTAGCCCTCAGTAAAAGGCATGACTGGAGTCATGATAGTAGGGAGTGAGGAAAGCCTCAAGGAACCAGAGAGATATTGTGTTTCTTCAGTGCTGTCCTGTGCCCTAGTTGACTCATCCCTTCCCTGTTACCCCTCTGTGAGGGGATGTCTTGTTGTCTACAAATGGGCTTTGGATCTCTGCTCTGACCCCTCCTTGTCCTCAATAATATGGTTTTTTGTTTGTTTTGGATCTTTTGATGCCTGTTACCTGGTCCCTACAACCCTTCATGATCACACAGGCTGGTGTGCTTCTTCCATGTGGACTTGTTGCTTCTCTGCTAGATGGCTGCTTATTTAACTTCAAGCCTTTAAGAACCCAGAAGCTTTATCTTTTGATAGCCGGACACCATTAGCTTTCTTCACCACATTTGCTTATGTACCCCTTTTGTCTTCAAGGATTATGCTGGGAGGGTGAGTATCACAGAATGCCACTTTGTTAGAACAAAGTGGTCTTGTATTGAGGGGAGATATAAGCAGAGGCCCCGACGTCCATTCACTACATCAGTGTATTGCCATAAAAATATATGTACATAGCCCAATGCCTCTATTTTATGAGGTATTCCGTATGTACACACCTATGCTTATACCTCTATTCATAGCTTTGCTTCCTAAATCATTCCTCTCTTTCCTTTAACCTTCCTCCTGCCCCATCATCACACTTGCCCTTCTGCCTCTTAACAATTCCTCTCAGCTAGATTTCTGTTGCTCTAACACCTCCAGGATCTCTACATACTTGCTGATTTTAATTCCCTAGTTGTTCCCTGTCTATAGTGTAGTTTTCTCACTGTTCCACCTGCCTCCTCCTTCTCCCCACAAGTCCCTCTAGGACCATAGGTCCCATTGCTTTCTCCTCAAGCTTGGTTCCCATGCTTATCTTATATAAGTAGGCAAACCAACAATAACAGACACACACACCCCGCAAAAGATTGAAAAAAAGAAAGAAAAAGAGAGAACTACTTCTCCTAGCCTGAAGTCTATTGGGGGCTCCTCAGGGGTTTTGTGGTTTTGTTCCCATTGCCGAACTGCTAATGTCCCTTCTTGGTTCACCCCACTGCAGGGAGGTTCAGACTGGACTAACTCTCCGCCGTGTGTCCCCAGTATTATCCTCTGTCACAGTGTGTTCCAGGGATGGGACAACATGTCTTGAGCTTTAGTCGGCCCTGTAGTCCTCTCTGTGCCTTAGCAGCTCCGGGCAGGGACGTCATCCTCTGGGGATGGTGTGCCAATCCAGCTTCTAGACTGTCCCTCTTCTTGGTTTGCTTCCGTGTGGGTGTGGTATGCCTACCCCTCTCCCCAACCTGTAGGTTTAGTGTTGTTCTCTGTATTGGCATGTAATTTACACAGCATACAATTCAGTAGTTCAATCACATCATGAAGAATTGTACAATCATCACCTAAATTAATTTGAGGACATTTCCTTTGTTCTTATCATCATTATTAGTGTCCATGTCTCCCTAACTTTCCCGGCCATACCTCCAAGGAAACAGTAATCCAGCTTCCGTCTTTATAGAATGAACTATCCTGGATTTCCTATACCAAAAAACATTTAAAAATTAAAAATAATAAAGTAAAGCAGATGAAAACATCGACCAAAATATTAAAAACTAGAACAACTTTAAAATGGATCCAAAAGGGACATCAAATGATAAGGTGTTGAATTTTTATCTAACTGCCTTTACAGTTATCCACTTTCCATTTTTCCACAGCATGATAGCAAGGCGATTCCCAGATTCACATCCCTGCTCTGTGGCCAGAGGAAACTCACTGGAGGCTTAATCCATGGGAATTTCCCCTTTACTGTTGTTGTTTATTTTTAAAACTGAAACAATTTTTGAATGTGTCAAAAGGGAGATGGAATGATAATGTTCCATTTTAACCTAACTACGTCTGCCATAATCGGCTTTACAATGCTCTCTGATAACAAAGGTAGTCATACCCTTCAACTCTGATCAGAAGGGACTCACCAGAGAGAGGCTTAACACATGTGGGACCCTGCAAATGGATCTGGGGCTCCCCTGTCATCCAGAGCTTTCTGAAAACCAGGTGTTCACAATTTAAACTCCGATATGATTCCCTCCTTTGGATTTGAATGTTATTATTTACAATACTTGAATGACAGAGGCTGGTGTGCTAGGATAAAACTATAGGAAGTATTTGGTATGAAATGAATGAATCTGAGTTTCCACCCCTTACATTTCCCACACTGTTATTGATTTTATTTGAAATGCTTCAAACAAAGGACTTTGTAGGACAGAGTAGAACTGCTTCCTTGGGGTTTCCAAGACTTCAGACCTTTACAGGAGCAGACAGCCTCATCTTTCCCTAGCAGAGAAAACTGGTGAGCTCAACCCACTGACAGGGAGGTTAGCAGTTCATTGCAGAGCCCACTATGTCACCAGGGTTTTCCCTCTCCTTCTCCCTCTCCCTCTCCTTCTGCTCCTTCTCCCACTCCCTCCATGTTTTTATTCCTGGTGGTATAGTGGTTACACCTTGCAGTTCAAAACCACCTGCTGCTCTTTGGGAGAAAGATGAGACTTTCTTAAAGAGGTATAGTCTCAGAAACCCCCAGAGCAGTTCTACCCTGTCCTATAGGGTTGCTATGAGTTGGAATCCGCTTCATGGCCCTGGGTTTGATTTACGTTTGAAATAGACATGTGCAACATCCTTTGGCCACTAGAGGGAACTGAAGAGTCTTCTTTCTAGCAGCTGGGCTTATTTCTGAGTCACCTGTTCTGACTGAGAAGCCTGAGAATGTTCTTGGCGGCATATAAGGTGGCTGATTTTGAAACAGAACGTAGAGGCAGATGTTTTGCTTGCATGCCTGCTGCCTGCATCTACTCCCATGACTGACCCATATGACCGACGGCTGAATGAAATGACTTCGCCGCAGTTCAAGAACTCAGAGGGCCAGGGGTCTAGAACCAGGTTTACCAACCACCCAATCAGTAGAGTGGGCACATGCTCTAGGACGGCAACAAACAGAGGCACAGTTTGTCTAAAGCAGAGACCCATAGATGCCAGCCAAGCAGGACACAGGAAAAGCAAGTGCCACAGCGGAAGGGAAAACTGACAGGGCATTAAATGGACTTAATGCCCGTTCTAGCAGAGGAGAATGTGCCAGCTGGTAATAAAGTCCATGCAGGGTCAAAGGGTGCCCACCTTCATGGTTGTTTAAAGCCCTTCCAATACCTTTCAACACCTTTATTGACAACTGCCTCCCATGGTCTCCTTCCATGTAATTGAAACTCCTTATCTCGGTGGATCTCTTGTACTCACAAGATCTCATTCTCATAAATGAGTGGTAGGGTGGGTGATCGAGTCTAACGATGGTCACCACTGCACAATGGGGTCCAACACAGGTGGTTACGAAGCAAAATTCCAATCCAAACCTACTGCTATCGAGTCGATGTCGGCTCCTAGAGTGACCCTGTAGGACAGGGAGGGACTGTCCTTGTGAGTTTCTGTAACTCTTTTGAGACTGTAACTCTTTCCTCCCAAGGAGCAGGTAGTGGTTTCGTACTGCTGACCTTGAGGTTAGGAGCCCAACTCACTCATACCCTCTAGGTAGCAGGTCTCCGATCTATTTTGAGAGAACTACCTTCTGCCCATGCCAGCAGCTCCATCCAGGAGGACCAGTAAAGCTCTTTGCTCTGATACAAATGCAAAGGCATGCTCTGTACACACTCTGGTAAACAATCAACAAAAGTGAGTGAACCCGAGTAAGTGGACAACTAGAATTAATTTGGTCAAGTTACTTTTTAACTGTCTAGCCTCTATGTAAAGTTCTGCCCTATGTTTTGTAAACAATATTTATAACTTTAATTTGACATACACGTGGACGAAATCTAGCATACGTTGAATATAATACTAACATGGGTAAAATTATGGTGGTGTAGTGGTTACGCGTCGGACTGCTCACCTTAAAGTGAGCAGTTTAAAACCACCAGCCGATCCAGGGGAGAAAGACGAGGCTTTCTACTCCCCATAAAGAGTTGCAGCCTCCGAAACACAGGGCAGTTTTGCCCTGTCCTCTCGGATCGCTATGAATGGGAATTAACTCAATGGCAGTGGGAACATAGCAAAAGTCCAAAAAAAAAACCAGTGGAAATCTTTCTGTAAACTTTTCCCCCCTAGATTTGCCAATCCAAATGAAATAAAGCCAAAGCAAACAAACATCCCAAGGATGAGCGGTCCAGTGAAGAGGGAGGAAGGTGGATAAGTAAATCTCACATCCCACAGGTTGCAGGGCTGCAGAGGGACTCCGCCCCCATCCCATTCTCCTCGGCTCTGATTGGCCCTTCTCGGAAGGGGCGGGGCTCGGGCGCACTCAGGAGTCCGGGCCCCTGTGGATCCCGTGACTTTCGCTGTCGTCGCCGCCATGGCTGGGCGAGCTCGCGGCTCGGTGCGCCTCCCGTGGGCCGCGCTGCTGGCGCTGCTGGCGTTGCTGGCACCGCCGGCGCTGGCCCGGGGCGGCCGGGGGCACGGGGACTGGGACGCGGCCGCGCATATTCCGCCGCTGCCGCCCCGCGAAGACGCGGCACGGGTGGCCCGCTTCGTGACGCACGTCAGCGACTGGGGCGCTCTGGCCACCATCTCCACGGTGCCGGCGGTGCGCGGCCGGCCCTTCGCCAACGTCTTCTCGCTCAGCGACGGGCCCCCGGGCGCGGGCAGCGGCGTGCCCTACTTCTACCTGAGCCCCATGCAGCTCTCCGTGGGCGACCTGCAGGTGAGCGGGCAGGCCCGGAGGCCCCCGGGTCGGGCGGCCGAGGGCGAGCCTTCCTGCCCCGGACCAGTTCAGCGAGGCTCGTAGAGATAAGAATTTGGAATTTAAGCCCGCCTTTCACTCCTGCCTCCATGGCCCATGCAGGCCCCAGGGGTGCCGGCGCCAGGAATGTCACACCCATCCCGCCCCTAGGCGTGCGCTGGTGGGGACCCTGTGCCTGCTCAGGAAGGGGTTCTCATTCCTGAGTCAGCTTGAGGTCTGCCATGAACGGAGCTCGGAGCTCTTCCCTGGTGGATTTGATGTTAACCCCTTCCATAAGGTCAGCAGTTCGAGACCACCAGCGTCAGGAGAAAGATGAGATGCAGTACATTCACAAATAACCACAGTGTCAGAAATCCACAGGGGCAGGTCGACATGACTCGGAATCCACGACAGTGAGATTGGTTTGAGCTTTTCATATTAAAGGTTTAACAAGGTACACTGATTGTCAGGTTGCTAAGCACGTACTGTGTGTGTCTTCAGGGTATCACTTTCCTGACCCTCTGGATGAGTTGAGATGATTAGAATGCATAGGCCTTCTGTTGCATGAGTGACTTATTAAGGAGCTGAAGGTCACCAGGTCTGGTCCACCTTTCCTGCCCCAAAGAGGAGTGAGGTGCCACAGACAGCCTGGAAAGCTAGAGCCATTTCCCTCCCCAAACCAAGCTTATGGGCCATGTAGCCCATTCTGACTCATTGCCGCCCTATAGGGCAGGCCAGACGGCTCGGCTTCTCAAAGCTGTAACTCTTTATGGGAGCACCAATCTTCATCTTTCTCCCAAGGAGCAGCAGGCAGTTTCAAACTGCTGACCATAGCCCACGAGGCCACCAAGGCGCCTTTCAGAGCCATATGGGATCCAGGAAACGGGGCCTGATTTGGTGGAATGTCCTTCAGACAGAGACCCCAGTTTTAAAGTTCACTGGGAAAGTTTAGCATTCTTGATAAAGGATAAGATGAAAGAAACTAGTACTTGATTGAGCACCTGGTACGTGCCAGGCGGGCCCACACTTTCTGTTCATTGTTTCATAGGCTTTGAGGTAG
Source organism: Tenrec ecaudatus (assembly GCF_050624435.1). Classification (NCBI taxonomy): domain Eukaryota; kingdom Metazoa; phylum Chordata; class Mammalia; order Afrosoricida; family Tenrecidae; genus Tenrec; species Tenrec ecaudatus. The sequence goes on along the minus strand of NC_134530.1, from coordinate 179,673,025 downwards.
GGTGCCTATCCCCATTCTCAGGTGAAAAACGGGGCTTAGCTAGACCAAGTAGCCTGCCAAAGCAGGTGGCCACGCCCAACGGAGTTCCACCCCAGGTCGATCTGCCATCAGACCGGAGAAGTGTTTCTAAACGTGGGTGGACACTGGAATGAAAAGGTAATGAAATTTTCCCATGAAGTTTTTGAAGAACCCCCTGTATGTCCCCAACAGATCAGTTTCCTTTGCTCTCTACAGAGTTCTAATATGTTCTAATCCATTACTGACATTTAAAAGTGGAGGTTTCCCTTCAACATCCACATGTATGACTTCTCTTGGAAAACTAGATCTAATGACAAAAACCAAGAGGCAGCTGCCCCTTGGAGCTAAGACTCACATGTCCCAGCTCACCATTTTTAAAGAATCAGCAGGTCACTCCACTCCTTCAGTATTTGCTCAAAACAAAGTCGTGCTACTTCCCCAAACCCAAACCCACAGCTGTCGAATCAAGTGACCACAGAGGCCATGGTGACCTGATAGGACAGAGGACAACTGCCCCATGGGTTTCCAAGGCTGTGCACCTTTTACCAAAGCCGACGGCCACCGCTTGCTCCCAGCGGCTAGCTGCTAGGTTCCAACCACCACCTCTGGTTAGCAGCCGAGCACTTTAACCACTGGGACACCAGACTGCTTGTACTCTACCAGGCCTCTCAACCATGGCCGTGCTCCCCAGCCACCTGAGCAGACGTGGTAAAATGCAGTGTGGGTGGAGCTGGCTGGGACAACTACATCATGGGTGGCTGTGCCAAGTGGTACCTGCCACCCCTGCAGGCAAGATTTGCCATAGGACCGCCCTGTTGTCGTTCAGTGGGTGGCTCCTGAGCAAATTCATCATCACTGGGGGTGTGAGCCCATTGTTGCAGCTGCTGTGCGGTCAGGAACTTCCAGGCCAGGCCCCCCCGGCAGCACGGTGTCCGACACTTCTCTGTTGGGATCCGTCCATTTTCATTCGGCAGTTTCCAGTAGCTTGCCAGGCCTTGCTTCCTAGTTTGTCTTCATCTGGACATGCCACTAAATCTGCCCACGGTGGTCCACCCTGCTGGTGTTTGAAATGCCAGCATTGTAGCACCATGTGCACCTTCACAGTCTGACACACTAATGGGGGAGATGGGTGGTGGGGGTTACCAGTGACCCGGCAGTTTTACTACTATGGATAGACAACGAGAAGAGCTGAGTACAGCCATTTAAGCAGGCCCATGCTCATAACAGCTGTATTGCCCACAGTAGCCGAAGGACAGAAACAGCCCAAGTGCCCATCGGCAGGGAGGAATGGATAAGCAGAACATGCTGTGTGTGTATAATGGAGTGTTTTTCAGCTTAAAGGGAAAGTTCTGGTACCCACCTAGTGAAGTAACCCAGTAAGGCAATGCCAAGGCAATGTATGGAAAGCACATTTGGTTAAAAAACAAATAATACTCTCTAACACCCTCAAAAACAAGCAACTAAACAAAGGAATAAACCTGCCCATGGTTCAAACTGGGCGTGGGGGGAATGAAGGCCTAGTGCTTGTTCCACTCAGCGGCAGGGACTCCCCATTGACCTTCGACCCCGTGGTTAGTGGTCAGCCCGGCCCAGGTCTGTGGTATCTAGAAAAAGACAGCCACGTTTCCCCCGTGTTCCTCCTGCCTTCTGCCCCGACTGAATTCGTCCCCAGGGTGCATTTCCCATCTTCTCGCCAAGGCCCGACCCTGACCACCTTTGGAAGGAGCCGAAGACCACCGCCTGCCCTGTGTAAGAGCCTGAAGGGCAGTGGTTCTCAGCCTTCCTAATGCCCGACCCTTTCCTACAGTTCATGTGGTGGCGACCCCCCCACCCCCGCCCAGTCCTACAATGATTTTCGTTGCTACTTCATCACGGTCATTTTGCTACTGTTATGAATCGGGTGACCCTGTGAAAAGGGTCGTTGGACCCCCAAAGGGGTCATGACCCACAGGTTGAGAACCGCTGCTTTAGGGTCTGGCGGTGTTCCTTGTGAGGCTCTCTGTGCAGCGTGAGGGGTTCCAGAGGAGCCTCTCCTGTCCCCTACACCGCTGCGAGCCCTGGTGCTCACTCCCCTCGGCCGGCTTGATGCCTCCCAGTTTCTGAAGTTCCTGTCCTGAACGCCTCATAGGCCCCATGTCCTGATTTTGAGCGCTGTATCCAGCTCCCAGTGGCTTCTGGGTCATGCCATTCCATGGTGACTTCTGCGTATGCCGAGCCGCACTTGAGCAATTCATGACCTCTCCATCTTTGACCTTCTGACCTCTCCATATGAATTGTTTTGCATTATTTTAGTGTGTTTTTTTGTCGGACTTTTCAACAAGATTATACACTCATGGAAGAGAAAGGTTTTATCATAGCCTTTGGTTTGGGGCTGGGGCTGGTGTTTTCCTAATGGCTTCCCTACAGCAAACGTGTAACTGATTTCCGGGAGATCTCTGTGTGACTCTGTTGTGATGGATTACTGTGACCTGGCAGAAGTCTCCGCTCAGGCACTTAGAGTTTGAAGAGCCAAGTCGCCTGAAACTCAACAGTGGGTGGGGTTGCTGTAATCTGTAAACAATCCCTTTCAGGAAGTTGCCAATCATTCAGGAGCTAGGACATTTGCTTGTTGAATTTTTGGAATCTCAAATAAGGATTATTCTCTAGTTACTTGAGCAGGAAACCACGTGACAGCTAGTTCTGAAACCACAAGACAGCTTCTGCTAATGTATGATAACCAAGCAGCATGACTCAGCTACTTCCTTGCTGATCATCTGGTTGAGCAATCGAGGGACAGTTCATGCCCTAGTTTCATATTCAAATTGAACCCTTTGGCTTCTTCATGAAGGCTACAGGCCAAGCTTGAACTTGGATAGTTCTGTAACTAGAATTCCTCTGATAACTGTGGACAGATTTGTGGAGGCTCAGGAAAAAATGGGTTAAAGTACCATTACTTCAAAATGCAAAATCAAGAAAAAGACCAGGCTTAGTCAGATAGAGACAGATGGGTACCCCAAGATTGTGGCCCTCCATCACCCTCGAGGCCTGGGACTATGGTCAACCCTCAGATCAACCATTTGAGATAAAAAAGGAAGGATTTGCCCACGGACTGTATTCGAGAGAGTTCGGAGGGTTAGGAACTAGAAAGAAGGGGGAGTGGGGCAGGCGATAGTTCCCGAGATTACAGTGCATGAGGTGAAGCGGAATGGGTCTGAATTGTTGGATGTGAGACTGATGACTTGCTCTGTAAACTTGCCCCTAATTCACAATAAAAAAAAAATTTAAATGGTGCTGCTGTTAGCTGCCATTGAGTCATGGGAACTTTAAAGGATTCTCAGGCTGCCTTCTTGATGCCACGGGTGGGTGTGAACTGTCTGCCTTCTGGCTGATTCCAATGCGACACCCACGGACTCTAAATTCAGTCCTTTATAGCCGGTGGTGGTGGGGTGGGGCAGTGTGTGTGCCTGTGAGCGTGTGGGTGTGTATGGCCTCTATCTGCCCCTGTGTGTGTGTGTTTTCTCTATCTGCCCGTGTGTGTGGGTGTGTTTTCTCTATCTGCCCCTGTGTGTGTGTGTCTGTGTTTTCTCTATCTGCCCCTGTGTATGGGGGGGGGGGGGGCTCTCTCTGCCCCTGCGCAGAGGTAACGGCTGTGCCGTGTGAGCATGGTCACACGCCTGAAACATGATGTACGCAACACAGCAGATTGATCACCCCCCAGTGTCCAGAGTTCACACAGGAGGACCTGCCTTTTCTCTCTGCAGGTAAATCAGCAGGCTACGCTGACCATGTCTCTGGCGCAGACTGACTTCTGCAGGAAATACGGGTTTGATCCCCAGAGCCCCCTGTGTGCCCACATAATGCTGTCAGGAGAAGTCACCAAGGTAAGCAGTCCCTCTGCTCAGAGGAGACTCGCCAGCTTGCACAGCGGTGCCCTGTGAAGAGCTCTCTGGAGAGTAAGAGGAGGCTGATTGGTGATTGAGTTGCAAAGTGAGATTATCATTGGTTGTAAAATCATTCTATGAACGGGAAGGGTTTTATAAGCCGCTTTAATGTAGATCATTGATAAGGTATTTCACGCTCCATGGATTATTCTCCTAAGGCCAGCAGCTAGAACAGCCCAGAGTCCCTGATTGACAGTTACCCATGTAAAGGAATTCTGCTCACCCAGAGCCCCGTTACAGTCTGGCCCAGGCTGGGCTCCGTGTCTCCTCATTGAGTCCCAGCCTGGGAGCAGAGAGGGTGTTAGGGCAAAGACTGTACAGATGTGCTTTATACAATTGATGTATGTATATGTATGAACTGTGAAAAGAATTGTATCAGCCCCAATAAATTGTTAAAAAAAAAAGAGGGTGACAGTTACTACAGACGAGACCCACGCATCATCAGCCCCTGGTGCTGGAGAAAGAGGTCGCGCAGAGGCCCGGGACGGGCATTGGGTGCCGAGCCAGGAGATTTACCTGTGATCCGGTGCATCGCCAGTGCCCCCTGCTAGTGTCAGGAAGGAGTGTTTGGCATTCCGAGTGGGCGCCTCGGAGCGCCTGAGTGTTCTTCCCGGCAGCAAGGGGAGCGTGCACTTGAACTCCACAGAGCTCCTCGAAAGCTGCTTGTCCTTTGGACGCTCGCCAGGCGCTCACGATCTCCGTGGGCAGCACGCGCAGGTTATGGGGTCGACGGACTGACGTGCCGGTACAGGCCCCAGTAGTATTTTGTGACAGGGCCTCACAGTCTCTTTGGTGGTTCAGAATCCCTGCTGGCTGGCGATGGGGACCGGGGCTGCACGATGTCTCCCCACTTTGTTTGCACCAGCATTTGCCACCTGCCTTGCTCTGTGCCTTGCCTTCCCCGTGACCCCATCAGCGTGCAAGCACCTGCCTCTCAGCACAGCCACGGGGTTCGTAGGAGGCTGGAACCACAGCTTCTTGCCAAGCGAGAAATCACACCGTCTGCGTGTTGCATGAACGTCACTGTCACCCTTGTCCTCCAGGTGAATGAGACAGAAGTGGAGTTTGCAAAGACCGCGTTATTCACGCGGCACCCAGAGATGAAGACCTGGCCTGCCGACCATCATTGGTTCTTTGCAAAATTGAACATAACCAATATCTGGGTCCTGGACTATTACGGCGGAGCAAAAATAGTGACACCTGAAGAATATTACAAGGTCGCATTTTAGTAAGTCTTTGTGCACCTGCCACTGCCCTAGTGAGGGCAGCAGCTTGGGGTGGAGTTCCACTGGCCTTCTGTGAAGAAGACTGCCAAGGGCGGCCACCACTCACCTGTCAGTAGAGGCTGGCTGGCTGCGTGCCATCCTGCCAGGGAGGTTTCAGTGGAACTCCAGGCTAAGATGAGGAAGAAAGACCTGGCAGTCCACTTTCGTAAACCAGGCAGGGAAAATCCCTTGTAGCACAGTGGTCAACTGGTGGTGCTATGGATTAAGCATTGGGCTGCTAACGGAAAGGTCAGAGGTTCAAACCCGCCCACCGCTCTGGGAGGAAGGTGGGGCTGTCAGTTTCTGTAAAGATTGCAGCCTAAGAAACACTACGGGGCAGACTTGAACTCAGAGCCAGTCATCTGGAGGGCAGCGGGTCATCTGGTGAGCTTGTGGCACAAACAGGTGCGTGGTTGGTTGCCCCCTTCAAACACCCCCTCGCTCCCTGCCCCAGTCCCCCAAGGGAGAAGGGCTGGAGGGTCTGCTTCGGTAGAGAGAACGCTGTGCGCAGTTCGACTCTGACACGGGGGTGCGGGGTGCTAAATTAGCACAAAGGCACCCAAGGACCCCACCAGCCAGGGGTCCATCCCCCTCCCCTGCCATCTCAATTTGGAGCCGCCTGGGCCTGTAACCCCTGCGGTTGATAACATGTTCTACTTGGAGTGATGACCACGGCGGCCTTTCCTGAACTGTGGTGTCCAGGGATCCCTGCGTGCACATGGTGCTTGGGGGGGGGCTTAAAATGAAGATTCTGGGGCCCTACTCAATGCCAATAGAACCTGGGCCCAGGAACCTGCGATTTATACAAGGGCGATTCTTCAGTGCCCTGCTGTTGTGTGTTGTCATGTCAGTTCTGATTTGTAGAAGCCTGTGTGATAGAGTAGATGCCTGCCCATGGGGTCTCCTGGGCTGTAACTGCCACAGGCGTGGACCGCCTGCTGGGACTCTCCTGCCCTTAGCAGCTAACCACTTAGCCACTAGGCTCCTCATTGGAGGGCCGGCTCCACTGCTGTCCCATCAGATCCATGCTGACTCCGTGACCCTGTAGGGTCTGTGCTGGGGCAGACAGCCTCCTTGTTCTCTCTCGGAGCGGCTGGTGGGTTTGAACCACTGACATTGTGGTTATCAACCTGATTATCCCACAGTGCCACCAGGCCTCTGTCAGTACACTGAAGGAACTGAAACTCACAATTGAACTTCGCAGTCAGGTTCGCTATTCCTTCCCTCGAACAAATGCACTTTTTAGCTTTTAGGTTTAATGAGATCATCATTTTTCCCTGCTCCTCCCCTTTCTAGGTGAAGCAGAAGGTGGCTAATTGAACCACGGGAAGGAAGCATCATAGGATGGCCCCTTCAGACCTGCAGGGCTTCCGTCCCCAGGGAGGGCTTCCCGGCTGTTCTGTACACGCTGGCCGGCCGGCTATAGCTGGCTTGCTTGCTTACAGATTAGAGTTGGACTTTTTACTGCATTTCTTGGAGGACATGGTTGCTGCCAATTTCCTAGAGAAATGTCTTCCATTGAGATCAAAGAAGTTGTGTCCACCAGCGCCTGATGGTTTCTTTGACACTGCGCCTTGCAGAGGAGAAGCATCGGACCTAAATTAACCCCCTGGCCTTCGAAGCTGCCTGTTCCTTAGTCCTGGAAGCTGCTTTGCTCCACCGAGAGTCTGTTGGTTCAACACCGGTTGAACCAGGTTCTTTGTTATGATAAAATTAAAAGGAAGTTCAGCAACTTTTCTTGAATTTGATTATTTGATTTTCCCCATTCTCACACATATGCACTCTCTCTTTGCTCTCTCAGACACACGCACACACACACACACACACACACACACAATTTTAGCCTCGATGAGTTTGCAAAAGATAGAAGGTGGGGAAATAGGTGTGCAGTCTGGTCAGAAGCCTTCTTTCCCAGTCCCGCCCACAGCTCTTATTGTCAGTCGGGTCCTCTCACCTGTGACCTAAGTCTTCCTTGGTTGCTCGGAATCCCTCAGTGGTCACTAATTTGGCAGCATCTCCTTACCTTGGTCATCAGTGGGCAGATAGCATGGCATTAAAAAAATGATTGCTGAAAAGAAGATGTGGTATACCATATATACTTGAGTATAAGCCGACTCGAATATCAGCGGAGGCACCTAATTTTACCACAAAAACGACATTGAAAATGTGCTGAAAAACTCGGTTTATACACGAGTATATACCGTACTTTTATTGTTACCTATATACATGATTTCAGAAGGCAGTACAAGACTCCTCCCCAAGAAGGGATCAAACCTCAAGATTCTTTTTTGTTGTTGTTGTTATTGTTTGAAGTGAACTTGTTTGTCGCAAGCCTCCAAGTCCACTTCAGTTTCACTTTCCTCCTTTTTCTTTAAGCCCCTCAGACCACTGTTCAGGTTTGAGGGCTAAGGAATCTGGAGGGGAAACCTCAAGATTCTTGATGGCCAAGAGAAAAGAAGTTAATGTGAGTCATGTTGGAAAAGTACAAAACAAATCCAGCAGACAGCTTTTGTTTAAGGCAGGGGAAAGAAAGATTTCTATTGCATTTAGTAAAATGGATTTCATATTCAAAGCATTCATGATTAAAAGCAATATTTTCATGAACGTGTTGGGTTTCTTTTCTTAAATGAAAATCTTAATCTTTATTGCACAGTTTCAATGCCCACTGTCAAAACCCTTTCTGCTTTTATTTTAACATGTTCTTCAAGTCTCTGTTCCAAACATTGCATTGAGTTCAAGTACCGTTAGCATGACTGTTCCCCATTAGTACCAAGTCACCAGCCCTTACAGTGTGGGGGTCCACCTCCGTTGCCTGGGTTACCTGCCCTGCCCCATGGCCTCCGATGCACAGGTTGAGCCATTGATCAGGTTGTTAGCCCCCGGGTGCCACATAAAAATGCACCTGTATTCAGAGAAGATCCACTTGGAACAATGCAAAAACGAACCAGCCAGTGACTTAGCAGACTCCTCTATATCAGATGTGCAGAGTCTGGTATGGTTACATCTTGGCCACTAGAGGGAACTGTAGGCCACCTTTTGTGCAGATACAGCTGTCCAGGCAGCTAAATCAAAGCCCTATAACAATATGGTGAGTCAGGGTGGGAGCTGGCGGGCCTGGAGGAAGGGGCCTTGGGATATAGGTAGCCCAGCAAGGGCAGTATGAGAAGCAGAGGGGTGGCGTCAGGGATATATACAGCATGCACCCCTCTTTCTTGCCTGGCTACTGGTGTCCCTGAAGTACAGGCTGAGTATCTTACAAAGGCGCTGGCTTTGACCTAGTGAGCAGGGCAGCAGGCTCTGGGCAAGAACAGATAACGTCAAAGAGGGTGTGGGTGAAGGCTCGCGCTACAGAGGTCCATGGCTGACCGGCGAGGCCCTGCTTCTGCCCAGCTTGTCCGAGGCAGTCATGTTAACTGAAGACTGAGAGTCATTCTGCCTCCTGGCGTGCTGCCCTATCAAGAGTTAGAGTCTCAGAAACCCACGTGGGCGTGTAGGGTTGCTATGAGTCTGCACGGATTCTGGCAGAGAGTTTTGTGGGTCCAAGTTCACACTCTTGGTGGTATGCAGTAGGGTGGAATGAGGCAGACCTTGTGAAATACACGAGCACTTTAGCTGGAGATCTCGGAGGTAACCTGGACGTTCTACGTGGTTCTCAGAAGATCCTGGGTCACTGAAGAGTGACCTTTCCAGGGGCAGCGTTCCCAGTTCCAGGACTAAGAAGCACAGCCTTCTACTTCGTGCAACGCTGACTGGTCAATGACTGCAGGCAGGTTGCAAATTCACTTGAAGAACAGCTGGTGTGCACAATATTCTTCAGGAAATAATTATATAAGTCCTTATATAAGTTAAGGAGGATGGCAAAGAATAAAACTGATTTCTTTTTTATTGCTCCCCCCCCCTTTTGTGTCTATTGTCAGGGTAATATTTGTGCAGAGAATGTGAAAAATAAAGTGGTAAAAATGTATAATCTCACCAGCCAGCCCGACTGCTCATATATTTTTATGTATTTTCTTCCGACCCTCCCTGAAATTTTAAAGTAAAGTTGAGGTCATACTGTCCACCGATGATGCGTCCTGCTTTTCATTTTATCATACATTGATTATATGTCTGCAGAATATTTTATTCAGTGGTTATACCCAGGCTACCAATTAATGTGTTGCATTAGGACTCCAGGTGGAGGTGGAGGTGGTAGAGGTAGAGATGAGGGAGGGGTGGTGGTGGAGGGAGAAGGGAAGGTAGAGGGGGGGGTGATAGAAGTAAAGGTGGTAGAGGTGGTGGTGGAGGAGGGGGAGGTGGTGGAAGTGATGCTGGTGTTGAAGGTGGTGGTGGTGGAGATGGGGGTAGAGGTGGCGGAGGTGGAGGTGGAGGTGGTGGAGGTGGGGGTAGAGGTGGCGGAGGTGGAGGTGGAGGTGGAGGTGGTGGAGGTGGGGGTGATGTCTCTGGGGCAATGGTTGGGTGCCACTAGTAGATTAGAACTCAAAGTGACCCATGGGACAGAGGAGCGCTGCCCCATAAGGTTTCTTGGCTGTAGACTTTACAGGAGCAGGTCGCCAGGCCTTCCTCCCTGAGAGCCCTGGGCGGGGGTCGAACCACTAGTTTGCAGCCAAGTGCTGACACGTTGGTGTGTTGTCACACAGGCTCCTCCCCTACCTCGAGGTAGTTGAAGCAAAAAGAGAACCCACTTTTCTAACCACTCCTTGGGAGTGTGCTCTTTGCCTGGTGTTGGTGGACGGTGTACTCAGTCCCTGCAGCCAGCAGCTCAGAGCACAGAGGGCCACATTCATGGAACTTAGCTGCCCCAGACTGCCTCCAGGGAGGCCAGCGGGGGCCTGAGCCATCTCTGTGCATGGGGATGGGTGCTTTTGTGGGTCAAGACTGAGCCAGGCACCCTTCCTTGGGTGGGCGGACACTCAATTCGGCACCAAGAGAACCCCGGGACGCACCAAGTTTGGGCTGCTATAAGGAAAAGAGACGTGATGTTAACTCAAGGGACACTGGGCAGGACGAAACCAAGAGGAGCTACCACCCTGCCGTGGTTTCAGACGCCCACGTTGATTTTGGAAAGCTCAAGGTTTCCCTATTGCTACAAGACGACGTTTTCCTGCAGGAAGTGCTACGTGGCAGTCCTGTGGGGTGGGCTCCCAGAGTGGCATTGCCAAGCCAAATTTGTTACGAGGTTCCCCATTGCTCAGTTCAAGCCCACCAGCGGCTGCGTGAGAGATGGGTGGCAGCCTGCTGCTCTCAAGGCGGCAGCCGTGGACACCCCAGGGGACAGTGCTCTGTCCTGAGCATTGGGTCCCTGTGGGCCAGACTGCTCGGCAAAGGTTTGCGATTTTCCTGATTCGCGTTTACCCAGTGGCTTGTAGGAAGTCCCGGAGCTAGCTTGTGGAAGCAGTGTGCGCACGTGCTGATGCGGGCAGTGAGTTTCATAGGTGGAAATCCTACTGTGTGTGCGTGCTGAATTAGCAACTCCTGGGGGAGGGGTAACGTGGAACATTAAAAAATGACTTTTCCTCTTGTGAGCAGTCATGTATGCCCTTTGCTCATTTATCTTTTAGGAATCGATGACTGTTTTAGGTTTGTTTTTTCTTAACCGTTCTGAGTTCTCTGATAAGTTTATGAAACATTTAACTACTAACTGGTGCTTATATTGCATTTATTGTTTTCCCTCTTAAATGCATTCCATTGTTTGTAATCCAACATCTTCTTTTGAACCAAACATAATCAAATATTATCTTCTGATATCTTTAATGTCCTTTAAACTGAGAGGGTTTCCTTTTGTTCTTTGAGAAATGTAATAAAAAACAATTCGGAGTTTCTTCCATTTCTTACAGTTTAATTTTTTTACAGAAACCAAACCCACTGCCATTGAATTGCTTCCAGCTCCGAGTGACTGCATTCAGGGTTTCAGAGACTGTAAATCTTTGCAGGAGCCGACAGGCTCACCTTTCTCCCTCAGCCAGTGGGTTTGAAAGGCTGACTTCTCCGTTATCAGCCTCGCTCGCCCTCAGCACCACCAGGCACCTTGACTGTTTGCAAGTAACCCTGTATTCCATTTAGAATGTGTTTTCTACACAGAATTCACTGCTTCCTTAGTGAAACACACAGAGTATGCTTCTCGCCACTGCAGAGTGGGTTCCGGCGCTCGGCAACCCTACAAGACAGGGAAGAACCGCCCAGCGGGTTTCCAAGACTGTAACTCTTGGGAGTAGAAAGCCTCGTCTTTCTCCCGAGGAGCAGCTGGTGGTTTTGACCTGCCGACCTTGCAGTTATCGGCCCAACATGTAACCCACCAGGGCTCCCTCTTTGAACCTAATGGTGAGTCCAGATGCAGGCAATAACTTTCCCACCAATGGGGACAGAAGCTGAGTCAGCCCCACCTGGTGAGCAGGCATTTGGCCAATCCCCAGACACGCTGGGTAGCCTTGAGCTTGCGCTCCAGGGCCTGGGACCGGCCGAGAACCCTGGCCTTGACATTCTCTCATCACCTGGGGAAGTTGTGTAGCAGCTACTGAACAACAGGCGTCGTCTGAGCTGGGGTGTCCAGCCTGCCTCCGTGGAACTGTAGGCAACGCGCCCAACGTGCTCTGCGGGCCTCCACAGCAGTGCTGCCTCCAATGGGGGCAGGCGAGGCCTCAAGCTCCTCCTTTTGCTTTTGGGCCTCTGCCCACATCCTTCCCTCCTCGAGCTTCTCTCTGCCGCCCCGGCCCACCCCCACCGGCCTGCTGGAGCACTGCCCATCTCACACCGAAAGGACCAGCTCCGCGGCCTCCCTTCGACGTGTTTCTGGACACAATCCCATTATCTTTCCGTTCCATCTCTCCACCAATTTTTGAAGCCCCCACCCCTCGCAGGAACGCATCAGTAAAGGTTTAACAGGTGCTTTGCTCTTTAAAAATCGAGTGAATGGGGCACGGGTGGGGGTTGAGACTCAGGCTTGCTGTGCGCCTTAGAATAAAGTCTCCGCTTTGGAGGAGGCCCTTTGAAAGGCGTGTCAGGCGCCGTGGTATGGCTTCCCTGGGCTCTGCAGCCCTCAGCCTGCGTGCAGGCGGGCGCACAAGGCCCTCCCAGGCCTGGGTGGTGTTGTGTGGCCCGTGGGCAGTCTGAGGGCCTCCCACAGATGGTTCACGAAGGGGCAAAAGGATCTCACTTCAGGTAATTATCACTGATTTGTAAGGTTGGGGGCAGGGGTCCCCATTTATTATTTTCTTCCCAGCACCTGGTAGGGCTCAGAAACATTTGATGAGTGAGGGCGGAGCAGCTTAGCCTGAACCGGGGAACCTAGCACACTATGCTACGGCCAGGCCCCCAAACCTCTCGGTTACCAAGGGCGTCTCTCAGTGGCCTGTGTTTCTCAGATTTGTCGTCTTTGGGAGAAAAATCAATGTTCGGAGCCAAGTCCTCTTGGTCCGTTCCAAGCCATCCCCATATCCACTCCCAGGCCCGCTTGCCCAGTGGGCTGGCCCTCAGGGGGGTCTCGGCCATTCTTGTCCTGAACATTGTCTACAGACCCGGGCTGCCAGAGCCTGTGGGGCGTCATAGCGGCTGGTAGGGGTCGCACTAACAGCCACCGCTCTGGGCTCTCACGGAAGGTCCTTGTGTCTTAGAAACTCCGTTCCTGGCCTGCATCTTCCCCTCAGTGCTGTTTTCTGGCACTAAGCGGCTCTTTTTGTATCGTCTACCCCCACCGGCTGGGCAGGAGCCCTGGTGGCATAGTGGTTACGAGTTGGGCTGCGATCTGCATGGTCAGTAGTTTGAAAACACCAGCCTCTCTGTGGGAGAAAGGCGAGGCTTTCTACGGCCGCAGGAGCTCACGGGGGCATTGCTGGGAGACGGCTCTGACGCACAGCAAGCCCACAGGACAAAGTCCACTGCCCACGGCTGTCACCTGTACCGACGCACGCTGCCTCCTCTTTCTCCCTCGAGGCGGCTGCTAGGCCCAAACCGCTGACCTTCCCGCTGGCATTGCTGTGCAGCTGAGGCACCAGGGGTCCTGTTCACAGATCGAAACCCCTGGAACACAGAGTAGAGCCACTTCCTCGGGTCTGAGACTGAAAGCTCTCTGGAAGCGGACTGCCTCTTCTCTCTCGAGAGCAGCAGCTGGTAGTTGGAACCACCAAGAGCCCAATCTTAACCCCTGAGGGAGTCTGGATGCATAGCATATATTTGGGGGACAGTTCAAGCCTTTCCTTAGTCCAGATGCTTTCGTTTGGGCGAGGGTGGAGGGTGTGCAGAGCCGGAGGGTGCCCGGGGCTGAGGAGGTGGGACAGTGGGGGGTGGGGTGTAGCAGGAAGCAGGAGAGCACTGCACACTGTGGGTGGGGCCTGGCAAACGGATAACTTCTTTGAAATCTGGTCTGTACAGGAAGGGCAACACCTCACAGGATAGAGTAACATGAGAAGACTCCTAAAAACTCCCTGCCATGGAGTTAATTCTGACTCCCAGGGGTTCCCAGACTGTAACTCTTTACGGGAGCGGACAGGCTCATCTTTCTCCCACGACACTGCTGACGGTTGCAAACTGGTCACCAACTCATACTAGCAAAATCTCAAAACTCACGGCCATAGATCGATTCTGACCCATCGCGACCCTATAGGCAGAGCAGACTGTCCCGTGGGTTTCTGAGCTGTCGCTCTTGGCTAGAATAGTGAGCCTCCTCTCTGACCTGGTGGCTAGCAGCCCACCACATGGCCCACTCTCCCGCCAGGGGTCCTTCTTGGGTTAGCAAAGATGTCCTTAAATCACCAAGCAGCGTGCCCTTCACAGCTAATGTTGTTGTAGCTGCCGTCTCCCGTGGTGGCCTCATGCTCAAGGGAACAAGAGCCTCCCACTGGGTAGGGGCTGCCCGGAGGGACCTGGGCACTGGGGTCAGCCTCGTGGAAGGTGCAAATTGCATCACTGAACCCCCACGCTGAGGGCCAGCAAAGACAGCTCCTCAAATCCCCCTGTTCCTCAGAGCATCCTTGTTTGACACTTGGAAGACTTCCTTGATGGACGCCAGCAGTGGTGTCCAATTGGCCGCTGGTTTGGCAAGCAGACTGCCTAAATTGGACTCCTAGCTCCGACTCCGGGATGAATCGCTTCCCCTGGGTGAGGCCAGACTGCCCATCAGCGAAATGCAGCTGAATCATAGCACCTGCCCGACTCCGCTGTGGGAGGCATGAGATAGGCCAGAGCAAAGCAGATAAAAGAATGTCTGTATATCACGCCCCCAATAAATATCAGCTGCTGCCTCCTCCCTTGGCGTCTGCTAACCTGTAACTTGAGTTTTCTTAAGAGAGTGATCATGATGGCCATCACACTTGATTGTGTAAATCGTGTCCACCCATAGCACTGTAGCCAATCCTTGCATCAAACCAGAGAGAGAGAGAGAGAGAGAGAGAGGCGCCCTGGGACGCCCACAACTTTCCCACTTCACAGAGGAAGCTAGAGGGCCCAGCGGGGAGTTAACTTGGGAGAGTTTGCATAGACACAGCCACACCCAGTCTCCCTGCCACTGGCCCGGCCCGCTCCAGTACTGGCGGCATAGGGGGCCATTGAAGAATGTCTTCTCACGTGGAGATGGCAGTGTCCCATGTTGGAAGGCTCCAGGCTTCCATGGCTTGTGCACTGGAGGGTGAGGCGAGGCTTGAGGTCTGAATCCAGATCAATCCCAAGGCAACCACTTGCTTTCCCAGAGAGTCCCCTCTGTGATCAGGATGATGTCTAGTCAAAAAACCTCACTGCATCACTTGAATCTGACTGCTGGCGACCCTGCAGGACAGAGCAGGACAGAGTAGCACTGCTCTGGGGGTTCCCAGACAAAACTTTCATGGGAGTAGAAAGTCTCACCTTGCTCTCACGGAATGGCTGGTGGCTCCAAACCACCGACCTGGCGCTAGCAGCCCAATGCATGACCACTCTGCCACCAGGGATCCTCTGATACCTAGGGTAGCTGTGGGTATCAGGCTGTCAGATGGCTGCGCTGGGCAAGCTGTTGAGATAGGCAGAACATGCCAGGTAAACCAGCACTCCATTTTCTGTGTATAGCACACCAGGAAAGAGGCTCTTATCTCTGTTGTGTTTGGAGGGATACTTTTCCTCACTGTGTGACGGACATGTGCTGTGTAGGAAGAGAGCAGGGAGGGAGAGCCCTTTGCTGCTTTAACGTCAACCTTGGCTGGAGGCAAAATCCACCAGGCTAGGAGCAGGAAACCGCAGGCAAACTGCAGTTTGACAAAGCACCACTAGAGATCCCTCTGGAGCTGCACTGAACTGCTCCCTGGAAGGCTTTACTCCGAACAGACGGAATATGTGCAGCCCTCTCATCCTCTCAGTCTTGTAGCACCACTGAAACGTGAGTCCCTGGTGGCATAAGGGGTTACACACTGAGCTACTGACTGCCAGGTCAGCAGTTCAAACCCACCAGCCTTTCCGAGGCAGACTGACAAGCTGGTCTGCACCCTAAAAGATTTCAGAAACTCTAGGGAACTGTTGACCCTGTCCCGTAGGGTTGTTCTGAGTTGGAATCCATTCAATGGCAGTTGCTTCTACATCTTGCTTGGGCTGCTAACAGCAGGGTCAGCAGTTCAATCCCACCAGCCACAGAGAGAGGAAGATGAGGGCCTCTGCTCCTGTAAAGCTTCTCTTCTCAGAACCCCTCTGTGAGGTTGCTGCATGAGTCCATATGGACTCGATGGCCGTGAACTGCTTGCTCGGTTTAGGGGGGAGGGCAATGGCTTAAGCTGATGGCCATGCTAGGGGACAGAAAGGACCTGACACTGGGACCCACCTGGCCCTGTCCAGTAGTTACAGTGTCCTGCAAGCTGAGAGCCAGACCCTTAAGACAGCCCAGAACGCAAGGCTCTCCCTGTGCCCTCCATCAACCTGGCAGGTCACGCTGCCAGGGACGCAGCCCAGAGGCAGCAGGCAGTGTGGCCCTGTGCCTAAAGCAGGCGGGAGTCAGGAAAGCGGGCAGGGCCAAACGGGAAGGAGGCCCGAGAGAGGCAGCAATACACACACTTGAATATGTCAGCTAGAAAACACTGTGCAGGGACCATCTGAATGAATACTTCCTCTTCTCACACCCGAGGCTATCGAGGCCCAGAGAACAGACGTAAGTGGATCCCGCAGTCAGTTAAGAACAAAGCCAGGGCCTGCCCCAGGCACAGGGCCTCTGGTAGCACAGATCTTCGCTGCCCCTCATCGAGGGGAAGGTGAGCCCTGGCAGAGGCAAAGAACTTGTTAAGAACATAGGGTGTTTCACCATCAACTCACAGTGACCCTCTAGGACAAGGTGGACTACCCTGTGGGTTTCTAAGAGTGTAATTTTGAGAAGGAAAGAAAGGCTTTTCTCCCTAGGAGCGGCTGGTGCTTTAGAACTGCTGTCCTTGTGTTGGCAGCTTCACACGTAACCACTACGCCAGCATCAGGGACTTCACAGAATGTTTAGCATGTTGTTGCAGTCTGCTGAGCTCCCTGGGGTCTCCGAGTCTGGCTCCTTCATATCAGACACAGATTCTGCGTTTGCTCAGATACCTGGGAGCTGGCTGCAAACCCAGCCCCTCCAACATGCTGCATGTCATGCTTTTGCCCAGCCACGTGGGGTAAGGACTGGTCTGCTGCTCAGGAACCGTGAGGGTTAGCAAGAGGAAGTGCTCAGGGTACTGCTTCGGGAGTTGTGGCCCTGCCCTCTCAGCAGGATTGTCTCCCCAACCCCACCTCTGATCTCACCGTCTCCCACCCTCCCCACAGAGATGGTGACCTCCCCCGCCCCTTCTGTGATGTGACCGATCCTGAAAAGAATGTGCCCAGAGCATTAAACCCAACAGCCTCCGGTCCCTTCATCAGGAGGATGGCCGCTGTCTCCACCCCTGAAGGATGTGGAAGGGAGCTGGCATGGCTGGGTGCCGACCATCCATCATTTGGGCCATTCCTCCAGCAAGCCGAGGAATTGCTGGCCAATCTGGGATGAGGAATTTTAGATATTTGTTAACTGGCCCGAATTCACTAGCCATTGGAGGGTAAACAACAGAGCTGGACTTTGAACCTGGGTGGCGGCTCTAAAGTGTGTGTGTTTTCACTCCTGTGGACCAGCATCCGGGTGCCCTGAGTTCTAGTCCCTGTTCAGCCACGTACCAGCTCGGTGACGCTGGGCTAGTTCACTGTCTGAGCCCCAGTGCCTCAGTTATCTGATGTGGTAACAGAAATAGCACTGGCAAGTGGCTGCCACGAACAGTCTGGCTTTCTCACAGGCAGAATTTAGGGCCTGGCTTGGAGGGGTGGGGGCGCTTCCTCCTCCACTGAGGATTCTCACTCCCTTTCTGCCTTCAAGTGGATGCCGACTCAGAGCCACCCTGTAGGACGGGGTATAACTCCCCCGGTGGGCTTCCGAGACTTCACGGGGGTAGAAAGCCCATTTTTCTCCCACAGAGCGGCTGGTGGTTTCAAACTGCTAACCTTGCAGTTGGCAGCAACACATAACCACTGTGCCTCCAGGACTGCCTAGTTCAGCTTCTAGTAGCCGCAATCTTTGTAGACGCACCTGTCTCCATTGCCTGTCTTCCTCTTCTCCCTGGGTGTGCTTCTGTGTCCATTCGGTGTTTTTATAACTCAGAAAGGTTTAGAGTTCAAGTCCACCCTATTTGAATATGGCCTAATTAATAATATACATATTTATCCTATTTCCAAACGGCATCATCTTGGCAAGTGTGTTGTTAGGCCCGGTTGATTCTGACTCACAGTGACTGCTTGCGATGCGTAGCCTGGCCCCGCTGGGGACTCACGGCTGCCGTCTCTGTGGAAGCAGGTCAGCAGGTCTTCCTTCCACAGAGCCCGGGAGGGACGGGCTTCTAATCTCCCAGGGAGCAGCTCAGCCCTTGGGCACGCTCTTCCTGCGCACAGGGGCCAGGATTTCAAGGCATACTGGGGCACACACAATTCAATCCCCAAGTTCTTAAATACAATTGCCTAGCGACTGGCTTGCGGAGTCATCAAGAGACGTCAGCGTGAAACGCACGGCAGCCGTGCAACGGGACCCCTTCCCAGTCACCTGGCTAATCTCACACCTCAGCTCATCTTTGCCATCTCCTTTTTTTCAACAGTTTTATGGGCACATAATTTGCATATTGTAAAATTCAAGCGTTCAATTGTTCAATTGTATCAAGGAGAATTGTACAATTGTTATCGCATCAATTTTAGAACATCCCCACCCCCTCCACCACCATGGTTACATCAATCGCCTTTAGAATGATTTGTGCCATCGCAATCCAGTCTAGTGCTCCCTACCCGCTGCCCACTTCATGATTTACTCTTGAAATCCCCTTGCCCTCCCTATCATCCACCCCCACCCCTGTATTCCCTATAAATTGTACTATGGTGGTAAGTATATAATAATAATAACATAAAGACAAAAATACAAAGAATGAGTAAGAAAGAAAAGACCCCCATCAAAATTCAAAGACCAGGGAGGGAATTTCTGTCATGGAACTGGTAAGAGATACTTGTGCCCAGAACAAATTCAGGTCAGGTCTACAGGGAGGCCAACTAGTCACGGTTCAAGTTTGATCCAGCAAAATCAAGTGAGGCTATTCCAGACACTTGCCTGTGGCTATAGGGGATCTGCCAGCGGCTCAATCTGACTAGATACTCTGCAGATGGGCTTGGGCTCCCACTGTTCCCCATAGCCCTCTACAAATTGGGTGTTCATCGTGTGTGTGTGTGTGTGTGTGTGTGTGTGTGTGTGTGTGTGTAGACTTTTATTTTCATTTAATTGTTTCTGGTGCATTTGGGAATTAGGCATGCATTTCATTCCCACTGTCTCTAAATAATTACATTTGTGTGGCTTCATTTTCTTAATCCTTGTGCTGGGCCTAGGAAAAATCGTCAACTTTGCAAACACGTCTTCAGTTGGCCCTGCATTTTCAGTATCAGTGGTATCCAAGACCACTTTAACCACAATTTGGAAAATCAAACTTACACATCTTAGGGGAAATGGTATTGGCTCATGGACGAAGAAGGCCTGGGAGCTGGCCGTTAGGCCTGGCAGGATCGAGACCAGCTCTTCTCAACCTGTAGGTCTACTGACCCTTTCACAGGCGTCACCCGATTCATAACAGTAACAAAATGACAGTTATGAAACAGCAACGAAAATAATGTTATGGTTGGGGTCACCACCACATGAGGAATATATGAAAGGGTCGTGGCACTAGGAAGGTGGAGAACCACTGGGCTAGACTCTCAGTGGATGTGGTAAGCATTCTAACCTGTCTGTGCAGCTCGTGGGCTGCTCTCTCCTGGACTGCCTTTGTTTCCCGGCAAGCCTCTTCCGTCTGGTAAGGAAGATGGGTACCAGACTGACCTGATGTTCGTACATGCAGGAAGAAGGAAGGAGCATCTTTCCCAAAGCATATTGGTAGTGGGCAGAGTCCTCAGCGCCTGTACACACCCTGTGTGGCAACAGGCCCAAGTTGGTGTCAAGTCTGTTCAGACTCGGCGTGGAACTGTACTCCCCAAGGCTTCTAAAGGATGATTTTTTCAAAATATTCTCTCCTGGTCTATTACTTGCTTTTTCTTTTTCCCTTAAGGGGTTCTTCGGTGAACGCAAGTTGAAGTTATCCTTTTATAAAAATTATTTTATTTTCTCTTTTTTCTTTTTTTTTTTTACACTTCAACTTTGCTGTTGTTGTTATTCTAGAACACTTCTTCTTTTTTTAATGTCTCATCCCAAAGCTTTATAGTTTGAGGTTTTCCTTTGACATGTTGGTTATTTATTTATTTATTTTGGTTGTATGGTGTGAAATGAAAGTCAACGTATGATTTTGGTTTTTCCATAGAGATAGCCAGTTGATTTAGCATCAGTTGTTGAAAACAACCCTCATTTCCCTGCAGCCCTGGTGGTGAAGTGGTTACGCATTGGGCTTTGATCCATGTGGCAAGCAGTTCAAAACCTCCAGCTGGTCCGAGGAAGAAAGACTGGGCTTTCTACTCCCATAAACCATTGTAGTTTCAGAACGCACAGGGGCCACTGGGAGTCAGCATTGACTCAGTGGCATCAAGTATCATTCCCTTGATTTGATTTCTCTTACCAAAATGCAACTGACCATATGTTTGAGTCTATCGTACTGTAAGAGCTAGGTGATAATTATGTAGACTTATAATGTTTGATATCTAGCAGGGTCTTTCACTCTCTTAAGTCTCCTCATATAGACTTTTCTTACAACCATAGGAAGAAATGTTTGCATTCATTAGCAGTAAGAGAACAACAATGGGATACTGCCTCACCCTGACACTTCTAACAAAAATCCATTTTAAATTTTTGATTTATAATACGTGCTGGAGAGGTGTGGAATTGGAATGCTCATGTTGCTGGTGGGACTGGAGAACCGTACAACTCCTGTGGACATCAGCATGGCGCTTCCTTAAGCAAATACAAATACACTTTCCTTGTGATCCCGCCACCCCTCCACTGGGTATATACCTCAAAGAAGTAAAGAACACGGCACGAGCAGACATCTACATGCACACCCGTGTTTACTGCAGCAATTTCCATAATAGCAAACAGAGGGAAACAACCAAAAACTCCAATTGTAGAGGAATGGAAAAACAAACTCTGCTACGTTGATACAATGGAATATTACGCTTCAATTACAAAAAAAAAGACAACTCTCTTAAGCACCGTGAGACATGGACAAAACGAGAGGACATTATGCTTAGTACAGTTAGTTCATCTTATAAGTTCAATTACTCAATGACACCATTATTTTTTTAAACATTTTATTAGGGGCTCATACAACTCTTATCACAATCCATACATATACATACATCAATTGTATAAAGCACATCTGTACATTCTTTGCCCTAATCATTTTCTTTTTTTTCTTTTCTTTTTTTACATTTTATTAGGGGCTCATACAACTCTTATCACAATCCATACATATACATACATCAATTGTATAAAGCACATCCGTACATTCTTTGCCCTAATCACTCTCAAAGCATTTGCTCTCCACTTAAGCCCTCTGCATCAGGTCCTCTTTTTTTTCCCCCTTCCCTCCCCACTCCCCCCCTTCCTCATGAGCCTTTGATAATCCACAGATTGCTATTTTGTCATATCTTGCCCTATCCGAAGTCTCCCTTCCTCCCCTTCTCTGCCATCCATCTCCCAGGGAGGGGATCACATGTGGATCCTTGTAATCAGTTCCCCCTTTCCAACCCACTCACCCTCCACTCTCCCAGCATCGCCCTCACACCCCTGGTCCTGAAGGTATCGTCCACCCTGGATTCCCTGTGCCTCCAGCTCCCATATGCACCAGTGTACAACCTCTGCCCTATCCAGTCCTGCAAGGTAGAATTCGGATCATGGTAGTTGGGGGGAGGAAGCATTTAGGAACTGGGGGAAAGCTGTGTTCTTCATCGGTACTACATCGCACACTGACTGACCCATCTCCTCTCCTAAACCCCTCTATGAGGGGATCTCCAGTGGTCAACACTTGGGCCTCGGGTCTCCACTCTGCACTTCTCCCTTCATTCACTATGGTATACACACACACACACACACACACACACACATATATATATATATATATATATATATACATATATATATTTTTGCATGATGCCTTATACCTGGTCCCTTTGGCACCTCGTGATCACACCGGCTGGTGTGCTTCTTCCATGTGGGCTTTATTGCTTCTGAGCTAGATGGCCGCTTGTTCACCTTCAAGCCTTTAAGACCCCTGACACTATCTCTTTCGATAGCCGGGCACCATCAGCTTTCTTCGCCACATTTACTTATGCACCCATTTGTCTTCGGCGATCGTATCATGGAGGTGTGCAGCCAATGATATGATTTTTTGTTCTTTGATGCCTGATAACTGATCCCTTCAGGACCACTCGATCACACAGACACCATTATTATAAGGGAAAATGGAAGAAAAAGAAAAGCCGTTTCACCCCAAAGGACAATGGAGAAGACAGAGGAGGCCAGGGATGGGGCAGGGGACATGGAGAGGGGTGGGGCAGGAAGTTTGGGGAGGGACAGAGGAGGGAAGGCATATTTCTGGGTGGTCTACTGGACACTGTAACTGATGGGGTTTGATGTAATGGACTGGGCAGCTCCACCAAATATGTTTTTCTTTAAAAACAAACTAAATAACGTTTTTAAAAAAAAGAAGTAGCGTGAGAGTGACGGCTTCATGGCCTAAAAACGCTCCAGAGCCCCTGCCCCAGGGATGGAAACGTGGGTCTGAGCGGCTCGAAGGAGGAAGCATAAAACTAAAAGGGGTCTGGATTTGTTAGTGACATGCATGTTTATTTCAAACACACGAAAGAAGCCAAAAGAATTTTCTTGGTATTTATTGGACATTGATTTTTTTTATATATAAAATTTGAAATTCACTTATTTTGTTCTCAAACCTCTGTTGGTCTTTTTAGCGAGATGGGTTGATTTGTTTGGGAGAATTGTCTTGTGAAGAAGCATCTCTCTATGCCAGGAGAGAACATTTGCAAACATACGTATCAGATGGAGGACAGAAGACGTATATCCAGAGTAAAGTAAGAGCACTTTCAACTTAGTGATAAGACACACGGCTCAAAATAAAAATGAGCAAAATACTTAAAGAAAAAAACTCCCAAGAGATCAGAAATGACCGGCCTACGAGTATATGAAGAGATGTGCCTTTTGGTTTACCGACATCTTTTATTTATGTATATTCTTCAGGCACAATATTTTCAAGTTTTCTTCATGTAAAGCTTATACTTTTTTATAATGCTAATTTCTAGGTACTTATCTTTTTAAAACCATTGTCCATTTTTCCAGTCTTGGCAACTAAACTCAAGTGTGTGAAATAGCAGGAGCCAAACTCAGACCCACTTCAGACCTGCAGCCTCAGCTCTCCTCCAGCTGTCGCTTCAAACGAAGAAGTCCAGGGGTGTTGAGCGACGTTCTCTGGCGGCTCAGCGAGCTGCTGGTTGTGATGGTACTAAACCTTGGTGGTCTGTCTCTGTCATGGCCCTGCCCCTGAATCCAGGTCGTTGAAGCGCTAACACATTGGCCTCCACTGGGCACCTGTGTTTGCCAAGGGACTGAGCTCACCCGGCCGCATAGAACTCAGAATAAAATTGGACAGGAATACAAAAGGAGGAAATAAAATGATTCTTAAATAAGAGAAAAAGTCAAATGGGCACATGCAGACACACACACACACACACACACAGCCCCAAACCCTCAAGCCTCCTTAGCTTCCTGCCTGTGAGCTGAGAGGGGGTGTGTAAGTTCCTGGGTCCTCTCGGCAGGTGCAAAGGCTCCATTGCCCTCCACTTCCTGAGGCGGCAGCAGCCGAGCAGAGGCAGCAGAGACTCGGTTTCTCTCCATCGTCCGTCTGTCGGGCCTGTCCTGGGGAAACGGCGAGATGCAGTGGAAGGCGCTTGTGACCGCCACCCTCCTGCAGGTGCAGCTCCCAGCGACAGGTAAGGCCTCTGGGCGCGGCAGATAGACGCTTGGAGAAAGTCCTGCATGGGTCTGTTTCAGGGGAGGTGGCGATGGAGGAGTCTGAGGAGCCTGTGTCTCCGGGGATCTCCTCCCTGCGCCCCCCACCCACCAAATCAAGGGTCAGCTGAGAGCCGAGGGGTCTGGATGGGTGCTGGTGTCGGCTCCATAACTGTTCTATGGGGTGTCGTTTGGAGCCAGCTGCTTGGACACACGCCCGCCCCGAGGATAGAGTTGTTCCCAGTGAGGAAAGAAAAGGCTGTGGAGAGGAGGCGATCAGGGGAAGGAAGCAGGAATGTAACTGAGGCAGATCCCGGTGGAGAAAAAGAGGGGGAGCGGCTACCTGCAGCTAGCGGGGATCACGCAAGGCCAGCCAGGCCTCATTTCGTGCTGCGACATCCTCGCGTCTCTGCCACCCCCACCCCCACCCCCGTCTCAGGCAGAGCTCTGCTGCGCCTGCTTCCTTGGCCAGCGTGGGCTCATGGACGTCGCCCTGACCGCTGGACCACCCTGGCTGGCCAGGGGCTGCATGTGGGGAGAGGAGGGACATGGCACACAGGGGAGACGCTGAGTCCACAGATGCCAAAAGGTCCCGTGGGTCCAGGGCTAGGCTCAACCCTGGTATGGCTGTCCCTGCCCATCCACACTTGAAGCCACAAGGCCAGGGAGTAGATGCCAGGACTTGACATGTTATGTACCCCCCGCCCCCTGAGTAACAACCAACTGAGAAGAGAGCTTGCTCCTCAGCTCCCTCCAGGTGATGGGCGTCCAAGGAGTCTTCCAGACTTCGAACCCCTGCCACGCGCTCTGGCTCAGATCCGGGCAAGGGAATGATTGGTGGGAGGACAGTCGGCTGTCTTGGGGGGTGGGGGCGAGCAGTAACATTGCAACTTCTTACAAGAAATGGGACACGCTGTGTCTGAATGTAAAGAACGAGGATGAGAGTCGCCCCCAGCAGCGTGGCTTCCTGCATTTCACAGCTCACCACAGACGGGTGGGGTTAGGGACAAGGCTGCTGTCACACAAAGGGGACTCGGCACTTCTGTTCCTGCGGGGAAATGTACACAGACACGCACGCATGCGCGCACACACACACACACACCCCGCCGGCACCGGGGGCTCTGAGGACCTGAGTAACTGCGGGGCCTTCTCGGAAGGCCTGGTGGGTATGAGTCATCCTCAGGGCGAGAGCCCCAGAGGGAGCCCAGGACAGGCCATCTCTGTATGCTGGTGACGAGGGCGTCCACAGGCCAGGGCAGCCTGATGGCCACAGAGTCCCACTCTGACTCTGAACTTGGCTACTCAGACTATCTCAGACTGCACACGGCAGACAATCCCGCCGTTTGGGGGCCTCACCCCTTTCTTCAGTGGCGCCCACCCAACACTCTGCCCGTTTTGGGCTTTGAGGCCCGGAGAGGGGCAAAGAAGAGGCTGCTCGCGTGGCGGCTGCCTGGGGTGGCAAACCACACCCTTGCCAGCTGGCCAGATGGAGGCCAAGCCCCATTTCCATGAGTGACAGACAGGAGACCGAAAGGAAAAATGTCAGTCGCTAGGGGATGGGTTCCCCACTTCTCTTCACGCCTGCTGTGCTTCGTTTTGCTGGGATTGAAATCCCAGCTGTTTTTAGATCAGGTTTCTGGACAAAAGGTTTTCACATTTTCCTGGCCCGGAAACCAGTTTCAAAGACAGCTTGGCAAGACCTAGTGAGGCTTTCACAGCCGAGGACCGCAAATGACACCCATATTGCCAGAGACGACACCTCGACAATGTCCCCCGCGCCCCCCCCCCAGGAAAGGCTGCAGGAAGGATTTGAGTGGAGGCCTTCTCTGGTTTCTCTCACAGTTGGGCTCTTGTTCCCCCAAGTCTTTGAAAGCACCTACTTTGTGGCTAAGACGTGTTCATTTGCGTTGTAAGAGAACAGTTCAGATCTCTAGGATTACAACAGATAATTCAATGTCGCTAAGGGTGACTCCCTGGGTGAGAGGCCATCTCGGCCAGGGTCTGACTGGGAGGGACTGACAGAGATGGCATGCCCCATGGCCTGGGCACACTGCTGTCTCGGAGACCTCGGCGCCTCCAAGAAATTGCCCAGCGCGCCTGGTGGGCTCTGTGCTTCCTCGGGGAGACGCGGCCCAACACAAAGCCTGGGCAACGCAGACAGAACCGAAGCCTGGTGTGGTGAGGACCTCTGCTTGTCCGAGGCCCTGGATGTGGTTGGAAGAGTCAGGCCAAGCTCTCTTGCAGGCAATGCGGGCGCTGCCACTTCCTAGCAGCGCAAGCTTGGGCAAGTCCCTGAACCTCTCTAGGCCTCGACTTTCTCACCGTCAGAGCCAGCCTAAGGACACCTCCCTTGCAGAGGTAGCAAGATGAAACGCGACTGTGAAAGCACCTGCCAGCCAGGCCTGTCAGGTGCCATCAAAACAACTGGGCCCGGTAGAAACCGTGTATGTCAGAGCAGAGCCGCCCCAGGGCTTCCTGGATCCACAGGAGCAGACGGCCGCGTCTTCTCTCTCCCGAGTCGACCGTGAGTTCAAAGCTCCGGTCTTTCGTGAGCAGCCAAGCCCTCAGCCATGGCGCCACCACAGCTGCTTAGCTGCATGGCAGACAGACAGAGGGAAGCTGTATGAATGATTACTTATTACTACTTCCTGGTCTGCGTTCTTCGACTCAGTGCCTGGGAAGCCCCTGGCCATGGGAGCACGTGGTTCCCAGGGCTCATTGTGGCCCCGCAGCAGTGAGCACCTTCTCCACGACCCGTACCCAGATCAGCCCCCTTGGGTTGTGGAACCCACCCCTCACAGCACAGGAACATAGCGGTGACGACTGCGGTGGCCAGCCGGTCACTGACGGGGTCCAAGCTGGCCATCACAGTGACCCTGGTGACTTCGTGCCGATAGCGTTTCTGCTGGGGAGCGTTTCCCCAAAGCAAAAGCATCGGTCAGTTCAGGGGAGGCAATTGGACAAAAGCCGCCCAGTTGTGCCGGTCAGGGTGGCCACTCAGAGTTTGAGGTGGGTGCCCTGTGGGTCAGAATCTACTGGAAGGTCACTGGGTATCTAAAGCAAACGTCTTGCGCATCTAATATTGGAGAAAACTTAGGGAAGCGTTTACAAGAAGTCAAGTCGGTCAAGGTTTGCTCGGGAGCAAGCTCGCCACTGGTGTGTTTCCACACCGTTCCCCCGGCTTTCTCATCTCGGCAAGAAACTTGCTTTCTCTCCCAGCCCGCCTCTCACACTTGCCGGACACAACTGCTCTTGCTACAAAACACCCCCCAGGAACCTTCCTGAAAGCTCTTACCTGAGTGCATTGATTTTTTAAATTTCTTTTCTTTTTGTTTCTGTTCCTCCTTTCTTTCAAAAATCAGATTTCATCATTTTTATCATCTTAAGATTTAATATGTGCTTTTCCGTTGAAGAGTCGCCCAGCACAGAGACTCGTGGTTAAAGGCCCTCTCACCACTAGGAGACTGTGCTGGGAGAGACTTGCTTGAACCCACTTTGGGAATCGTTTCTTCTCCATGTTGTTGTTTCGCAGGTAGCAACCCTCTTGGCAGCCGAATGAACCGCTGCGCTAGCCCATGTCTTACTTACTCCCTGTCCACTGTTAGCCCAGCACTGCAGCCCTGGCCGCCCAGTGGTCACACGCTGGACTGCGATCAGCAAGGTTCACAGTTTGAAACCACCAGCCACCCCACTAGAGAAAGGTGGGGCTTTCTACTCCTGTAAACAGCTACAGTTGCAGAAGCTTCCAGGGCCTATAGGGTCTCTGAGTCAGCAAGGACTGTGGGGCATAAGCACCACAAATGGGTCAAGACGTTTCTTGGCTTTGCTTGGGCCGTGGCTCGTTCTTCTGAACACTAAGTGTGGGCAGAGTTGGGAGCCTGCGTGGCATGCGGGGTTTGAGTTCTACTACTAACCTCAAGGTTGGCGTCTTAAGCCCACCCTGAGCCAGTGCACTGCTTCTGTAAAGGTGGCAGCCAGAACCCCTCCCGGGGGACTTCAACTCCAGTGCCCCTGCGTTGCAATCACCTCCGTGGGGCTGGATAGTGGATGTGATCGGTTTGAACACTCAGTGCATTAGGCTGAACAGTAAAGGCAGCGATGTGAGCTGTCCGGGGAGTTGAAGCAGTCCCTGCTGTCACTGCACGCTTCCCCGATGGCCCACACGCCTGCATCTCGTCCACAGTGACTCCAACAACATGGGATGTCTCCACATGATGACATTAATGCGAGTGGTGGATTTGGGGCATTCTTGGGTTCGCTTTATTTTGGATCTTTCCTCAAGTACCAGAAGCCTTCACATTAGACAATGTACGTGGAAAACAAGTGACTACAGGGCAGACGGAAGGGCCATTTGAATCATTCTTAGCGTGCGCGAGGACGCTTTCAGAGAACATCCTGCTGCCCCGTTAGGTTTTCTAGCTGGATCTTGTGCAATGGCTGATGTGTTGTTACCGTGGACAGACAAACACGGCAACTTCATGATTCTACTAACATTATAGCTCAAAAATAACAAAGAACCTCCTTTCTCTGACTTGGTTTTGACGGTAGGGACAAGTAGCAAACAGACGAGTCTATCACAACTGGCGGTTGTGGTTCCAGAGCCTGAGTGCCTGATAGCTTCTAAATACGGGAGGAAAAAGGCAAGCAATCCAACACTTAGGGTCTGGTTTGCTCCTAAATAAATGCCCTACTTGGCTATCTGTTTTTCCCTCATAGTTTATATATTTTAGCAAAAATATCATGGAATATAATGGAAGAAAGCTAATTTTAAAATCTATCTGTGATCTTACCACGCAGACTGTTAACTCTCTCACGTTCACTTCTTTTTTATTCCATCCCAATGTTTTTGCAGGTGCATATGTATTTTTATATGATCACAACCATAAAAATGTGTTTGCCATGCTCCCTTTCCCATTTTATTATATGCCCCCCCCGGGGGCCTAGCGCATACAAGTGTGTTTATTGCTGTGTAAACTTTCATAGAGTATAAACCCCCAAACCCTCTGCCGTCTAGTGGATTCTGACTCACAGAGACTCTCCCTACACGCCACGTTCTCCACTCGTCCTTCCTCTTGGACATTCTGGCTATTTTCTGATTTTAGTCATGAGAGTGAATCCTACAGATGAATTTTCACACATCTAGTTTTTTTCAATTTTCTTCTGAATTACTTCCTCGACTTGTTTCTCCAGGGTTGGCAATTTGAAGAACAGTATTTCATAGACTATTCCAGATGGCTGTTGAAAACAATCTCCTTAAGGAAAGGAGGTGAACCCCACCCCCACCCCCAAACTCCCTGTGATGATCCACAAGTGTTCTTGTCTTCTCTGGGGCAGCCAACGCGGTAGCCAGTATGCCGTTCTCCTTCATTGCTTCCTTCTGCCTCTGCACAACGGGGGCAGTGATGCCTGCCTCACGCAGGTGGGTGTGGATTAGAAAGACTATTCAGGATGCGGATACACATCTCGAGAAACCATAGCCCTGACCAGTGTACACCTCCGTTTCCCAATCTGCAAAGCGGCTAAAACATCGCCTTTCCAATAGGATAAAGTAGAAGCAAACAATAAGATTGTTTAATATTGCCGTCCATTGAGTTGATTCTGATCACCATGACCCCATGTCAGAGTAGGGCTTCATGGGGTCTTTAGGGGCTGGCTTGTTGAAAATACATTACCATGACTTGTGCCCACAGACCTCTGGGGGGACTCAGATGCCCAGCGTTGCAGTTAGCAGTTGAGTGTGTTAATTCTTTGCATTGCCCAGAAACTGCAACGTAGAAACATTGGTACGAAATCCATTTCCCCTGCTACTGCCTCTAAATTGCAGTGTGAACTTGAGCAAGATTTTTCTCCCTGGAGTTTAGTTTACTCATCTGTAAAATGTGAGCGGGTTGGACACCCTTTCCAGCTACCAGATGAATTGTGTATGGTCTTGAAGTTGTTAAAACCCTTTCGTTATCTAGTATCCTGGTCCCATCACTCCCCAGGGAACTGGCTCAAAGAACTAGGAACCTAAACTTCATTCCTCTCTGAAACTCCAAACACACAGGTGTGTTTTTTGTTTTCAATCGCAATATTTTTAACTCTGTAACCGAGCCTTTGTTGTGAAAAGCCACACAGGGGCTGGCCTGTCCACGATGCTCGCGCCCCGGCTGCAGATTTATTGTCCCGCACCGGAAGCTGTTCTGTTGCAAAGGTGGACCATTAGGCACCGCCACTGCCCACCTTGCTCGCCTGTTATTATTTGTGCTACTCGGCAACTCATTTTCAGGCCCTGGGGCAAAAAGTAAACAAAAAAAATTAAAACCAAGACCAATAGGGTCCTTGCCCAGCCTACCCCGCCTCTCTCTTCACCGGGCCGGTCATCACTTTATGTGGACCAAGTGCCCCCTCAGGTCTCCACTCATCTGAAAGGTGGGCAGTGGTTTTGTTAGCCATTTTGTGGATAGCGGACAGACGAGATAAATGTGCTGCTTCGTGCCTGTCGCTGTGCTCGCCCCCATAGCGTGGCTGTTGTATCAGTCCACGCCATTGACACGCATTCATAACCACCCCACAGGGCTCAGTGCAACTGCCCCCGGGGGTTCCCAAGACGGTAACCCTTAATGGGAGAAGAAATCCTCATTGTTCTCCCAAGGAGCAGCTGGTGGCTTTGAACTGGTGACCTTTGGTTAGCAGCCCAGAGCATAACCCACGACCCCCAGAGCTCCTGAGTTGTAGTGTGCTATTGGGGGCTCCCCTGTTTCCATGGGTCCTCTCTCTACCAGTATGCTGTCGTTTGCCAGAGCCAAGGTCTGGAGGTTCTCACGTCTAAGGGGCCCCCTGGCAGGAATCTCTTTTTAGAAATGTGACGCAGAGCTGGGCCATTTGCAGACCCCAGCCGCTCACCCAGTTTGACGGCCCCTCGGGCGCGTCCTCTCAAATGCTCTCGGCAGCCTCTCTACAGGGCCTTGCTCCCATATGCCTGCTGTGTGAATGCTGAAGCCGTCTCCGAGGCATTCATTCCCCTTAGCAAGCAAGTACTGCGGTGCTCCACTCCGTGTTCAAAGAGATGATTATTTGTTTATTGAAGATCCTCTCCTAATATACATGTTTCTGCTGAGTGTGAATCCTTGGCTGTTCAGAGAGCTCGTGCTTTCCTCTAACAGATTGCCATCGTTCAGAACTCACATTTCCCTCAAGGCAAAGCAAAGCGCCATCAAAAACCCGATGCTTGGGACAGACACATGAAGCCTTTAAAACCAAGCCCATGCCACTGCCACTGCCACTGCCATGGCCACGATTCTGACGCACAGCGACCCTGTAGGCTGGCAAGGAACTGCCCCGAGGGGTGCCGAGGCTGTGCTCTTTCTGGGGGCTGACTGCCACGTGGTTCTCCCATGGAGACATTGCTGGTTTCAAACCTCTGACCTTCCTGTTAGCAGTCCGTCCCTTTAGTCACCATGCTAACAGGACTCCCAGAGAGCGCAGTGGTTATGCATTGGGCTGCAATTCAAATGTTTGGCAGTCCAAAACCACCAGTGTGCTGAGGGAGAAAGGCTGGGCTTTCTACTCCCGTCCACAGTTCCAGGCTCAGAAAGCCACAGTGAGTCGCTATGATCAGGGTTGACTGTGACTTTGGGTTTGGGGAAGAGGACTCCAGGATTTAAGGGCTGAATGCCTGTGACTGTTGGGTGTGGCCACCCCCGGATTTGACCAGGAGGAGGTTCTGGAGCGTTAGCTGGATATTGACAAGAGCAAGACGCAGTAGGGAAGTACATTAACACCACCAATTCGCATTCACTAGTGGCCAGCCAGTCGTTTCCACGTGCGTCACCCATGGACGTCCGTGTGCATCAGAGTACGACTATGCCCCACCATCTGCAAAGGCTGATTTTTCAGAAACTGATCACCAGATCTTTCTTCCGAGGCACCTCTTCATGGACTCGAACTTCTAACCTTTGGTTACCAAACCTGAGTGTTAAATGCTTGTACCGCGCAGGGAGTTCATCTAGCATTTAGAATTAAGTCCCCTCCTGCCCCGCCACCCTTAATTGCTGTGGCCACTAAAAAGTCAGCTGTCTTCCCCTTTGTCACCACTCCCCCAGCGTGCAGCCTCGGCCGGCTAGCTCATTACATGGTCACCTGCTCTGCGTTAGAGCTGCTCTGTCCTCCTCCAGGTGGCTGGTGATGATGGGGAAGCCGCATCACAAGGGAACAACAGACAAAAACAAACACCTGGCAGGCAGGGGAGTGCTTGCCCTCTGTTACTACAGAAGCCGCCTGCTCCAGGCGGAGGGTGGCAGAGCCAGGTGACACCATCATGGGGACGGTGTGAAGCTGAGCCCTGTGGTCTGGCCTATCACTGCAGTGGGGGTACTGGTGAATGTGTGTACTGGTGTTGGGTCTGCATGCTCAGGTTGGGGGGCAGGGTCTGGATCTGGTGCGCATGTGCTGGTGTGTGCTGCTGGAAGTTTGTGTGTGCCTTCTGGTGTGTGTTTGAGCCTGTGCATGCAAGTACATGTGTGTGAGTGTGTGGTGCATTCACCACTCCTCTGTGTGCTGGCGGAGGCATGTTTGTCACTGCGGGCATGTGCTTTTCTGTGCACCGAGGAGTGGTCTGGGTCTGCGGTGGGTGCATGGAAGAGGAAGTTGGTGGTGTCCGGATGGCCCCGTAGAAGGAAGGGAAAATGCTGCCTGGGCTCAGAGCTGCCAAGTGAGCATGAGGTGGAGGTGCCACAGGGCATGGCCCAGAGACTCGGGGAGGAGAGCGACAGGAACAAGGTGTCCAACTGGTTTCTCTGGGGCCATAGGAGGTGGAGGCTTCCCTGTTGATGGGCCAGCTTCCCTTCAAATTGCTCCAGTCTCCTAAGGAAGCCTACTGCTGGAGCCCCTCCTCAGAGCCTCCCTTCCACCCAGTTTGCTCTACTTAAAATGCTGGCTGTGCCCCCACCCCCATTTACAGAAGCCCTGCCCATCCCTGGAGTTCAAGCCTTCATGTGTGGGGATCTCTAAGGCCCCAGACCCCACCACTGAAATAATCACCAGCATTAGCATGGACTTCAAAGAATTGTTCTCACATCTCAAGGCTGAAGACCCAACACAAATAGCTCCCCATAGAGCATCACTGTGGGGACCCCATACATAAAAAGTCCTGTGAACACTTACCTATCGGCAGAAAACCCTACCAAGTCCCCAAGTCCTCACCAGCTTTCCTCATGATAGTCATCTGACATCGTTACATTCTATGT
This sequence comes from Tenrec ecaudatus, assembly GCF_050624435.1. Classification (NCBI taxonomy): domain Eukaryota; kingdom Metazoa; phylum Chordata; class Mammalia; order Afrosoricida; family Tenrecidae; genus Tenrec; species Tenrec ecaudatus. The sequence continues at coordinate 179,640,129 of NC_134530.1, read as the reverse complement.
CTTTCCCTTTTCTGCAGTTCAGGAAAGTGGTGGTTGGTGACTGTGTTAGTCTGGGTACTTTAGAGAAACAAATCCACAGAAAATCATGTATAAGAGAGAGTTTTATAGAAAGGGTAAGTGCACATCAAGAAAACATCCCAACTCAGTGCTGCCCAAGCCCACAAGTCCAACATTAACCCATTAACCCCATATGTCTGACACCAATCCACAAAATCCTCCTCCATCTCACAAAACACACACTATAATGAACGTGTAAGCATCTCAGTGCTGGCAGGGGTCTCCACACAACTGCTCCAGCACCCAGGGCTGCATCAGGGTAGGTCCATGCAACTTCTCCTTGGGGATGTCTTACAGGAAGTGAGCCTTGCCAGCTGAAGCAGGGAACTGGCTAAGGTAGCTGCACCCTGGTCTGACCATCACAAAGCAAGAGACCCGAGAACTAGAAAGACGAGGTTCACCAAGCCATTTATCTCTCCACCCTTCAATTAACCCCACATGTGTTTATTGGCCAGGTTGGCAAAACAAACTTTATATCAGTGACCTAATGGGGTTATTATTAAAGAGTTGAGATGACCATGCCGAGAGTTACATTTCATATCTGATTATTCAAGCCATCAGATCGGTTACTGGGAGAACAGCAGTTGTTTACCAAGCACCTTTCATAAGCCCTGAGTCAAACAAACAACCCTGCACTTGACTGGCCCAACCAGCCCATTGAGTCAGACAGTGTTCTATGGATACACATTGAGTGTTTGAGAACCAGTAAGAAAAAGAAAGCATCCTGGCCCAATGACCCCTGTTCTCGGGCTTAGCTGAAGTCTTAATTTGCCTACAGGCTGGCTTCTTCGTGGTCTAGTCTAATTGTCACCATTTTGTGGGCCTGGCCTAATTTCTGTGCCGAGTTTAGCGGTAACAGAGGTCGCATGAGGACTGTTGGCTCGGCTAGAGAGCTTTAGAAAGGCCCCTTTCGTATCCTCAGAATAGAGAAAAATCTTTTGTCTGTCCCCCCTGCTTAACTATCAACGCTTCAAAACACAAACCTATATAAAATACACAAATGCTTTCTGGGCAAAATGAATCTTTTCCGTTTTCTGTGGATTTCAGCGGGAACAATAAAGATTGAGCTACAAAAGGCTGGCAAAGAGGATTATGCGCTTTCTTTCTGCTCAGCGTAGAAGGCTTCAAAGATCAGCTCAGAAAGTTAGATAATTGTATCCAGTGCTGCTCCCCCATCCATCTGCCTGCTGACCTGCCCTGTGAAGTCCTCTGTAGAAACACGACCAATGCTCACCTGGCCAGGACCAGCACGGTCTCGTTAAAGGCCCCTCCATAACTCCACGTTGGTTTTTGCCGCTGTGAAAATCTTTCCATTCGGCCAAGCACCTCCTCGGGGAATAGCCCTTTGGGGATGGAGTGTGATTCTCATTGTCAAAGCTTTGTAATCTCATCTTGGAAACCAGAAATAGTTTGTGAATAGATTCATAATCACAAGTTCTTGCCACCCAAAGGAGCCAGTGGGTGGGACATGGAAGGAAGGATTTAGAGAGCAGGTTTTGATCTTCGGGGCAATTGCTTGATGCCCTCGATTTGAAAAACACACTCGTTCGTTAGCTACTGGCAATGATTCTAAAGAACAAAGTCTCACTCTTGCTGCTGGTCTAGTTCCTGGTTTGGTTTTAAACCATCGTTTCCTCGGAGAAATTCCTGGCCACCATGTTGAATACCAGACGATGGAACCTATGAACTAAGGAATAAGAAGAGGATTTGGCTAGTTCGATTTTTGTTTTTTAATTTGACGCTAAACACTTCAGCAACCATCAAGAAAAATTAACTACCTCCCCAATTGGCCAATTATCTAAAACTCGGTGCAGAATGATCCTGATTGAAGAACTTGGTGGTAGGCGGCTGGGCCTTGCGCTGCTGAGGGAAGAGGCCGGGGGTGGGGGGTGGGGGGTGGGGGGCAAGCTTGGTCTGCTCGTCCCGTGCAGACCCTTCCAGGGGGGCTTCTGCTCTCCTCCACGTGTGACCTGTCATCACCGTTCTCCCGCCATCCCTACACCTTCTTTCTTTTTATAATCATTTTATTAGGGGTTCCTACAACTCTTATCACAATCCATACACACATCAATTGTGTAAAGCACATTTGTACATTCATTGCCCTCATCATTCTCAAAACATTTGCTCTTCACTTAAGGCCCTGGCATCAGCTCCTCATTTTTACCGCCTCCCTCATGAACCTTTGACAATTTATAAATTACATCCCTACTCTTTCTTCCCAGGCGATTAAACTAATGACAATAATCCTCTTCCTAGGCAATAGCCTAAAAGTCGCACTTATAGGATTTTGAAGGATGCCAATGTAAAATGACGAAATGCAAAACAGTAATGAAGTCCCCCTCGTTATGTTCGATATTCAAAGTGATGCCACTCTTGTTTGCATTGACCTCCATGAGAAGGTATGCAGTCTGAATTTTGCAGTCTTTCAGGAACGCCTTTTTCACACAGAGCATACTGCTCAGTAATCAGAGGCGGCCTGTGGCTCTGTCATCATTAGGCTGCAGTGAGGGAGCTGAGGGTGGGAAGGGGCGGCAGGGGCTCTGCCGATGAATTCATCTTCAGTGACCAGAATAGAAGAATGTGCCTTTCTAGGAAGATCTCTCTGAGCAGAGCTGGCTCAATATGTCAGAAGCATGGGATATGTGGGCTAGAACGGATCATTGTATTGACATTAACCAGAAAACCAAACTCACCGCTGCCGCTTCGAGAGCAGCACGGCCCCTGTGGGTTTCTGAAACTGTAACTGGGACCCTTTCATACAGTTTCTCATGCTGTGGTGACCCCCAGCCATAACATTATTTCCATTGCTACTTCATAACTATAATTTTGCTACTGTTACGAATCGGGCAACCCCTGTGAAAGGGTCATTGGATCCCCCCCCCCAAAGGGGTCGCGACCCACAGGCTGAGAACTCCTGCTAACTCTTTACTGGAGTAGAAAGCCTCGTCTTTCTCCCAAGAAGCTTCTAGTGGTTTCAAACTGCTGGCCTTGCGGTTTGCAGCCCAGCCTGGCACCCACTTCACCACCAGGGATCCCTGTTCTTGTTGCTAGGAGCTGCCACGTCGCCCCGTGTGACCGAGTAGAACTGCTCACAGAGGTTTCATTACGGAACCCAATGGCCACGGTTTGGCTTCCTCCGAACTGCGAGGTAGGCTAAAACTGCCAGCCGCTCAGTTAGCAGCGGAAGATCCCACCCTTGCACCACCAGGACTCTTGAGAGAGGATTCCAGACTCCTCGAAGTCCCACTTCAGACCTTACCAAAGAGAAGTGGCAGCCCAAGAGGCTAAGAATTCAACCAACGATCATGTGAGAGCAAGTGGCCGAGTCGGCCCTCGGACCAGGACTTCTGATCTGTCCGCTAACCATCTGTTACCTGAGCCACCAGGCTGCCGTGCTGGAAGTGCCCTCCTGAGCAGGCCGCTTGGTCTCAGGGGTGAGCACAAGGCACCACACTGGGGCGGCAGCCACCGCATGACAGGTGGCCGGCCTGTGCTAGCTCAGCTTGCCCACCCGCAGGGCCTGGTAACAGAGGCCCTCCACCTCCACACGCAGCCAAAGGCCTCCAGCTGCGTCTGGCAGTGGCAACAGGCCCTGGGCCACCCCTCCAGGAAAAACTCGCTGCCTTCAAGTCGATTCCGACACATAACAACCCCGTGGGACAGGGCAGAGCTGCCCCTGCGGGGTTCTGAGACTAACTCTTGACAGGAGGAAAAGGCCCCATCGTTCTCCCAAGGAGAGGCTGGTGGTTTCGAACTGCTGGCCTTGAGGTTAACAACCAGACACATAACCCACTAGGATGCCAGGGCTGCACTGAGGCTATCCCCCGGGCACTGCCAAGGAGCCTCCTGCTCCCTCCCCTCAGCTTTTACAGACCAAGGTGCCACTGTGCCGAGATTGCCCTCAGGGCTTCAGTCCCCGGCCTGCCCACCCACGGGCCCCGTCCTGCAGCTCCCACGAGAAGGCCAGGCCACAGTTCCACCGCAGTGCTCTCAGGAACAAGGCGGGAAAGTAGATGTTGTGGTCCCTGTTGCTAGGGCCACCAAGGCAGCCTCTGACTCATGGGGCCCTACGTGTGATGGAGGAGAACTGCCCATCTGCTTTCGGGATGGAAGCAGACCTTACCTCCCACACAGTTGCTATGTGCGTTTAAACTGCCAACCTTGCCCTAGCACTGTGCCACCGAGTCTCCCCAGGCAGGCGGGCAGGCACAGAGACAGAAGTGGGGGCAGGGGCGGGAAGGACGAGAGGGAAAAAGGACATACCAGCACCAGTGGCCAGCGAGTCACCCGAGACTCGTGGTGACCCAGTGTCTGTCAGAGGAAAACGGTCCCATAGGTTTTCAATCATTGGTTTTTACTTTGGGGAGCGGATCACCAGGCCTTGCTCCCAAGTTCTGCCTGGGTGGATGCAACCCCGTAACTGCCCACTTGGTCACTGAGCACATCCACCATTTGCACCACTGCAGACTCTCTCTTCCCCTTCTCTCTCTCTTTCTCTCTCTCTCTCTTTCTCTCTCTTTCTTCTTCTTCCTTCTCTCTCCCTCTCTCTCACCCTTCCCCTTCTCTCTCTCTTTCTTCTTCTCCTTTCTTCTTCTTCCTTCTCTCTCTCTCTCTCTCTCTCTCTCTCTCTCTCTCTCTCTCTCTCTCTCTCTCTCTCTCTCTCTCTCTCTCTCACACACACACACACACACAAATATAACCAGAGGGCTTTGTGTGCATTTATTTGAACCTCTGTTCAATAAAGTGCTAAGAAGTGAACAAATGACTCAGCCACCTTGTATTATTACTGTATCCAGGCGTGGCAGTCTTCAGACTTGATTACTCCTCCCTCCTAAGGCTGTGTTAAGAAAACACCAGCCACCTAAGGGAAACTTCCCTCACTTGATGAGGCCCTTGGAAAGTCTGATGCAAAAGAAACTGACAATAACACCTAAAATATACTTGGGGCAGCGTTATTTGAAGGGAAATGGTGCAGATTCGTGAAGTGTGTGAGGACTCTGGTTATTTCCACGAGTGTGGACTTTGTTGGATTTGTATGCGCTGTGCACCGGCATTCTCCTTCCCGAGAGGCCTGTCAGGGATTCCCATCAGCTGTTGGACAGTGGGTGGACTATATATGGTTCCAGCGCTAGTTCTTGGAAGAAGTCTTTTTAAGGACTTCTATCAAGCTGGTTCTACTTGAGACTGTCCTGCCCCCCACTGTGCCCTGGCATCCCCTGGCTGCCAGGCTTCTCTGCTGACACTCTCTAAGGTCTTGGAGACTGTAAGGACAGTGGCCCAAACATACACCCCTTGAGCCAAACCTCCCTAAGGGGCCATCACACAGTTGCTGGGGAGCCGATGGCAACTCCTGGCGAGCAACTCCGCGCATCAGAGCGGAACTGGGCTCCACAGAGTTTGTAAGGGCTGGTCTTTGAGAAGTGGATCTCCAGGCCTTTCTTCTGTGGCGCCTCTGGGGGGACTGGGTCCTCCGGTCTTTGGGCTAGCAGACCGGCGCGTTAGCCATTTTGTATCCCCCGGGGACTGCTGACGGGCTTCTGAAAAGTCAGCCTTCGGAGGTCTTACAAGTAAGCACATGCAGGATTTCCACTCGCACAGCTGGATGACCTCACGTAACTGGTTGGAACTCTTAGGAACGGTCTTGGCCAATGTTGCAGGAGCTAGTGGATACCCGGCCTTGCCCCTCTGGTGAGGTAACTCGGAGGGACCTGCCCTATGTTGTTTCCCAGATTGCACCTGGCTGGGTAAGCGCCTGCTGTCAGCAGAACTAGCTTGATTACGCTCCCTTCATTGCTTCCCTTCCCTGTGTCACCCCCCCCCCACCACACACACACACACACACACACACACACACACACACACACACACACACACATACTCCCATCTGCCAATAGCTTCTGAGATCAACTCCCACACCAACCCCCTGCACTTGAATCGCAGTCTCAGAGTCTGCTTCTGGGAGCGCCCAGACACGGACGCCGGTCAAGATGGCACCTCAGATGCACAGAGAGAAGGTGGGGTGGGGGTGGGTACTTTCCTAGCACCGCGGAGCCAGTTCCTTGCACAGAGTGATCCGAGTCAACGTCCGAACATTAACCCCAACACAAGAATGCACGTGGCAACTTTCCCTGAGTCCGGCCGGCCAGGCTGTTTCTGGGATGATGCTGCTGCCTTGTTTTGCCCACTGCTTCCCCAGCCCGTGGTGTGGGGGTGAAGGTGTGCCCAGACATGCACACACAGCCATGGAGCTGAAGCCAACTCACAGCGGCCCGATGGGGCAGGGAAGAACTGACCTGGGGGTGTCTGAGACAGTCTCTCCTTTTGCGTGTGTCTGTGTGACTAAAGGCATATTTTTAAATTCATAAATAATTTTATTGGGGGCTCTTACAGCTCTTATAACAATCCATACATCGATTGTATCAAACTCATTTGTACATATGTTGCCATCATCATTTTCAAACCATTTTCTTCTGCTTGAGCCCTTGGTATTAATTCCTCTTTTTTCCCTCCTTCCCCCACCCTCTCACTCCTTTTTCCCTCCCTCTCCCACCGTCTCACCCTTATGGACCCCTAATAAATTATAAATTATTATTATCTTCATACCTTACACCGTCCACTGTCTCCCTTCACCCACGTTTCTGTTGTTCGTAGCCCTGGAAGGTTGGTTTTACATCAATCATTGTAGATGGTCCCCCACTGTTCCTGGGGGCTGTATCTGTCCTGGATTCCGTGTGTTGAGAGCTCTTATCTGCACCAGTGTACAAGCTGTGGTCTAGCTGGATTTGTAAGGTAGAACTGGCCTCATGATGGTGGTGGTAGGAAGCATTCAGGAATTAGAGGAATGTGTGTGTTTCTTTGGTGCTATGCTGCACCCTGGCTGACTCGTCCCTTCCTTGTTACCCTTCTGTGAAGGGATGTTCATTTGTCTACAGATGGGCTTTGGGTCTCCTCGCGACCCCCATCATTTGCATTAACATATTTATTTGTTTGGGGTCCTCTGATGCCTGTTACTTAGAGGAAGGTAGAAAGCTTCGTCTTTCTTCTGCAGAGAAAACTGCTGATCTTTCCCATCACCGCCCGACCCGTAACCACTGCGCCATCAGAGCTGTGGCAGGCAATGGAGGCTCTGGGGCCTCTGCAACCGAACCATTGGGAGAGCTCCTGAGGACATGATGGCTAATGGAAAGACTGGCAGTTCAAAGCCACCCAGTGGCTCTGCAGGACAGAGAGCTGGTCATCACAGCTCCAAAGGTTCTGCGGGGAATCTCTACTCTGTCACCTAGGCTAGTTGAGTCAAGATCCACTCAGACCCTCTACCAGCCACCCCACTGCCAGCTAGAGTGGGCCCTTCCAGCCCAGGCCTGAGCGCCCTTCCCAGCCCTCCTGACGTGCCTGGGGAAGAGCCAGCCTGTGGGGCTGTGGGCTAGCTCCCGGGCTCCCCCACCTGCAGACCTAGAACACAGGCGATGTCAGAAGGAGGGCGCCTCCCCATCCTGGGAGCTCCGGGGTTGCCCTTCAGAAAAACATCGCCAGCACATTCTGTGATCTCGAAATGAGTGGGAATGGCAGTCTGAGCTGCACGGCTCGTTCTGGATTTTACACCGCTCCTCTGCCTGCTCACAGCTCTGACTGGTGGCCGGGCCCAGCAGACGGCCCCCCGGGAGCGCCGGTGATGGAGGCAGCTCTTGGGGGGTGGGGGGTGCTGCCTCCTGTGTGGTGCCCTTGGGGTAGAGGGGAGCAAGCAGGGAGGTTGTGTTTCCAGGTCACAGCTGCCAGGGGCCCCAGCTGCAAGGGTGGAGGCTGGGGGTGGGGGCGGGGGCGGGGGTGGGGGTGGGGGGTGGACAGGGTTCCGGCTCACTTCTGAGTTCAGAATGCTTGAATGCTTCCAGCATGTTCTCCTTGGGAAGAGTCACTTGGACTGGGTCATTTCTGCTCTAGCCTTCTGCTGTCCGCTAACACTTGAGAAATGGGTGTGTGAGTCCTGACTCAAAAGAAAAGCCTGTGGAGGTGCTTACATTCAATGGAGTCAAGCAATTAAGTCGTTTCATTTAATTAAGTAGATTTTAGTTCTCGGAGAGCTCTGTGTTTTTGCAAAAGGAATAAAGATCAGAACTCAGAATGACCTTGGTCTCTCCCATTGCAAGTCAGTGGGGTGTGTGTGTGTGTGTGTGTGTGTGTGTGTGTGTGTGTGTGTGAGAGAGAGAGAGAGAGAGAGAGAGAGAGAGAGACAGAGACACAGAGACACAGAGACAGAGACAAGGAAGAAACAGGATCCTTTTTCTCTTTGGGTTGATGGAGTTTCTGAGTGATATAGACCGTTAACACGTTCGCCTGCTCACCCTACTCACCCAAAGCTTGGCAGTTCCAGTCCCCAGAGGAGACTCAGGACAAAGACCTGGTTACCTGCTTCCCACACTTAGCCCTTGAAAACCTCATTTGGAGCGCAGTCCTACTCTGACACACGTAGGTCTCCGTCTTTTGGAATCTACTCAATGGCAATGGCTTTAAGGGAAAGAAAATCAGTTTTCAGGATTTCTTTGCTCTTTCCCGTAGCGACCATTATTTCAGGGGAGCTCTGAACCCCTGGGGTGCGGGAGGCCTTCAGTGGAGGCAGCTCACTCCCCTCTCACTGGACAGGGAGGAAAGGATCGCCTCTCTGTAGAAGGGAAGGCCACTCTGGGACATCTGGCTGCATTAGCTGATTTGGGAGAAAGGAAACACCCCCCCCCCCCAGTAAAGATAGCTCATTTATTCTCGGGTCCTTCCCTCGCTGCCAACTTTTCCACTGACCTTTCATTTCCATGAGGAGCCCTGCTGGGTAATATAGTGGGTTAAGAGGTGGAATGCTAACTACAAGTTCAGTAGTTCGAACCCACCAGCTGCTCTGCAGAAGAAAGATGAGGCTCTCTGCTCCTGTAAAGATTTACAGCCTTGGAAACCCACAGAGGGAGTTCTACTCTGTCCTGTAGGGTCGCTACGAGTCAGGCTCTGTTGGATGTCAGTGAGGTTTCTTTAACTTCCATCTCTAGTGAGTTTCCTCCATGACGGGACGCACCCAGCAGCCCAGTGGAAGAAGAGGACCCGCCCCCCTAAAGCTCAGAGCATTGAATACCCTGCGGGCAGCTCTACACTGTCACATGGGGTAGCTGTGGGTCAGAATGGGCTGGACAACAGGGCAGACCTGGTGCTTTCACACATAGCTAATTAAGACCCTTAGAGATGAAGGGACTTTTCCCAGGGCTCACAGCTTGTTAAGTGGCGCCGAGGTCTCTAACGCCTGCTCTGTCCAGCCCTGTGCTGAGTCCCACAGGTAAGGTGACCAGAAGAGGTGCCTGCAGAGGAAGGGCTGTAATCCTGCCATGTCCATGCCGGCTCTGAGCGGCTCCTCTGGCCAGAAGAGGCTACCGGGAGGCCAGGGTGCTTCACATCATGAGTCTCCCATCAGGCTGTAAGGCAGACCGCCTTCAGGGCCTCTCCTGGGGCAGTGACCACAGCCGCCGGTAGCCCACACCTGAGACAGCCATCCCACCCACTGCCCCGGCGCAGATGGGGCTGGATTCCGGGGACTAACGTCTGCATGTAGGCATTTGATGGGGGTTCTCAACAGGGGTTGGGGCAGTTAATCCTAGGGAAAACCTGTTCTCTGGCTGAATCTCCTTCTCCAGAGCTAGCTGGCCACGGCTAATGTAACACAGACATTGCTTCTGTGGGGAAATGGTTTTTGTTTCGTTTTTCTCCTAATCTTCCCCATCCATGTCTAACTTTCTTCCCTCTCCACTGAACTCCCACTCAACTGGCGGCCAAGAGGCGGGCGTCCAGAGCTTCACTCTGGCTATTGTCAGTTAGCATCAGCCCCTGACTGGCGGGGACTCGTGCCTAACGGAACAGGACCCTGCCAGGTCTCACAGCAGCCCCAGGGTTGGTTGCAGATGCAACTATTGAGACACTGACTGATTTGCATAAGTGGATCACCAAGTCTTTCCCCTGGTCCATGGTGTTCTGGGAGCTGCACCGCACCGCACCATGTTCAGCATCTTAGCAACAACACACAGGCTTCCATGGGGCGACGGGAACACTGAATGGGAATTCGGCCGGGTTCTCTTACCTAAAAGACCAAACAAAAAGCGTACTGTCATTGAGTCAATTCTGACTTATGCTGGCCTAAAGGACAGAGTAGAATGACTCCTGTGCCTTTCTGAGCCAGTAGCGCTGAGGGACAAGGACCCACCCACCTGCTTCCCTCGGGGTCTTAGCCTCAAAGGCCCAGTGGGGCAAAGCCACTCCATCCCACAGTGAAATTTCCAGATGGCACCCAATAGCACACAACATAGACTGAAAGAATGTGCCCTCTCCCACCCCCGCCTTAAATGATAGCCAACTTCCTCTGTAAATACTTAAAACCCTGGCACAACTACCAACCCTGCTGCTGTAGCACGGAAGCTGCCGTAGACAATGCCCAGGCAGCATGTCATGCCCCAATGAGCGTCATTTACCAAAGGCACAGCAGGCCACTGTGGCCTAAGGGGCGTACCTGGGCAACCCCTGGCCAGAGCAATGGGCTCAGATGTCAAATTCTGGGGTCCACATGTCCCTCCACCACTTCTTGTACCGAGCCTTCCCTCTGTGCACAAAAGGAGGCCCACCAGTACATTCCTGGGTAACTCACCTGTTCCCAGCCCACAGCGTCAGGGAGGTCTTGAGGGGCCCACCCAGCCACAGTTGGTGGTTGGCTGCACTGAGAGGTTGGTGTAGGGGCCACTTTAAAAAGAAAGATGTCACATATTTGTTGGGGAAACCTCAAGCAACAACCCTCTCCCTAGAGGGTAATGGAAAACGAAACCTGTATTTCTTATTATTCTCTGATTTACTCTGTTCAGGGAGATTGAGTCATAGGAGTTTCTGCTCTCAGAACTCACTGTAAGCACATTGCAGGGCGTAGCTCTGGGCTCATTGGCCTGTTCTGCTTAACAACCCTTTACAAGCCAGCGGGGGTGGGGTGGGGGGGGTGATGGTAATGATGAGAAATCATGTGTCGGAGTTGCTAAGAGTGTTTCCAGATCCTATTAGAGAAGTGCTAGTCAATAACACAGGCGACCACCTCTCGCTTCATACCTGAAGTCCCAGTGGTCACCCAACAATGGCATATTCTCTTTAAAAAAATGATAGCCCTTGAAAGTGATCTTGAATGCAAAAAGACAGCATTCTGTTAGGGAAAGGGAATAACAGACTAGAGGCAAATAGCAGTCAAGTCTGGAGCGATGCGGTGAGAATTGAGGCAGGCCACGAAACGCTGGATGGTGTCACGATACGGTGTTGAGATTTCTGCATCCAGGGGAGCAATTCCACTCCATCCATAAGCTGAGTTCAGTGTTTCTGCTTCATTATATAGAGGCCCGTTTCTCCAGTGCTTCATCAGAGAGAAGCTCCCGCAGGAGACGCTTGATATCGGCTCCCTAATGTGGGAAAATCTCATAGCAAGACCCCAATCAGAGACCCTGAGGATCTCTGGGGGTACAGAGGGTTAAGAACTCAATGACTCATTGACAGGTTGACGGTTGGAACCCACCAGCTTCCCCTTCCCCATGGTCAAAAGCTGTGCCTATCTGCTTCCGAAAAGGTATATGGCCTTGGAAACCATCCTGGTCCACTCTACTCCATCTTGGAGGGCCGCTATGAACCTGAATCTGCCCACAGCTAAGGGCTTGGGTCTCTTGTGTACATGCTCCACGGGGGTGAAACTCTCAGGAATCTCTGTCAGCAGGCGTGGGGTCAGGCACACATTATCAGTCAAGAACATTTACATAGATGACGTTGTGGGAAAGCCCTCAGCCCCATGGGATATGCAGGTCTATTTTACTGATGGAAAAACTAAAGCCGAAAGAAGTTCAGTGATTTTCCCAAGGTCTCCACGTGAGTTGGTGGCAGAGTGGAATCTGAATCTCTTTCTTCTAGATCCAAAGAGAAGCTCTTCTGCTACAATGCTGTTCCGTCTGGGCAGGTCACACCTTGATCTGTGGCTTGGCGGGCAGTTTTATAGACAGAAATACGCTTCATCAACATTTGCACATGGACTTCCATTATTCCACATACTTTTCATTCTCTATTTGTTTTCCTCTTCAAGGCTACATTTTCCATTCCTGACTTTAACCCACAGAAAAGTGAATCAAATTCTATGGGCCACTCTTGAATACAGCAAAGTGGAAAAAAAATACACAATTCCCTCTGACTGGGTTTACAGGATGTGGACACTCGCAGCCCCAGGCAAATCTTGTACAGTCTAGCCTAGCAACGATGTCCCAGGGATGAACCGCTGCGCATTCTGATATCTGGATAGTCTCCAGTTGGACCAAGTTGTTGTTTCGTGAGCAGAGTGTCTCATCTTTGCAAACGGCACGTAGGGCCAGACAAACGTCGGTGGTGGATGGTGTCCTGTGCATTGCACGGTGTTCAGCGGCATCTCTGATCTCTGTCCACTAGATGCCAGTAGCACCCCCAATTTGTGATGGCCTGAAATGTCATTCACTCACTGATGCCGACTCATAGTGACGCTAAAGGACAGAATAGAGCTGCCCCTGTGGGTTTCAGAGACTGTAAACCTTTACAGGGTTAGAAAGCCGTCTCCGCCCCCCCCACCTCGGAGAGGCTGGTGGCTTCGAACTGCTGGCCTTGCAGTTAGCAGTCCAATGCATAACCACTATGCCCAGATATGTTTAGACGTTGCTGAATATCCCCTGGGCGAGAGCACTAGCCCCTGATTGAGAAGTACTTGCTTGCAGTCATCCTTGTTGGCCAGTCACTCAGCAGTGGATTAGGTCATGATGGACAACCCAGTCTGCTTTCCTGTTGGACTTGACTTGATGAACACCGGAGGCTAGCGATGGATCGATTGCTAAGCATGTTCCCTGCCCTATGAGCGTGGTCTTTGGAAGGGCCCTTCCCAAGTGAATCAACCATAAGCCATCGAGAACAACTGTTTGAGCATTGGGGGTCCCCAGTGTTTGACTTCCACGGTCCGTCTTCCATCTGAACTCCCGGTCTTTGGAGCAGGGAGTGGAAAGTCATAGGTCCATGGGACGATCCAGCGTCCATTAAAATCCTGGTGTTACCCAGCCTTACTATGTGACCTTGGACAAGTTACTTGACCTCTCTGCTCCTTTAAGAGAAGAAAATCACTATGCCCATCTTGTGGATGCATTAACGGAAATACATGAAAAGGGCCTAGGTAGAGCCAGGCACAGAGTAGTGACCAAATCGATGGTTTTTGCACTATGAATGTGTTACTCTATTTTATTAGTTTAAATGAACAGACGAGGGACACATAAAAAGCAAGGCCAAATGGGATTCAGAGACATGCCCCTGGAAATGCCGGTGGCTATGTCCTCCTATGGCTGACCTCCAGAGCCCTCTGGCGATCCTGGCGGCATGTGCTCCCCGCAGCCCCTCAGAGCCGCTCTCCACTGCTCCTCTGACCACTGGGGGACCTGAGCGTTCCACGGCAGGAGGTTAGATGCCGCGAGCTCGAGCAGAGCTAGGTCAGGACGTAGCTGGCTTCAGCGCTGCTCTAACCTGGGGCATGGAAAACAGCATGCTGCTCCAGCTCAGAGGGAGAAGGTGCCCACAGATGGGCAGCTCAGGAGCCAGCGCTCAATCTAAGCAGCATCACAGAGCCGCTGTCCTTGGGAAAGGACAACAGGGACCACAGAAAGGTGCCCTGACCCCCAGGTCCCTGCCGCTAAGTGACTATTCCCACCACCCATCCGCACCAGTTGACAGAGTCACTTCCAACTCATGGTGAGCCTGTGTGTGTGACAATGGAGCCCTGTGCTCAGAAGGCTTTTCAGTGGTGAATTGGCAGACCTCTCTTCTGAGAAACTGAGCAGGCTAGCCATTTGCACCGCCATCGCCCATCCGGTGGTGCAGGCCTATCCTGTAGTAAACAAGAGGGAGAAAGGGCTGGGCTTGCAGGACAGTCTTTGACTGGGAGGGGTCTGGGTGATTGTGAAGGGGGCTTGTTGGCTGTTCTCTGCCCTCTTCTGTAACAAGGAGTCTGTGCTTCTTAAAGGACTTCTGCCCCTGAGAAGGGCGATGGCAGAATCATTAGGAAGCTGGTGGCCAAGACAGAAAAGATGTGGGTGGGATTCCCAATCATGGTGATGCCCCTTCAAAGGGGGACTTCTGAGCTTGCTTGACCCAGAATTTGTGATTCTAGATCTTTGCCTGAGGCTGAACCTCCACCAAGTGCTCTTTCTAATGGGCTGGGCTCCCTCTCGCCTTCCTCATCGTATTTTGACTAAATTCTAGGATAGCAGGTAGCCAAGTCGAATACCAACCACATTTGAATTCCAGTTTCCTCTTTTACTGAGTGCTGCCCCGAATTGTAGTAATGATTTACCCGTTAACAAAGGCCTCCCCTGCCCCAGCCACCCTACAGAAAATGAAACGAAGCCGAAGAGACCCAGCCATCGGCGGTTCTGCTGACTCCTATGTAAAATCGAATGGATCCTATCCCCTGCTTCTAGATGCTACGGCCACACACTTTAAAAGATAGTATCTGCCATATTTTAATACTTACAAGAGCAAATCATACTCCTTGTGGTAATGTATAGGGAACAGGACAGAGCAAACAAAAGCTGTGTTTAATTTTTTTCCATCACCAAGACGAATTAGTATGTTGGTGACTGTCTTAGGCTTGAATACATGTTGGCAGTTTTTCTAATTTTTTCCATGCAACCCAAAATCATGACATCTTTTCAGGTCATTAAAGGTTTTTCTATCCCGTTTTTAGGGAGCATCGAGTCCACAAGAAGGAAGGTTTTGTCCCCTTTCCCCTTCAACACAGCTCTCTTCCATCCTAGCCCAGCACAGCTGAGCTTCCGCTGCTTCCCCGAGTCCTTTCTTCTCGCTCCCTGCACAGCGCCGTGGGGACTCGGCGGGGATTCATTTCACAATGCACGCCATGTGAGAAACTCTGCCGCCAATGCTGTTCATTCGTGGAGTCATTCAACAGATAGTGATTGAGTACCTACTGTAGGCTAATGAGTCAAGGTGCTTTAGGTGGGCCTACGGTGGAGGATTTGGGAAGTGAGTAAAACCAATACACAAAACTCCTGGCCTCATAGAGATAACATTGTAAAGACAACAAGGTAAAGGAAATAAGTAGCCCAAAGAGCGGTGAAAAGCACTGGGGAGGAAAATCACGCCGGGGGCGGCGGTGGGGGGGGGGTGCACAGGAAGTGTCCAGGTGGGCAGCAGAGATGCCACTATATGGGAAGTCCTTGCTGCCGAGGGGATGTTAATGTCAAGACCAGACCAGATGGAAGCACCAAATGGGAAGGGATCTTGGAGAGGGACAGCAGTGCCAGGCCACAAGGACAGCAGGCTTGGTGTTTGCACACCGTGCCTGGGGTGGAGTGTGTGCTGGGATGGCCAGTAAGAAGTGAGGTCAGAGGCACTGAGGGCTAGTTGAGGTAGACCAGGAGAGTGACAAGGAGCCCTGGAGTTGTAGTAAGTTACGGGTTCAGCAGTTCAGCAGTTTAAAACCACACCGGCTGCTCTGTAGGAGCAAGAGGAGGCTTTCTACTTCCATGAAGATTTACATCCTTAGAAACCCACAGGGGCAGTTGACTAACTGTTGGGTTAAGCTTTTACTGAGGAGGAGGAAGGGAAGAGATAAGTATTTTATAGATAGCTGTGTTGAAGGGGAAAGGGGACAAAATCTTCCTTCTTGTGGACCAAGATGACTGCAACTACTATGCTGTGTAATGACCACTCGGCCAGGGCCAAGCTCAAAAGCGGAGCACATTGTGCCCATGACTGCACTTGTTCTACTGGACAACCCTCAAGGTAAGAGCACAGACCGAAGAAAACGTGCCATTGCTGCAGAAAGCATGATAGCATATCGCAATCACAGTCAGTAAATAACCAATCAGGGTCAAATCTAGGACTGCCTTGCTCCAGCACCTGTGACCGTTACCACTCTGCCGTTGGTGGAAGCTTTCCCTTACACCGAACCTAGACAGTTCTTCTGAGGCAAGGTGAGAAGCTGGCTGAAATCTCCCAGGCGGCCAGCTGAGCCACCTGTGCTTGGTCAGCATCTACCCTCCTGCTGTGTCTGAATGGAGGGCCGAGCACTGCTCTAGGTCTGGGAGGCTGGAGAGGTGAGAGAATAAAGTTCTCTTGGGCAAATCATTTTTCTTTTCTAGAATGTATCTCTAACCCTCCTCTCAGCTAACTCCCGACACATCTTTGAAGTGATCATCCTATTGCCTGTCCCTCACCTTTGGTTTTTGACCAGACCTTCACATTCAACACCCCTTGCCTTACTTACGATACATTTCTAGAACATCGATGCTGGGACTAGGAGAAGATACCAAAATGCAAGACAGAGCCCCTGCTCTCTGATGAGCAAGTCAGGCCAGAGCTGGTTGGATCCCGGTAACAATTGAGTGGCCGACACGGCATAAAATCACAGTGCAAAATAAAACAAGAAAAGGAAACAAGTCCACTGGCCCTTCATGCTGCGCTCTTCGTAAGTCACTGGCTCGGCATGCAGCTTCACTTTGGGCTTCACAGAAGCCTAGTGTGGTCAATAGACTGACCTAACTGAGGTCCAGAGAGGTGAGTGATTTCTCCCACAGCCTCCCGTGGGTCTAATGCATCCAAATTCTCAACCAACCCAATAGTCTCTACAAGAACTCACTGCCATCAAGCCAATGCTAGAGCATTCAAAATACCTGTCCATTCCCCACACAGACAGAGACTGACTGACGCTCGCAGAGAGGGTGGAACAAATAAATGCCTAATCTGTTTCAAGGGGCTTTGCTGAGCTGACCCCATGGATTCCAACTTGACTGTGGCTTTAACACAGACAGCAAATGACCTTTCCGGAAGCACATTGTTTTTTCCTTCACCTCCATTCCCCACCCCTCTGCATTTTCCACCCATCACTCCCAGCTCGGGACAGCCCCCTGCTTGTCCTGCTCTTTCTAATGCCTCTGGAAGGTCCTGCCCAGTGACTCTCCTACAACCCAGGCCATGTTTTCCTTTCACCAGCCTCTAGGGCCCCACAGCTGAGCCCCAGGAATAAGGTTCACCCTGTGTACACCAGCAGATACGGTGATTAACTGGATGTAGAAGCAGAACCTGCGTTCTAGGTTGGTTTCTGAAGGGACTTCGGCTGATTTCTGGCCTGATCAGAGTAAGCAGTTGGTAAGAGCTTCCCACTCGCGTCAGAGATTCTGGACAAGTAAACCTGGCAGAGACCCACCCAAGGTGACCTTGGCCTCTAAAATAAGACGAGTCTTGGAATTTGGAGGCCAGTTTCTGGTTCTGGGCTCTGCCAGTACTTCAGCCACGTCCCTTGACACCTCTGGACCTGTTTTCTCGTGCATATTAGGAAGGGTTTGGCCAGAGATGATCAGAGAGCTCACTTGTAGCACTGAAACTGTCTTTCTGAAACTTATGGACGAGAAATACAGGCCTGCATTAATGTCATGGTCTGACTTGGAGTTTGGCTGCCTTCTTCTATCAGTCAATCTTGTCCTCCATTCCCCGCTTACATCACACATTATCATCCGACCACTGGCCTTAGAAAAGAGGATGTCACAGAACAGGAATGAGCCAAGGAGGGAGAGAATTTACAGCTTTTGGCTGCTAACCACAAGGTCAGCAGTTCAAGACCACCAGATCTCCCGTGGGAGAAAAATGAAGAAAAGATGAGAAAGATAGAGTTCCATTTTTCAGAAACCCACAGGGGCAGTTTACCCTGCCCTATAGGGTCTCAGTGAGTCAGAACTGGCTCGATGGCGGTGAGATTTTGTTTGTTTTGTGGTGAGACACTGAGGAGTCTGGACTCAGAAGCCAGACCATTAAAGGGCAAACACCTGCTCAGTTACTGTCTAGTTGTGTGACCTTAAGCAAGTCCTTATAATAGTACCTACCTCTGATGGCTCCTGAGGGTCTCCAGCGATAGAATGCGCACGGTCTTAACATAGGGCGGACTCTGCTAACACAGCAAGGGACTAAGTAGCAGTCATTCCTAGAGGAAGACGTTTCCCTGAGAAACACAGGAAATGATGGAATGAAAGAGAGAAGAAAACTGAAGCCACACGGGGTTAACAAGTAGGGCAAAGCGAGGAGATGGGAAAGAATTGAAGGCAGGGCCTAGACTAACGCCTCCCACCTATAAGAAGAATGTATGGATGTGCACCCAAGCCAAACTCCCTGCGTGAGTCAATGCCGGCTTGTGGTGACCCTACAGGCAGGGAGAACTGCCCCTGTGGGTTTATGAGACTGTCCTTCTCCACCCGTCTCCCCCCATCAGACCGCAACACACCCTTGGCTTGACGTTTTATGACTGGGACTTGTTCCTCGGGGTGACACCGTCTGGTGGCTCTGGACGAGGCCCTCAGCTTAGCCTGCCTCGCCCCCCCCTTCCCCCCCCCCCGGGTCCCTTGGAGGCAGAGCTGACTTGTTTCTCACCTCCTACTAGATGGGAACTGTCCGTTCCTGAGGGAGGTTTGGGGGCAGGGTCCCCCACCTGGGGCTAACCCTGCGTGGGGAGGTTGTTTATGATGTGAAGCTGGAGGCAGCCTGTGTGACCCGAGAGGAAAATTCCCCTCCCTGCCAAGCGAGAGGTTTCGCAGAAGCTCGCCCGCCGGCTGTTTTGTTGGTTGGTTCTTTGTGTGCACACAAGCGTCTGCACGTCACGGGCTGTGTTTACCTTTCTTTCGCAATGCGGTGGGAAATATTGGACGCACAAGACCCGGACAGCGCGAGAGGACAGAGTGGGCAGCTCTCCACTCTCCCCAATGCTGCAGGGGTTAGACCCAACTCCTCACCTGCCCCCTCCCCCCCTCTCGTGGTCCCCCACCTGTAAATGCAACACCTGGTGACAGAGACAAGGCAGTCACAGCCCCTAGGACCTTTTTAACACATGCTTCTCACTTAAAAAATTTTTTAAGAATGCCAAATACAGGGCTTCCAGAAAGCACACCACAGTATAGTGTTTACAGTGAGCAGACCACTGCTTAACACATGCAGGAAGTGAATGACTGGCACCACGAGACCCTGTCAGAACAGGAGACGGGGAGACGGAAGGTGAATTAGAGAAGAGGGGGTACGGAGTGGGGAGGGCTTCAGGGCAGCACCAGCCATGACTGATTTGGGGAACATGAAACCAGACCTGTGGGCTCTCCTGGGGTACCGACCCACCCCATGTAGCCCTTGTATTAACAACTTGCTGGGGGGCGGGGGGCCTTGATAGTTTTGTCCAGTGTCTCCGTGCTGGGAGAGGCACACAGATGTCACGTCTCCGTCTTTCTTTGTCTCAGGAAGTCAGCAAGGCAGGTGCAGGTGCCTTTGGTGGCCAAACTGGCTGTCCCGAGAGCTGACCAGAAGATGCCTCTGTGCTCCGGCACTGGAGTCCAGCTGTTCCAGCCCCTCGGCTCCTGCCCCAGTCACAGGCAGGGTGCGTGCGTGTGCGTGCGTGTGCATGCGGTGCTGATCTCTAGTTCCATCCATTTTTAAAACTCACTTTCAGAGGAGCGAATGCATCACAGGAGCCGCCTATAAGGAAGCTGGAGGTGGGGGAAAGGCTGAGCTGGAGGGGGCTGGCTTGAGCTTTTGTGGAAACAAAGCCACTGGGGCTTCCTGCAGCTGGGCTGCTGTGCCCACCACACCCCTGCCCCCTCACCCCCCTCCAGGCCCCACCTCATGCCTCCGTGGCAATCACTTCTCCTTTTATTCCCAGGCTCCTGGAAACGAGCGCAAGGCTGGGCCTTGGGTCCAGCTGAGCTTCAGTCCCTGGTGCCCTGTCTTCCTGACCCGTAATCTTTTGCTTTGCTTTTCCAAGCACAAGGAGCCCTGGTGGGACCGTGGATTATGCATTGGGCTGCTAACTGCAAGGGTGGAGGTTCAAAGCCACCAGCTGCTCCTCTGGAGAAAGACGGGGCCGTCTGCTTCAGTCAAACACCCGTCAGTCTCAGAAACCCTCGGGAGCCATTCGTTCCCTCCGCCCTACGACAGAGTGGCTATGATTTGGATTCCACGACAGCGCATTTGACTGGGGGTCTGGTTTGCCATGAAAGGGGTCACGTGGAATCCCACTGTCAAGTCCGCCGGAGGAAAGCAAGCTGCCAGCCGCGCTTGGCCGCGTATAGCTGGTCTCTAAATAGAGGTGCCACCTGCTCCCACCGCAGGCAGGAAACCATCAATTAATTAGCCCTGCTTCCAGACCCAGGACCCCCAACAGCTCACGCTATTCAAAAGCACTTTTCAAGGTGGCGTGCAGCTTTCTAATTTTTGTGATTAGAGTACTAATTTCAGACTGTCAAGAGGAACACCAAGCCTCTCCCTGTCCCCCCAGCGCGTGGGGAGGGAAGCTGCTTCC
This sequence comes from Tenrec ecaudatus, assembly GCF_050624435.1. Classification (NCBI taxonomy): domain Eukaryota; kingdom Metazoa; phylum Chordata; class Mammalia; order Afrosoricida; family Tenrecidae; genus Tenrec; species Tenrec ecaudatus. The sequence goes on along the minus strand of NC_134530.1, from coordinate 179,619,683 downwards.
AGGAACTTTTGTTTATCACTTTCATTTTTATTCCACAGTGACACAGCCCTCTTGGGAAAACCCTCCCCGGATTTTTATTCGTCTTTTATAGGCTGTCAGGTATTAAAGCCTCACCAAGCCATTGTGTGCTGCCCGCCCAGCCTTTCAAGTCTCCTCTGCGCGGTGTGAGCGAATGCAACACGGGGAGCAGCTGTCCTCAGCGGCCCCAGCAGAGGCCAGGTCTCCGGAGACACCCCCTACCCCCCTGCCACCTGCGCTCACCAGAGTCCCCCCAGCCCTGAGTTTGTAGTCGGCGCCCCTGGTACAAGTCTGTGCTCATTCCAGGGGTCGCCCAGGCCAGCGTTGCACACGCTGGGGGTACATGCTGGATTTGCTCCCTTAAGCCGCCAGGTGCTGTCACTCAGACGCTGGAGGGCTTTCGAAGCTGCATGTTTTGTTTCTGGAAGCAGGTTGCCAGCCCATTCTTCTGAGGCACCTCTAGGCAGGCTCACTCCGCCCACCTCTTGGTGAGCAGCTGAGTGTGCTCGCAGTGTATGTAGCCTGGAAGCTCCTTGGCTTCGTTTGAAACAAAAACAGCTGATGGCTCCGGAGTGACCCCCAAGGACAGAGTCGAGCCGTGCCACAGGGCTGGCGAGGCGCTCCTCTGCATAGACTTCGACAGCCTCATCTTACTTTCGAGAGCAGGCTAGTGGGCTCCAACAGCCGGCCTTTCAGTTAGCAGCCGAGCGCTTAATCACTGCGCCACCGGGGCTGCTTCTGCTTCCTTAGAGAGGACCTCCCTCTGTGACTTCCAGACAGGGTTCAAGGCTGCCCCTCTCACTCTCACCACCATCGCGTCTGTGCTGAGGCGCAGTGACCCTGGAAGACGGGGTTGGAGGGGGGGGGGCTGTAACTCTTATCAGGAGTAGAAGCCCCCATCTTTCTCCCGAGGAGCAGCGGTGGTTTCGAACCACTGACCTTTCAGTTATCAGCCCAAAGCATAACCATTACACTACCTGGGCTCCTAATGTTACCCATAATGGGTATTTATTGCTAAAACGTCATTTTAGCAACACTGTGATTTTTTAACTTGCATGATGTGGTGAGACTGGAAGCACCCGGCTCTATCCGGTAGCCCACTATACAGAGCATACACATGTTCTTGTCTTGCAAACCCTGGTGGTGCACAGGGGGAAGCGCTCAGAGCCACCCGATAAAGCACTACCGGAAGAACGGTGTGTCCGCCTTGTCCTGACAGACTGAGCTCAGTGGCTACACCGGCCAGTACCTCCGGTTATAGATATTCAGGTTTGGCAACAGACAAAGGGACCGGGCCGAGCTGCCAGCCAGCCACGCTCTGTCACCAGGGTGGGCCAGGGGCACCCACCTAGAGGAAGGGGGCTCCCCCTTGCCTGTCCCTGCTCTCTACAGGGCCACCTTTGTCTAGTTCTGCAGTGGCCAGGCCAGCGGTGGCTAGGGCACACACACAGTGTGGGAGGGGGTGACTTTGTGCCAACCCTCTCAGCAGGCAGCAGGTGCCACAAGCCAGAGAGAAAGGATGTGGGGGCAGAGACAGGCCTGTAGCATGGGAATCAGGTCTGTGTGTCATTGGTGGCATGCCTGCCGAACTGTGAGCTGGACCCGGCGGGGGTGGCCCGGGCCCGTGGTCACACTTGACAGCTGGCCCTGGCCCTTCTCAGTTGGTGTTTTACTTTACAGTGATCCGTTCACATGAGCAACCTCAGCCCAGCCCCAGAGCAATCCCTGGGAGGAGTGGCCCACCTAAGCGCTCGTCCTCAGAGAGGCCTGACTCTGTGCCACGCAGTTCCTCTGCCCCAAGGTCGGGTACCAGCTGAGTCTCAACTCTCATTTTAAAACTTAGGGGGTTGGTGCAAGACCCACTTTCTTGACCTTGCTGTCATGAAAACATACTTTCTTCCCATCTACTCTTCCATGCACGTCTTGGGCCTAACCATGCCTTTTGCTACATCTTGAGAACTGCAGAGGTATGGCTGCCTGCCTCTCAGAGCGTGGCATGTGCCCTTGGTGGGTTGGGGTACAGTGGACAGGGAAAGGGCAGAGAAGGAAGCTTCTGGAAGGGGGCTAGCAGAAAACCATAACCTTCCCCTTTCAGCTTTTTCATCTCCTTCCTTAGGAGAGGAAGGAGAGTTGAATGGTCTGGCTATTCAATCTTGTATCACGAAGGAGGGATCCTTCTCCCCCTGTCTACCAAACAACCCTCTTCACTCCCTCTGGGGCCCAGCCAAAAGGAAGCAGAGAGCCAAGTTCACACTGTCCTGAGTGAGGTTGTTACGATGAGCCATGGCCACCGAAAGTGGCTGCTGCCAATTGGGGCTGGACTCGAGACGGACAGAAGAATCCCTGTGTTCACACCCTTTGGTCTCACCACCTTCTGCTCCTGGAGAGGATGGGGAAGGGAGGAGGGTGCCAGGTGCCAGTGTCTTGGGAGGACACCCGGAGCAGAGGCATCTACTCACCCCACCGCTCAGAGGCAAGAGGAGACTCCAAACAAATCCCAGTCTGGCGGCGGGGCAGACCCCTGCCTTATCCCCAGCCCCTGCAGAACGTCATCAACTTGAGAAGTTGCTGGGAGTCCTTGTCCAATTCAAGTTGTAGTGACCCTACAGAACACAGCAGAACCCCCCTATTATGGACTTTCCTAAAGTGTTATCTTTTTTTTTAAACAACCTTTCATCGTGATTTGGTGAAAGTTTTCCATTGAACAATCCGTGCACACCTTGATTTGCGACATGGGTCGCAGTAGCCACGGCCTAAGAGCACCCTTCCCACTGCCTCCCTGGGCTTGCCCTTGCCCTTTGAGTTTCCCCCCATCCCTTCCTGCCTCCGAGCCTTCATCTGGGAAACTGCTGCCCTTCTTACTGCCCGTGCCAATGGCCCCAAGGCTAAGCTGTGACCTGTATGGGAGCGGGTTGCCAGATGGTGAGTCCTTTCTCTTAGCAGCCAAACGCTTAACCGCTGAGGTGAATGGATGAACTGAGTAGAATGTAGGGGCCTGATGGCTTTGAGTTCTGAAAGGTCACTGACAAGAGCAGGGAGTTGTCATTTGGGCCCCTATGGAGAGTGGGGTTGGAAGGGGCTGCCCCAGCGAGCAGGTGCCAGAGGCTGCTGCTCTGTGACTCATCATCCTGAGGGACTTTTCACGGATCCCGGGGAAGACCTCTACCTCCTACTCAGACACTCAGGAGGCCAGCCACCTTCTAAGAGTCGAATCGGGGGGTAAACGAACAGGCGCCCAGGAAGTCTTGGTTGACAGGCAGGGAAGGAAAGAGGACGTGGCGAGGCAGGGACCAGACCCAACGGAAGGTAAAGTCCGATGCTGCTGCACAAGGGCCCAAACCACCTTCTCTTCTTGCAACGGCTCCTAGAAAAACAATATACACTCCACTAACATCGAAGGCATCACTGTCATGGTACCTGTGTCAGACTTGTTGTTGAGTTAAATATTCACATAAACCTCGATGGAAAATAAGGAGTCAATTTAGGCTCTCTCTCTCTTTCTCTCTCTCTCACACACACACACACTTTCACACCACAAAGTTTTTCAAGACTGCTCAATAAAAGCCAAGAGATTGTAACCACTCATAAATTCGATGAATCTCTTACAACCAACTAATTTGTAAAGCAAGCAATATTATTTTTAAAACTACCTTTGAATCTTTTCATAGCAAAATTACGATTGTTTTTATGTGGACTGTCTATGCATCTCAGAGCATGGACTTCCACGTAAGGTGGACCTAAGCACTCAGAGGTTTACAACGATTGTTCTTAAGCCATTCTCCAAAAGAGGACTTCCGCTTTCTTTCAAATCATCTGCGGAGGAGACGGCTTCTGTTTGCATAGTCGCATGCGTCCAACCTCAGGTTGGAGCAGCTGCCATCTGTTTTCCTGTTGAGGACCTGGAAAGGGGCCTGTGTTGCCCGAGCGGCCGGCCCAGTTCCCAGAGGGCGCAGGCACTCCGGGGGTGAAGGCGCATTGCAAGCACACAGGCTGCCATACTTTTCCTCTCCATAAGGAAGGAACCGTGTGCGCAGTTGTCTCAATTTTTTTCCAGCGAAATGGAACCCTACTCTCCTTTTTATTCCATTTTCTAAGCTATTCCCCTTTTGTCACGACCTTCCAGGGGACTCGCCAGTCCTGCCTCTGGTCCAGGAGGAGGGGTGCTAAACCAAGCTCCTGATGTGGAGAGAAGCGGGGTAGACAGGCCGTTCTCACTCAAGGGCAAGATTGTGTCTTAGTTGCAGAACGGGCTGGATGAGCCGCCTTTTCTTGTTCATCTATTATCATTCCAGATCTTTCTTTTCAGTTCTGTCCAATTGGTCCCTTAAGGTAGTCCTGGCGTCAGAGTGGGTTATGCATTAGGCTACTAACCTACTAACTGCAAGGTCAACAGTTCGAACCCACCCACTGCTCACCAGAGAAAGATGAGATTTTCTACTCCCGTCGTTAAAGCCTCAGAAACCCACAGCGGCAGGTCTCCTCTGTCCTGTAGGGTGGTCACATTTGAATTGCGGAGCTGGAGAAGAATATAGAAAGTTCCATGGACTGCTAAAAGGACAAACCAGTCTGTGTTGGAAGACGAAAGGCCAGAGTGCTCCATAGAGCAGTGGTTCTCAACCTTTCTCATGCTGCGACCCCTTCATGCAAGTTCCTCATGTGGTGGTGACCCCCAACCATAACATTATCTTCATTGCTACTTCATCACTGTCATTTTGCTACTGTTATGAATCGGCAACCCCTGTGAAAGGGTCGTTTGATCCCCCAAAGGGGTCGTAACCCACAGGTTAAGAACCGCTGCCTTAGAGGCAAGGATGGCAGGGCTTTGTCTTACATACTTTGGCATGTTGTCAGGAGTGACCAGTCCCTGGAGAAGGATGCCGTGCTTGGTAAAGTGGAGGGGCCGTGGAAGAGAGGCAGGCCCGCAAGGAGAAGGATTGGTCAGTGGCTGCCTCAGTGGACTCGGGCAAAGGAACAATGGTGAGGGCCACACTGGGCCGTGCAGTGCCTGGTTCTGTGGTGCACAAGTGCAGTGCCTGGTTCTGTGGTGCACAAGTGCAGTGCCTGGTTCTGTGGTGCACAAGGTCGCCATGGGGTGGAGCTGGCTCTATGGCACCTAACATCAACCACCACAGGGTCACTATGAGTCAGAACTGACTTCATGGCATCGAGCTTGGGGTTCATTGTGGCCCCGAGCCTATGCTGAGAATCAGGGTCAGATTGTGGGCCGCGGAGATCCAGGTGGACATGTTGTTGGACTGCGGACTCAGTGTTGAGAGAAGTGTTTTGGCCTCGGTGTGGGAGGCAAGATAAAAGGACAAGGTGGAGATGAGAAAGAGTGTCCTGACTCACTAAAAAACTCCATTTGTGCCAAATTGTCTGATGTGGACAGAGAGCTGGCGTTTGGAGGAGGGAACTCAGTGCACCCAGCGTGGCCATGGCAGCCGTGTGCAAAGATGGCTCTGAAGGTTGGGTAGAATGCGAGCTAGTGGGACTCCCAGACCCAGGACCAGCAGCAGCAGCCATGGTCCCAACAGGGCTGGCTTCGGCGCGGCCCTGCGAAGGAGGCCCTGGGCAGGGTGGTGTTGGCGGAGACCTGCACTTTGGCCAGGGGAACATGGTGGAAGGCGGTGGCCAGAGCATGAGGCCCTGAAAACCACAGATCGGGGGGGCGGGGGGACAGGGGTAGGTGGCAATGCAATGCAAAAGCAAAGCTGAACCCCCAGGAGGTTTGTGAGCAGGGGAGGTACGGCCACTGTCGGGCTGTGGTGTACAGAGGATGGAGCGGGGTGTCGTGTCATGGAGGCCACCGTCATGCGGTCACGCCATCGTGAGTGAGAACGAGAGAGAAGCGCAGGCCTTGGCGGGGGGTGGTCTTCGAGCTAATCTAGACCGACCGTTCATTGTTCAAGACGAATGTCCTTCGAGTCAAGTTTCCAATTCCAGTTCTTCTTCCCTCCCGTATGGTCACCTTAAAAAATACAAAATATCATAAAGAGACGCACTAAGCCGAGTTGCCACTGTCCCTAGGGAGGTGTGTTTTTAAAGTAAATCCTCACCTGGTTAGGATTAAGCCCTACAAGTAACCAAGGTGGCCACTAGCCAAATGAGTTTGAGCATTTTTAATGACCAGTTGTCATGGAGACAATTCCAACTCAGAGTGACAGAGTAATTTAAACCTCAGTGACCCGGGTCTCCCTTCATTTGGAGCAGACTGGGCCATTTTAAAATAGAACATGAAACCCTTTTTTCTATGAAGTAAAATATGCTCACATATACAATATTAAACATGCGGTATACATATATACTATCATATATACAACATGAAACATAGTAAGCATAGACAATATATATTTTTATATATTTGATTTTTAAATTCAAATCACCCATCCGCCTGTCACCCTGAACTAAAGGTACATGTTGGGGGGTTACTTCTTGAGAGCATTATTCTGAAATGGGCATCTTAACGACAGGATTGGAATCATACCACACACGGTCCAGTCAGCTTTGTTCATGTTAAGAAACCCCGGGGGTCCTGGAGCTAGCTCTCGGCAGCTCTGAGGGAGAGGGCAGGCCAGCTCACTGTAAGGGGCTACAGCCCCAGACCCCGCTGTATGCGGCCACTGTGAGCCGGACTCAACCTGAGGGCAGTGGGCTCGGTGTGGTTTTCATTTTGTTCGTTTTGCCATGGCACAGAAGTGTCCATTTTCTCACCGTTGTGACCACGCGGTGATTACGTTCGCATTTACTGACACTGCCCCTAAGGCAGGTCATTCGAGGTACCGTACATGTATGGAAGCCGAGTGCTCCCAGCACCCCTTTGAGATGTGTGCTAGGATCACCCCCGCCCGCAGGCAGATAGCTCACTGTGGCACCGAGCCTGAGATCTCAAGCCAGACCATGCCATCCCGCCTGCTGGTTCCCAGGGAAGCCCCCTCCTTTTATTGGAACCGCCCCCTCCCTCGCACCCATAACCACTAGTCCAATCCTCTTTCCAGGAGAGAGTCTTTCAAGTAGTTCTCTGAGGCCCACCTAGCTAGTCTTTGTCAGATGACTGCCTTCAGCCGCCTTCTTGATTGGCAGCCCCCCCCCCCCCCTCCAGGCTGGCCACACAGGCTTCCCTGGGAGGCTAGGACCACATGCCTGGCTGGGGTCACTTGCCTCAAAGTCTCCCTTGCGGTGCGGCCAGTTGCGCTGGCTTTGACCTGTAGGACGTGAGCTCCAAAGAACAGATGTGCTTTCTCCAAATTCTTCTGACCTCCACAGCTCCACGGCCACTGACGACAGCCTAGAGAAGGTGAGCTAGACGTTTGCAAGGACCTTGGCCTGACTCGACCAGGCACTTCTATGACATGTGATGGAGATAAAAACAGCTTGCTGGGTTGTTAGGTCATGGGGGCAGGGGTGGGGGGGTCCCTGGGACCACAGCAGGGCCGGCAGCTGTCACCAACAGCACCAAATGGCTTCTAGGTTTGATTCCAATATGGCTCGAGAAGTCAGAAGAGTCAGTGCATGACTTCAAGGCGGGAGGGGCCCTTGAGGAAGGGACCTGCAGGTGGTCTGAGCGTCAGTGTCCGCAAGCCTGTCCAGTAGGAGCCCTCGTGCGTCTGTGAGCACGAGAAGGGCCGCCGTACCTGCCTTCCATCTGGCGTGCGCGGCTGGACCAGCAGCACTGCCTCCAGGCACAATGGCCCTACTGCCTTCCCCAGGGTTTGAACTCCGGGCCCAACCGTCTTCCTTTCTCTCGGGGAGAGAAATCTCATCAGCGATTTCATATGAAGGCATTCAGTGACCCGTCTTAGGGAATTTGCTTCGAAATACAATTTCCATGTTCACAGAGACCTCTCTAAAACCAAAAGGCCTCTCTAAAGATGCTTTCCCAAGAAGAAACGCCCTGCTGTACCTGCAAATTACAGCAGCACGGCCAGGTGTCTCCTCTAGCGACAGGCAGCACAAGCCCCGCAGACCCATTTCACAGGTCTCCGCTTTCTCCTCTGTGAGACGGAGATAATCGTCGAGCAACCTCAGAGGGTGATGGAGCACTGAAGTCCTCCGAAAGATGCCTGAAGCATGATGAGCTGTTTATCCACTCCCACAAGTAGATTGCAACTCCCAGCAACTCCCCCATCGGGTTTCTGAGATGTTAGGTCTTTATGGAAGGGATCAGACCGCCTCTTCCTTCTCTCAGACAGTGACTGGTGGGCCTGATAAGTAACCCAATGTGCCACCAGAACCAGAATTACCAGTGCCCCGTTTTATAGCTAAAGAAAGGGACTGCGGTGATTATGTACGTGGCTAATTAAGTAAGCAGGCACCAAGGGCTCTCTGCCTGGGAAACTCTGGTGAAGGGATCAGCCTATTTGCTCCACAAATGTTTCAGGAAAAGCCCACAGTGGCTGAGCCCTTGGTCAGTCCGGAGGGCCAAAGAGAAGTCCAAGAACAATACCTGTCCTTGCAAAGCTCCCCAGAATCTCAAAGACGTGAGAATTCCTCGTCTCCACCCACAGGGATGCTGTGGTCCATAAGCTGCTCTGTAGGCACAGATGCCTTGACTTCGGGAGGGGAAGGCGGGCTGCTGCTCCTACTTCAGACATAGGTATAGAAAAGCATACATCTGTATTGGAGCAAATTGTATGATGGGCCCCCTGTACATATTTCAGTTTGTATCATTGAAGAGCAAGGACTCTATGCATTGGATTGCTAACCACAAGGTCGACAGTTCAAACCCACCAGCTATCCCACAAGTTAAAAATGAGACTATCTACTCCTATAGATAGGACCATGAAAGTACCATGGGATGCCAAAAGAACAAATAAATCTGTCTTGGAAGAAGTACAGCCAGAATGCTCCTTAGAAGCAAGGAGGGTAAGACTTGCTATTACCTACTTTGGACATGTTGTCAGGAGAGACCAGTCCCTGGAGAAGGACATCATGCTGGGTAAAGTAGAGGGGCAGCGAAAAAGAGGAAGGCACTTGATGAGATGGATTGACTCAGTGGCTGCAGCAATGGGCCCAAACATAAGAACAATTGTGAGGTTGGCACAGGACCGGGCCGTGTTTCCTTCCTTCTGCTGCGCACGGCGTTGCTGTGAGTCGGAACCAACCCAACAGCACCAACAACAGTATCTCCTCGCATAGAGATGTGTCACCTCAAAAGCCCTACAGGGGGCTAGGAGACAGAATTAACTTGATGGCAGTGGGTATGGGTTTTTTTTCAGGGTGAGGTTTATATACATTATCCCATCTAAAAGAGTTATGAAAGTCATAATATGTTCAAATATCTAATCAGTGTTTAAAATCCCCCAGCTGTCACACACACACACACACACACACACACACACACACTATGGAGTTCTGGTGGCATAGTGCTTATACATTGAGCTGCTGACCACAAGGTCAATACTTTGAACCTACTACCTTCTCTACAAGAGAAAGATAAGGTTGTCTACTCTTTTCTGTTAAAGATCATTTTATTGGGGGCTCTTACAGCTCATAACAATCCATACATCAATTTTATTAAGCATATTTGTACATATGTTGTCATCATTCTTTTCCAATCATTTAGTTTCTATTTGAACCCTTGGTATCAGCTCCTCTTCCCCCCCCCCCCCCGCTCCCCGCCATCCTATCACCCTCGTGACCCCTTGATAAATTATAAATTATTAGTGTTTTCCTATCTTACACCAACAGCTGTCTCCCTTCCCCCATGGTTTCTGTTGTCCCTCCCCCCACTCTAGTGGGGCAGGGGGATGTGTGTCAGTCATTGCAATTGGTTCTCCCTTCCTCACCTCCACTCTCCCCACTCCCTGTCTTCCTCCTACCTTCCTGGTATTGCTACTTCCATTTCTGTTCCTGAGGAGTTTATCTACCCTGGATTCCATGTGTCATGAGCTCTTATTGTACCAGGGTACAGGCTCCAGTCTAGCAAGAACTTGAAGGCAGGACTGGGGTCATAATAGTGGGTGGTGAGGAAGCCTCAAAGAACAAGGGGAATGGTGTGTGTTTCATCAGTGCTATACTGCACCCTGGTTGACTCATCCCTTCCTTGTGACGCTTCTGTGAAGCAAGTCCCATTGTCTATAGATGGGTTTCAGATCTCACTCCAGCCCTGCTCATTCTCAACAATATGTTTTTGTTTGTTTCTTTTGGGTTTTCTGGTGCCTGTTTCCTGATCCCATTGACATCTCATTGACTGGTGTGCTTCTTCCATATGGGTTTGTTGCTGCTCTGTCAGGTGGCCGCTTGTTTACCTTCAAACCTTTAAGACCCCAGACACTATATCTTTTGAAAGTCGGGCACCATCAGCTTTCTTCACCACATTTGCTTGTGCACCCATTTTGTCTTCAGTGATCATGCTGGGAGGGTGAGCATCATAGAAGACCAGGTTGTTAGAACATAAGGGAGGGCTTGAGCAGAGGCCCAAAGTCCATCCACTACCTCAATGTAGTGCCATATGATTATATGTGCATAGGCCAATACCTCTATTTTTATGAATTAATAATATATTTGCGTATGAGCATACCTATGTTTATACCTCTATCCAAAACTTTGCTTCCTAGATCTTTCCTGTTTCCTTTTACCTTCCTCCTCACCCACCATCATGCTCACCCTTCTTCTGCCTCTTAGTAATTGCTCTCAGCTAGATTGCTGTTACTCCAACAGCCCAGGATCTTGATTGTAATTCCCTGGTTGTTCCCCTGTCTACGGCATTGTTTGCCCACCCCTACCTTCCCCGGCCTCCTCCTCCCCACCCACCCTTAAGTCCCTCTGGAACCATCGGTCCTATTGATTTCTCCTCAAGCTTGATTCCCATGCCTATCTTATATAGGTATGCAAATCAACAATAACAGAGACAAAACAAATAGAAAACAAAAAGTTGAATAAAGAAAGAAAAAATAATAATAACTAGCAAAAAGACAAAAAAGCATACATATTTCCAGGTCTGTCGCTGACCTTTCTGACTATCTCCTCACCCATCCTGGGTGGGTTCAAGACCTTCCCCTCCTAGCCTCCTATCCTGAAGTCTATTTTGGGGGCTCCTCAGTGGCTTTGTGGCTTGGCTTTGCTCCCATTGTTGATCTGTTATGCTCCCTTCTAGATTTGCCCTGCTGACCTACCACCTCCTTGCATGTGTGCCATAGGGCTTGTCTCCCCTCCCTGTGCTCAGGGGGAGGTCGGGCGGGGAGGGGGGGCTGTCTGCGCTCCTCCTAAGGCCAGCCCTACCTTAGCTGGATCTCTCCGTGTCTTGGCCACAGATGAACACTGGTCCAGCCTTTCCCCTCTCACTCCTGTGTAGTTTTTCTTGGTTTTCCCCATTGTGGAGGATTTAGACTGGACTCACTCCCCCAATATTGTCCTCTATCACTGTGTGCTCCTGCGAGGGGACATCACGTCTCAAGATGTTGTCGCCCCTACAGTCCTCTCTGTGCCTTAGCAGCTCCATGCCTGGACGTCATCCTCAGGACATGGTGTGCCGATATGTCATCTAGACCCTCACTCTCTTTTGCTTCGATGTGGGCACGGCAGGCCGGCCCCTCTCTCCAACCTGTAGGTTTAGTGTTGTCCTCCGTAACACATACTTCTAGGGAGGGGGGTCAGTTTGGCTCTGTGAGGCTGTCCACTCTTGTAAAGATTTCGTCTCGGTAACCAAGGGAGTTCTACCCTGTCCTACAGATCTTTGGAGAAAGATGAAGCTTTCTACTCTTTTCAGTCTCAGAAAGTCTACTCTTCCCTCCAGGGTCGCTATGAGTCGGAATTCACTTAATGGCAGTGAGTTTGACACATAAATATGTTCATGTCTAGATAAGTCTATTAATATATCTACGTCCATACATATATATGCATGTTTGAATTGGGATTTATGTATTTCTTAAATCTCTTTTTATGTCTGTTGCTTCCTCCTCCCACTTTCCCTACGACACGCAGGGCCTTCTCTCTACTTTCTTGAAATGTTTCTGTTGGAGAAATCAGTTTGCCTGTCGGGCGGCACTTCCCGGGTCCGACTCCTACTCTGGTGAAACATGTTCCTCTGCTGCCTGTATTTCTACCAAACTGGCCCCTCCATCTGGAGGCTTGATCAGGTGCCGCCCCGCTGTCTGTCTTGTTGTGACGTGAGAAGGCTGGGGGACAGGGCAAAGAAGGACCACACCTGTGGAGGGCTTCCCAGGATCTTGCTGTGGATTTCATTTCTGGAGATGGGCTGTGTAAATACATGGCAGGTTCTTGCAAAACATCTCTCCGGATTCCTTAAAACAGTGGCCTGCGTGGCTTAAAGGGGAGACGGGGGGGGGGGGGGGGGGGGGAGGAAAAGTAAAATTGAAATGAACGTGGAGTCTTCAGTGAAAAACAAGTTCATCTCAACCCAGAAAAGGAAACACACACACACACACACACACGCACGCACGCGCGCGTGCAGCAGCAACCACACAGGGTCGACTTGTAGAGCCACTACTTTGCCCCAAGGTCACGGCTGCTTTCTGAAGGGAGGAACTTGCCCTGTCAGCTGTTTGGGACCAGGCTACATCCCCAGGACTCGCCCTTGCACACACACCCCCCCCACCCCAGCTGTTATTTACAGCTGGAAGAACTCGATGCTTCCACATAGTGGGGGCCGGAGGTGCAGGGGGGAGGGGGGCCTCCATGATCAAGGTGGCCCAGGACGATGACTGTTTGTCGCACTCCCCTGCCTGGCTGTGTGGTTGCTGGCAGGGTCGTGACAAACGCAGGGCGCAAAGCACTGTTAATTAAATTCACTTCAGCTTTGGGCTGATGTTGTTTCAACTACAGCCAGTGGGAGCCCCTTCAGGTTGGCTCCCCGACTCTGCGGGAGCCTCCGCTTTCTGTAGGACGAGATGACCCACGTGTGTTGTGCTTTTCCTGCTAGATCGGGCTCCGCCCTTTCCCCAAGAGGGGTCTGCACGGTTTCTCCCTAGGGGTCATTTGTGTGCGGTGGCTGCCTGGCCACCGTTACATAAACAGACCTCTTTGAGGCAAGCTCCAGTTCGGCTCTGTGGCGGGGCGCAGAATGTCCCTCCCACACAGCAGCTAGCGTGTCTCTGCCCCCCCACCCCCCGCCCCCCGCCCTGTCGCCGCACTCCCACCCCCACTCAAACAGGTGTCTCAGCGATGCGTTGACTGGCGGGTGGGTGGAGGGGAAAGGAGATTAAAATCTGACTTTGGAGGTTCAGGTCGTCACTTGCTTGAGACTGGTTCCCCTTCCCCAGCCCTACCCCCAGGCAAAGAGCCAGCCGGGAGGCGGGCGGGCAGACAGTGTCGGGGGGGTCTCTGTCCAGCTCTATATGGGCGGATGTTTCTGGCCAGCTAAATCAGAGGGAGACACTCAAGGGGTTAGGCAGTGGGGTGGGGGATCTAATCTGCCGGGGAGGCTGGGGGAGGGGTGCGCGGAGCAGACAGCCCTCCAGAGATGAGACAGGACAAGAAAAGACAAGCCACCCAACGGCTCTGAATGAGAACGCCTCAGTGCTCTGCTCCCGTAAAGATTAGACCACCGCCAGATTCCCTGCCCTCCAGGCGAAGCTGACAGCATACAGCTCCCCGGTGGGTTTCCCAGACCGTCGCTGTTGACTGTCGAAGAAAGTCCAGTCTTTCTCCCTTGGGGCTGCTGGTGGCTTTGAATGCTGACCTTGCGGGCCACAGCCACCACTTAACCACTGCCCCACCAGGGCTCCTATGATGACAGGGTGCTCTGACGGTCACCCGGGCTTGGTATGAGTGGGTACCAACCCCAAGGCAAGGAACAAGCACAGGAAGAGGACAATTCCAGGCCAGGGACACCTTCAGAGACGAAACCTAACAGAGGGAAACTGCAGAGAGCATAGCTGTGGGTCAGGGCGGCCAGGAGGCTCTAAAAACCAAAACCAAGCTCACTGCCATTGAGTCGATTCCAACTCAGAGGGGCCCTCGAGGACAGGGTAGAGCTGCCTCTGTGTGTTTCCTTTACGGGAGTAGAAAGCCTCATCAAGGGACTAGTAGTTTCGAACTGCTGGCCTTTAGTGAGCAGCCCAATGTGTAACCACTTAGCCACCCAGTGGCACCTCCTTTCCAGGAAGAGTCCCGGCAGTCTGGGGTCCCACACAATGACAGTGTGCGTCTGCCTCTGGCACCACACATCTGGGTGCAAAGAGAGCATGTGGTTGCATGCGACAGAGAGAAGACTCCGGGCACAGTTATACATGTGGATTTGGCCAGGTCAGCTTCTTACCCCCTCCTCCCTTTTTCCCCCCCACATGGGACAGTAACAGCCCCCCAACCCCCACCCACCCATTGTTGGAGGCTCAAGAAGATGGTGAGTTGGGAGCTTGGTGAAGGCCTGGCTCAGTGATCTCTGGACGCCCTTCTTCCACAGGCCAGGAAGATGGGCAGACAGGGAAGCAGCCACTATTTGGTTTTCAAAACCACATCCAGGTTGTATTGACTCCCAAGTGGAAACTGGGGGATAAAAAGGACCAGGGTGGACGAGAAGGAGAGCAGCAGGGAGAAGCCAAGGGGCCTCCCTGGTTACTGTCCCCCTCGGTGCTGACGTCTTCCAGGAGAAGCAGTAGCCGTGCAGGGCGAGTCTGGGGGCAGGATGTCTCAGGGCTTGTACACACTGGTTTCTAAGCTTTCAGATAAATCCTCTGCGTGACTTTGCTGTTGCCGTTGCTGTGTGCTGCTGAGCGATCCCAGTTCGTACTGACCTCCTTCTCACCCTGGAGGACAGAGCAGAGGTGTCCGCGGATCTCCATCATCTTGATGGGAACAGACGAAACGGTCTGTTCTGCGTGGAGCTGGTGGGTTCACACCAGTTTTTTGGTGAATGGCTGAGAGCTCAACCATTGTGCCTTCTGAGCTCCTTACAGCATGACCGTGTGCATACGTGCGTGTGTGTGTGTGTGTGTGTGTGTGTGTGTAAAATCTCAGTGAAACAAATGATGGCCGACATGTGAGGAGCCAACATGTGGCATCCCCCCCGGCTGGAGTTCTAGAACATGTATGCAGGCTGATGGACAAAGGTGCTCAGGCCAGCGGAGCAGGTCACCAGGGGAGGCCCCGAGGCTGAAGCCAGAGCTCAGGGGTCTGAGCACCTGTATGTGTCACCTGAGCCTACCTGCAAGGCTTCCCAGGGCTCAGACAAAGACGCAAAGGAGCCTTCTCCAAGAGATGGAAGTGGCTAGGCTATGAGCTCTCGAGAGGTACTCACCAGCCCCAAGGCCGTGAGATGACAGGAGATGGCGGTCACACCTTCCAGAACACAAATGCACTGAAAGCACGTCCCACCACCCTTCCTGCCCCACCAGTGCTTACTCCTTTCAAGGAAACAGATACATAAAATTTTACACAAGACACCAATGGGGGGGGGGGGCGGGCAGATCGCAGCAGCAGCCATCCACAGGGGAAGCAAAATCATGTCTCTGCTAGCTCAACGATAAAATGGTGGTGTTAGCTCTGTTGTCCTGCCTCTTTTGGGGGGGAAATATCACTATGACAATTTTGCCTTCTTAAGTTTGCATTTTCAAAGGTAAAGTCAATTCAGCTAGATTTACTCTCCACGCTCCCACCTCCACCCCGCTCCGCCGCCCTAGTGTGTACCCATGCATACCAACATAAGGAATGGTAGGTATCATCTGTTCAAAGCACCCTGGTGGCGCAGTGAGTTATGCATCGTGCGGGTAGCTGCAAGATTGGCAGTTCAAATTCACCAGGGAGAAAAAAAGAGGCTTTCTACTCCTATAAAGATTCATAGTCTCAGTAACTCACAGGGGTAATTCTAGTCTCTTCTATAGGGTTGCTATGAGTGACATTGACTCAATACCAGCTTTGGTTTTGTTTGTTTGCTTCGTTTTATCATCTGCTCTGGAAGGTGCAAATCATTAACTCACCAAGTCCCTAGCCAAAGGGCCAGAGCTTGGAGTCCACCCAGAGTTGCCTAACAACAGTGGTTCTCAACCTTCCTAATGCCGCAACCCTTTCACACAGTTCCTCATGTTGTGGTGACCCCCAACCATAACATGATTTTCATTGTTACTTCATAACTTTCATTTTGCTACTGTTATGAATCGGGCGAGCCCTATAAAAGGGTCATTTGACCCCAAAAGGGGTCGCAACCCACAGGATGAGAACTGATTCCTTAGGAAAAAATCTGGTAATCTTCTAAAAACCCAACCACTGAAAACCCGTATGGGACAGTTCTACCCTGATGCCCAGAGTCACCATGCGTCAGAGTCGACTCCACACCAACTGGCGATGGTAGTGGGGGAGGGTCCTGCTGCCTAAAAATATATTTTTTT
Source organism: Tenrec ecaudatus (assembly GCF_050624435.1). Lineage (NCBI taxonomy): Eukaryota > Metazoa > Chordata > Mammalia > Afrosoricida > Tenrecidae > Tenrec > Tenrec ecaudatus. Next base: position 179,603,382 of record NC_134530.1, on the reverse strand, counting down.
TTATTGAATTGGGAGACTTCATTGAACATAGGACCTTCAAGAAAACACAGCAATTATATAGTTCAAGTGGTTCTAAGCATATGAGTCAAGGGGGAAAATGGCTCCTTACATTTCTATTTCTGTATGTCAGAGAGACCAAGCGATGGGTAGCTAACCCGTGGACAGTCTTTGCAGTGCGTATGGGGCATTGGGGGGATACTCTGAGTGTTGAGTGTGGTAAGCAGAGACGTAAGGGTGCAGAGCTAAGGACATCTGGGAGGGAGAACACTCCAGGCAGAGGGGACACTAAGTTCAAAACACCACTGTGGGAGCCATAGGAATGGTCCAAGGACCGCCACAATGCTGGTGTGGCCCAGCGTTCCCGGCCAGGAACGCTCCCAGCCTGCTTCCTAGTGGCCGCCGGCTGTTAACACGCGGCTCAGGGAAAAGCCCAAGCAGGGAGATTCGTGGCGAAGCCGTTGCGAGGATCCAGGTGGGAAATGATGGTGGCTTGGCGGATTCTCAAAGTACTTTCTGGTCGAGCAATGGGCTCTTCTGACAGATTGGATGTGAGGTAGGAGTGGATGACGCTACATGTTTTGGCTTTGGTTATTTGAAGGGTAGAGCTGCCATTTTCTGAGATGGGGAAGACAGACAGACAGACACACAGACACACACACACACACACACACACACTCACTCACTCACTCGTGCAGGTTTGAAGAACGAGAAAGAAAGGTGTTTTCCTTAGGACGTACTAGACACTCCGGGTATATTTGAGCTTGAATCTCAGGGAATGCTGGGGTTGGAGATTTAAATGTTGGGTCAACAGCATCTGGATGGAAACCTGGAAGGAAGGAGGTCTGAAGAGGAAGAATCAGCAACATACCCCTGGCGTGCCCTCCCCTCGACTGGCTCAGAGCCTGGAGTCTGCACTCCTGAAGCTGTTCTTTCAGCGACGAAAAGATGAGCTCCAGGGAGATGCTCGTATCTACCCTAAAACCTCCGCTCACTCCCTTTCAGCTCAGTCTCAACTCTTCCCTCCGCCGGAGGAGGCAAAACACAACAAGACCCAGGAAATGAGAATGCATCGTCCTTGAAAATGCAGCCACATTTTGTCGGAGAACGACCACCGCAGCAACATCAGATTAGAAGCGTGCTGATCTCTGACGTCTCTCAGCTTCAACAGTGTGCTCTGCAGCCGGCTGGAGGGAGGGGCTGCCGGAGACTGTCCTCCTCCAGGGAATCGTTTAATTGGACTTTACACATAGGTCTCTCCCTTCCAAGTCCACGGGTTCGCCTGGCAGGCCCCCGGCTTGGATCTAGCACAGCTGCACTGCTTCAACGGCTTCCGTCCCACAGACGAAGGAACCTTGCTTGTCAAACTCGAGGGAAAGGGGTCTATTTCAGAACCAGACCCCAGCTTTCCAGCGTTTGATGGCAGTTGGCCTCCTTCCTATGCTGGCGCATGTTACTTCCTCCTGCTTAGCAGGGTCCAGCACGCCTGATTTTCAAATCCCCCTCCCAAGGGAGCAGCTAGGCGGAGGGCCTCCGCTTAGGAGAAGTGGGTGACTGGCAAAAGGCGATTTCTTTGAGTCCATTTGCAAGCTGCGGTTTGTTGTGATAATTGTTGTTATTGGTTGCTGGTGAGTCGGCTGCGACTCACGGCGACCCTGTCACAGCAGGGCAAAGCAGTGGCTGGTCCTGAACCACCTCCCCAGTCATTGTATGCTTGAGTCCTTTGGGAGTGTTTGGAGCGACTTTCAGCCCTGTGTCATCCAGTGCTCTCTCAGGTTTCAGACGGTCTTCACTGGGCTAGCTTTGGACGTGCCCCCCTGTCTCGGTCTGGAAGCCCACGGAAGCTTGTCCACGCTGGGTGAGCTGCTGGTATTGGAAACACTGGTGGTCGAACTTAACAGCAGCACAGCAACACACAAACCGGCATGGTACCACAATTAGCTCACGTCAACCTGTGGGTTACAATGTAGTGGCAGATTGGGGAGGTGGCAGAGAAAGGTTCTCCCCCGCCTCTCTTTCCCCTTATCAGGAGTGAGGCTGGACAGAGCAGCGCACCCCTGGGCGAGTTCCCCAGATCAGCATGGACAGCCGGGCTCTCCCCCCCCCCCCCATGAGTCTTTGTACTTAATTGAAGGGAGCCGGCTTTCACACAGCTCCTGCTGGGTTACCAGGAGGCTGACTTTTAGGAGCCTTGGCATTAAACTGATTGATGGCCTGTCTGCGGCTGGGAGAGGTGTTTTGGCTCTGTGTCAGCGCTCCCATCGGAGAGGACTGCACTAAGAGAGGTTTGAAAAATGATTCGGATGAAAAAATTGACTCTGCTCAATCATAAATTATAATGACGCTTTGTATTTATAGAGCTTCCTGCAACGGAGGGAGCTCTAAGTTCTTTATGGATATTAACTCACCTTTCTCACAAGAGAGAAAAGATAATTTTATCAATTCAATACTTTTGTGTCCTTCCCCGCCCCTACTCCGGTTTTCTTCCTGTTGGTGGGGGAGGACGAAGGCGGTTACAGAGGAGTTTCCTTGTATTAATTTGGAGGCAATAAATCTTCCTTTCATTTTGTTTCCCCAAAGAAAACCTTTTCTTACTGGTCATCACACAGGAAATTAAAAATGAATAGGAATGCCCAAAGTGTGTGTGCATGGGGGCGTGTGCATTTATCTATTTCTGTGGGTAGAGGATCTACATCAATATTTAATTTTTATGGGCTAAACCTTCCCCCTCAGTTTTCATGAGCTAGAATTTATTAGCTACTGGACAAGGGGCTATTATTTGCTTTTGCACCTAAATGATTTAAAAGTCAATTATAAATTGGCTAAGGGGCTGGAAGAACTGTGGCCTGTGAGACACCCCCTGCAAATCCAGTTTGTCACCAGATGTCTGGAGTGAGGAAGTGGGTGGGTGGGAAGTAGCCCATGCCGTGATGTGCCGGTAGCAAGCCCAGCGGGCACAGGCCCCAGGTTATTGTGACGGGGGAGACTCAGCTGAGTCTCATCTGGGTGGACTGGAGGGCAGGGGGTGGCGCTGGACAGCATGAAGGGCAGACACATAAATCTCTCCACAATAACCACGCCAAGCCAGGCAAGCCCACGGGAGAGGCAGGCGGTACAACGGGCAGGGTGCTGGGCTATATCACCAGCCACAATTAGAGCTGCTCCACAGCCTGACCTTGCCCCCCCTCCCTGGGGATCTACCAGACACCCCTCCTCTGAGTCACCACGTCAGCAGGCCAGGCTGGGAGGAGGTCATAACCCCAAAGCACAGACTTCCATGGCCAGAAAATTCCCCACTGGAATGCATGTCCCTGAAGCATTCCACATGGAGATGGGAGTTTTCAGGTGGGGCAGGAAAGGGGGAGACCAGCAGCCCCCCGGGTTTCTGTGCGTGAGTGAAAATCGGGTTGCTTAGCTTTGAAAGTAGCCCTGAGCAAAGAGTGGCTCATTGTGAACAGGCTTGGAGGCTACGATATATTCTAGAGCATTGGTTCTCCACCTTCCCCATGCCACGACCCTTTCTTTCATACAGTTCCTCATGTGGTGACCCCAACCATAACATTATGTTCCTTGCTACCCCATCACTGTCATTTTGCTACTGTTACGACTCGGAGAGCCCTATGAAAGGGTCATTCGACCCCCCCCCCCAAAGGGGTCACGACCCACAGGCTGAGAACCGCTGTTTTAGAGAACGACTGCTGCCCTCCCCACTCTGGTGTGGGGGCTGGAGGGGATTGGGTGCTTCTGGAACAAGCCCGGGCCTTTCGATGTTAACTAGCTGATGGAGGTGCTGAGGTCTAGGGACACGTGCAGTCAGTCTGGCTGTTACTCGATCTCTCACAGTCCCACCCCTTTGAAATGACTGCAGGGTATCTTCTTAAATGGGGTGGGATTGGGGGGTGGGAATCTGCGTCTGTATGCGTTGTTAGCTGCCATCCCGTGGGCCCCAACTCACCGCGACCCCAGGTGCTGCCGAGTAGGTTGATTCCAAGTAGGTTTCTTGGCTGTAATTTTGTAAACTAGTATTTTATTGGTATCTTGGTGATCGTTTACACAGCAAAGCGCACCCCCTTAAACACCCGCCACTCACCTTGTTCGGTTGCATTGATCCCCAAGTGTCGGCATGCTCTTCCATTGTCCCGTGTGTTCCGTTTCTAGCACACTCGAGTTCCCCACTCCCGTACCTTCTTATCTTTGCGTGGGGTTCATGGTCGACCTTCTTGGTCTCATATGAATTGTGTTTTTAAAGTAGGGTACCAACCTTCTGGGTGATTTCTTTTGTGTGCCACGTTACTTTGCTAAACGGTGGGATAGGATTGGCTCTAGGGTTACAGTAGCTCAAGGTGATACTCTTGGTGGGGGCGGGGGCACTCCGTTCTCTCCTGTTACTGCTTTTCAGTTCTGTTTCATATTGTTCCCCCCATTCTATTGATGAGCCACTATTGTGAGTGCAGTCAGAGTGCTCTGCTGATTGGCAGCTGGGCACCCTCTCACTCTTTTGGTCTCAGGGCAGAGGAGGTTGTAGCTCTGGCAGACCCTTTCCTCTCTGCGTCTTTGGTTACTTATCCTGGCCAATAGAGACCATAGTTGTGTCTTAGATGGTTGCTCAAAGCTATTCGGTGCTCACTTTACTAGGAGGCAGCTCCTAAGTTTTATGAAGTTTTTGATGCCAATTGACTGGGTTGTTCCATGAGATTATAGCCCCAAACCTTTCAGGCCAGACGGTTTGGGGTTATGCCAAAGGAGTAAGTATGTATGTGCTTCAACAGTCTTATGTGTGCCTCCACCCACGCATTTGTATTTACTATTACCTGCAGCTGCTTGGTGGTGTAGTGGTTATGCATCGGGTTGCTAACCACAAAGTCAGCAGTTCAAAACCACCAGCCACTCTTACTCCTGTAAAAAGTTAGTGTCAGGTACCCCGCGGGAGCAGTTCTACTCTGTCAGAATCGACCCTATGGCAGTGAGTTTGGTTTGGTTTGGTTTGGTTTGAGGACAGATATTTCTTGGGCTGCTAATGGAAAGGTCAGCAGTTCAAACCCACCAGCTGCTCCAGAGAGAGCAATGAATCAGTCTGCTCTGAGAAAGATTCCCAGTCTCACAAACCCTATCTAGGTTCAAGACTGGCGGCAGGTTTGGATTCTGCAGTTTTGTTGTGTAGAGGATTCCATCTGTTCTCACTTCTAGAGACATCTGCAGCCGCCTGTGTGCCGAGTTTCCTGTGCTCATCCACAGGCGTTCAAGTGCCCGTTCTTCTGTGCTCACGCCGTGCTCACTGCATGCACATTCCGTTGGATTCTGTAATCTTTATGGAAGCAGTTCACCAGCTCTTTCTTCCATGGCACAGCTGGATGGGTTTTATTGCAAATCTACCTACTGATCTCTCTCCCCGCACACACATACCATATGCTTTCCTCATTAAAATAAAAAATTTTGAGTTGAATTTGGGTGAATTTGACAACAGAGGGGGAAATTAGGGTTGAAAAGCAGGGCAGAGAAGCTACACGGTAAGTTATCTAAATAAATTCTGCTAACTACCTTATTCCAAATTCTAATGCTGAAAGAAAAAAAAAACGCGAGCAAGAGGGCGAGGGAGCAGCCGCTAGCGTGGGCAATCTGAAGGCTGGCGCAGGGCATGCTCCCCATCCTGCAGCAACCGTCAGTCCGTCAGCCCGGAGGAGGCAAGCGGAGTTTGTTCCCTCCAGGAGGTGGGTGTTTTCTGGTCCGGTCTGCACAGTGTGTGAACGAACGGGGCGGCTCTGCTGTGGGCTCCTTGGTTCTAGGCACTCCTAAGTGTCGGGATCGGTCCCGGTAATGAGACCTGTGCTGAGCCACAGACTCTGAAGCAGCAGCCCGAGTCCCCAATGAAGTTAATTAAGTCTGAGTCTTGGGCTCCACAGCCAGTTGATGCCAGGATAAATCTAATGTGCTGTCAGCGGCCTGAACCAGGAGGGCAGAGTTCTGCCGAGGAATTTCTATGCAGTAAATATCACTTAAATTCCCCTCAAAGTTAGAGCTAGTGTCAAAGTCCCAAAAAAGCAATATTCCCTGGCAACTGCTGTGGGGAGTGTGTGCGCCCACGCGTGGCTGTGGATCATCCGAACACTCAAATTAGCAGAGCAGAAGGAGAGGGTGCGAATGCCACCCAGCCGACTGCTCCAAGAACAGCGTCCATGGAGCTGGAGAAATATGAAGGGCGCTAGGCCAGTCATCACTGGCTTCCAAACGCCTAGCTGCTCAGAATGTGCTGGCAGCCTGGGCCAGATACATCATTCTTGGTGAAAAACAACTAAATCCCCCTTAATGTTTCAGGGGAACCAATGTTTTGGCTTCCTGATGGCTCAGCTACAAGGAGCTGGGGAAACACTTGAAAAGACAGAAGGGGAGATGGGAGGGTCTCGTGGCTCTGTGGTTTGTGAGTGGTTGGTCACCCCAGGGAGGTGGGCAGGCTGGGTGGAAGAGGATGTTCTTCTGAGACTTTTGTGTGTGACACATGAGTCCCAGGGGGGGTGGGCAGGAAAGGGATATTTAGAGAAGGACCCTGAGACGGGAAAGGGAAGGAGGGGAGACACGGAGGAACAAAGAGAGGGGGTAGGGAAGGGAGATAAGAGTCCAGAGACAGAGAAACCAATACAAGAGGAAGTAAAAGAGAGATGGAGAGAACAGGAGGGGGCTTGGAATGAAACCATGCAGCTCTCTGAAGCACCAAGCGCACACACGGCAGATAATGACTGCAATCTTGGAGCCTTTTCAGTATCTCCTGAAATACGATTTTTTCCCTTCGCTTTTAAAGCACTTTAAAACGTGTGGCCTTCACAACAGATACATGGAAGTTTCGGGTTAATGGCATTTCCTTTAGTTGCCAGGTATTTCCAACTCAACCACTGCAGGCAAAAGTCATTCTCCCCCTGCGCCTCGGCCATCGGCCTCACCCGGATCGGTCTTCAGAGAATGGGTGGGGCTGAGACAGAGGCTAAAATATCTCAGAGTGCTCAAGGCAGTGGGGAGCCAACACCCTTACCCACAGCCTGAGACAGCTAGTCCTGAGCCCAAAAGGCTTTCTCTCCAGGGCTTATCTCAGGGAGCTATTTCTGAGACATTCGGGTGGGGTGTTAATAAGCCCTAAAGCAGGGGTCCTCAAACTTTTTAAACAGGGGGCCAGTTCACTCTCCCTCAGACTATAATTAAAAAAAAGAAACTCTGAACAAATTCCTATGCACACTGCACATATCATATTTTGAAGAGAAAAAAAAACGGGACAAAAGCACCCAGCGGACCAGATAAATGTCCTCGGTGGGCCGCATGTGGCCCGCGGGTCCTAGTTTGAGGACGCCTGCTAAAGGTTGTAAGCTATGGAACTAAATTTCTTCTCCCCTGAAGGAAAACGGGAGTTTTAGAAACCCAAAGAACACCAAGGAAACAGCCTCTGTCTGTGGAGCTAAGTGTTTGTAAAAAGCCTGTCAGAAACACAGGCCGGGGAAATAAATCTACCACCTTCCGTCAGCACGAACTGGGGAGACAGAGAAACCATGGCTTTGTGCGGGGCTCCTGCACCGGCTTGGGTGATTTAGTTTCAAGGAAAGTGACACCTGTGTGGGGGGAATGATGAACTGATTATTTCCATTTATGAACTAAGCTTCTCCAAGAAAGGAGATTTGAAAGCAGTTTTCTCATTATCCACTGAAATGATGGTTGCCACTGGCCACAGTCTGGAGGTAAACATGCCCCATCAAACGCACAGCGTGTTCACCTGCAGGGGCTGGCTAGGTTGTGTGTGTGTGTGTGTGTGTGTGTGTGTGTGTGTGTGTGTGTGTGTGTGTGTGATGAAAGGCATGTGTCTTATTAGCTAGTGGCAGGCTTTCTGGGGTGTTCTGTTCTCTGATGTACTGAGAAGGCAATCTCCAGCGCTGGGTGCTTACAGAGCCACACATAAAACACTAAAAAGCAACCAAACGACCTCCTTTTCTTCTTCACCATCCCCGTGACACATGCCGGCCCCTCCTCGTAAACGTGCCGGACATAAGGCTCACAGAAAAAGAAAGCTTTTCCGCTAAATGAAACAATCCTTCTAATCCAAGCAAATAATATGCAGGCTTATTTGCATTTGTTTTTGAAATAAATTTATGTAGATACAGATCAAATTCAACTGTTTCCATTGGGTCTTTTTTTTAAATGAATAGTAGTTTGATTTTTCTCCACAAAACAATGACTCTTTGCATTTGGTAGACAACTCACAAATTAGCACACCCCAAGTCCACAGTCTATGGGAGACTGCAATGTAAGTTAGAGACCTAGATTTTAAGTATCTCAGCCGAAGAACACCATCAAAGGGACGTGTTTGTGTGTGTGTAGAGTGAGAGAGAGAGAGAACGCTACCCTTTCCTTTTCTCTGTCTTTTAAAAAAAAGCGATGCCTTTTCCAGGTCTCTGCTTCCAGAAATAGCGGGCTGTGGGTATTTGAAGTCAGACGGAGGCTGGAGCGAGCATCACTAATTGGTTGCGTCCTGGCGCGCTAAACACACACGGAGGCAAACGCAAGCGTGGACTCCGGGTTCGCTCTGCACCATGAAGAATGGCTCAATGGCCCCAGGTCACAGGTCACATGGCAGACTCGACAGTCATCCCCTGGACGAGTCCGGCTCCAGAGAAGACCGTGGGAGTCTGCAATGCTAACTAAATAGCAGCAGCGGCTCACGCACTGGCCACGCATAGACGCGGGCGGGCAGGGGAGGGCTTGCCACCGGCCTCGGAGGGAGCCGAGAGAGCAAAGGGGCAGCAGTCCTCTAGTCCCGAGGGCCCTGGCGACTTGTCCCCAGAGGCTACCAGGAGGACAGGCAGTGATGGTTGAACAGGAGAGGTGTGGAGGACCAGGAAAGGGAGAAGAAGAGAGAGCTGGTGGGAGAGAATGGGAAGTAGGGGAGACACACAAGCCCAGAAACCATGCAGGGGGCGAAGGTATGTGCCTGCGGAAAAAGGGAGGGGTGGGGGCATGGCCCGGGGGGCCACCTAGTTGTAAGCAGATCAGAGAGGAGAGAGGATCCTGGGAGGACCCTGCCAAACCTCTCCTGGCAGCCCCACCCGGCCCTCACCAAAAGAGGTAGATGCCTCTACTGCGTGCACACCCCAGTTCCCCACCCTCACCCCCTCACTCTCACTGGCCTGCACACAGGCCACACAGCTGCGTCCGCATCCCTGAGCTACACGGCTCCTCTGGCAGGGCACACTCGCCGCCAGGCACACAGGTGTCCCGAGCCCTGGGCTGTGTTTTGGAACGGATTCCAGGGACGCTGGCCTATAAGCTGGTCCAGCGCCAACCCCAGCATGGCCCTTGTTCAGGATGTGAAAGGAGAATGTGGGCCCTGAGGGAGGGGAGTAGGTGTGCTCACAGCTGGGGCCCCAGTGGGTGCTAACTGGCCGGGGGCACTGCCAACTCCGTGTGACTTATTGTTGTCGCTACTGCGTGCGGTCATCAAATCCGTCCTGTCTCATAGCAACCCCACACGATGGAGAAACGGCTCCACACACGAGTTCTTGGCTGTAATCTTGACTGGAGCAGATAGTCAGGTCTGTCTCCCACAGAGCCATTGGGTGAGTTCAAACCAGCAATTTTGCAGCTAGCAGCCAAGTGCTTAATTGTTGTGCCACCAGGATCCCTTCCCCTTTGATTTATACCATGCTCCTATGGCTGCAGCAATGGGGTCTATCTAACCACTAAGCCTGGGTACATCTAAGATCTTGAGTTCCAAGAGAAGGCCGATGGTGAGGACCGCGCAGGACCGGGCAGTGTCTCCTTCTGTTGTGCACAGGGTCGCTATGGGTCGGAACCAACTCGGAGGCCCCTGACAACAGTTCATACCCAATGGTTCTCTCCCTTCACAAGGGCATTTAATACTCTGAACTGGTCAGAACCAACCTCTAGCTCCATTAACCTGTCGGCCACCGCTCCCTCCTCCTGGCGTCGACAGGGAGGCAGGGTAAGGTAGGAGTTCATAAAGCACAGCTACGGAGTAAGGAGATGGAGCTTCAAGGCAGAGGGGGACATAGAAAATGCCCATACTGTTCTCTCTGATTGGCCAACGGCATATTCTTGTATGATATGCTGGCAACCCGCTGCCATTATGTAGCTTCCTACCCATCGTGATGCCGTGGGGCAGATGAGGTGCCTCGAGCAGAGAGCCTCATCTCTCTCCCATGGAGCGGCTGACGGGATTGAAAGGCCAACCTTTCCATGAGCGACTCGATGCGTACCCTTTTATGCACCTATGATGTGCTCTAGAACTTGGAAAACAGAGGAATTCATACAGAAAATGCAAATCTCCCCTTATCTCCCCCATAAAAGATGAAGCCATGGCGTTAGCAGGTAGCTGTTTTCTTCCGGCCTCTTTGCTCTGCTGATATCTGTGTCACCATCTGCACACAGAAATCTCGTGTCAGGATCAAAGAGAAATGGAGATGGGGTCCTGCAGATGCTGCCATCCACTTGAGTGGCAGCTCTCACAGAGCCCTGGGTGTCCCAGGGAGACTCTTGAGGCCCAAATGATGGGGAAGGGACATCTGGGAGAGCTGGAGGAGAGGTGACATGATCCTGGTCCCCCTGGTTGTTCCCGCCTCGGGAAGGAGGTACTCTTCGCTGACTCTGGAAGCTGCTCCTGCCAGCGTGAGCCTGCGATTTGGTGAGAGCCCAAGAGGCTGGCTCTCAGCCCAAGATCAACCAACCCCACAGTCAGTCCCCAGAGAGGCCTGCAGCAGCGGGCTCCGTAGGGCCTTTGATCCAGGTGAAGTGCGTCACAGGCGAGTGCTCACCCGGTGTGATCTCAGCACACCCAGGGTTACCAGGCTCACAGCCGGCCTAGGGGAAGCCTCTCAGCTCTGACCTGAGCTTCGGTGGAGCCATCAAGCCCACCTGGTCTAAAGAATGGACGAGAGTAGGAGGTTTAGAAATGTGCCCTGTAACCCTGGTGCCTCCAAAATCAGATTAAAACCAAATCAAGAAAACAGTTGCCAGGACATCCACTCCGTCTCCCGGCAGCCTGTGTGTGCCAGCGTAGAGCGCAGCTCTGTCCGGCCACGGCCTCTGGATGGGCTGGAGCCCTCAGCCTTTTGGGTCACCGCCAGGCGTGTTAGTTGTTTGCCCAGCGGGAGCCCAGCCTCAGGGGCTCAGAACCAACTCACCCAGAGACGAGGGCCAAGTCAGCAGTATGTCTAGGCTAGAAGCTGACCCTGCCCCGGTAACCATGGCCTTGCTCCTATGTGTCGCTGCACAGGTAGTCAGACTAGTCTGATGACTGCATGCGACACAGGATTCTTGGTCGTATCTCATGTGTGTCTTCTTGTCTGGTTTTTGAAGGGACTCGGGAGAGAGGGTTGGAAACACAGCCTTCACCCTCGGCTCAGCCACAGAAGCAAGGCTGCTGGAGACACCTCGCCTGACTTTCTCATCTCCTCATTTACCAAACAATGACCATGCTGATACTGCACAGGGAGAGAAGAGCCAAAGAGAATCAAATAGGGCCCAGACCTCAGGGAGTTCATTGCTAATGGTGGGAACAGATCTGTTGTCAAATAACTTGGGGGGGGGGAATAATAACCTGAGAACTCGAGTCAATTCCAACTCATAGTAGCCTATAGTATTTGAAAAGTTAGACACTGGCGTGCTAATCCCAATGTCAGTGGTTCGAACCTACCAGCTGCTTCTCGGTAGAAAGGAGTCTGTCTACTACGATAAATATTTGAAGCCTTAGAAATCAGAAGGGCCAGTTCTACTCTGTCCTATAGGGTCGATACGAGTCGGAATTGACTGGATCAATGGCAATGACTTTGGTTTACAGGTTTAGAACCGTCGCAGTATCTTGCAAGACACTGGCAGGAGTGAGACCTTTCCCGGCAGTTTTTAGCACCTACCACGATGGCCCACACAGGATCCCTGAAGGGGGTGTCCTGGTCACATAATGCTCTGGGATCCGCATGGCCGGCAGTTAGAAACCCCCTGCAGCTCAGCGGGAGAAAGACTGGGCTTTCTACTCCTGTAAATAGTTAGTCTGGGAAGCTCACAGGGGGTGCCAGAAGTCAGCATTGACCCCATGCCGCTGAGCCCAAGCGGGTCGTACATAACAAGTGTTCATTTGAGTGAACAAATAAAGCAAGCAGGGTTAATAAGAAAAAATCCGTTCCACCCTGTCCTCACTGGTACACTTTAACCAAAGGGCATCTTCCAGCATCTGTGTTAGGTACAGCATGATGTCCACGTGCAATTACATATGCACACACTAAAATCAAAGGCACTCTGGGCTCTCATCGCAGAGGTACAGTAAAGAGCCCTGGAGCTGCCTTCCGGAAAAGCAGCAGAAGGCTAGAGAGGCTGGATCCCTTCAGGATCTCCTTCAGACCCAGCCTTCAGTGGTTCCACCCCATGAGTGGTCATGAGCCTCAGTTGCTGTGGGAGAGTCAGGAGGGGTTCGATGGCAGATTCAGCACCATTTTGGACCACTAAGAACTTTCAGCCTGGTGGTCTATCAGGCAACTACAAGGTCAGTCATTCCAAACCACCCGCTGTCCCTCCACTCCCGGCAAGAGTTGGTCTCAGAAACCCATGGGGCAGTTCTACTCTGGTTGGGTGGCTATGGGGCAGAGCGGACTCGATGGCAGGGAATGAAGCCAGAGGGCACTGCCCTTCCTTTACTCAGGAACCGGCCCACCCCCCTTTTCTGTCTTTCTGTCCAACACAGTCCTCTTCTCAGACGCCATGCCCGCCGCCCCTGCAGACCCCTCCCGGCTGTACAGCGGGCACTCCCCCAAATCTCCCCCAGAGGAGAAGCTAAAGCGGTGCTCTCCCGGCGCTGGGCGCCTGCCCCAGGGAAGCCCTGACGCCGAGTGCGTGTGGGCCCCAAAATGAAAGCACCTGTGGATTCTGAGAGGCAGCACTGACGACATTTGGAGTCCCGGTGTGAGGGCTGAAAGCGACCCCCGGGCTTCCTCCTGCTCTCTGACGGAGGGGAGACAGGAGCGGGGAGGCCAGGGGTGGTGGGGAGGCGCCACCATCCTGGTGGATGTGGGCCTGTGTGCGCGCGCGCGCATGTGAGCAGGGCGCGGGTGTACCAGGCTGTGTGCTGGGGGAGCCAGGGCCCCCTCCAGCGTGATCCCACCACCACTACCACCACGAGTCTAGGCAGGCGCCAAGGAGGACCCCTAAGGAGTGCACCCCGACATCTAGGAAGCAGACTTCCCCACCCCACCCCTGCTCCCAGGCCCCCGGAGCCTGGCCAAACCCCACGTCACCTCTGGAGGGCTGCCACCCCCGGGCGACTTCTCAGGTCGCGCAGCAGGGCTGGGGGCGGCGCGGTTTGGGGGAAAGGGACCGCAAGTGGGGGCGGGTGCCTGTGTGTGCCCCAGCAGATCGATGGGAGATCTCCGGCGATAACCCAGGCCGGGATGGCTGCGCCGACAGGAAACCTCGAGCGAGGGAGAGGCAGCTGTCGCAGGGGGCGGGCGGACGGGCGGGGCTGCTCCTGGTAACCGCACGGGATGGGACGGTGGGACGGCCAGTGCCCCCTCCGCCCCCCCCCCACGGACCTTGGCTTTCCCTGTGCTTGGAGACAACAGTCTAACACCTGCAACCCCAAGTGTGAGCCAGAGAGAGGGGTGGGAGCTGACCCCAGGTCAGGTAGTGGGGCTGGTGCAGCCCCTGCTGGAGCCTGCCGCTGTCCCCTTTTCCTCCAGGACCCCCAGCCTCCGAGGCTGACAATGGGCAGCCCAGAGGGCAGGGGTCTCCCGGTGGAGCCTGTCTGCGCCCAGAGATTCTAGCCGCAGAAAGCCGCCAGGCCAGTGCTCCTGCGTCCTGGAGAGGCGCCAGGCGTCGGACCAGCCCACAGCAGCCTGTTTGCTCCGGACATTTTGTTTGTTTGTAGTGACCTCTAGCTTGTGAAGAATCTGTGTGTGTTGTAATATATCAAAGTAGCACTTCTTCCTTGGGCCTGCCCAGGGCTCTCGGGGCGGTGGTGCAGCCCCCATAGCTGCACTCGGGTGAGAGCCCGGTTGGGGGCCAGGGTAGGAGGCACTGCCCCAGGGATATGGACACGCAGACAGGAACGCAGGTTTCAGCCGAGGGGGGCGGAGCCTCAACACGCACCCTTGAGAAGCTTGGGGGTACCAGGCTGCAGGAGTGGCACCCGAGGGTCCCCTTCGGTCTCAGGTTCTCCTCTCGGTTCCCCAAGCAGCCTCAGCTCCCCAGCGTGGCCTCTTGGGAGCCCGCCTTCACGCGCAGTGGGATTGGCTGGGGGTGACTCCGTAAAGGGGGTCCCCTTTCACCTGGCCTCACCGACTGGGCTCTGCAAGTGGTCGAGTTGAGGGTGGGGTGGGGGTGCAGAGTGAAAGCCCTGCTCTCCTGCAGCTGTGAATTTTAGGAGCCGCAGCAAAATGGCTTCGCAGGCCCAGAGCTCTGCCACACGCCCTCCTTCGGTGCACCCCCAGGCCACTTTCTGTCGAAGATCAGCCGCGTGATGCATAGTTGGTGCAGTTCCCCAACTTCCCCCTTCTTCTGCCAGAGAAGGGGTCGCTAGGGGCAACAGGTACGTGTATGTAGTAGCAGCAGCAGCGGCAGCAGCAAGAGTTGTGATGTATTTGTATGTATAGGTAAGCATACCTAGGCAGCCTATATATTTATATATCTAATATATATATATATACTGATCTAAATACGTTGCGTACCATGCTGCAGCTTTTGTTCGCCCAATTCTCTTAGATTCCTTGCTATAATACACACAGAAATATCTGCAGAGCATTTGATATTTTAAGTCACAACCAAGTTTATGGTCCGTTGCTTAAAGGGCAGATTATCAGCTTCCCAGTTGATGGACCCTATGGTGGGGCCACTCACGCGGTTAGGGATTTGTGTTTTGGATTTTGCTGCCACCGATCATGATGCAATGAATGCTCTTACTTATATTTCTGCATGCTTGTGTGCAAGTTTATCCACAGGATAAAGTTCTAGCGAAAGAATTACTGGGACAAAAAGAATACGCATTTAAATTTTTGAGAGCCATGACAAAATCCTGCTCGGCACTTTGACATCCAGGGGTCTGAGTTGGGGTGGGTTTGTTCAAACGGTGGTCAGTATGCAGACTGGAAGCAGGAGGTGCACATAGTTATATACCGGGCTGGTAACTAGAGGCAGGGGTACACGTGTTACACATTGGACTGTTAACCACAAGATCAGCCAGGAGAGAGGCAAGGCTTTCTAGTCCCACCGAGATTGAGTCCCACAGGAGCACTTCTGCTCTGTCCTGTAGCATCACTAGAAGCTGGAATTGAGTCGATGGCAGTGAGTTTGGTTTGGGAAAGTGCTCAGAGGCACCCTGGTGGTGCTCTCGGGTAAGTGATGGACCGCAGAGTTGGCAGTTCAAGCCCAGCAACCATTCTACAGATTAAAGATGAGGCTTTCTGCTCTCATGAAGATTTACAAAGCTTCAACAACCCTATTTGTAGAGGTGGGAACGGAACGTTGGGCAAAATCATCGGGACCAGCTGACATCACCCGCCTCACCACAGAGAAGCAGTTCCAGCCAGCGCATTAGGGGTGAGTTCATGCAATGTTTGGCCAGCAGAGCCGGCAATGATCCTAACAGCCCGGGCAGAACAAAGCCCCACCCTGATGTCGGGTCACTGTGGGCCGGATTCAACTCCATGGGAGCGGGCCGTGAGCAGCAGGTAGCGGCGTGGGATCGGAGTGGTCTTAGGGAAAACCAAGGCCTGGGGAGACCTGGCTTCGCATGCAGACTCTGGCACAGATGTGCTGCGTAAGCTGGTGGGGCCTGCATGTCGGCCTCATTATCTGCCAATAGGACAAGGAAGGCCTGTCCGGCTTACCTCACTTGTTAACATCCAATGGCGTCAAAGACGCAAAGAGGTTTTGTCAACTGCAAATGGGGATCCTGTGTTTGGCATGACCATTGTTGTCAGCGAGGGACAGCGGGGTTTTGGAAGATGTTATCAATTCACATGAGCTATAGTGGAGTCAACAAAAAGTGGAACTCGCCGCCATCAAGTGTCCACGCGCCATATCCGTCCCATCTGCGTCTGTGTCACCTCTGTACCAGCTGTCTCTGCATCGCCGATATGAGGGGGCTTCACAAACTCTGTGGAAAATTCTCCCCTATCTTTGAAAGCCATTCTCCCCACCCACGTTTTGGAGCCCCCTCATCTCTGTATCATCTCTAGCTGTGTACTGCCACTGTGAGGGGCCGACACTGCCTGGGCCTGCTACTTAGCAACTGCTTGTCAGCAAACACGAGAGGCTTGTCCGCTGACCTTCTGTGACTGCTGGCAGGTCTGTGGAGGGAGCTGCTCCCCGGAGGAGGGCTTCTGGCTGCCCTTCCAGAGGCCCGGACCATGCTTATCGGGTGCCGTGTCACCCTCTCCTTGTAGAGATCGCTTTATTTCTCGTTGCGGGTTGAACTGTATCACCCAGAAAGATATGTTGTAGTCCTCACCCCTCAGTACTGTGAATGTGGCCTTGTTTGGAAGCAGGATCTTTGAAGATGTTCTCAAGTAACATGATATATATATAGTAAAAAAAAATTAAGCCTCACTGCTATCAAGTTGACTTTGACTTGTAGTCATCTTATAGGGCAGAGTAGAACTGGCCCTGTGGGTTTCTGAGGCTATCAATCTTTATGGGCACAGAGAGCCTCGTCTTCCTCCCTCAGAGAGACTGATGGACTCAAACTGGTGGCCTTGGGGTTTGCAGCTCCAGGTGTAACCCCCTAGACTCTCAGAGCTCCTCTATTGGCGTGAGGCGAGTCTCAATCCCACTTGAGAGGTGTCCTCGTACAAGAAGATGACAAATGCAGAGGGAAGACAGGCCGAGACAGAAGTGACGCACCTACAAGCCCAGGATGGCCAGGACCAGGAGGAGCCAGGAGGAGGCAAGCGGATCCTTCAGAGAGAGCGGGGCCCTGCCAATACCCCAACGTCAGACTCTGGTCTCCAGAGCTGTGAGAGACTCTCCTTCTGTTGCTTAAGTGACCGAGTTTGTGTCCTTTGTCACGGCAGCCCTGGCTCCCTGGCCCCGCTGTCTTTCACCTCACCTCTCACTGCCTTGTGAGGCATCGGGACCTTCTCTGCACATGGCCAGCACTGAGCTCGGGGCCCTCTGGCAGGTGACACATGCATGATAGGCTCTTCTTCAGAAGAACCTAAAAGCTTGAAGCTTGGGAGGGGAAACCGAGACCTGGTGTTCAAAATGTGTTCCTGAATGATGAGAAAAGAATGACTGATTTTGCAGGCCCCCTGTAGAAACAGGCTCCGTTTAAGAGGGGAAACCATAGTTTGGTTTCTGGGGTGAGGGCAGGAAGAGACGAGGCCTGCTCAGATATTGAAGGCCGGTTCGGAGGGTCTCCCCCGAGCAGGCTGGCCACACGTCGCGGCGCGATTTCAGGGCCTGTCGCCCAGCTGAAGAGCCCTCTCCAGCCAGCCAGAATGAACGACATTCATTCAATTTGACTTTAATGTTTAAAATTATATTTCTATTATTGAAATTATGAATAATAGAAACAGACACACCTCAGAGGTACTCCGG
Source organism: Tenrec ecaudatus (assembly GCF_050624435.1). Taxonomy (NCBI): domain Eukaryota; kingdom Metazoa; phylum Chordata; class Mammalia; order Afrosoricida; family Tenrecidae; genus Tenrec; species Tenrec ecaudatus. The sequence continues at coordinate 179,585,814 of NC_134530.1, read as the reverse complement.
TTCCATTCCAGACCACCGAGATAAAGCAATTATAGGTGGGGAAAAAATCAAGTCACTTCAATTTTTGGTTTTCTCTATAAACTTACGGTTACACGGCACCTTAGTGTACTAAGTATGTGTTACAAAGACATTTTCAATCTTGTGAGAATGACCAAGCTATGACACAGAGGCTGAGTGCGTGCAAGCTGCTGGAACAGTGGTGTCAGTAGACCCCCCTCAACCCAAGGCCACCACACACACACACACACACACACACACACACACCAACTCACTGCCATCAAGGCCATTCTGGCTCGGAGCAACCCTAGGAGCCAGAGTGGAACTGTCCCATGAGTTTCGGGGTCAGCAGCCCAAAGCCGAAGCCCCATGCCCCCAGTGGGTGTCTGCAAGCAACAAATCAAGGTGCAATCAAGCCAGGCGAGCCCGGTTTGACTGCAGACGGAAAATTGGCAGTTGCTTTCATCTCTTCCAGAGGGAGGCCATTGGCCCGGAAAGTTCTACTCATGCCCCCTCTCTTGCCCCCTTCCCCCTCCTCCGAATGCCCTCCATCTCTGTACCCCACTGCACGCTTCTCCCTGGCAGTCAGCCACCAGGCCTGAGGCTGCAGCAGGACCTTTGCACATGCTGCGTCTGCACCGGGGCTGCTGCTCCTGGGCATTCCCGCCTCTCCTCCGCCCCCTGGGGACCATGGGCTTTCCCTTTCCCTTTGTGTTGCACGTCCCTGGCCATGCTTGAGATTGAGTCCCCTTGGATATATCAATAAGCAGTGTCTTTTTGCTCCTCTAAGGACGGACCATTTGTATCTCTGGCTAGTCTTCTTCTGTGGCTATGTTGTCTTAGCGTTCAGTTTTGCAAGTATTACTTATTGAGCCCTGGGGTGGTGCACACAGCTAAGGAACTTGGCTGCTAACCAAAAGGCTCGGGGTTCCAGTCCACCCCAGCGATACCTCGGAAGAAAACCTTGGTGACGGACTTGCCAAAAATCCGTCATGGGCAACAGGGTGAGAAGCAGTTCTCCCTGGACACGCGAGGGGCACGGGGGCAGCGCCGACTTGACAGCACTGGCTCCAACAGAAACACCGGAGGATGAAAGTATTCAACGCAACCCTGCGCGGTATGGTGAGAAAACAAACCCCAAGATAACAGAAGCCATCTCGAAGTTGGCGAACAGGAGACTGGTTCTTGGATCCATGGTGGAAGGTTATTATGTAACTCTTCACAAGGTCATCCAGCAAATCTGGGCACGAGCATGAGCATTACAATGGATGTGAAAATTCAGTATTAACTGGCAAAATGAGCACGACTTTCGATGAAGAATGATTATAATTTATGCGTAATAACACCTTGGAAGGAAATCTGCCATTGTGTTAGGAGTGGCTGTTTGAACATAGTATTATGGGTGTGTTTGAGGATTTGGCTGCCTTTTTATAGGAAACTTTTCCCCATTTTTACAAGAAAAAAAGGAAAATTAAGGAGCAAAGAATATGTTTTAGACATTACCGCATCCATCAAAATAACTTTAGTGGAAATTAAAATACAAGAAAAACCATTTCCCCATAATCTTGCTACCCCTCAACAATCAAACTGGCCCCTGGGACTGCGGGTCGATGAGAAAGCGGACGTGTAGACAGCTGCGGCCAGATGACCTAGCTCTGCAGTGGCACGGGGCGTGTGAAGCTGTCCCTGGACAGAGTCCTCCACAAATTCAAGTGAGCGCCAGTGAGTGAGCTACACGGTCCTGTCTTGGTCACCCAGGGCTGCTGGGAGGGAAACACCACCAGTCGGCGGCTTGAACAAACAAGCTTATCCTCTCGCAGCGCGTTAGGTTGTTGTGAGGTGCCATCGCGGGACACGCCCGGTCCTGAGCCATCCTCACAGATGTTCTTACGTTTGAGTCCGCTGCTACAGCCACGGGGTCCACCCGTCTCATCGAGGGCCCTCCTCTTTTCCGCTGCCCCTCCGCTTTACCAAGCACGATGTCCTTCCCCAGGGCCTGGTCTCTCCTGACAACATGTGCACGTATGTGAGACAAAGTCTCTAAGGAATATTCTGCCTGGACTTCTTCCGAGGCAGATCTAAGATCTCTTGGTCCCCGTGGCAGTCCACAGAACTGTCGATATGCCTCGCCAGCACCGGGATTCAAACACGCCGAGTCCTCTTCCGCCTTCAGTGTCCAACGTTCACACGCATGGGAGGTCATTGAAAACACCTTAGTTTAGGTCAGGCACACCTTAACCTCCCTGGCGGTCTAATTATGTCAGTAATTTTGTAACCAAATCGATACATTGTTTTGGATAAGATTTGTTGTTTTATACTGTAGGCCTGTGATTCTTAAGAAATGACTCATTTTAATCTCTTGAGTAGATATTCCAGGTGTGATAAACTTTAATTCACGGTTAACATTGACCCTGAGCCACACTCGGATGACCGCCAGGGAGGTTAGATCTCAAAGTAACATCCTTGGGTTTTTTGTTTTTTTTTTTAACACTTTAAAGAGGTCTTGTGCAATAGACTTACCCAACGCGATGCTTGTTTGACTGCTGCGTCCATGAATATTGCTTGTGGATCCGAGCAAGATGAAATCCTGGCCAACTTCAATCTTTCCTCTTTTTATCGTGACGTTACCTACTGGTCCAGCTGCGGGGATTTGGGTGTTCTCAACCTTGAGTTGTAATCCACACTGAAGGCTGACATCCTTGATCTTCATTGGCACGTGCTCCGACTGCTCCTGACTCTCAGAAGGTTATGAAGGCGGCTAGACGTGCACATTCCGGCACCGTCCTACGGGAAGGCCCTTCTCTCTGTGCGTGGACTCTGGAAGCATGGCCTCGGCTCCTTTCCAATCTGTGCTCCTGGAACTCCTTAGAGATCCCCATGTCGTCCCTGGGTCTAGAAAGTTCTCAGCACAGGGACCCTGAGCCCAACGAACACATCTCACTCCTGGCTCTTTCTTGGTGGTAGCAGGTCCCTCTCTTCTTTGTGCCTCTCTCCTTTTATAAGAGATCGATGCAGGCCACATGCAGGGAAGCTCCCTTTCTGACCTCCGACTTTCCAAGGGCATGTGAGTAAGGCCATCTGGCCTGCCCTTGTCCTGCCTCATTCCCCTAACCAGCACACCTAACCAGCACCTAACCAGCACCTAACCAGCACACCTAACCAGCACCTAACCAACACACCTAACCAGCACACCTAACCAGCACCTAACCAGCACACCTAACCAGCACCTAATCAGCACACCTGCTCTTCATTGCCATAGCCTAGTTAGCACCTACATGTCAGGATTTCCCATGCACAAAGGGGGGATAGTGTAATTACAGCAGATCCTCAAATGGAGCACAACCACACAATCCTGGGAACTGGGGCCTAGCCCACTTGCCATATATTTTAGGGACAGACAATTTGATCCATGACAAGTATCAATAAGGTACGCAGACTTGCTCTGCCGTCCGAGTGCTTTGTGTGTGGGTGGGGGGTTCCTCAGGTGGGTCGGCCTATCTGCACATTGCCCAGGGTGGGTCCTGACCACTTGCTGGTCCCAGGCCATCCAAATCTATTAATCTCCAGGACTTTTGTTTGCCTCTCCCTGGGGATGGACATTGGTGTCAGGAGAGCCCCTGCTATTGAAGTGTGATTCTTGCACAAGGAGGAGAGCGGCTCTCAGTGAAGGTTTAAGGAGCAAACTCACACGTGGTTCCTCGCATGGAACAGATGTTCAACTCCAACAAGAGCAACCCACCCACCGCTGTCAGGTCGCTCTGACTCACGGTGAGAACTGCCCCAGGGATTCCGAGAGGGCACCTCTTTATGCGCACACACTGCCATGTCGTTCTTCCAAGAAGTGACTGGTGGGTTTGCACCACTAAACTTTCTGCTAAAAGGCAAGCACCCTTAACCACAGTGGCACCACCAGGGCTCCTGAACTGATGGCCATCGTGGTGATTTGGGGTGCCTAGCTGAGACCTGTCTGCTGCAGTGAAAGTTATTTGTTCCATGAAAGAGACACCCCCACGGGGGAGGGCTGGCTGCCTTTTGCAGCACCCTGACTACTCTGGCACCCAGCATAGGCACCCCCACAGCTGCCACTGCCTTCCTGCGGACACGTGACTTCCTGTTTTCTCAATTCCCAGCCTGCAGTGTCATTACCAGTGGGCCTGGGCTGAGCCGAGGCTGTGGGGTGCAGAGGGTGGGACTTCAGAGGGTTCGGAAGTTGGCCAACTTCATCTGGACCCTAGGCTCTCGGGGTCTCACACCTAAACAAGCTCACTGCCGCAGAGTGGATTCTGCCTCACAGGGACCCTCCAGGACAAAGGCCAGTGGCCCGCTGGGGCTTCCAAGGCCGCGTAGCCTCACAGGAACAGAGAAGCACTTCTGCCACGAACCAGCTGGTGGTTTCGAACTGCTGACGTTGAGGTTAGCAGCCCAACAGGCAACCCACCACCCTGCCAGGGCTCCTCTAGCACTTAAACAGTAAGTGTCCACCAAGTACCAAGAGCATCCCATTGGCAAGTCATATGTCCAGGGGTAGATACGATGGTTCCATGGCCTCGCAGCTAATTCGATAGCAGAACCAGGCCTTGGGTGCAGGTGGATTTGAAAGGCTTCCCTCTGGAAGAGGGAGGCTTTGTGTTCTTGCTGGTTCTGAAGGCAAACTCTGGGAAGGAGAGCTGCCCCAGAGACAGACAGTAAAACAGCGAGTGCCATTGTCGGTGCTGCCAGAGAAGACTTCCCTATGACAGTGGGAGCCCTTTGGGTCAGGGGACCCCCAGAGGCTCTGCGGGAGAGCAGGCAAGAAAGACTGGGGACTTGCTAGCTGTGCAACTGTGGGCAAGTTGTCTGTCTTCCTAAAACCCGGTGTTCTCGCCTGCAGGACAGAATGGGCACGGACTTGTGGTCCAGGAGGTAGAGTTGCTGAGAGGATGAAGGCAGATGAGTGCAGGGCAGGTCAGGCACCCGGCCCCAGATTCTATGGGGAGGTTGCACGGTGGCTGCCGGGGAGTCTCTTCTGACCCCTGCTCCCTGCCCAGTGTGATGGAGTACCAAGGGCGCAGGGTTCTCTGGGCAGCTTGTCTTTCTGGGAGCTCAGCACCATGACTTTCTCCCCCAGGCTGCTGGGTGGCTTCCAAGGGTCACGCCTTCAGGGAGCAGCTTAACAGAGGCTGCACCAGCCCCCTCCTCGCTCACTGGCCACAGAGTCACCTCATTGGTAGCGTGCTTTGCAGAGAATGCATTTGTGTTTTTATTCTTTCTACAAATGCAAGGTTGGTGGCAGTGCCGCATCACACGAATCTCTGAGCCGTTGTTTCCCAACAGTATGTGCTCACTGTCTCTCTTGTGTCACACTTTGGTCTTTCTCACAATATTTCATCCCCAACCCACCCCACCCCCGCCACCACAATCCTAGTGCACGCTTTGTAGACTACCAAAGCCAAAGCCAAACTTACTGCTGTCGAGTCGAGTCTGACTAGGGCCCCAGAGGACCAAGCAAACATGTTGGCTGCCAGGACTTTGGCTCGTTAGGGAGCAGAGAGCCTCGTCTTTCTACCGCAGAGTGGCTGATGGATTCCAACAGCCAACCTTTATGGCTCTCGGCCTCATGAATCGCCACTGTGCCACCGGGCTCCCAACAACCCAGGGGCCTGGCTTCCCTGGGGTGGGGGTGGGGGGTGGCTTCCTTGTGGTGGTCTGAACTAAGGCTGCAGCGTTTCCAGGGCTTGCCTGGATTAACATTACCCTCCAACACCTCTGAGAAGTGGGGATCCTGCCTGGAGCTGGGGAACCTGACCTCGCTCCTCCAGAACCTGGCATGAAACCGTGACAGCTGCAGGGGCTAGCTGGCCCCTGCTCGTCCTGACAGAGCCTATATTGTGGGGACACGGCCGTGCTGACACTGCAGGCCCCGTCTGTGCCGCGGGAACACTCGCCTGCACACAACGGGCATCCGGTCTGGCAGGCCGGGCCTCTTAGTCCCACTTTGCAGATGGAACAAAAGCCCGGGAGAGGCCAAGAAAATTGCCTCCAAACAAAGCCAATCTGAGGCAAGTTCCGAATGTGGCCTGAGGGTCTCTCTGACAGGAGGGCTGTGCTTTCCCTGCTCAAGTGGCCCAGAGGTGTCCTAGGAGAGGAGGGGACACAAGCAAGCGATACCAAGAGTCGTGGCCCGTGCTTTCCAAGGCTTGCTGGGGAGGGGACAGCCATTGTGACTGAGTGTCACGTGGCAGCAGGTAGTGATGTTTGTGTCCTCAGAGGGGGCAGGGGAGGGGGCTGGCAGCCAGGTGCACCCAGGGGAAATGAAAGCACCAGGTCCGGACTCCCTGCGCCCAAAAGGGGTCAGCTGGGAGAGGAGGCGCCCTGGAGGTGGGTGGGGACAGGGCTGCTTGTAGGTTCGAAGTGGTCAGGTCAGAGCCTTCTCTGCCACCATTCTGGGCAGCACCTCTGGTGCCCCCACCCATGAGGGGCCTGGGAGCTGTGTCAGCAGAAGTTAAGATTGAATCCTCATTCTTGGAAGATGAACAGACAAAAGACTCAGTGCCGGTGTGCTGTGTGCAACACAGACCCGACCCTGAGAAAACAGAGAGCAGCTACTGGGTCGACAGGCCTCGGGCCCCAGACACCTCCTGTTGGTCAGGAAACGTCCCCCAACTCAGGGTTTTTCTAAAATGTTTCAAAAACATTTCCTTGTGTTTGTAGATGATGGTTTGCCCAGCAGTTAGTTTCCCGTTCAGCTGTTCACACACATTGCTCCACTGCTTTGGTGGCAATGCTGTCACATGGCTGCCCTCCCCTGCCACCCTGTCTTCCCGGCCTCCATCCCCAGCTTCCCTGCCCCTCCTCCCTCTCAGCTTTGCTTCTGGGCAAATGTTGCCCGTTGGGTCTGTCGAGTTGATTGTTCAAGGTGTCAGGGGGATACTCTCAGGGGCTCCTCCAGTCTCTATCAGTGCAGCAAGTCTGCATTTTTAAAACTAAATGTGAGTTTTGCTCTATTCTAACTGGGACTTTCTGTCATGCCTCTTTTCAGAGCAGTGGGGAATGGTAAGGAGGCACCATCTAGTTCTTCTGGTCTCAGAATACACGAAGCTGCAGTTCATGTGGGTTACTAGTCTAATGTAAGGACTTCCTTGCAGAATCTGACATTGTGACATGCCTGCATCAGGCAGGAATGGTGGACACTGTGTGGTCTATCTCTGGCTGCCCCAGAGGCTCTCTGAGCTCCTCACACGGCCTGGTCCACTGTATGCATGTGTTTGAGGTAAAAGCCACGCCGACAGCAGCCCCGGCTGACATTGTGACGCACTAAGCGGTCAACCACTAGCCAAATGGCTGATGGTCCTCACCTGCCCAGAGGGCCCTCGGAAGACAGGCCTGGCAGCATGCTTGTGAAGATCCGGGCCTTGAAAACCCCCACGGAGCAACTCTACTCGGCTGTGGGCTGGAAGTGACTCAGGCGCAGCTGCCAAGTCCTGCAGCCCATGTGAATTACCTTGGTTAAGCCCCCCCGCGCCCCGCCACCTACTGCGACTGGTCCTACAATGATTTCCATTTTAGATGAAGAAACTGAGGCTCTGACAACTTTAGAAATGCAAGCACTGTGAAAGGCCTGAGACTTACTTTCTTCCTCCCTGTGTGGCAGCCATGTGTGTTTGTTTGAGGTCTTGGCTGCATCTCTGTGGAAGGCGGAGCTTCCTCCTTAACTGCTCCGTTCCCCACTGGCGGTATCTGGTGCAGCTTGGAACTTCAAGTCAGGCCAGGCACTGGAAGCTCCTACCCCAGACCCACGCACTCGGAGCTGGAGGCGATGTCGCCAAGGTGCTTCCAGCACTAGCAGGCCCCATCCCCCACCCCCCTGGCGGACAGATGTCAATGGGGCTCCCAGAGGCAGATGGGCTCAGGAGAGAGGCCTGGCGATCTACTTGTGAAAATGAGCTGATGCAGAAGCCTGTGACTCCCAGCAGAGCCCTGTCCACACGCGCTGGGGCTGGGGCGCTCCCCGGCCGGCGACACGCAGCCAGCGCTGTGGCCACCGCAGAGGAGCTGCGGGGACAACAACCATATGTGATGGGAAACGCGTGCTTCCATGACACACGGGTTCCCCGGCGTCGTGGCACACTGCACGGCAGCAGAACAAGGTGGTGGCCATTGGGATGGGACACGGCTGAAATATGAACAGGGCGCAGGGGCTCCTGCGGGTAAGCGGAGGCTGCGGGTTGGAAAGCCCCATTCCTGGAGGAAAGCTGCAGGCCTGCTCCCATGACGATGCCAGCCTGGACCACCCTTTGGGCCATCCTGCTCTGTCACCTGGGTCCCTCAAATCAGAATCGACGCAGGGCACCGCCCAACAACGGCGAGTAGGCCAGCGGAGGAGTAAGGCTCTGGTATTGGGGGGCAAAAGGAGGCAGCCTGGGGAGACGCCATGGGCAGGGAGGAGAAGGTGTGCTGAAGAAGTCTCCTGGGCACTCCCAGATCCAGGCCCCCGCTGTGTTTCCACAGGGAACAGAGACCCGACAGTCACAAGAAAATGAAAACCCACCTGTCCCCGTGAGGCCATTCCGACTCCTGGGGTACCGCAGGGCAGAGGGGGGCTGCCTCCTCGGTTTCCAAGGCGGTCATCCTCACGGCAGCAGGGCGCCTCTCATCACTCCCCTGCGGAGCTGCTAGTGGGGTTGAACCACCAACCTCGCAGCAGCCAAATGCTTAACCACTGCACTACCAGGGCACCCTACTATTTACAATAACACCCACCAATACAGGGGTCTGGTTTGACCCTCCCCACATAGCCCTCAAGTCAACGGGAGTAGCCTCTATTTCACAGCTGCAGAAACTGAGGCCCCGTGGAGGGGGGTGACAGTCCGAAGGGACAGCTTGTGAGTGGCAGGGGAAGGGCTGCTGCCCACAGAGCAGACAGACAATGCGCGTTTCATCAGTGGCATCATTGACGCAGGGCCCCCGGGGGGTTCCCGGGGTTACGCCTGCCTTCTGCAGTCCTGGGTTCCCAGCGCAGGCACAGGTAGACTGAGCGAGGCCGGTTCCGACCCAGGGAAGGGAGTCGGGTTAACCCGCTCTGGCCCAGCAAACGATACACAGCACACTTGTCATCGGTCATAAGTGGGCCGCTCTTCAAAAAGGACGAAAGAGAGAAAGAAAGAGTCATTGTTTCTCGGCCTTTTGGCTAAGATCAAGTGGAGACAGACAGACAGACAGACAGAGAGAGAGAGAGAGAGAGAGAGAGAGAGAGAGAGAGAGAGAGCGCCTTGCCCCTGTTACTTCTCTCTGGAGACACCCAATCTCCCTGCCCCCCACTGTGCTGACTCTGTACCGCACAAAGAAATATTTCCTCTTATTTGCTCTAAATTTACTGTCCAGTAATTTTTCTGTTCTCATTTTATGGGAAAGGCTGAGCCATTTTCTCCTGGTTCTTTTGATGAATCTCAAACACCCCCGTAAATTGCAGCTGACACCTGCTCTCCCGTCCTAGATGGAAGCATGACCTCAGCAGTGGTGGCCTTCATTAGTGGCTGGGATCTTTGGTTCCCACCCCTGGGGGGTTGGGGGGGGAGGAGGAGCCTAGGGGTCCGAGGGTGGGCAAGCCCCAACCCAGGGTCTTCCTGAATCCTGCCCTGAGAAGTCCACACCATCTAGCGGACGTCCACCCTGCCCGCTGTGCTCTGGTGCCGGGGTGGAGGCAGAAGCAGAAATAAAGTCAGTAGCTGCTTCCCTCGAGTGCATACTCTAGATGAGGGGTGACTCTTGGGGCATCCCGTGGGAGACAAACTCTTACACAGCCGTCAGGGGAAGAGGTGGGTGGACACAGTCTGATTTTCTCAGGTGCAGGTAGAGGGCAGGCCCAGATGAGGGTGGGAGCTGGGTGCTGCTGGGGAGGCAATGGCACCCATGGCTCGACAAGGAGGCCAGCTTTCCTCGGAGTGGCTCCTTAGTAGGGACTATGGGAGATGGTAGAGGGGCGTGGGGTGGGGGGTGCTCTGAATGAGGGGTGAGGTCCTAGACAGGGAATCCGTCTATGGGGCCACCAACAACTGATTCTGGAGGATGAAGAGAACAGAACGGGAAGCGCCCAGGGGAAGGAGGAGGAAGGAGGGACCCAGTCCAGTGCTTGATCCTGGGTCTTGCCTCTCACTTGACCTGTGCTCCCAGGTCAACCTGAGTTCTCTGTGCCTCCGTTTCCTGATGGCGCTGCTGGAAGATCTGAAAAGCTATTACATTGAAAGACGTGTCTAGGGCAGACTGATGGTAAAGCAGTGCTACAAGGTTCAGCCTGGTCAACAGCAGCAGCAGGTGCAGCAGCAGCAGCAATGACAAAGTTGGTATCTGACTGTCCTGATGCAGGTCTCAAGATGCCCACCAGAGGGCACCCCAGCCTCGAGAGCGGCCCGTTCCTACCTAGGCCTGCGACTGCACATCCACCATTAGGTCATTGGTGACTCTTCGCTTCCATAGTGCAGCTGCTCCCTAGAGTTTCTGAGTCTTCACAAGCACAGGCAGCCCCTCTCTCTCCCATGCACCCTGCTGTTAGCAGCCTGATGCTTCACCCACCGAGCCACTAGGCTCCTAATGAGGAAGTACAGCAAGACCAAAACCTGCATCCCCTCACTCACAGTGCGGTGATCTGTCAAATACACAAGCTAACTTTGATTCAGTAAAGTATCAGGACAGTGAAAAAGCTGAAGACCATTGACAAGACGGACTGACAGCGGCTGCACTGATGGGCTCAGGCATGGTACAAACGCGAGGAGGGGGCCGGCAAGCATATTTTGTTCTGTTGTGCAGAGGATCGCTAAGAGCCCGACCAGGCACCGAACGACTACTGCGACTTTGATTTAACGACTAGTGAATGAGCCGCTTTCCTTAACCCCTTTGCACCCAAACCTCAGTGCCAACTACAGCGATTAACTACAGCTTGGCAAAGGTTAATTTTGCAGAAGGAACGAGGGGTTCCTTGGACGTCTGGGGTGCGAAAGGCTAGCCAGGTGGCAGTGTTGGGAGAGAAAGGCAGGGGCCGTGGGGGCGGAATCGCAGGTGCAAAGGCACAGAGAGTGGAGTCGCTCCAGTCAGGGCAAACTTAAGGGCCCACGCTCCAGGCCCTGCCCCATGAACCTCGCGTACCAGACCATACAGAATCTTTCCTGAAAACTGAAAAACCAACAAACTCACTGCCTTCGAACCCAGGCAAGCGTGACTGTGATCCTATAGGTCAGAGTGGAACTGCCCCTGTGACTTCCGGGACTGCAACTCTAAAAGGCAACCGAGCCCGCCGCCACCTGGCACGGCCGACTCACAGCAACTCTCTTATGCGAGTCGAAAGCCTTGCCTGTCTCCTGGGGCACAGTGGCTGCATGATATTTACTATTAATTTTAATCACGGAATAATATTGATAAATAGATATCATCATAATTGCTTAAGTATAAGGCTTCTTAGATTATACAAATTATTAACAAAAATTGTTTTGGAACATCTTTCTATGCTGAACTACAATGTTGTCAGGACCTTCTTAGTAACGGAGGGAAGGCTTGTGTGACTCCCCCCCCCCCCAATTTTAAAAATTAATACTTAATTCTCAAAAAAGATATCAGTTCACTAATACCAATTACGATAAAAAATAAAAGACCTCACTGCCATCTAGTCTATGCTAACTTATAGCAACCCTTACGTTACCACAACACTGTAGCTAAAACAACAGAAAGTCTGGTCAAATCAGCACTGATGAAACGCCAGCCACGCATGCTTGCGAGGCGTCCGGACAAGACCGAGCGATGAGGGCAGGCTCTTATAGCTGGGTCAGGACGGCAGCTCTCGCCTGGGCACATTAGAAGGTTCAAATGACATTAGCACAGGGTTTTAACCTTGTAGCCACATAAATAGGCTGGGCATACAACACATGTTTTTTGTTTTTTTTACCTAATATGCTGCTTTTATAGAATAAATTCCCACTGAAACACTGCCCCAAAGTATGGTGGGCATTTTGGTGTCACCTCCTCTGACAGTGCCACCTGGTGGGGTCTGTGCCCCTAGGATCCCCTAGGGATGCTGCTGTCCCAGGAATGTTGAGAGAGAGAGAGAGAGAGAGAGAGAGAGAGAGAGAGAGAGAGAGAGAGAGAGAGAGAGAGAGAGAGAGAGGATGGGAATGGATGAGAATGAATTCATGGGTCTAGGCTGGCTGTCAGGGAGATGGTGCCTGAGCCAGGTGAGGAGGGTCGATGTAATTCCTGCATTTTGCCCTAGGAGCCCAGCCCCAGGCACGGAGGGAGCAGTGGGGGAGAGGGAGGAGGAGTAATCCCAAGTCTCTGTCTTAATAGAGGGTGAAACTCACTCATTTGAGGATCAAATCTGGAACCCCGTCAGCTCTCTCAGTCTCGCCTCCTGGGCTCATTCTGGCTCTGCCGCAAGGCATCTCTGGGAGTCCTTCCCTGTAACCCGGCCGGGGTCATGTTCCTTCCAGGGACAAACAGACAGGCCCTGCTCCCATCATTCCATGGCCCATGGCTCTGCTCTGGGAGGAGGGGGCAGAGTAGGGTTATGGCCAGAAGGAGCAAAGAGTTAGAAGTGGAAAGTTGATCATGGACACTGCCCCTCCGGGCGCGGATTGCCCTGTGCTGCCGGGCCTGGCTGACCAATCTTGTCTCTTGTTGCAGAGGCCCAGAGCTTTGGCCTGCTGGACCCCAAGCTCTGCTACTTGCTGGACGGGATCCTCTTCATCTATGGTATCATTGTCACCGCTTTGTTCCTGAGAGCAAAGGTGGGTGTCCAAGGGGCCAGGGAAGGCATGTGCTCCCCCTTCAGCAGGGCACAGAGGGGGCTGGGGAGGAGAGTCCCGGGCACAGGGTCGGGGGAGGAAGTCGTCATGGTGACCTTGGTGCTGGTGCCTGGCGAGGGGGTCCTACAAATGTGTGCACACCAGTGCCGCAGAGTGGGGTACTACGCCAGCCTGGCACTCAAGTTCCCAAACCCTGTAACTGGGGGGCAGCCGGAACAGGAGCTTCCGGCAGGCGCTCCATGGCGCGATGTGACCTGTCTGCTTTTTTCCCCAGTTCGGCAGGATCACAGACGTGCCCCAGTACCAGCAGGGCGCCAACCAGCTTTATAATGTAAGTGGGTGCAGGCCACCGGGGAGGAAACGCGGGGCGCTGCAGGGTGGGCTCCAGGAGCCCGCACGTGGCTTAGCCTCAGACTGAGCCTGACCCGGAGCATGGAGCATGGAGCATGGAGCATGGGACAGTAACCGCGCCGCCTCCGGGGGCGGGGAGGGGGGGGCACCGCAAGATGAAGCCATTCTGCCTGAAAAACAGAGCCCCTAGCGCGGCTGGCCAGGAGGGGGAGGGTGTGGGTGGAGCAAGCTGTTAGGGTCTGCTAATGGAAAGGTTGGCGGTTCAACCCCCCTAGCAGGCGGCACAAGGACGGCCTGCGAGCTCACAGCCAAGAAAGCCTCATTGGCGCTGCATCCCACTGCGCCGTGCGGGGTCGCCTTAGGTTGGGTCAACAGGATGGCAGTGGGCTCGGCTTCCTGGGTTTCAGAGGAGGGTGACCCAGGGGATGGGGATGGAGTGGGGCGGCAGGGGCGAGTCTTTCACACTTGCTGGGCAGTAGGACTTTGGCCTGATTGAGCCTCAGCTTCGCCCAGATCTCACACGGAGATGAGCATGCGGTAAACAAACCAGTTGGTGACCTTTGGGGATCGGATTCACCCCATGGCAACAGCATTTTTGAACTGAACAGGAACACGCACCCACATACACTGCCTCACACACATCACGTACATGCATACACACCACACTCATGTCACATACACACTCACACCCCCTCACACAGACCACACACACTACACGTACATACATACCACATGCTTATCACACAGTCACACACCACATACATACACCCTCACATGCCACATAAGCACTCACAGACCACATACTACTTATACATCATACCACACCCTCTACTACATATGTGCATTCATACATCATACACACACATCACAGACCACACACACACAAATCACATCTGCACACATACTTCATAGACACACCACATGCACATACCACACATACTCTCTTTTCTACACACACCACATACACACACGACCCTCAGATCTCACCACTCAGCCAGCACCTACACCCCCATGCCACTGGAAACAACATCTGCGTGGTCCAGCTGTCACTCCGAGGCCCCTAAGCTCTTCCTCTGACATTTGTCTGTCTGTCTGTCTGTCTGTCTGTCTGTCTGTCTATCTCAGGAGCTCAATTTAGGGCGAAGAGAGGAGTACGACCTTCTGGATAAGAGACGGGCCCGGGACCCTGAGGTGGGAGGGAAGCAGGTTGGTATTTCTGTGTGACTCTGTCTCAGTGCCCCAATTCAGATGACTTGCCCCAGTCGGACCCTAACCCGGGTGGGCCTACAGCAAATCGAGGCCAGCCTACGGCCCTTTCCTTCCTATCCGCACTCCCCACCCCCCCATGAGTGTGGCCCGGGGGCCCAGCCCCACTCACTCACCCACTTGGGTTGGACGTGGGCGGCAACCCCCAGTTCCCCAGCAGTACACACCTGGTGACCACGAAGGGCAGGGCTCAAGGCCTTGGGCAAAGAACTCCAGTGTCTCTGTGCCCTTGGCTCCACGGTGCCCTCTTGCTGTGGGGAGGGTGGCAGCTGGATGGGGTCTTGGCGTGCCTGCTCCGTGACACCGCCAACTCACTCAGTAGGACCGGCTGGGCAGTGCTGGCTCTTGGCTCTGGCTCCACCCGAGGCACTCCCACCGCCCACCCAAGATGACTAGGGGGTCCCCGGTGAGCCAGGGCTCTCCTGAGCTGCCGGAGCCCCCCTCTCTGACCCGCTCTCTCTTCCTCCCCAGCCCGGGAGAAAGGCTCCGCAGGAAGGCGTGTACAACGTGAGTCCCAGACTGGGGCGCGGGGGAGGCGGTGGGCTCTGTCGCCGGACGCCGCCCACTCTAAGGGCCAAGTCTTGTCTCATCCCCTGGCTCATCCCCTGGCTGTGCCTGAAAGTGCGCTCTTGTTGGACGTGCCCACCTCACCACCCCGTCCCACTGGGCAGACCCCGGGAGGGGCCGCGGCCCTGCCCTCGTGCAGGCGGGGCAGCTGTGGCATCAGATCACGGGCGATAACTTGATAACTTGCCAGAGATGCGCGCTGACTGCTGACCCAAAGCCCGCCCTGGCGCCAGGCCACAGTCCTCTGTCCGGACCTCAGGCCAGCAGGCCCGGGGGCAGTTCTACTCTGGCATGGGGACAGGGGGGGGGGGGCGGGGGTCGGGCGGCCAGGGCCCGGAAGCCACTCACTCGACAGCAATGAGTCTGTCCTTTCCGGGGCCAGCCCCAGCCGGCCGCTTGGGGCAGAAGGGGTGGGGCTGGAGCGGGGTGTGGGGGGACCAAAGTGTCTGTCAAGGAGGCAGGGGGCCAGGGGCGGCTGCCGGTGGCCGAGCCTGAGCCTGCTGCACCGTTGGTCTGGTCTCTCCCCTCCAGGCACTGCAGAAAAACAAAATGGCAGAGGCCTACAGCGAGATCCGGACGAAAGGCGAGGTGGGTCCTGTTTGAGCCAGGGGGTCCCCTTGTTGCCCCCCTTCCCCTTTATACGCCTGCCATCAGCGCCCATTCTAGCCAGCCTCTCGCCCCACCCGCGGGCTCCTTTACAGTTTCAGACTAATCTAGATTGGGAAACAGCAGAGGCGGGTCAGAGCCGTGACCGTCCTTGACTGGGTGGGGTGGGGAGTGGGGATGGTGCACTGCTGAGCATGGGCCGTCCAATGAAGACACCGACGACCCCTTGTGCTTCGGGGCTTGGCATGGCTGCAGGAAGGGCAGCCACCCGGAGCCCACCCCCACCTCCCCCATGAGAAAGAGTGCCACTTGCCCACGGTCACACACACAGCTAGCGATGGGGAGCCCTGGGGCGCGCACAGGCTCTGCAGCCAAAGCACCAATAATTTGGGGCCGCGCAAGGAGACCCCTCTACACTGCTTGGTGGCAGCATGGCCAGGCCCTGGGGTTCCCGTGTCTGGTGGCCCTCCAGACAGTATAGGGGGATCTGAGGGGGCAGAGCACACACCCTGCCAGGTCAGAGCCCAGCTCTGCAAGGCCGAGGTCGTCCAGTGGTGCAGAGATCCTTCTTCCTGCGGTGGGGAAGGGGACCAGCTAGGAGACAGTCACTTTGGATGTTCTTGGGGCCCCTCAGCAGGAATGCCACTACTACCTGCCTGCCTGACTGACTTGTTGGCCCTTTGTCACTTGTTTCCACAGAACCAGCGGCGGCGAGGCAAAGGGCATGATGGCCTCTACCAGGTGAGAAGGACGGGACAGCTGGCATGAGCATCCTCCAGGCTCCGGCTTTAGGGTCTGGCCTGTGGTGGTGGTGGTGGGACCCTGTGAGGTGCCGGGCAGGGCAGGCCTCAGCCGTTGGAGCAGACCGCCGGCCGCAGCCCTCTGCCTGGCCCAGCTGCATGGATGTGGTCCAAGGAAACCATGCTGGGGACTCCAGGCCCATGGCCATGGCTCAGGCCATTCCAGGAGCTCTGCCTTGCACCTGCAGACTCCCCAAGAGTAGGAGGATAGGCAGGGAGATGGACGAAAATGAAAGCCAACGTCAAGATGGCACTTTAAAAATAAAACCGTAATCTAGTGTCTGCTTTGTGTCAATACAACCAAGCCCACCACCAATGGTTTGATTCTGAGTGTCGTGCGGACCGTATGTTGTGTTTCTGAGACTGCATGGCCTTATGGGACGGTCAGACTCATCCTTCACCCGAGAAGCAGCTGGTGGGCTTGACCCACCGACCACGAGGTCAGGATCTCCACAGTGAGCCCACAGCACCAGCAGGGTGGACCAGGGCAGGTAATGAAGCAAGTGAAGCACACAGCAGAGCTGTCCTATGGCCTCCATGCCCCCGTGGGGCTCACTTAGTTCACGGAACATGTCACCAGAACTTACCCGTCAGGGGCGATGAGGTGCGAAGGGCCCCATGGGGGGAGTGTGGTGGGCTTGGAACTGCTGTCCACTCGTCCGCCAGGCCCGAGGAGAGGCACTCCCTGGGGGTGGAGACAGAGGTGGCAGGGCCTTAAGGCCCCAGTGCTCGGGGCAGCAGATCCTCTGGAGCAGGCCTTCCACGATGCCCCCTCAGCCCTAGGGACTGGGACTCTCCTTCCTGCTGGGCCACACAGGGAGGTGGCTGGGCACGGGCAGCTCAGAGGCAGGCAGAAACTTTAGCTGGCAAGCAGTAGCTCTCAGATTATTCCCAGCAGGCCCACAGCCCTCAGGCAGTACCTCCCACCTGTGAGGGCAGGTAGGGACTCTGATCTCCATGGGAGCACCCCCCCTCTCAACTCACTTTCCCCCTATTTTCTCATCAGGGACTCAGCCCAGCCACCAAGGACACCTACGATGCCCTCCACATGCAGGCCCTGCCCCCTCGCTAACAGCTCAGGACCTGCAGGCACCCAGACTGCTGAAGACTCCGGATGCCGTGGGACGGCCGCAGCCCACTCACACTGGACACCACTGGCCTCCTGCACCGATAGGATGTTTCTAGCCCTCGCCTTCTGTCCTAACCCATTCCAAGCCATCACACCCGGACCACTGTCCCCGGACTCTTGGGTGGTGGTGGTGGTGGGGGCTTGTACATTTATAGCCAGTGCACACGTGTGTACTGGCCGCCTGCCCAGCCCTTGACGAACCAGCTGTGAATGTGACATGTTCTTGGGTCCTGTGGTGACCACAGTGGGCCACTGTGAGTCCCACTGTGCAGGAAACAGGTGCATCCCACCTCGCAGCTGAATCTGGCTTGTAAAGTCCCCAGGGAACCCCCACTTGTTACATACACCCTAATATTCTGTCCTGCCCTGCCAGCGGCTTCCCCCTGCTGTTAATTGGGCTTGCTTGTCCAGCAGCACCTCCTGACCTCCAGTTCACCGTCACTGGGCTGCGCTGCTGTCCTGTCTGCTTGAGGTCCGGGCAGAGGGGGCGATGGGAAGCGCGGAGGCCCATCTGCAGGGGCTGGGTGAAGGGAAGGCCGAGCCAGCGAGTGGTAGGAGTGACGGGAAAGTGAGATCCAAAAACGAACAAGACTGGCCTTGCTGTCATGGGGCACTCCTAACACGGGACACACATAGGTGTCAAAAGGTCTGTGTCTCCGAGAGAATAAAAACCGGTGGGGGCGGGGCTGGGGAGGGGGCAGCAAGCCATCTCTTCCCTGCTCACTTGGCTCCCCTCCCACACGAGTGAAAGGCACAGCCCTCCTTGTGAGGCCCCCAGGAGCGGGGAAGCTCAGGGGATGCTGGAATTGACTGTGGCCCTGGTGGACCCCTCTGCTCGGCCCGATTTTAATTTATACGGCTTTGCTAACGGCAGGCAATTTTGCATAATAAACGCTCCAGTGCGAGGCTTTGCGGCGAAGTTTTATTTCAGCAGCTGAGCCTGCAATGGTTCTCACCAGAACAAGGGGGTGCAGGTGTGCCCACTGATTCACAGGTGAAAAGAGGCTGGTGGCGGAGGTGGGGGGCCGAGGGGGATAACCCCTGCGGGCTGCTGGCTGTGCTGGGGGATGGTGAACAGTGCTGGGTGCACTGCCATGCATGGGGTCCAGAGGACCATGGATAGGAGATGAAGAGACCCCTGCCAGCCTGTGAGCCCAGCATCGGGATGGTACAGGAGCAGCAGCTAGTACCACAGGGCCTCAGGCCACAGCTGGAGTGGGCGGGCGACAGAGGCCATTGTCCCTCACTGAGCTAACAGGTGTCCCCAGCAGTCCCCTTCTCATTGAAGTCACTGTAGAGCAGCAAGCTCCCCAAGCAGAGCACTTGCTGTTGGGTGCCACTGGGTAGTCCCGACTCAGTGACCCCACGTGGAAGGGCGTAGAAGCGCCCCACGGGAGGGCTGGTCTTTATGGAAGCACAGTACTGGGTGTTTCTCCCTCTAAGCCACAGGGGCTTTCAACCGCCAGCCCTGCAGTCAGGAGCTGAGCACTTAAGGACTATGCCATCAGAGCTCCTTCAAGGTCAGTAAAGGTTTTATAAGTCAGTGCTTTTACTTACTCAAAACAAAGCCAGGGGATGGCTGTTTAAAAGGCGATGTGAACCGCACTTTCCGTCCTGTGGATTCCAACTCACTCGTAGGACCCTACAGGGCAGAGAACTGTGTCCTGGGGTTTCCAGAGCTGTGCATGTGTGTGGTAGCAGCTGGTGGGGTCACACAGCGGACTCTGTGGCTGGCAGCCAAGCTCTTTAGCGCTGTGCCACAGGGGCTCCTTTGGCTAGTAAGAGCCTCTTGGAATGTGGGGTCCAACAGAACTGATCTGGACATGGTGCAGAGTGGGTGCCTACTCATGGAGAGGGTGTTTATGATCAGTAGCCTCAGCTCAGACGCCTCCAATCTCATTCCACAAATATGTACCCGCCACCCACCGGCTGGCCAGGGCCTTTGCTGGCTACCCAGGAGGATGCACAAGTGTAATCACAGCTAGTGACCATTTCCCCCCGGACTTTGACGCCCTGCTATTGAAGACCCGGATTCCACACTGTAGCTCACTAGTTGCTCCTGAGTCAGGCAGGTGACAGCTGGGGGGAGACCGCAGACCCACAACTGGCACTGACAGCCAGTGCGTGGGAAGGACAGCGGCCTGTGGATCTTCAGGGAGCAATGCCTGGTGAGCCCTATGCTGTCGATCAATATAGAACAGGCATGGCTTAAGGCTAAAGCCTTACTTCTGTAACTTGGTCATGAGCTCAAGGGCTTAATGGCTCCGTGATGCTAGAGTGAAGTCCCCACCAAGAGCCTTTTCGGGGCTGGCTAACACCAAGAGCATGTCGCACACGTCATGAAACTGCACGTGGGCCTATTAGTGAGTGAGGCTCCTGCCTGAGGCGGATGCACCCCGCCCTGCTTCAAGGTCAGCTAAGCCACTTACTGGCAGCCTTGAAATGAAGAATTTCAATCAATTCTGCCAAGTCGACTCAAGAAGAGGCAAGTAGCTACCCTGACAGGGGCTGGCCTGCTTGGGGCGGGGGAAGCATGTTGGGCAAGTGGGAAGAGGGAGCAGGTGTGCTGACAGAGGTCGAAGTAACCAGTTACCGCAGAAATAGCTTATCCAAGGTGAGTGGCCACCCCCGTGCCACTAAGGGCCCTGCCCTGCTGAGGGCTGGCAGTTCCCACTCTGCGCACGGCTGTGCTTGTGTCCTCCAAAGAGGTGATCACAGAATGTACCGCCAGCTTATTTCAAAGGGAAAAGCAGAACACGATGCTAAACGCAAGTAAGATAGGGCCCTGCTTTACAGTATGAACAGGTGTCTTAGAATCAAAGAAATAGGGTATTTTGTGAGGAACCAGTGTTTTTAATATATATGTAAAAGCATATCACTTCAATGTCACTGAACTCAGGACAAATGTGGGTATTTGTGGTGGTTTTCTCTTTCTGAACAGTTCAGATTCAAGGCTCTGTGGGCTGGGGACTCAAGGGTCCTGGCTGGGCAGGAGAGGGCAGCGGTCTAACCCAGGCAGAGGCCGTTCGAAGCCTGGTCACGCGGTCAGCTTAGCTGTCATTACTCAGGAAGCTTTAGGGCGGTGGTTCTCAACCTTGCTAATGCTGCAACCCTTTCATAGTTCCTCCTGTTGCAGTCACCCCTCAACCAGGAAATTATTTTCATTGCTACTTCATCACTGAATATGGCGACCCCAAAGGGGTCGAGACCTACAGGTTGAGAACTGCTGCTTTAGAGTGTCATCCGGGGTAGTTCAGTTGCTGGTCAGAGACCATATTTGTGATGAGTTCACACAAATCCTAAAACTTTACCTTCAATCTTTGGAGAGGATTCGGGTCGCTCTGGGTTGGAATTGACTCAAAGGCAGTGAGTCTGGGGAGGAGGGCAGAGAGCATCCCATACTCTTCGGACGATTCCCGTAGCATCCAGCCTCGGAGTTGGTGAGAACGTAATGGGAGTGGGGTGAGGGGGAGGCAGAATGGACGTTGCTCAGCTTCAGCCTTAGGCACAGGGGTTTTGCTTGCTAATGACTCTCTCAGGCCTCTGTTTTCCACTGCTTCTACCCAATAGGATTTCGGTCAGAAACTGGAAATGGCTTGAAGTATCTTTACAGCTTAAGTACAGGCTATGGTACCGGAAGGGATGGAGTGGGGAGGAAGGGGTTCCTTGACCACAGGAACAAGGCAAGGGGATGAGGACACAGCTTTCTTCCTTGTCATGCTGGTCCCTCTGTAGGACAGCAGCCACCCCCGCACCACTCCCCTGCCGCCCGGCGCCAAGGAGATCAGCGCAGGCTGTTCAGGCGGGCAGCTCCTGAAGGTCTTCTACAGGGAGATGTTTCCTCTCTGGGGAATGCACTTTAGTTGTTGCTTTTTGGGAAATCAATTAATTCTGGGAAAACACTAACCGAAGTAGTATAGTAAGTTAATGGGGGTGATAAGCTGGGTGCCCTCAAATAGGAGACTCTGGGGCTAAATTCAGATCAGCTCCCACCCGAAGGGCCTCCAGGGAAAACTTGTTCAGAAAATGTGAGCAGGACACGGCAGTTTAAACAATGAAGTTGGCAAAGTCGAGTTCAATCCCAGTTCTGCAGACACATAGGCACCGAGCAGGGAGCTTTGGAGAGCCATCTTGAAGGGCCAATCTAGGCCCCTGTTAGGTCATTCACAGTCCCATTCAACTAGGACCTGCCACTCAACTAGCCCTTGCCACTTGGTGGGATCTGGGGTACAGAAATTGTGTGTGTGTGTGTGTGTGTGTGTGTGTCACCTGCTGTGAGGGGCGAGAATGTGCGTGACACCTGCGTGAGCACCTTAAAGAAGTTCAAACAATGTGAAAACACTTGGAAAATGGTTTAATGATGTTTCACAACAGAAATGAACTGTACAGTTACAGTAAGTTTAATATATATAAAAAATTACAGCAGACAAATGCATCTACACAAAATCTACCATTCAGTTCTGATTCACTGTCACCTACACAAACTCTCCCAAGCCTACAGCCCCTGGCGGGCAGCCCCTGGAGGGGGGAATCATAGCAAGGGCACTTTTAAAGAGACAGCACCGCTCATGTTCCCCACTACCTCCTGGGCTTCCGGAGGGATCAGTTAGTTTCCCCAAAACGTAATAGTCGCATATGTTTCAGGTTTTCCAAACCGGAAAAAAGTGTGTTTCCCAAAGGGCACAGAGAACAAGGTCAGGATCTCCCGAGTTATTCGCGGGTTCGTGCCAAAGCCTCCTCTCGAAGGGGAAATGGCCAAGCAGGCATTCTGGGGCAGTGAGGCTGCAGGCAGCCGCCCAGACTGCAGTCCTCCATGGAGATGTCTGAGGACGCCCAAGAGCCACCCACTGAGGAACGCCCCCGCCTTGACGTGGCCACCGGGCCATTTTGGAAAGGATCATTTACACCACATCCTACGTTTCCACAAAAAAAGAACTCAAACTCACATTTTTGAAGTTAAGCACATAACACAATGTTTTGGGAGGCTAAGAGGCCAAGTGCCCCTTGTGACCCTCCTTTTGACAACAGTGGAAAAACACCCCTGAATCAATATTAAAAAAATAATAATTAGGAGAAAAGAAAAGACGAGGGAATTAAGATATTTAAAGACACAGAAAACGAAAACATCTTTAGAAAAAACACGATCACTGTCTTATTAAAACAAAACACATTCCCAGTCGGGAACAGCAATCAGTGAGAACGCTATCCAAAATGGTGGAGTTTATTACTGCATATTATGTACACTCAGAACTTCTTCCGTTTTTCTTTTTTTAAATTATGAACACCTAGGCAGTGAAAACTGTTATGTTAATACATACACAGACACACCCAAAACATACAAAAATACTAGTATTTCAGACTACTAAGAATAGGACAGTTCAGTTACTTTCATGCTATGACTTTAAGAGCATTACATGGAAACAAACAAGAAGTTAAAGGACATTTTTTTAATATCCCAGAAATATACCAAAATATACATCTAAGCTTTGGAATTACTGAGGTTAGACTAATGCAAGTGCTGGGTAATCGTACTTAATACACAAGTCTAAGGTTCTGCAGGAAAGAAATCATCTTTGGTATCTGCATCAGGCTAATATTATTAACATTTGGATTTTGCTTTGGGATAGAGCTTGTATGACCCTAGAACCAAATACCCCCCTCCCCCGATCAACTGAGATTAAAAAAGATCCATGTAAAAAGTTCCTTCATTTGCAACCCCCCGCCCCCCAGATAAAAAGTCACAGGCATCTACCTAGCACAAAGGTCGTGAACAGAATGCATAGTTGCACAGTGGTGCTGCAGGAAGGGCCGAGGCGACCAAGACGACGTGCGAGAGAAATGAGAAGCTCAAGAATCTTTCCACCTGCTTCCTCACAAACAGGCCCGCCAGTCCCAAGCCATTCCAGTCAAGACAACCGGGGCCAGGGTGAGCTCAGAGGGGCACCCACCCCAGCGGGTGTCAGCCGACTCAGCTGTGAGGAGAGCGCCCAGCAGAGCAGCCAGTCGTGCGCCAGTGTCTTCAGCGTCCCCCCACTCTGTGGAGCCCCGGCTCCCTCATCACTGTGCTCAGTCCCTGCGGTGACCCTGGTTGCTGCAGGGTGGGTTATGGGCGTGAAGGGGTTTAGTCCTTTGTTTTAGAAAATCTGAAATGCCAATTTGTTCCACAGCATACTCACAGGCATGTGCCAAGGGCCAGAGCTCCTGGGCTCGGGAAGCCCTGCTGCTGCGGGGCCTGGGCAGAGCCCCCACTGCCCCAGCCTCACTCCACCGAATGCCAGGATGCCACAGACTGGGTCAATGCTGAAGACTTCCCTTTTCTTTGGTTTTTTTGTTTGTTTTGAGTTTATACAATCATTAAGAAATCTTTGGTTTTGGCTGGAAATTTAAAAAGCAAAACAAAGCAAAGAAACCACCCTCCCCCCTGGCTTATAGCAGCAGTATTGTGACCTGGCAAAGCTTTTTCCAACCCGGGAGGGGGGGGGGGCGGCAAAGACTGAAGGTTGGGAACTACATTCAAAGAAAAGGCAAAAGGGTTGGGGATGCAGCTTTTAGAGCCCATTGGATATAAGATTGTCAAATAATAATATTAATAACAATAATAAACTTAAATATTTGGATGAGCTTTTGGTGGTGTCAAAGGAAAAAAAGGGAAATGTATATGCAGCAGTCGGCCCGGCTTGGAGGCTTTGGTGTCTTCCCTCCACCCCATGTCCTGAGGCCCTGCAGGCACCCGGCCCAGGAGAAGGCAGGGGCAGAAACTGGTGTGTAGCCAGCAGTCAGGAATCCGAGGTGGGGGGGTGTGGGTAGCTGGCCAGCCCCATCAAGGCAGGGTGGTGGGGCAGGCAGATGGTAAGAGTCCTGTGAAGACCCCTTGCAACAAAAAGAAACACAAGATTGCAATTTGCCCTCAAGTTGCAGTAGCTTTTAAGCAGCGACATTCAGAGGCTTTAGGGGATCCCACCCTAGGCTGCAGGTCCCACGATGCTATAGGCCAGAGTTCAACATGACTTGGAGGAGGGAGGGCAGACTTGGCAACTCTGGAGGGCTGAGAGGAAGTTAAAGCGAGTGACTCAGTCACGAGTTAGAAATGAGGTATACATCAGCTCCTGGACTTGTGGTGGGGAGATGGCCCCACACGTACTCACCTAGCCTTTGCTAAGACCACAGACAAAGGGGCTGGGACAAGGCTCTAGTGGAGAAGGGCATTTCCTCCGAGAGTGAGGCCTCAGGTGGGCCGAGTCATGCCCACGCGCCCACGCAGGCGGACGCATGAAGCTGGAAGAAGCTTTTCCTTCTCCTACCTTGGGGCAGCTGTCTGCCCCACTGACACTGCAGAACAGGCCCATGACAAGAGGAAAACAGTCTCAGCCTCCCTCCCACCTCCGTGCTGGCTGGGCCTAGCCCCTCTGCTGGCAGGAAGCTGGTCCGCCAGCAGCAGCGGGGCCCCCAGATGACAGGCTCACCTGCCTACAGCAACAGCTTTGGAAACGGACACTGTCCTCATGGTAGCTTCTCAAGCATACTGAGTCTCCTCCGATGGTCTTCAGAGTTGGAGACATTTTTCAGGGGTGAGTGGGAGTACAGAGTCTTTGCTCTGTTTGCCTTTGTCCATTCTCACTCTAAAGGAATTGTAATTCCTAAAAACCAAAGACTCGGGACGTCTCACTTTGCCCACAGCACAGATGTTGGCGGGGGAGTCCTGTAAGCGGCTTTCTCTTGGTGCCAGCTGACTCAGACAACGAACGCAAACACAAGCAGATCTCAATCTTTCCTTTTACACTTCAATTAGCTTGTTTGGGGGTCTGACCTTTGTGGCCTGCCCTGGGCATGAACAGAAAGTGGCAGTGCGTGGAGTCGCATGCAAGAGGGGCCTGGGCGGGACAGGACCACAGAACAAACCAGGCCCCGCCCTTCCCGCCTCTCCGTCCTGAAAGGGGGGCTTCGAAGCACATCTTTTCCTGTAACTTGTGTTTCAAGTGCCCTTCTCTCCAATATCCCTATTAGCTACTGAGCACCCTATCTAGAGCTGTGAAAAGTCACACAGTATTAATGCCACTTCAGACAGTAAGATGATTAGTAAAGCTTCTGCAGCGTTCTGCATCGTGATCGTTTGGGGTTGGGACAGACAGGGAAGAAAGCATGTCTTTTCCGGCCTGCCCTCTCTCCCCGGGTCCCAGCACTGACCCCAACCCAACTCACTCACTCCTCAACTCCCAGGAGCCTGTGGACAAACAGGAGCATGAACAAAGGTCTTTTGTTTGTCCATGTAAACCTGCTCCGGAGAATGCGTGTCTTTCCTAAGAGAGCAAGCAGCGAGGCCGCCTCTAGATCGGCACCTCAGGTTGGCTACACTGCTCCTATCGACAAGTGTGAGCTACAGGGCGGGAAAGACGGCGCTCTGTTCTTCTGCCAAGACTGCCTGCAAATTCCCAGGATCTCAGCGCTCCCCTTCCAGACATCACCCGTCTTTGCAGAGCCAGCAGAGCAAGAGCCAGTCCGTCCCTCTCGGAAAGGCAGGCTGGCCCGCACAGCTTCCTGCACTGCGCAGGGATGCGGGAACAAGAATGAGGCACTGGGCCAGAGGCCAAAAGTACAGCTTTCCAGAGTTTGGCAGTTTGTGCCGACCCCCGCTGCCCCACTTACACACCCCAGGGTGAGCAACGACAGAGAAGTGTCTTTGGTACCCAAACCAAATCCCACTCATGTTCTGTGAGATAGATCATTCTTTAAGTAAATATTTAAAAAACAAAAACGCGGCCTTCCCATAGACAAGAGTCTCCCCCTCTCTATCTGGCCCCTGAGGGCCGAGGGAGACTGGGCCAGCATCTGGTAGGGAAGGTGCTGACAAATTTTCCCTAACCAGCATCACGTCTCATGCACATTCCCACCAAGAGCAACTCTGTGGGCCACCCTGAAAGGTCGCCCGACTCTTGGTGTGTGGCCAGTGGGTTGTTTTTCCCGTCTTGGTGTGGTTTCTCCTGTGTGCATGTTCGGTCTTGACAGAGCTAGTCTGGGTACTATGAGCCAGGGAAGACAGGTTTTAAATGCTGTGCTATTAGGCCACCAATGAGTTAACACTGCAGAGGGGGACAGAAAGAAGCTGCTTTACATTAATTTTCCTAGATTAAGACCATCAACACTTCACCTCTCCTCATTAGTGCATTCCTCGTTCATGCTCCTTCTCAGCCACATGCCAGGAAGCCCACCCACTCCCGCCCCCTCCATCTAAGCCTTTGCTCCTCACCGAGGGGTAGGGCCACTCGGAGGGGCTGATGTGGGCTGTCAATGAGCTGAGGGGACCCAGAACCGACTGGACAACCCACCTGTAACCCACAGGCCACCATGCACTGTGTTGCAGACCAGACCCCATGGCCAGTGACTTCCAAACCTACACACGGGGCTCATCAAGCTTCCTTTGGCAAGACAGATAATAAGGAAAACAAACACACACAAGCAACGTGTCCTTCTAACAGAATCAACTTCTCCCCTTCCCCCCCGCCCCAGCCCCACCAACCCTATAAACTGTAACCTATAAACAGGGTCCAAAGTACATACAACAGCATCAATCATGTTCATCAGTCATTAATAAACATCAGTTCAGCTAAATGCTACAGCTAGAATTATTTCCACTATTTATAAAGGTTTTTTTTCCTTTTCATTTATTTGGTTTTTAGTTTAAAACTGGTTTTGCAACAATGCTAGGCTGTGCTGAGGTATTTTATGAAGGAGCCAGAGGTGAGCTGTGCACCCATGCCCACCCGCTATCCTCACAGATGAAGGTATGGAGAAAAGGAAGTGAAGGAAGAAGAGGAAAAGAAAGCTATCCAGGTGACAGTCGGCACGAGAGTCACTCAAGTCACTGCTTGGAGTAGAGGAGCCCAGAACAAGGAACTGCATCATGAGCAAAGATGGCTGGACAAAAGTGTCAGCTCAGAAGCCATCCTGTAAACTGGTCAGCTCCGAGAACACATATTCCCTGCCCTGCGGGTGGGAGTCTCTCCTATCCCTCATGGGAAACTAGAGGGAGGCCCTTTTAATCTACCAGACTGGGGAAAGGCTGAGTCAGCTTGACCCATGACAGTGCTTGAGCCTGTTCCTGCCTGATTTTACGTCTGCGTGTGTGCCACCAACACAGACCAACAGACCGCTGGGCACGCTGCTCTGAGAGGAATGACAAAGAAGGCTTTGTTTCCTCTTGTTAAGCTAGGTAGTTTTAGAATGTATCATCCCCCAAAATGTTGCAAGACTGAAGTAACTTCTCAATGGGTAGGGCTATGATGACGTGAAAAAGAATTTGCCATTCAAATGCTTTTTACAGCACCTGGAAACATGAACTCATAGCTATTATGAGATTACCCCATCGATTCTTGCCCACTTGAATACTTTAAAAATTCTAGACCTTTAGCCCTCCTCCTCCATCAATATTAATAAGCTGGTTCACATTTTCACCTGTACTAAACAGGGTTTCCCGTGCTAATGGAATGAGACAGTATTGGCTCAGACTCCCACTCCCATACTGCCACACGCAAGCCCTCTCCAGTAGCACTCTGCTCGTGGGGAAGCCTGCGCTGGGCCCGAGACCACAGAAGACTGCCAGTACCGCATGCCATTTCCCTTCCCCCACCACTGCCTTCTGGCACAGAAACTAAGGGAAGATGCGTCTCCTTCCCCTGCGTCCAGCGAGTTCACCTGTCTTTCTCAACAGGGAGGGGTGTGTGAGGATGAGATGGTTTGGAAACAATTCTGCACTAAACAAAGCTTCTTCTGTCAGCCAAGTCCAACTGTGATGTTTTCCATGAGGACTTATAGCTTCAGAAACTGACATGAATTTTCTGTCTATTGATAAAGTATCCAGCGTTTCCAGAAATTTAAATAGGTATTTTAATGGCAAAAACTGGGCTGGGCTGAGATACTGTGTCAAGAAAGAATCTGTGCTTCTGGATAAAACAGACAAGGTCTTCTTCCATCTTCCTAAATAAATAGGGGATAATGTAACAAACTAACATTAAGAGGTATAATTGTGCTTTTCCCCAACAATGAGTGAATGAATGATGTAGGACAAATTAGCAAGATGGTCTCACTAGAATTATTTTCATCTATCTTGTATTTCTTTTTGAGATTGCTAATTCTACTATGTCAACACAGAGTACAACCCTAAATAAAATGAATTCCTCTGGCTCCATTTATTGATCATAAATTGAGAAAATTAGGATGGTACCGATCTTCCTTTTCACATAAATGAAAGAAGTAGGTACTCTATCGGCTGATTGGTATCAAATGATTTTTCTTAATTCCAAAAAAACTACCTACGTAACTCCAGAAACATTCCAATCAACACAGCAGCCACCTTCTTTCTGAAACGGGAATGGCAGGTCTGCTCCACTGAGAAGTCCTTCCTAGGGCTTCCTTTCTGCTCTGTCCTTTAGACTGATGCAGGATGTGAATAAGTTTATGATCAAGTTGCATTGCTTGTGATTAACAGGAGTCTAATAATTACATTCACCTCTCCCAAGGGAGGGCCCATTATTATGGGCGAGTCGAGTATCACTAATAGATGCATTTATAGTTAGTCTTTGGCTTAGTCTATGTTAACCAAATTCAGGGACGAAATAAAGTTTGCTTAAATGTTCAGAGGGAAGAAAGGATGAAAGAATGAATTGTGGTGGCTTATCTAGCCTCTTCTTTTCAAAATGCAGAAACCAGACCAACCACCTCTTTTTGGGATAAATGGCCCCTTTTGGTTTCCAGATTCTCCCATAAGGTGGCTAAGAGTTAAGTCCGAGTACCTTGCGATAGGATAGTTCATTCGATCCAAAAAGCATCTCTTGAGATGATAAAATAAAATAAAAAGGGACCAAGGTGTTCATAGTGAAGCAACATGAAGGAGACTACCTAGGGATATGATGGGAAGCAGATGTGAAGCTAATCACCTACCACACCATGCTATCTTAGTGTTCCACGTGTGCATGTGTAAATGTACCTTCCACTCTACAACTTATTTTTAAGTAAGAGAAAAAAGAAAACTTAAAGTTATTTGTTTCTACTTTGAAACAGATTTGTTTTAAATGCTGGTTTAAATGCCACAAAAAGGCAGAGTCCTCTTATCCCAGAATGATGAGAAATGTGGGCAAGGCAGGGCTAAAGGACCCTTTACTATTGCCGTCTGGGGAGTGGGAACATCTTCTGAACTACGTAGAAACAGAAGTAGTTTTCCCGTGCCCTTCCTCGTAATCCAATGGGCTCGACCCGCTTGGGAATTGACATTTCCTTTGGTAGCAATTTTGGGAAATGAATGCTACACCCTCTAATCTGGTGCCAGGGTGGGGCTGGGCACCAGCACGTCCCTCCCTGAATCCTGCCTCTGAACGCTCACCACTCCCACAGGAGGGCCCACGTCTGTGGGCGACAACAGTATGATTGAGGGCCCTAAAAATCACTTGCACAGACTAAAGTCAGAGATGTGTCAAGTCAGGAGAGAAAACTAGATTCAACTACATCAAAGAAATAGCTAGAGAGGAATTAATGACTAACACTACCATTGTATTTACACACCACACTAAATAAACTAGTTAAAAATCAAGTTAACATCTGCCCAGAGGAAATTACAACTTATCAACATAAAAGATTAAAAACAAGCAGCAACTTTTATATAAAATTAATAAAGACAAATGAAAATAAAATTGTCAGTAGCATCTATCTCAATGTGTCTGAACTGCACTTCATAAACTAGTCCATTATTAGTACAGCAGCTTGCTAAAAATTGACTTTGGTTCAAGCTTAGTTTAAAAAAAGGACAAACATAAAAAAAACCACACCACACATAAAGGTAGATGGATATTTGTTAGTTTCCCTGCTTGCAGCGGACTAAACTTGGAGGGGTTCCAGGGAAGGTAAAGGGAGCGGTGAGGAGAAGAGCGGGGTGGGAATGAAATACTTTCTGAAATGGTATGAGAGACAGAAGGAACTACAGAAAAAAGGGGGGGGGGGGAGGGAAAAACCATTTCCGTTTTTTTAACATCGATGCAATGATCCGCCGCTCTAATCATGAAGGCCCACACTGTGACTGTCTCGCTGCCTCTCTGAACAGAACCGAGGGGCAGAGACAAGCTCACTGAGGCCAAGTTCCCATGGGGATAGGGTCAAGTTGACAACCACCTGTTGGCTGTCTCTGGTCTCCTACCTGGGGAAGGTGACAGTGCAGTGTTGGACCACTGGATATTTAAAGAGGCACCCAGAGACACCACACAGGAGCAGCTTAGTCCTCCCAAAGAAGGGAGCTTGGATGACCTACACTGCAGCCATCCCGTTCTGAAACCTTCTTTTTTGTTTTGGTACAGATCATAGTTCATCAACCAAAAAGGGGGGATCTCACATCCATAGCACCCTCATTCCTCTTCAACCACTTTTAGAAACTCTTCCTTTTCATTGGCCTCATCTATGTAGTCTAGTAACACCCTGAAAACCATGAGAGGCTCGCTCCTTTCCACACAGACTCTCAGACTGATTTAGCGGCGTCCACTGACAAACCAAGGGCACAGCCGAGTTGAACGCAAAGTCCCTGCTTACAGTCCATCTCTCTAAGGCTCTACAGACAGACAACCTGCCTGCCCCCTTGAGGGAGAGAGCCAAGGAGAGTCTTAGGATGAGAGAAATGTGCATGCCAGCCAATGAAAAGGAAGTTTGGGGTAGAGGAAAAAGTGTAACTTCAGAGATTCTTTTTATCACACTTCTTTCAGATTAAAAAAAATTAATGGAAGAAATTTCCCAATATCCTAAGTCAATTTGTTCTTTGCCAAGTAAGTTAAAAGAAAGTTCGGATGAAAAAATTCCATAACATGGAAACCAAATAACCAACCAACCAACCAACCAACCAAACAGTAGGAGCATTTTTTCAGGAGATAAGAAATCAGGAGAACCACCAAGTCAGGTGTCTGCAGTAGTCTTTGCTCTTTGGAACCAAACCTGCCCTGCAACGTGCGCTGCCCTCCCCATCCAAAGTAGCGGCAACAGCACTGATGCACCACATGCAGGTTGTGGGCCCCAAGGTCATTCAATGATTGGGGGTGATAGAGAGCAACAGTTCAGCAGGAATTCCTTCCTACACAAAAGTGCTCCAAAGGCACCACCTGATGGGGGAAAATGAGGGGGGGGTTGGAATGGGAGCGTGCGCACACATTGCCTTCAGCTTCTAGACCAAGCCTCTTGCATAAGTGGAAAAACAAAACTATTTTCTAGCACCTCTGTAAGAGTCCTCAAGGATAAGGAAACCAGCAAGGACATTCCCCGAAGTTCAAGAACGCAAGTCTTCCCTTACCCAGAAACCCTCCCTCCCCACAGTGTGGGAGCTCACTGAAACAGGATCCAGGAGCGAGAGATAAATGTGTCCAAACTATATCTATGTATATGTAGATATATATAAAAACATAACAACAGCAATAATAGAGATACAGTAATACAGGCCTGCCTAAATTGTACCAGTTAAAAAGGAACCCCCAACACAACTGATATGATTATAAACACCTTGTTATGACTTAATGGCCTGTACAACAGACCTATAAAAATGATTTTTTTAAAGAAAAAAAAAAGAAAGAAATGTAGATAAACAATGAATCCTCTTCCTCTACTGGAAGTGGCAACCCACCTTTACTCGCCATTATGACAACTGGAAATGATAAGTAGTCCTTTCACTTATTTTTTGTTTTTGATTTTTTTTTGTTTCTGCATTTTTTAAACATTTTTGGTTAGAAAGTTCTCCAATCCATGAAGCAATCCTGAAAAGACAGTGTTTTATTACAAAATTAGGCAAATGTTGTCCCGTCTTCATCCACCCCCCCTCCCCCCGTTATGTGTGGTTTTTCTCTTCTCTCCTGTGCCCTCAGCAACATGGTGAGAGGAAGCCAATCACATTTTCAGTTTGTGAACCTGGCTGGCAGCCCAATCACCGCAGTGACAAAGGCTGGCAGCAGCCCAGCTCACTGTGCCTTGGAGGCGGTAGTGGTGGTGGAAGCAGCCCCGCTGGCAGAGGTCACTGTGAAGAGAGAGTTCTGGATGGACTCAGCTGAGGTGGAGGTGGCGTGAAGGCTGGCAACAGGTCCAGAGTTCCCTGCCGAGGCTGCAGCAGCAGAGACCAAGCTAACTGGGTTGCTGGTGAGCAGAGAGAGGTTCTGAGGGTTCAGGAACAGAGGGGCAGTCACGATGTTGGGGGCTCCTCCTGCATTGGCAAATACCAGGTTCCCCGTTGCATCCAGTGATGTTATTGGAAGAGAGCCTCCAGAAGCAAGAGCTGAAGAAAAAAACCCCAAAACAGGCAAGATGGAGATTAGCAACATCACAGAGGGGCCAAATCCTGGGCCAGTGAAGGTTTGCATTTTCTTGCCCCCCAGCCTCTCATGTGCACTTTTCCTTAAGCGGTGCTACACTGACAGCACGAATGCGGAGCATTTATGATGCTGCAAGACACTAAACACTGAAGACCCAGTCCAGCGCGAAAGGAGGATGGGTGAGGGGAGTGAAAACTGTGGGATCAAGCAAAGGGCCAAGTTTTTATCCCAAATACGTACTTTGCTCCATTTACCTACAAGTATTTCTTTAATCCAGTAATTTTGATTTTAAAGAAGATCGCATGTTTTAAACTACCTCTACTCAAAAGATAAACTAGGAACATAAAAAATATACCCAGGCTTTATCAAGCAAATCAATATTACTGACAAGCTGGGCAAACCTTATAGAACAGTATGTAGCATGGGAATGATCGTCCATTATATAACTATTGTACAGTCATACAATATAATTAGTGTGTAGTTATAAATGTAACTAAAAAATGGATTCTAACTCAAAGCAACCCTAATTAGATAGGGGCGAACTGCCCCTGTGGGTTTGAAAGATGCTCACAGTGATTGGTGGTTTCAAACTGCCAACCTTGCAGTCTGCGGCCCACCAATTAGCCCACCGCACTATTAAGGCACCTACAAAACAAGTCCCCTACCATGCCAAGGCCTTCAAAATGCCATTTAATTACTCAATTATTTGATGGATTCAATTATTCTATACGGCTTTACTCATTGATTTATTTTTCACTTCCCGAGCTTTCAAAAAGGATTTTGATTTCTATGACTTGTATCAATGAGATTAATAAATTTATCGGAGGAAATCAGAGATTTGGTAATGGAGGTGATACATTTTAAGATTTGTCTTAAAATGCAATGCTGTCATGAAAGGACACTATCTACATGCCTATAAGGAACATCAATACAACTATTAATAAAATTTCCAACCAATACAAAACCATTTATGAAGAAATGGAGTCTACCAACTTCTTCAGTTTAAAATTGATCAAGCTAATATAGTCACAATTCATTGATATTTATTGGTAATCAGAATGTGAAAGTTGGAAACAGAGGAGGATCGGCAGTTGGAAAATATAGTAATGGAAATGAAGTTGGAGATCACATGGTAGACATTTGCAAGACCAACAACTTCTTTACTACCATATGTTTTTCAACAGCATAAATAGTGACTATTCACTGGACCTCACAGCAGATGGAATACAAAGGAATCAAACTGACTACATCTGTTGGAAGAAACAATGGAGAAGTTCAGTGTCATCAGGCAAAGCCAAGCCAGGGGTCAATTAGGGAACAAATGATCCATTACTCATATGTAAGTAAGTTCAGGCTCAAGTTGAAGAAAATTAAAATGAGTTCACAAGAGGCAATATACAAACCTGAGCATATTCTACCTGAATTTAGAGACCATCTAGAGACTGATTTGATATAATGAACACTAATGAACTGAGGAGTTATGGGACGATATCAAAAACATCATACATGAGGAGGGGACTACAAGGGCTGTCAGAAGACATGCTAAAGCTGTCCCTTGAACACAGAGTAGCTAAAACCAATGGAAAAGATGATGTAAAAAAAAAAAAGCTGAACAGAAAATTTCAAATGGCAGCCCGAGAAGACAAAAAAAATTATAATCCAATATATAAAGACCTGAATTTACAATATCAAAAAAGGGCACACCCAGCCTATCTCAAGCTGAGAAAATTGAAGAAAAAGAGAAGCCTGGAGTTATAATCTTGAAGGATTCTATGGGCAAAAAAAAATTCTATGGGCACAATGCAGGAAGCATCCAAAAAAGATAAAAGGAACCCAGTGAGACACAATGTCAACACTCAATCATTTAAAGAGGAAGTGTATGATCAGAAACTGATGGTACTGAAGGAAGACGCCTAAGCACCACAATGCATTAGTGAAAAACAAGGCTCCAGGAATTGATGGTTACCAATGAAAATGTTTGAGCAAACTTATGCAGTACTGAAAGTATCTAGGCCAAGAAACTGGAAGACATTTATGTGGCCAATGCCTGAAGCTCACTCACTGCTGTTAAGTCGACACGAACTCACAGCAGACAGAGTAGGGCTAAGTAGAACTGTCCACGTGGGTTTTCAAGACTATTAACTCTTTGTGGGAGTAGAGAGCACCTCCTTCTTCCACTGAGTGGTTGGTGGTTTTGAACTGCCGACCTTGCAGTTAGCAGCCCCACATATAACCACTATGAAAACAAAGTTCCTAATTGACTGGAACAGATACATATTTAAGCTCATTCCAAAGGAAGGTGACCTCACAGAAAATGAGATATTAATATCATATGCAACTAAAATTTTGCTGAAGATAATTAAAAAATGGTCACATCAGGATACTGACAGGGAGCTGCCAGATAGTCAAGTTGGATTCAGAAGAGGAAGTCAGATAGATCAGAGCTGAAAGCAGAGAATACTAGAAAGATGTATTTTCTTGACTAGCAATCAACTCTGTAGAGCATAGGTTCCCAAATTCATTTGGCCTACCAACCTCAATTAAGGAAAAG
This sequence comes from Tenrec ecaudatus, assembly GCF_050624435.1. Classification (NCBI taxonomy): domain Eukaryota; kingdom Metazoa; phylum Chordata; class Mammalia; order Afrosoricida; family Tenrecidae; genus Tenrec; species Tenrec ecaudatus. The sequence continues at coordinate 179,550,460 of NC_134530.1, read as the reverse complement.
GATTGTACTGACCTTGAATAGTTGCCAGTGTACTGTTGCTCATCAGAGCCGGGCTGAGTGCACCGCCCAGGGTTCCTGGATTGAGACTGAGTAAGGCACCTCTGCAAGTCCAAACAAAGGTCACTTTATTACCACGAAGACAAAGCTGTCAGCTTGACAACACCCTCAAAGGGATGAGGAGCAGGAAAACACAGGCGGGGAAGTCCATGGGAATGGCTAGATTCCATAGCCTCTCACGTGGTGAGGGGGTGCCTCGGGGAGACTGCTTCCCTGGGCGCTCAGGGCACAAGGCAAAACAAGACTTTGATCCACGTCAAATTCCAAACTCTTCATGTCACTTTGACTTCTCACTGCAGTACTTCTTTTTCTCTCTTGCCCCACCCTCAGAGCCCCCAAATATTAACACTCCAGGGAACGGGGTAGATTTAAGACACAGTTGACAAGTGTAATATAAAATGCGGACTTTCATGACTGCACCTCTTATCCATGATGCAGAACCCAAAGCAGAGGAGAGAGAGTTGAGTGGAGAAAGCAGAAGTGTCAGAGCATTTGGGGTTTTCTTGGTGCCCCATCGCTGAGGCTCTCCGTGCCTTGTTCTGCATTTTTTACATGGAAATAGAGGTGCAGCCACTCCAGCCATGGTCCGGGGGCACTTAGAGAGTAGCCCAATTCAAAGAGGTACTTGTGTAAAGAGTTGTTTTGTTATTATGATTAAGATATAGAAATCTCTTCTAAAAGTCTTTCTCAGATGTGAGAGGGGCACTCCTTACCCAGCTGCAAACTGAGAGGGTGCCATCAGGCCTGGGCTGAGTCCTGCTGCAGCAGCCATGGCAGCAAGGCTGGCGTTTGCTGGCAGCTGTGCAGCTCCTTGGAGGGCGGCAGCTGCTGCTGTTTGCAAGCCAGACGCTGTCACCATCACCTGGCTGGTCCCAAGAGGGGAGGGCAGAGGAGTGGAGGTGGTCTGTGTTGTGCTGGTCTCACTGGCACTGGCCGCTTCAGAGGTGGAGGCGGAGGCGGAGGCGGAAGGGGAGGGGCTTAAAGAGGGGGGTGTGACTGCTGAGGAGGCTGGGGGGGCGGTGGAGATCACTGTGGCCGTGTTGTTGGAGAGGGTGTCTGTAGTGCCTGAAAAAAAGGGAATCGGGTTAGAGAATAACTCAGAATGTGTTTTTGGATGTGTGGTGACTTTATTCAGTCATATTCTACAATCAACTGAGTAAGTAATACACTAATCACCTAGACACTGCTTTTTTTATTAACCTTGTTTGCTGATTCTATGAAAATTAATATAATAAACATCTCAGAACCAAAGCAATGAGCTCGATTGTAAGAGGCAATAGAAATAAAGTAACCACACAATACACAGACAGTAGTTACTCAAAAGTCAATCTTTAGTTCAAAATGTGAAATCTGGAAGTCTGAATTACATGCTTTTCTAATAAGTACCACAAAAAAAAGCCTGTTTATCTAGATGCCTTCATTACATTAAATAATTTAAGTAACTATAATAAATATCAGCTCTCGAGAGGGCTGAGGTGCCTGCCGCAGGAGCAGCGTGTCCTCCATGGAGGCTGGAGGTGAGTGAGGCCGGGCAGTAATCGCCCTGGCAGGGCCGGAGCCCGGCCTCCCGAGATCCTGGGGGTCTCCCGGTGGTGGGTGGGCGTGGAGGGTGGGTGGACACCAAGGCGGCAGAGACGCCCAAGCCTGGGACATGGGCAGGGGGCGGGTACACGGTAGAGGGTATGTGCTTGGCCCCCAACTTTGTTTCACTTTCGCTGTCGGTGGCCACAGGCAATTGCTGGGGTGGGGAATAAGGTGACCGGGAGGGGGGCTCCAGAGACCCTAAAGGGGTGATACCCTATGGTGGGGGTGGGTGGCCAGGTGCCAAGTTACAAGGGGGTGGGTGCCTAAGTGCCAAGTTACAGCCTCTTCACTCCTGGGTCCAAGTGTGGACAGGAGTCAACTAGGCCCCCTGTGAGCTACGAGATTAAATAGATGATAGATAGATGATAGATAGATAAGATAGATAGATAATCAGCTCCCCAAAAGACCATTCTGGTAAAAAAAAAACTACATTCATGTAGACAATAAAACACAATATTACTTCGTAAAGGTCAGTATGAAAAATGAAGATTGTTTGGAGATACCTTAAGAAAAAAAATCAAGGTATCTAAATTTCTCTGAAAATTAAGAAAAACAAACATTTGGATATGTGACATTAAAAACATCACAAGCGCAAACTAAAACACATTCACTGGGATTTGTAGAATGTTTCAGACCACCATTGTCCAATAGAAATATCACACACATATTGTTGCTAGGGGCCTTTGCATCAGTTCCAGTTCAGAGTACGACGCATCAACACACTGCCTGGTCCTGCACAGATGCACTACTGGAATGGTTTGATTCCATTGCGCGGGCAGCCACTGTGGCAACCATCACATTGAAGGTCTTCCTCCTGATAACATGTCCAAGCACATGAGACAAAGTCTCACCAACCTCTTTCTCAGGAGCATTCGAGCTGTATTCTCTCCAAGAAAGATGTATGGTACTGATTCTTCTGGCAACCCATGGGAGTTTCAATAGTCTTCACCGGCACCATAATTCAAGTGCATCGGTTCTTTTCTTGTCTTCCTTCCTTATTCACTGCCTAGTTCCCACATACATATGAGGCGAATGCAACTATCACAGCATGGGTCATGCACACCTTAGTCCTCAGACACAGCTTCGCTCTTTAGTACTTTGAAAAGGTTTTGTGAGGCAAATTTGTCCAATGATGTCTTGATATTTGGACTTCCATAATTGTTGATTGTGAGCCCTTGTCAACCTAATTTTTTTCCTCCATATTTCATGATGTTTTATTGCTCCAGTTGTGAAGGTTTGTTTTTTTACAAGGAGGTTTGTAGTCCACACTGAGGAGTAATCAGTGATGTTCATCAGTAAGCGCTGGAAGTACTTGTGTCATCTGCATATCCCGGGCTCTTAAAGAGCCTTTCTAACATCTGGATGCCAGGTTCTTCCTTCAGGTAATCTAGCTCCTCACACTAGTTACTCAGCATGCAGACTGAGGAAGTATCGTGAAAGTATACAAATGTGACATATCCATTTCCAGCTTTTCAACCATTCTGTATCCTCTTGTATTGCCAAATAACCACTTCTCGGCCTGTGTACAGGAGCACAATTAAGTGTCCTGGAATTCACTTTTGCAATGTTATCCAAAATACGTTATGATCCACACAAATGCCCGAGCAGCTAATGAAACACGAGCAAATATCTTTCTGGCACTGTCTTCGGCTGAGATTTTTCTGTCAGCAGTGATGTGCTCTTCTGAGAACAGCATGAATTTCTAGCAGCTCCCTGTCAATATCTGCTACAATCATTTTTGAATTATCTACAGCAACTTTATTTGCATATGATACTAAAGGAATTGTTTGATGATTTCTGCATTATGGTGGGTCATCTTTCTTTGGGAGGCACACAAATACAAATTGCTTCCAGTCAGCTGGCCAGGTAGCAGTCTTCCACATCTCCTGGCATAGGCTAGTTAATACTTCTAATCTGTGCATGTCCAGAGCTTTGTTTTATACCAATGCCTTCACCAAAGTTTGGACTCCTTCAATACCATCGGTTCTGGACTGTATTCTACCTTTTGAAATGGTTGAATGTTGGCCAATTCTCTTTGATACAGTGACTCCTTCCACTTTCTTTTCATGCTTCCAGTGTCGTTCAATATCTTGCTCATGGTTTTGTTGGCCAGGCAGCCCTGGTGGAGTAGGAGGCATGCGTTGGGCCAACTGCAGGGGCAGCAGTTTGAGAGCCACTCCTTGGAGAAAGGCAGGGCTTTCTACTCCTGTAAAGAGTTCCAGTCTCAGAAACCCACAGGGACAGTTCTAGCCTGTCTTATAGGGTCATTATGGTTTGAAATCGACTCGATTGTAGTGAGTTGATTTGGAATACTGTTGTTCAGTGTCTTAGAACGACATGCTGTACGTTCAGAAACTTCGGGAATGGAAGAAAATGTCGCCTTGTACTGGAAATGGAGTGCATTCCACCCGGTAAGGCTGTTAATCAAGCTTTTTATTTAGAAGTTCTGAAAAGATTACTCAACAGTGTGTGACAAAAAGGCCTGATTTGTAGCAGACAGGGGACTGACTGGTTTTGCCACCACGACAATGCACCTGCTTATGCAGTCATCTTAGTGTGCCAGTTTTTGGCAAAAAAACAACAAACCTCTCTTGCCCCATGCACCTGACCTAATTCCATGAGATTTTCTTTTACTTCTGTGAGTGAAAACGGACATGGAAGGACAGTGATTTGATGACATAGAAGAGGTGAAGAAAAAAACGAGGGAGGTGCTCTCAGCAATCCAAACAGATGATTTTGAAAAATGTTTCCAAGAATGGAGTCACAGATTTGACAAATGTATTAAGTGTAATGGAGAGTATTTTGAAAGTGATAAGGTTGTTTTGTAAAACAATTTAAATACATAGCTTGGGGGGTCCTGATTTTGGGGGTATCCCCTCATACACATAGAATTATGCATATCCCAACAGCAATCTAGATGAGAGGAAGTCCTATGAGGCAGAAGTAGGGCGAGCAAGATGGTGGGGCAGGAGACAGGTCAAAGGAAACAGAGGAAGGATCTAGGAAGCAAAGCTATGGATAGAGGTATAAGCATAGGTACGGCCGTATGTAAATACATTAATCCATAAAAAGAGGTATTGGCCTCTGTACATATATTTATATGGCAATACACTGAGATAGTGGACGGACTTTGGGCCTCTGATCATACCCTCCCTCAATAGAAGAACACGATGTTCTAACAAAATGGCAATCTGAGAAGGTCACCCTCCCGACACCATCGCTGAAGACAAAATGGGTGCATAAGCAAATGTGGTGAAGAAGGCAGATGGTGCTCAGCTATTAAAAGATATAGCATCTGGGGTCTTAAAGGCTTGAAGTCAAACAAGCAGTCATCCAGCAGAGAAACAAGCTCACATGGAAGAAGGACACCAGCCTGTGAGATCATGAGGTGTCAACGGGACTAGGTAACAGGCATCAGAGGACCCTTAACAATCAAACAAACAAAACCACAGGGTTGAGAATGAGAGGTGGAGGGGGTCAGGGCAGAGACCCAAAGCCCATCTGTGGACAATGGAACATCCCCCACAGAGGGGTCATAGGGAAGGGATGAGTCAACCAGGGTAAAGCATGGATGAAACACACAACATTTCTCTGGTTCCTTGAGGCTACCTCACCCCCCACCACCATGAGACCCAGTGATACCTCTCACTTCAGACTAGACCAGAGCATCGAAACAGGTATAGATAAATAAGAGCTCATGACACATGCAACCCAGGAGCAGGAATGGGAAGAGAGATACCAGATGAGAAGTGGGGGAGAAGGGGGAACCAATCACAATGATAGACACATAACCACACACACCCTCCAGGGGAAAGAACAGCGGAAACCATGGGGGAAGGGAGACAGTGGTTGGTGTGAGATATGAAAATAATAATAATTAATAATCTATCACGAGTTCACAAGGGTCAGGGTGGGAGTGAGGAAAAAAGAGAAGCTGATGCCAAGGGCTCAATAGAAAGTAACTGTCTAGAAAAGAATGATGGCAATATATGTACAAATATGCCTGATACAAATGATGTATGGATGGTAATAAGCACTGTAAGAACCCTCAATAAAATGATCTTTAAAAAAGAAAAAGAATTATGCACATCCCACTAGTTCTATGGAAAATAATAAAAAAAAGTAAAATCCCAAGCCTTATTAAATATATCACATTATTTTAAGATTAAATCAATATTTTAAAATATTAATGAATTATTTTTACCTTTTTTCATGTCTTTGAAAACCATGTGTAATTAACATGTTACATTAACCTATTGCCAGCAAGTATATTTCAATTCATAACCACCCTATACAAGGCTTCCCAGGTTATCTTTCTTTCTCCTGCAGAGCAGCTGGTGTATTTGAACTGCCAACCTCATGGTTAGCATCTCAATGCTTATCCATTATCACAACCATGTGCCTTAATTTTACATGTATAGCACATCTCAATTTGAACTAAACCCACATTTTATATGCTCAAAAGTTATATGTGGCTAGAGGCTATCACATCGGACAGTATAGGTGTAAAATAAATATGAGACCTGTTAGGTCTCAGAGGCTTAAGGAATGTCAAGTCACTTGGTCTACAAAAGAAGTGGCTCATGAAGTACAATCGTCCACAAAGCAGATGCCACTGTCACCAGTAAGCTGGAGTTCTGATGTTATCTACAAAAGATAGGACAGCACGAATGCTCAATAAATGTCACCTTACAAAGCCTAAAGTAGATGGAAGTGAACTTCGTGCAATTCATTAGGTTGTAGAACTTAATTACTCACACACATGGATAAAGCAGGACCCAAGTAGGGTTTTTTCCTAGGACAGAGACCCAAAAGAGACACATACACGAATAATACTCTTATGAGGTGTAGAAAACTCTGGATACATTATAAAAAGCAGGCCAATTTAAATGAGTATTTCAAACTAAAACAGAAACAAAAACAAATACTGCTACTGAGTCATTCCAACTCACAGTGGCTGTACAGGGCAGACCATTCATTACTCCTCCTTAGGGTCTCCGAAACAAAAACATTTCAATCCTTATAGTAAAAGGCAACTTCCCTTTTCTCCAGAGGAGTGGCCAGTGGATTTGAACTGCTGGCCTTATGGCTAGCAGCCCAACACATACCTACGGCCCCATCAGTGCTCCCTATGTCAAACGTAAGCATACTATCACACACAGCAACACTGCCTTACACAAAAGATATAGTTGTTGTGATAAATCTATTATTAAAGCTAAAGAAGACCCCACCCCCTGCCCCCAACAGCATTATCCCCCAAACCCCAGCAGTCTGGTCTTGGTTTCACAGTGCGTTGTGAACCCATCTCGAGGACTACATCAGAGAACAATGAGCACTCAGCTCTTCTCATTTCAAGTGTCAGGACCAGTTTCCTTCACCTACTCCAGACCTAGGAGAAACTCCCAACATTACCTACTTCAGTAGCAACTCTATTCTTCCCCACCTCCTGCAATGCTGCCAATACTAGTTATGTTGTCTTGAGTGATGAAGAAACACATACCCGTAGTGCTATTTTAACTGAAAATGTATGTGTACACCACAAAAATATAAATGCTATGACTTAGGTAATTTTATTCCTTATTGCTGTGGGCCCTAAATATAGTTATACATTTGTGGATCTTATGTATCAGATTTTCATTCATTCTTTTCCCACTTCTAAATTAATCAGCTCAATCTACATCAGAGCTCCTGACTGTGTGTTGAGTCCTGCATTTGGCACATTGAAATTCACTTTTTATCTTGGCACATTTCCTGATGACCTTTTCCATGTTCTATAGAAAGGTAAATGCCCTTTCTCATTTCTGTCTGACTGCCAAGTTTCAGTGTATGCTCCATCTTATTTAAAATCTGATTTTTCCTCTGGGGGCCTTTAAAAACTTAGCAATTACTTTCACTGTATTTCTTGGATTACAATAGCTTTTATTACATTCTCCACTAGCTCTTTCAGACCACTAACATTTAGCATCTCCTTAAATTCCACTGGCTGACAAAAACAATGCCAATCAAATCTCATCAGTGAATTTAATCTGGCCAACATTTGGTTGCAATTCTTCACATTCCAGATGTCTTCTATACGAATTCCAAGAGCTTCACTATGATACTATAGCCCTGTAACAACTTAAATGCATCATTAGGTTAATTTACGCCTAAAGAGTAAATCACATTCCAATTAACATTTAGATATGATGGGAAGATACGGCCTCAAATTCTAGTCACTTGGGCAATCTAAACGGAACCATTTGGGTCTGCTAACTCTGCCGGGTAGTGGGGAAGACGGGGGCAGTAAACCACAAGCTCAGCGTGGGAAGCCAACAGCTGGGTCTTGGGGGAAGAAGGCTTTCTACTCCTGTACAGAGTCTGGGAAACCCCCCACAGGCAGTCCCTAGCCTATAGGCTCACGGTGAGTCAGAATTGGCTTGGTGGCGGTGAGTTTAGAGTTTAAACCCTAATGTCCCCAACAACAAAACAGGATGCCATCATCTAGTTTCATGGGTTAGTGTGAAGTTATAGACAAGAACAGAAGTAACATTTCTGGCCCCTCCTTTTGCTTCTTGCCCCACCTTAAAAATTTTTTATACTATTTTACTGAGGTATAGTTGATACTCCATAAAATTCACCCAATTTAAGTATAGAATTCAAAGGGTTTTTTTCTTAAGCATATTTACGGAGCTCTGCAACCATCTCACTCAGGTGATTCCAGCACCCCACAAAGATGCCCATTTGCAGAAATCATATGCTTCTGACCTTTACAGATTTGCTTTTCTAGATCTTTCTTATGAAGGAAAGCATTTAATTTGCAGTCTTCTGCATCTGACTTCTTTAGTCTAGCATAAATAAAAAAGCACTGCCTTAAAGTTATAGAAAGATTTACTAAGTAAAAATATCAAAATGTAAAGTTACTATTGTTTCTCAAATAACAGGGGGCAGATGCCCCCCAAAAATCTAAAATGTTTTTTCCCCAAAGCTATTTACTTAATTTTTTTTAACAAAACAACCTTATCACCTTCAAAGTTCTCTCCATTACACTTAATGTGTTTGTCAAATCTGCAATTTCATTCTTAGAAACATTTTACAAAGTCATCTGTTTGGATGACTGACAGCACCTTCCTCATTATTTTATCTCTTCTATGTCCTCAAATCGCTCTCCTTTCATAGCCCTCTGCATTGGTAGAAACAAAAGAAAGTTTCACAAAGCTCGGTCAGGTGAGTCAGGTGCGTGGGACAAGAGAGGCCTGCTGTTTGGTTCTTTTTTTGCCAGGAATTGGCACAGAGATGACTGCCTGAGCAGGTGCATTGTTGTGGTGGCAAAACCAGTCCCCCGCCTGCCACAAAGCAGGCCTTTTTTGTCGCACACTGTTATACAATCTTTTCAGAACCTCTAAATAGAAAGCTTGATTAACAGTCTGACCTGGTAGAATGAACTCCAAATGCATTATCTCCCTCACATCAAAAAAAACAAATGAGCAACATTTTTTGGGGGTCCTCCTCGTAGTCTCTCCATCTAGGTCTACATACTTCTGAGGTGGTGTTTCCATCTCTCTACCTTTTCCCCAAAGATTTCTGTGCTCTTCAATTCATACCATGGTGAAACAACAGTTTGGGCATCATCAAGGGATGGAAATCACGTTCTTTTGAAATCTTAGTTTTAGGAACAAAAGAGAAATCTGAAAGGGCAACATCAGGGCTGGAGGTGGATGGGGTGCAATTTACCAATGAGATTCTCCAAGGACAGTCCTTACAGGCCTCAAGGAGGGCGCAGGTACATTGCCAGGATGGGAAAAACTCCTCAGCCCATCTGTCCTGGCCTTTCTCATCAGCGCCTTTTCAGTTTCCTTAAAACATCTAATAACCGCCCTTGATTGTCTTTGTCCTTTGGGAAAATCTGTTAAGATTACCCACTTGGAATTCCAAACACAGCCACCATTCCATCTTCAGCAGACTTCTCTGTTTGAGCGTAACCGGCTCAGTAGATCCCCTAAGGAGCCACTATTTTGACCACACCTTTGTGTTGAAGACCCATAAGGAGACTAAGGCAAGGGTATTGCTGACAGACTCCATGGATTGCAGAGACTGCTGAGACGCATTTTGCTTGGAATAAACGGATGCAAGTGTGAACTGGAACTCTAATAGCAGTACTTTCTGACTCACCCTCATACTGTTACATTGACCTAAACGTGGGTCAAAGAAGAAAGTCACAGGGGAAAGTTAAAGTATTGTGAACTGCATGAAAACAGAACCCATGAAAATGCATGCAGTGCTGCGAAAGCACAGCTCGGAGGAAACGCCAAGCTAAACACCTAATGAGAAAAGAAATGTCATGAATGAACCTTGGAAGTGCCCTAGAATGCCCTGACCGTATAGTGGTTAGTACTCTGCCTGTTGGTCACCACACCTGGGCTGACGCACAGGGATAGCAGTGTCTGCTCTGCTGGCTACCATGACAGAATCCGGCAAATCTTCGCTAACCTTGCACAGGGCCACTATGAGTCAGAATTGACCTGTGGGTGGTGGGCTTGGCTTATTTACTGAAAGATTCAGAATAGACAAATCCACAGAAATAAATCTATCAGTGGTCATTAGGAGCTAGCCTGAAGGTGAGAGGTGGGAAGGGAGGTGACACTGATGGGAAGTGACGGCTAATGAGGACCTGATTACCTCTGGGGTGAAGTCTTCTGGACTCAAGTAATGGTCAAGATTCCACAACTTCAATTAACATGCTAAAGCTCATCAAGCTGTACCCTCGAGCGGGTGAATGTTAAGGTGTCTGAATTACATCCCCAAACAACAGCAGAAATTGCAGTACAAGCAGTATCAACTTCTGTGTCGAAAAGCGACGGGCCTTCACCCTGGATTGGGCTCGCCGTGTCCTCTTTTGTTCTGAACCATCTGTCCATTTCATTGCTCTTTTCAGAGACTCATTTTATAATTTCATTGCTTTTATTTGCTAGTGCATTTACTTTTCCTCTAGTCTTTATAAGTTCCTTATTTCTGTTTCATTTTCCTCTCCTTTTCCATTTAATTGAGGAAGTTTCAAATGCTGGCTCGAGACATTTCTTTTCTCATTAGGTGTTTAGCTTGGAGTTTCCTCCGGGCTGTGCTTTCACAGCACTGCACGCATTTTCATGGGTTGTGTTTTCATGCAGTTCACAATACTTTAACTTTTCCCTGTGATTTTCTTCTTTGACCCACATTTAGGGATTGCCTCAAATTTCCTAACTATTGTTTATTTCTAATTTACTTCTGTTGCTGTCAAGGACATCCTTTGTATGATTTTGATTTTTTAAAATATGCTGAGACTTGTTTTATGGCTGAGCTCATTCTGGAGAGGGTTTATGTGTTTATGTGTTGGTAGGTTAAATGAAGTCACATCAAAATTGGTGGTGGTGTTCATGTTTTCTCTATCAGTGTTTATTTTTGTCTAAAATATTATTGAAAATGGATTATTCCTGTATCTAACAATTATTGCTGACATGTCTGTTTCTCTTTACCCTTCTGTCTGTTTTCTTGCCTGTATCCTGAGTCTCTAGTGTTAGGATGTATCTTCCTGATAAACCGGCCTTGATCATTAGGAAAGATTTTGGGAGCAAGTACTGAGGATATACCATTTTTGGTAGATTATTAAGGATTATGAAAGTTTTACTAGTTCTTGAAACTATCAGAACACATCTTCAATCTGAAAGTAATAGAGTCATTCTCATTCTGAAATTTATTCTAGAAATATTTCCCGAGGCTATGTTACATGGCAACTTTGAGCTCGACACTGGGAAAGTACAGATGACCCAGCCAGCCAAGTAAGATTTCTATTGGAAGATGGTAGCCTTAGCATCGTTTCTTTTCGTCATTCCAAATATGCTTTGGAGATGGTGGTAAAGAAATAGAGAAGGAAGAAAAAGCTGGGGAGAGACATCATCGAACTTGAAATTGTGATAGATTTCCAGAAATAAAACAAGCAGACAAAATTGGGTGATGACTATCGCGGCCACGGGGCACAGAAGAAGGCTTTAGTAGAGGGAAATTCTTCATCTTGCTGGAGCCGTGAGGAGACTTCTAGCTCCGTGTCCTCCGACGTGTAAGCCAGAGTAGAATGTTAAGGGAAGAAAAGAGAGTGCTTAAAGTGTTGTCCACACAGCAGATCCTCCACTGGGTTTTCCCTCCTGTTACCAAGCTTCTCATATGAGAACTGTTATCACCTACTACTTTTCAAAGAAACTACAAGTCTGAAAGGCTAAGGCTTCTTCTGGTATAGGCACTGGCCTACACAATGAAAGATCCCCTTCATTTTAGAGGTGTGAAAGAAAAGCCAACTGCCTGACTTTGCCTTGTGCATTTCACTCACACATCCCGAGGAACTGGGCGATCACCTACACTCGCATCTCGCAGGTAGCTCTTCCTTTCAGGGGAGAGGACGGACTGACTGCCAAGGAAGGGAAACTACACGCAAAATGCTTCAAAGCTAGAGACATTAAGTACTATGGCCTTATATTTATCAGTTTGAAAAAATACATCTAAGACTACTAAACAAGGAAAAGCAAAATCAACTGCATAAAGGAACAAACACAACCAATGCCAGCGGGAAACACCTTCTACAAAATTGTCTTTTGTACTGTGTTCACAAAGTGAAAATGTGGTTAGGTGCTGTCAGATCACTTCTGACTCATACGGACTCTGTGCAACAGAACAAAACATGACCTGGTCCTGTGCCATTCCCACAATTGTTCCTATGTTTGAGCTCACTGCTGCCGACACTTTGCCAACCAATCTCATTGAAGGTCTTCCTTGTTCTCCCTGACCTTTCCCCACAGGGACTGGTCCCTCCTGGTAATGGATCAGTCCAATTTGAGCCACAGGATTGTCCCTGGCTAATTCTTCCTAAGGAGATTGCCCTGCCCTTCTGGTCCACCTCCGTCTGAGAGCCGTGGGGATGCCTTTAAGCACTAACAGCCACACGCAGCCTCCAGCGACAAATGAGTGGTGGCTGCACCTGCGGTTCCGTGGCTGGGACGCGGTTCCAGGTCTCTTTCCTGGAAGACATGAATCCTACCACTGAACCACAACTGCTCCCTCTAGTGAAGATGATGGGGAGGAGAAACACAAATGGCTGTTGCTAGATTCTCCGAGTTCCAACTTACAGCAAGCTCCTGCACAGCAGAATGAAGCGCTGCCTTCCGGATACTATGTCCATGGGCTAGAGCGTGGCCACCTTGCTGCCAAGGAGCATCTTGAACGGGCTTTTCCCAAGAAATAAAGGATTCTTCTTCTGCAGTGCAGAGCATGTCCAACATTCTTTGCCTGTACCATAATTCAAACGCATCATTTCTTCTGTTTTCTTTCTCCATTGTACGGCTTTTCTTTGCAGATGGAGTGACTAAAAATACCATGACTTGTCTCAGCGCACCTTAGTCCTCAAAGCGGCGTTTCCAATTTTTAACATTTTAAAGTGACATCATTTGCAAAGATGTCTGCTATAAGAGGAAGGACTTAGAACAAATCTAAGTTCTTAGTATTTAAAAATGCAATTTTCAAAAATCACATGAATGACCATAAAAAAAGGAACACAGGAATAATCACATAAATTTGATTGAGGGTCAAATGTCCAGATATACTACAAAAGCAAAAAAACCTATAGCTATTAAAGAAATTGAAATAGTAACTAAAAGCTTTCTCAAAATGCAAACTTCCAGCCCCTTAAGGACAAATACCAATCTCACAGAAATTTTTTTGCTTTTAAACAGATGAGGAAATACTGCATTCACTGATGGGGCGATGGGTACACCATTCATAAAGCATTGCACTTCTCATTTCCCCTCTCCCAACCCTAAAGAAAGTAGTCAATTCCTTGTCTTCTATGAGGGAGACACCTGGGTTCAATTCTCAGCCAGGGAATCACAAACTCGGCCACCAATCAATCACCTGTCACCCAAGAAGTCTGTATTACCACACCACCCAGCAGGCATTAGTGGAGATTCCAGACTACAAAGGCCTACAGTCCTGTGGGTATGTAGGTCACGTGGAGAACGCGCGCCACCAAAGTAATGCTTCACATGCTTCCACATGGAAAGTAGAAACTGGGATCTCAAAGCTTGTGAAGGGCAACTATTGTTCTTTTTTCATACAAAGTGAAGAGTGAGGAAAACAAAAAACTCAAGGAAACAATACAAAGGACTAATGACTCATGGGAACCCCAGCCTGTGACCAGAACTAGAGAGTACATGGCACCACCATCAATCACGCTGATCAGGACCACAACAGAAGGTTCTGGACAAAAATGGAGTGGAAAGAGACGTAGATCAAAATATAACACACATAGCATCGTAACAGACCAGACTAACGGATCTTGATAGAGACTGGTGTGATTCTTGAGAAAGGGGTCCTAAGACTCTTCAAACGTGGCAGCGAACTCCCTTGGGGATGAACTTTCAGTGGGACACCACACAGGACGAGATGTTACAGGAAGGAATGCACTCCTCAGGAAAATAAACCATATGGGAGCCAAGGGAGGGGACGGGGCGGGGAGGAGTGCTGTTACATACACTGAGGGGATGGCAACCACTGTCTCGAGACAAAGTGCGTACACATTGTTGAATGTAACACTAGTTACTTATGTAAACTTTCACCCAAAAGACAATCCCTATAGGTCACAATGCACAGGGTCCCACTGGTCAGGGTCCAACTTGACAGTAGCCAACAATTCAAACAACAATCTGACTACTTCAAACGATTTATAAAGATGTATATTTCTTTCACAAGCCACTGAAGTATAAAATCCACTACTTAGTATTTGAATATACTATGGTGGAAATATCAATAGTATCTAATTCCAGACTATTTCCACAACCCCAGAGAGAAATCCAGTATCTTCTACCGTTTCCCCGAAAATAAAGCCAGTGTCTAGTATTAATTATTGCTCCCAAAGATGCGCTAGGTCTTATTTTCAGGGAATGTCTTATTCTTCCATGAAGTAGAATATGGTACACATTTATTGTTTATTGTTTTATTAAAAGAGACCTCACACTTCTTGTCTGCTCTGGCTGTGCTGCGGCCAACAGTGAGCTGCGAGGCGGCGCCCACTGCTAGAGTCCAGAGTTACGGTCGCTTCGGGGGTCCTTATTTTCAGGGTGTGTCTTACTTTTGGGGAAACAAGGTAGTAGACCCTTGGCACACCATTTCCTGGACATCATTAATAGGCATTCCTGTTTCTATGGGATTGCCCAATTGGACTATTTCACATCAATGATCTATTCAGTTAGTAAAATGTTTTCAAGGTTCGTATTTGAAAACAAGGTTCATGTTTTCAGGGTTCATAGCGTCAAATTCTAGTTTGATAAAAGGTACATTATAGGCATTTGGAAAATCTACTGTTTTTCATCCACACATTTGCCCCTGTATTACACATTAATAGAAAGGAAGAGACTCTACTTCACTGCTTGTTTTTTACGGCCAAATTATATTTTATTATATGGACAAAGCATACTTTTCATTTATTCACTAGTTCCTAGATTTTGTAATTATGAACAATATTGCTAAGAACATTCATGTACTAGTTTTTGTATGAACATGTTTTCTCTTAGGTATATTCCTAGGAGTGGAACAGCTGAGTACTACTACAGTCTCTGTAAAGATCGAAACAAACTATGGATAACATTGAAAAGAATCAGAATTCCAGAACACTTCACTGTGCTCATGAGGAACCTGTTCATGGACAGAGAGGCAGCTGTCTGAACAGAACAAGTGAATACCGCTTGGTTTAAAATCAGGGCCTGTATGCTTTCATCACATTTATTCAGTATTTATGCTGAAGAGCTAAATGCTCACTACTTGACCAATAAGTAACATGATAAATGAGGGAAAAAAACCAAGTTGACAGGAATTTCATTTTGTTTGGATCTAAAATCAACAGTCATGGAAGCAGCAGCCAAGAAATCAAATGAAATGATGCACTGATGCAAGTCTATAGTGCGCAACCTGTTTAAAAGTGTGGAACAGTAAGGATGTCATTTTGAGGACTGAAGGGTGCCTGATACAAGTCCTGGTATTTTCAACCACCTGACTGAAATGGTGAAGTGCTCAACTACTAGCTGAATAGCTGGCAACTTGCACCTATCCAGAGGCACCTCGGAAGACAGGCCCGGCGATCTGTTTCTGAAAGGCCACAAACTTGAAAACCCCATGGCGCAGCTCCACTCTGCACACACACAGGCTCACCATGATCGGAAACTGACGCGGGGCCATTCGAGAAAGAGACAAAAAGTCAGGGCAATTGCACAGGCCTGGGCTGGTGCCGACAAAACGAGTACAGATTCTGTAGGGACTTGATCTGTAGTGATCAATATACTATACAAAAACACATATATGGAATTTCTAGCCAGTGCCATAAAAATGACAAAGTATAATTCTACTTCTCTCTGTTGGAGAGACTGTGGAGAAGTAGGTATTTTTGTACATTGATGGTGGGAATCAAAATTATTAAAATCTTTTTGGAGGAAATTTGACCATAGTTAACAAGGTTGGGTTAACATTTTGACTTCACAATTCCACTTCTAGACTTTTACTCTGAAGATATATTGCCTATAAAATGTTCAAGCAAAGATATTTTTTCCCCAAACCATTTTATTGGGAGATCATCCAGGTACCTTATCATTCCATAGTTCAATCACATCAAGCAGTATTGTGCAATTGCTACCAGTTATGAAGCATTCCCCTTCTTCTTGAACTCCTTGGTATCAGCTCCCTGTACACCACCACACCACTTTATCCCCCAAGAACCCTTCTTCTGGCTACCTCTATAGGTTCATCAATCTTGGGTTTCATACACCAAAAATCTGAAAAAACACCTAATCAAAATTCAACAGGGCTACCCCCGAATGACCAAATACACCTGAGATAAAAGCCAATATGAAAAAAAAAGCAAGGATAGTTCTGTAGCAGAGTTTATATAACTGTAAGATACTGGAAACAACCTAAATGCCTGTACATCAAAAACAGAGTTGAAGAAACTAGCGCATCCACACAACTGAGTACTTCACAACAGTATGGCAGAATAAGGAAGATCTCTATGGACTAATGTGGAATGACTTCTGGTCTATTTTGTCCAATGGAAAAGAAAGTGAAATGCAAAAGAATGCCTCTGCCTTTGAAGAAAGAAAGGTTAAAAAAAGAAAGAAAAGAAAGGTAGGTAGATAAAAATAAAATACATTTCGTTGCTCACTTATTCAAAAGACACATTAGAAAGGACATAAGTGGGTATAAGATGGAGAATAAGGATATAAGAAAATGACGTTTCTCAAGAAAAAAATCAAAATTAAAACTTTTTCTGGGTTAGGTGCTGGGCTGCTGACCACAAGATGGGTGGGTTCACGTTCACCCACTGCTTTGTGGGAGAAAGAGTCACAATCTTGAAAACCCTCTAGAGCAGTGGCTCTCAACCTGTGGGTCACAAC
Organism: Tenrec ecaudatus; assembly: GCF_050624435.1. Classification (NCBI taxonomy): domain Eukaryota; kingdom Metazoa; phylum Chordata; class Mammalia; order Afrosoricida; family Tenrecidae; genus Tenrec; species Tenrec ecaudatus. The sequence continues at coordinate 179,533,382 of NC_134530.1, read as the reverse complement.
CCCACTGGGGTCGAACGACCCTTTCACAGGGATTGCCTAAGACCATCAGAAAACACCTATTTCACCGCTCCTCTATCCGCCTCCAGATGGGTCCGCCCATATGCAGATAGGCCCACCTATGAGTACCTGGCATGAAGACTGTTACCCATGCTATACCAGGCTTCAAGACAAAATTTCATTTACTTGTCATTAGAAATAAATATTTCACAATATATAATTACATAGTTTTGTGATGAATCACTATGCTTTAATGATGTTTAATTTTTTAAAATGAAAATACATCCTGCATATTAGATATCTACAGATGATTTATAGCAGTAGCAAAATGACAGTTATGAAGTAGCAGGGAAAATGATTTGATGGTTGGTGTCAGCACCACAGGAGGAGCTGGACAGGGTTGCAGCACGGGGAAGGTTGCGATTGAAGGTTGCTCGGGGCCCTGTGGTTCGCTCCCACTATTGTGTGTGTGGATGCACTTTTGGAGCCAGTTAAGGGCCCCGATACCTTAAAACCAAATCAGCAGCCCACATTTCAAGTGAATAATGCAACCACGCTAAAGAGCCTATTAAACAAAAGAACACAGATAAATTTTGAACACAATGTTTGAGCCATATGCTTTCCGGCCAAGCACAAAACAACTCTAAACAAACACTGAGCTACAGAATCAGTATATTTCTTTTTTTCAGAAGCATGAGTTAACAACTGTGAAAACTATTTTTACTCAAGGATTGAGCAATTAAGAAAATATATTGTTGGTAATGGGAGTCAGGTTTCTCCTTGTTAAGAAGGGAGTTTAACTATGGAAAGACAGAAATATAAAAAAATAAACTATTGGGTGTTGGAGTGGAATTGGCACTACTGGGTCTGCACACCGGGATTTTACATCGCTCCCTAGAAAAACGAGTACAGAAGTGAATGAACATACAAGGTCAACATCCAGTGCCTGACTCTAATTATGAGGAAATATCAGTTGCGGGACACTCTACAAATAACTATCTATCAAAAACACCCAAGTCTCAAATATAAAAGCTTAGAATGGTTTCAGACTAAAACAACTATAGAGATAGCCTAACTGAAAGCTAGGAAAGACGGCAGATGTTCTATTGCAATAAGGAGTATTCTTGATACAACTGGCAAAAAAAATTGAATATGATCTGCATACTAGACTTTAATACTGAATCAGTGTTTATTTCTTGATTTTTGTTAACTATTCTCACTGTCATTGAGTTGATAATTTCTTATTTTTAGAAAATACACAGTGAAATATTTAGAAGTAGGCACATACAAGCAATTTACTGTTAAGACAGTTCAGAAAAGAAAAAATATGAAACCATCCCCTCAAAAGAGAGAAACCAAGAGAGGGAGAAAGAAAAAGAATCAACTCCAATGAAGGCTTTAACATATGAAGAACCCAAGGGAAGTGATTTAGGATTTCTTTGTACTGTTTTCAACTTTTCTCCACTTTTTAAACGGTATCAAAATTTTAAAATTAGGGGTATAATAGTGATCAAATGAGACCCGTTCCATGGTTTATCAATGGAGGAGTTTACAGAAATACAAGATTTTCAAGGATCAAACTGGGACTATAGAACAACCCAGAAAAAATCCAACTATGATGTTTGAGGCAATGTTTATGACAGTACAGCACAACCACTTAATAAAATACAGGCAAACCAAAAACAGATGTGTGACAACTATAACGAAGAGACATATTTATAAAAATGAAAAAGCAACACTCCAAACTGTAAAAAATGGGGCTGGGGCTCCCCCTGAGGTCCTTACTCACGCTTCCCATCTGGGGCTGAACTCACCCCATGACTCAGTTTTCAGCTGAACAGACAGGACTATAAGGGGAACAGTAACACTAAGGCGGTGTGCAGACCTTAAAATAGAAACTACCAGAGCAGAAAAGGGCAGCCTTTACTCAAGGACCAAGTTCAGCAGGGTTAGGGATAGAGGAGGAATGGAAACAGGACCCACAGGAAGGAAGAGGGTTAAGTAGAGATTCTTGTCAAGGAGATGAAACAAATGTGCATGACTGTTGAAAATTGCTCCGTAAACTATCACCGCAATCAAGTTAAAAAGGTTTACAGTGAAAATAGCATAAGCTCTTATTGTGTTTTTCCTGTTTGGATTCCTAAGATGTTAAAATATCTTTTAAAACATTTTTGAGAAAAAAATTTATTAACACTTCAGAAAACAGCCATAATAAAATCCACATAAACGGACAAGTGACTGAGTAAGATGCTCAAAAATGAATGTAAAACTTTAGCAAGTTTTAAGTATGGCCACTTTTTAAAAAATTACCTTGTTTCATATTTCCCTCATATTTTAAGATGCTGTAAAGCTACTTGTTGTTAATATCTGAACTATTTGGAATCATTCTCCAAAAAGATGAGTGTTTTAAAATTTTACAAGCCAAGGTTTCTACTGTGTTTGGGAGGCAAAGCTCCGTTACAAGTCGCCAGGTGAAGGTTGTCAAGAAACCCAACCGTAAGCTCCTCAAGGCAGACAGTTGATGCTTCTGTCCAGTGCTTACCACCACATCAGCCACCAAGAGTCTGCTTATTCAGCTGACATGCTCTCTCAAAGGCTTTTAACCTGGAACCTGTCAACTCTTAAAGCAACTGGGGCTATGATGAGGGTGATCATTTATCAACCTCTTTAAAATTTCATTAAAAATGGTACAGCTATTTTTGCAAGGGAAAAACCTATAGTTTTCAGAAAGGTCCAAGATCCAAAGAGGTCAAGGAGTACTGTTCTAACTGAGCAAAATTGTGAGATTTAAGTAACTTAGAAATTGAACAATTACATGAAGTCATTCAATTTTCATATCAGCCACAGAGTTCTCCTAAACCTGAAGTCCGGACTTAGGGCTCAACTCAAACTTGATTGTGAAATAATGTCATGTGGTTGTTAGGTGCGATCACATCAGTTGCGACTCACAGCAGCCCTCTCTGTACAAGAGAAGGGAACCCGGCCCGGTTGGGCACCGTCCTCACAATCATCCCTCTGTGTGAGCCCACTGTGGTAGCCATGGTGCTTGTCCATCTGGTTAAGGGTCTTCCTCGGTTTTGCTGCCCCTCTAGTTCACCCACCCAATGATTTGACTCCCACATGATCAACCTGGTAAAGATAACTCTAGTCTGTCTTATGCACTATACATTACTGAAAAGTCTTTATGACAATGTTGAGTCATTTTAAATGTATTTGGAAAACTTGCCACTTAAAAGAGGTGGAAGGAGAAAATGAAACACCCGTTCATTTTGCATTGAGCGTGCCTACTGAGTGGCAGGTACCTGACTAGTCATTCAGATTGCAAAAATGAATATATAGATTTGGGGGGAATGTGCCAAGACTTGGGAAAAACAAATAGATTTAAAAATATATAATTGCTTATAAATAGGTAGAAATTAGTAGTTTCCTGGAGGAACTAAAGAATGTTTATAAAAAGTTTTTGTCGCTATCAGAAAGAACTGAGATGGACATTTGACAGGCTATGGGGATATTCACAAAGGCATGGATGGAGTCCTCGTGTGCTGAGTGCGGATGCGGAGTCCGCAGTAGCAGTGGGAGATCAGGTCCAACTGGGAAAGTATCTTCTAGAAATCGAAGACACATTTGGGATAATTTCCTAAATTAAAAAGCAGCATCAGCTGATGAAGGTTTCCGAGCAAGGAGCTATTTGGGCGGTAAAAGAAACGTGTTTTTTAAAAAAATAACTTTGAGAGCAATGCACAATGGACTACTGTGGGAAAGGACAAAGTTAAGAAAATCCTCTGGTCAAAGTACTCGCTCTGACAGATTAATTATGCTCAATCTTCTTTAAAGTGTAAGTTTTCACACAAACCCCGCTCTGCCTCCCCCCCCCCCTTTAAAGCTATACATATATGCCTTTTCATGGTGATTCTGACTGAAACGGACTGTGAATGACCATTTGCTTTACTGCAGTCCAGCCCGGCTGCTGCTTACCTGGAGCAGACAGATTAGTAACTGCAGCGTTGGTGAGCGGGAGCACAGGGTTGACTGTGAGGGTGGTGGCCGCACTGCTGGTCACAAGGCTTGGCGTGGTTGCCACCTAGAGGTCAGAGATGAAAGTAGGCACCAAGTACTTCAAACCAAAACCTAGCTACTGATGGCTATGTTGTAGACTTTTCTGCCTCTAAAATATTTGTTAAAGCTCATGCAAACCATTTTAAAGTAAAATGGCCTAATGGTAAATTATTTTACAATCACTCTTTGATCTTAGAACTGAAATCACTGGCATACGTTTGAGAGTTGCTATGAGAATTAATATTGCAAATGGTATTTCCCAGGTTAAGAAAAAAATCCGAACTTCAATAATGTTGAATCATACATACTCAAAATTTAGTAAGAAATAGTGAAACAGCAATAAACATCAGCAGAAAACTAAACATTAGGGTTAGGGTTAGGAAAAAAAGAAAAGAAAAAAAAAAAAGAAAACTAAACACAAGGTTAGGGATTAAGGACTCGTATTGGGAAGAGCAAGATTTCCTTGTTATCTATCATTTTATGGTATTGGTATTAGTAATTTTTTTTAATTAAAAAAACCTTAGAAAGTTCCTTTTTCAAATAATAAAACATTTCTCTAACTTACTATGTTCCTTCTAGTACAAATATATCCCAAACACAAAACAAAATGGAATCTAATGTCTGCCTCTCTCCTAACTACCATCTCCTGAACTTTCTGACTAAAGTCCTACCATTTCATAACCAGGCTTTACTTCGTTTTTTCACTCCTGCCGTCAGCTGATCCCAACTCCTGGTGACGCCGTGGGTCACACACTAGAACTGTTCCACAGGGTTTTCTAGGCCATACTTTTGATGGAAACAGATCACCAGATCTTTCTTCTGTGGGACAGTTGGGTGGGTTCCAATCACCAACCTTAAGGTTAGTGGTTGGTCACAAACTAATGTGTCATCCTGGGACCTGTCAACAAACTAAGGTGTGTTTTGAATGCTAACTTTAACTTTACAATGTTTTCCTGTGTGGAGTGGCACTCAAGCAAAATAAACACAAATGAGTAAGAAAAGAAATAAAAACTCAGCGATTTTCCTATGTTTGGAATCTTAGTGGTCACATGAGTCACATTGACAAGCACCCTAAAGGCCAAGGGAGTCCCTGCCGTCCAGGAAGGCAAACAACAGGTACTCGGGAAGTACATGAGAAAGGCCCCGTGCTGCCCGAGAGCGCAAGGTTGACGAGGCCGGTTTTAGCACACCAGTCCAGCACTTAGGAAAGCTGAGAGCGGACTGCTGTAGTCACACAGGTGCAGTTTCAAGAAACCGGGCTTTAGGGCCTCCCATGAATAAAAAGCACCCCCCCCCCAATTTTTTAGGTAATTGGAATCAGGAGGAAACTTACCCACCGTGGTTACAGAGTAATCTAATAAAGTACATTAAACAATGAAATTACAATGAACTATGAAATCATTAAAATTGTTCAACTTAAAATAAGGAACACCAATAAGTTCTTGGGTTAACAACATGAGGGCTCATTACCTTGGTAACACCTAAAGTACACGCAATAAATCCCTCTTAGTAACATGTGGTTTACTAGGTTCTTTGTAAAGTTGGACCAGCCTTGAACATACGCTGGTTTGCTCCTTACCAGTGAGGTTGGGCTGGGGAAAATTGCTTTGATGGGCGAGCTGCTGGTCCCACCACTGCTCGGGGGGTTGATTCTCTTTTCCTTCTGGCGGCGGTTACAGAACCATACCCGGATCACCTCCTTTTCCATGTTGAGCTGGTCAGCAATCATGGTGATCTCTTCTGAAGTAGGCTTTTGATTCTGGGGGGGGGTGGGGGGGAGGGGGCGGGAGGAAGCCATCTCTTAAAATAAGTATTTAAACTGCTAGCATAAGTATGCCAGCCCATAAATAAACCACCAGTGGGAGGGACAAGGCCCAGAAAAGCGATGGGGTGAGTGTGATCATGTTCATCTATTTCCAACACAGAGCTTCTGTACACAGACATTCTAAATAATTATGCATTGACTAAAGTTATTTCTGTTAAATGATAGGATAAGTGGTTCTTGAGCATTTACATCTTATTCCTGAATAAGGCCTATTTATCTTAAATAAAATTGGCAAAATATCAATACAACCTTACACATCAGCAACAGTTTAACAATTTTCTCAATGCTTTGTGCACATTACCTAATCTGGACCTCACAATAACTCTATGAAGCATGAAAGGCAGGTATTTTACAGATGAAGGGGCTTCATTTATTAATGTAACTCCTGGTTCAACGTTTCTATAGTCTTTAAGGCTCTTCTGAATTACGTCAGTCAAAATCTTAAAGGCTTTGATTATGATACCCTATACTGCCCCATATATATATGCACACACAATCCAAATATCTACTGAATTCACTTCAATTCAAGAACCTGATTCATGCTTGTTCTGGTTCCAAGCTGTCACGGTAGCAATACAAACGAGAATGTGAACAAATCAAACTGTTTCCTGACACTGCTCACGCATTTCCTCAGCTTGAAGTGCTTTTCTTCCACTTTGTCCCCTGGTGGCTAAGTGGTTATATGTTGGGCTGTGATCTGAAAGGTCAGCAGTTTGAAACCACCTGCCTCTCTGAGGGAGAAAGATGGGGCTTTCTACTCTTGTAATGAGTTATAGTTTCAGAAACTCACAGGGCAGCTCTACCCTGCCTGACTTGATGGCACTGACTTGAGTTGAATCTTCTAGCAGCTGCCACCCCCCCCACATACTGAGTGCTCCTGTGGATGCGAGCCTTGTCTCTCCAGAGCCCTGCAGCACTCTGGTTCTGTCTCCTTTATCCAGCAGTCGATGCTGTCTCCCCCTCACCCCCACCCAAATTTGGTCTAAAGATCTTAAGGGCAGAGGCTGTCAAATTCATTGTTACGAACTCAACTGTCTACAGGGCCTCATTCTAGCACTTTACAGACCCACCCATGCACATGACAAGTAAAACCTTTATTCACCTCCAAGAAACTCTTCTCTAAGGCCACACGGATGTTGGTCTCTATGCTGGTGCGTTTCTTCCTCCTACGGTTCAAGCCCTCAATTCCCTGGCCTGGAGAATTCAGGGCACTGGGGCTCGAGAGGGCAGAATCAGATGAGAGGTTCTCTGCCAGAAAGAAGAATATGTGGAAACAAAATTAAGTCAGCAAATTAATTCACATATGTAATACATGTATTAACCCCAAACCTGACAAAAACATTGTCATCAGCAAAAAGCAAACGTAGACAGTTTTGATATATACTCCGTTAATACATGACGGGGGCTTCCACAAGTTCATGAACAATTCACATCTTTTCATTTTATCCACGAACCTTCTTCAGAAGCCCCTTCAGATCTTCATTACTGCGGCTCTTCAAATTCCTCCTATTGATGCTTTGAATGGTTGTTACTTTTATTTTTGTTTCTAAGAAAGTTTATGGTTTCTATTCCTACTCTGCCACTTTTCTAGTTCTGTTCTTATGTTTTATTTATTTGTGGGAAGTTATTTTTATTAATTCTGGGAATTTAAAAAAAATTATAGAAATTACTGAAGATCTCATAACTTGCAAATGACGCCTCCTTTTCTTACTCCAAGGCAAATAACAATAATATAACTCTAAGTTTTTCTTTAAAGTTAAAACAATGTTCTGTTAACTAATGTTTTCTGCCCCTGGACATGCTATTCACACTCCCAAGTTGCTCTGTCCCACGGAGATGGGCGGGTGGAGCAAAGCAGTGGTTCTCACCTACAGACGATGTCTAGGCCTCACCCGGAGCTGCCGAGTCAAGCTCCCAAGATGGGCTTGTCTTTATCCACAGCCCTGCTTTTTGTTCACATCTACAAGGAGAGCCACTGACCAGAGGGTCCCTCTGGGTGCTTAGAGCTCTCTCAGTCTATGATTCTGTATGCCAATCCAGGATTCCCAAAAGAAATACAGGCACCAAACACATACATTAAAAATGAGTCACACACACAGTAAAAAACTAGTAGCAAAAATTTTTATGTATGGAATATGAGTTCAGTTTTAATAACAAAAGTAGACATGTGACTGGGATTAAGTTTTATGATAACTGGTAGAGGAAGTGTCGATCAACATGCTTTTCAGATTTATCTAAACATGTAGGCTTTCTTAACTTCTTTTGAATGTATGTGTGTTCCTCACTCTGGCTCAAACACAAGAAATATTGCAAGGCTAAGAAGTACGTATTACTAATTACTTAAATTCTATTTACCAGAATAATTTAATACAACAGCTCTCTGAAATACATCATCATAATCTATATTGGTCCTGCCTGGATTAGGCTTGGTAGTACCAACAATGCAATAAAAAAAATAAATTCCAATATATAAATAGTAAGAGCATTTCTTATATAGTTACCTACCTGCATCATTTAGCCACTTCTCTAAAAGCGGCTTTAACTTGCACATATTCTTAAAGCTGAGGTTCAAGGCTTCGAAGCGAGAGATGGTCGTCTGGCTGAAGTCATTTCCGTAGAGTTTACCCATAGCGAGCCCTACATCACCCTGCAGAACAATCCAGAGCAGGAGAAGAAAGAGAAAATGAGGGAGTCATCTAGCAGCTACAGTCTTTTCTTTGGCATGCCCCTGCCCTCCAACATATGTTCTCCAATGCAAGTCCACGACCGGCTCATTTCCTGGGCCCCACACTGAGCACAGCCCTCCAAGGAGGCCTCTGTTCTGAACCTCTTCTTGCTACTTTACGTAGCACGCAGGCTACCAAGTATTTCCACTAAATCTAAAAAGTGAACACAGACACTCTAAAAACCCCTTAACTGACAAAACCGATGTGATTTAGTCACTGGACTACCACTACAGTTAATAGATAGACCTGTCTACGTAGACCTCAGCCCTTTCTGAACGGACCAAAGTTCCTATAGATCACTTTACACATTAGAACTGATCCACATTCTCCTCCCCACCCCCACAAAGTATTTTTGGAAGCATTAGTCAAAATCCCCCCCACCATTCTTGGTTTGGATTTCAGAGTTGGTTACAAAAACAGGTATTCTAAAAGAAGGGGGACATTTTTTTTTCATTCAATATATAACCATTATAGAGATAGAAATTCACAGTAGAGGGGTTTGGCCCATTTATTCAAACCTTTATGGGAGCTGGAAACTTGGGAAGCTTATGGCAACAGAACAATGATTTCCTGAATATGTTACAAGATATGTCCTGCTATAAACCTATAACCTTTGAAATATGTACAGTGCTTTTCTTCCAGCTGAATCTCTCTTCTTAAAGCTGGAAAAAGCACACTTTATATTTACTTTATGTACAGGCAACAGAAACTCATATGAGTTTAAATGACTCACTCCTTTCAATTTGTGACAGGACAGAAAGGCATTACATTTCTGGTCCAAAGTACTATATGGCTAATTCTACTATGAGACAGTCAACTCTCAACCTGGCCAGAATTATTTTGCGTTGGAATTATTCCCCTCCTTTTACACTTTCAAACCCTCGATGAAGTGGCAGTGAGGGAAAGGAGAGGACATTTTTAAACTCCATTTTCTGAATGCTAAGCAACTACAGAGGAGCAATGTCGGGACTGTAAAATAAAATGAAAGAGAATACCTCATCGTCTGTGATCTATATCCTATACTGTTCAATATGATGGCCACCAGCCACAGCCACTTTGCTGATTTTAATCCATGCAGAATCCCCTCCCTCATTCTATCTGAATGATTGCCTCTTGGTCTGTGTGCCCAGGCGCCAGGTAAGCACAATGAAGTAGTCTGGAATTCCTTGCTATCTAGAGTTTGTTATGATCCACACAGTTGAACACTTCTGCCTAGTCAATAAAACACAGTATCGTTGTAATATTCTTAAGACACCTCTGAAGTCAGCAATGTTAGCTCTCATTCCACATCATCTGACTCTAGCTTTGAAATTCTGGCATCTCCTTGTGGAGGTATTACTGTAACTTCTTGAAATATCTTCATCAAAATTTTACTTACATGTAATATTAATAATAATATTTAATAATTGCCAAATTGTTGGGTTTTTTTTTCCCAAATGGCCACAAATATGTCTCTCTCGCAGTTGGATGGCCAGGTAGAGCTAGGTGCCTTGCAGTTTTCTTGGCATAGTTCAACATGTGCTTCATCAGCTTGTTGAAACACTTCAATGGTCCATGTCTAATGCCTTGGGTGTTTGCTATGGTCTTCAGTAGAGCTTCAATTTCGTCAACACCATTAGTTTTTATCATGTTATACTTCCCAAAACATATGCATGTGAACTAATTTTGGGGACACAGTGACTGCATTCCTTCCATCTACTTTTTAAAACAGTTTTGGGGCACTTCATCCACATAATTCAATATTTCAATCACATCGAGGAGGGTTGTACAATCATTACCACAATACATCTTAGAACATTTTCTTCTTCCTTTTATTCACTGTTATTAGTGTAATTATTTTTTAATGGTGCAAAAATATACACAACAAAACAATCTCTAATTCAATTGGTATGCGTATCATTCAGTGTCATTGTCTGGCTCCTTCTGATGTTTCCTGAAGCATCCATTATTTTGTATGGAGAATCCCCTTTAGCCTGGCAACTTGAAGTTTCATTTTTTTTTCTCAATTTGAGAGATGTGGAGTATGTTCCTTGTTTTGGTTTTCTAACCTCATGGCCTTGTACGCACATTTAAAATACTGTAGTCTGTCTTCTTGGGCTGCCTTTTGAAAATTTCTATTCAGCAATTTTAGCTTCATCATTTCTTCTACTTACTTTAGCTCTTCTGTTTTTCAGAGCAAGTCTCAGAGTCACTTTTGACATCCACTCATGTGTTGTTTTTATTTGCCCTGACCAGTTATCTTCATGTATGGGACTATTGATGTCGCCTCATAGATCCTCAGGTCTTTGGTCACAATGTCAAATCTGGTCTCTAAAGATAGGTAGGATATGCTCAAGGTCCTATTTTGGCTTTACTGGACTTAATTTTCTTCAGTTTTAGCCTGAGCTGACCCATAAGGAATTACTGGTTTGTCTCACAGTGACTCATGGCTTTGCTCTGGCTTATGATATTGAACTTCTCCACTGTCTTTTTTTCATGGATGTTGAAGTCACTGGACTTCAAAACTTTAACATGCCACTTCCAATCATCATGCCATTTCAAAAAGTGGGTTCATCGTACCTGAGTCAATTCGAGTTTGATTCGTCTTTGTTTGAAGGTCTTGGCAAACTGCTCAAGCTCCTCAAGGTCTCCGGGCTTGTCCAAGCTGGGAGCATAAATTCACTTCGGTGCCTTCCATCACCAAGCCTATTTTTCAACTCTTGTTCCTTCCTCTTTGTTTCCAACTTTCACATTCTAATTACTAATAATTATCAAGGCAACTGAATAGCATATTTGGTCAATTCCAGACTGAGAAAAGAGAATTCTTCCTCAGTGGGTTTTAGGGGTGAACATACATATTTGAATATTGACATTAACTGGTTTTCCTTGTAGGCATATAGACATTACCGTACCACAAACAGAACTGTATTTCATGAGAGGTCTTGAAATATTCTGCTGACTGTGAATAAATACAATACCATTCTTGATTTTGCCATTCCCAGGATTGTTCAATTGACAATGGCTCATAAAGTCTATTTCAGCTCACTAATGCCCAGGGTATCAATCTATGTGTGTTTCATTTCCTTTTTGATGACTTCCTATATACCAAGAATCATGCTTCATGGAATCAGAATTCTACCTTCTGATTATTAATGGCTATTTTTGGAAGTTTCTTTTCATTTTAAATGTTGTGCCTCAGCAATAAGTGAATAAGCCCTTCTCCATTCATATTGAAGTGCCTCCCGGCCTGAGGGGCTCCTCTTTGGACACTATATGCAGAATGAAACCATCCACTTCTTCCTAGTCTGTTTGAGTCTGTAAGCTCCCCTGCAATCGGTCCATCATGGGTGACCCAACTGTTAGTTGACATTCCAGTAGCACCGATTTTCACAGCACACGTAAGCCACCACGGTACATCAAACCAACAGGTGAATGCTAAGAAACATATGTATGCACATATGCAGACTTATACACACATATATGCATTTACTTGACTTCATTTAACAGACAAATATTAAGAGTTTACTATATGTTAGATGATGAACTTTTATTTTTTGTGTCATGTACATTCACACATCAGTTGCTTAATTCTAATTGAACCTTTCCATAAAACTAGGGCCAATCAATTCTCATCATTCTTTTAGTATAGGGCCTGATATAACAATTAGATGGCCCTAAAGGTCTTCTGATATTCTAACTGCACAATTCTAAGATATTTTCACAAACTTGATCATGAATGAATAAGTCAGTGCTTGAAAAAAATTATATTTTCTCAGATGCCTATTTAAATAATCAAAATATATTGTACTTTAAAATTCTCTATGTGAAATTTAAAATCTTTTTGATTAATTTTATGCTATTTTACCTTCAATATATTAACTGCTTAATTACACGCATTATTACATATAAGAGGGCTTTTAAAATTTCATAGAAAACTGGAATTAAAAAAGAACACTTTTTCTATAAAATTCTGTAGCTCCCTCATTTATGTGCGTGCAGATCTCTTTTTTCCTCTCTCCAAGAAAATACTTTTTAAAATAAGCGTTCTGAACTATTCTTCTTACAGCTAGTCTAAGAAATTATAATCTTTACTCTGAATTAGACAAACAGCCTAAAGTCTAAAACCAGATGTCCTTCAAATAATAAAACATTCACTACAACCATACCCCCTGAACATAATCTAAACTCTCACACTTTATTGGTATCCTTATGATCTCTGAGAGGTCTTAACATTTTTAATCTAAGATTATATTTCTAACTGAATACACTCATATGTACTGAAAGTCTAAATTTATAAACACAGGAAATAGCTAAGAAGAAGGTACATTTAAAAAACAATCAAGGCTGAGGAAAATACTGTTCCATAAACATCTTTAGATCCAGTTGAGGAGGGGGTATCTAAGTAAAAGTGGGTTCATCATACCTGAGTGAATCCAAGTTTGATTCGTCTTTGTTTGAAGGTCTTGGCAAACTGCTCAAGCTCCTCAAGGTCACTGGGCTCGTCCAAGCTGGGAGTATCAATTCGCTTTGGTGTTGACTGGCTCTGTGGAAGTGTCTGGATTGGGGTTGCTGCTATTGTGCGTGTTGGGGTTGCTGGCTGTTAGAGGGAATAGAAAAATAAGCAAAATGTACACAGAGTTAGCTAAGTTTACAACTGGAGCATGTTGCAAGTAAATAACTTAAGGAAGCATATATACTCATAGAGAATTACAAACACTGTAGAAAAAAGTTACAGCCATCCTGTTAACTGAGAAAAGCACGATGTAAAATTATACATACTATCAAAAAGGACTATGGCCAAAAAAGTCTTTGAAGAAAAAAATTTAACTCATTCTGTTTTTTCTCATGGCTAATAAGTACCTTGGTTTAATAAAAAAAATGTTTAAAAAGTATGATACTTAGACTGTGTTGTACAACAGCGGAGATATCTATTTTGTTTACTGCTATCTTATTTCTGATAACACTATAAAATATTAAAACTATAACTATTTGGGGAGGAGAATAAATCGCTTGGAGTTGAAATATAATGAATTCCCTTTTTCTGTAATCATTCAATATTTTTCTACAAATTTACAGTTTTAAACAGCACTGCAACTATGACTGCTATCAATCTAGGTTCTACTCCTCTCACTCAGCACTCTGTGCAACTTTTTCCCATGCTGCACGTACACTGTCTTCAAAATGACCGTTGCCAAAGGCTGTCTGAGCCAGTGACATTGTAATTTATTGAACCATTTTTGCATTGCTAGGTGCTTGACTTTTCATTGTTTTATTTTCACGAACATAGATAATACTACAAGGAGAAAGTTTGTGCACATGTAATTTTTTCCCCATCTTTGTACTTAGTTCTTTGTGATAAATTCACAAGATTTTCTGGTAACTGAACAAAGGGCACACATGAGCAGTGCTACGGCTTTCCATATGCAGCATGTGCATTTCCATCACGCAAAGCTAGTTCCCCACATGATTTGTGTTAGCAGTTTTTAAATGGTATTCCACTGTTGTCTTCAGGATGGGAATAGATTGAGGTTATCCATTAATGGCAACCTTTAGATGTCTATTGCTGGCCTCTTTAAAGAGCCCATCAAATTATCTAGATTAAGCCGTTGCCTGCCTATCAATACAAATAACTTCCCAATCTGTCCTTCCCCCACTATTTTTTCAGGGTTCATAAATTTTAAATTTATCTCTCCATCTTCTATTGCTTCAAATCTGGGAAAGTTTTCAGTTATTTCTACATTGGTGAAAATTCCTTTTAATATTCTACTAGCATATTTTTAAAATATTTAATTCCCGAGATTCACGCAAAGTTTATTTTGAAACATGATTATTTTTTAAAAAGAGAATATTAAAATTCCTTATTACACACGCATGAGGTTACTCTGTAGTTCCCAAGAGCCCCGAATAGAAGAGGCCCGTCTTCCTGTGCGGTCAGCAGTGGGAGGCGCCCTGCTGACTGTGCACTCAACTGCGCAGTTGAGGGGTCCTGTGCGTAGCAGTCCAGGTGTGGGTTTACAGGCCAGCGTGACAGATGAAGTCTGTGCATTTGGGTTTGACTTCCTGTAATTTCATAAAGTCCTCACTCCTGACCTTGACCTCCTTTGTTAAGCACTCATTCCAAGGAAACTAACTGGCCTAGAGAAGTACACAACAGGCATCACACAGGCAACGTTTGGGGCAAGCTCTTTTCTATGATCCCGCTTCAGTGAATACAACAAAACTCAACTCCGGGACACATTGACACGGAGTCAATTTTCCACTTGTCCATTTCGGAGAGACCCACAGCCATATCAATACCTTTAGAATCCTCTAATATGAAGGTTCTCACAGGGAAAACTTATTTGGTGGAGAGAGGTTAAGCCTCAACTATCTTATTGTAACTTCATCTCCAGACTTGAAGTAGCCCCATTCTCAAATAATAAAGGACTGAAAAGAGCTTGGGTACCTTTAGGTGGGGTGGTTACAGATAAGTTACCCCAACTCCAGAAACCTCAGGCTGGACTGGGCCAGATCTAGAAATAGTAGAGTAGAATTCGGTGAGCAGACCGGAGTCAGGATGAGGCTACAACCACCCGCCACTGTATGCAGAGCATGCAGGCCAGGAAGGAGATGCTACTAATGGGATTTTTCCACCCATTCCCCCAATTCCCCAACCTTATTTTTATTCAGATAAATATAATTTACAGACAATTAAGTCCATCAATTTCAAGCACACAGTTTGATGTGATCTGACAAACACACACAGTTCTAACTGCTAACACAATCACGATACAGAACATTTGCATGATCCCGAAACTTTCTTTGTGCCCCTTGGCAGCCAGTCCTGTTTCTGATAACCCCTGGTCTGATTTCTGTCACTGAGCTTTGTCTTTTCTAAAATATCATCTAAGTGGACTCTTCTACTACGCATCCTTAGGGGTCTAACTCTGTTGACAGCACGATTCCTCTGAAATGCTCGCATGTATCAGAAGTTTACTTCTTTTTACTGCTAAGCAGCAAGCCACCGACCGCAGAGCTCTACCCGCAGTCAGTATCAGCAGCTGATGGACACTGAAGAATTTTCCAGTGTGGGATAAGAAATAAGCTACTAGAACATTCACACAGTTCTTAGTGTTGACGTTGCTTTTATTTCCAGGGATAGGCTTGTTTGTCGTGGTGTACATATATACTTAACTTTATAGAAGCTGCCAAACTTCCCTCCACGTGTCAATACCATTTTGTAAGTGAGTGACAGGCCTGCTGCTTTGCCTTCTTGTCAACACTTGGCATCTCTAAGTCTTTCCATTTTGCTCACTCTGCTAAATGTGTAGGAAGACTTCATTTCATTTCTCTGATTATTAATGGTTTTGAACACCTCTTCATAAACTTTCTAGACATTCATATATATTCTCCTCAGTACAATATTGTCCATTTTTGTTAACCTTGAAAAATAACAATCATGTTATCTTACTGAGATGCATGAAAGGGTGCCAGAAAGTTTGTGGGAAAATTCCACTATTGTTAAGTTCCATTTTCTGCCAGAGCCCTCTCATTTGACTCCTTCAGATATTGTGGATGTTAACTCTTTAACTGATAAGCATTTTAAGAGTATTTCCTCTTAAATTACGACTTTTCATTCATTTTACAGACGCCTGTAATCTTCTTGAAGTTAAATTTATAATTTTCTGGCTAGTGCTTTATATATCACATTTAAGAAATCATTTTCTAAAAAAATTAAAAGATATAATTTTCTTACCCATGGGCACAAAAATTTGCTCTAGAAACTTAGTTTTGTTTTTCACCCATTTCAAATAAATTTTGAATTTCTATTATTAAGTAATCATTTTAATAAAAAATTAATTAAGGATCAAGGTTCATTTTTTACATATGTGCAGTCAAATGTTTCAGCACTGTTTGTTGAAAAAAATTTCCTATTGAAATTAAAAACATTTTTTGCTACTAGAGTTTTCTACATATACAATTACATTGTCTGTTAAGGCAGTTTTATTTTCTTCCCTTCTAATCTACATGCCTTTAATCTCCTTTTCTAGCCTTACTGCATAGCTAGAACAGACGGATTAACAGTGGGTAGTGGCCTTGCTCTTGATCTTAAGGAAAAAAGCATTCATGATTAAGTGTAGATGCCTGGTTTCGTTGTCGATGCTCTTTATCAAGGTTCACAAAGTGACCCTATCTTCCAAGTTTACAGTGTATTTAATCACTATAGACGAACTTTGTCACACTGGGTAATGTGTGACAATTTCCATGGCTATAGACAAAGAGAGAGGGGTGATTTATCATTAGCCAGTTCAATCACCTAATTTTATAGATGAGGAAAACTGAGGCTTAAAGAGGTGAAATATGCTGTCCCAATAAGCTAAGAAACAGAAGTATGTAAAAATGTTAATCTTTCGATGCGTACACGGTGTTTATATGACTCAATTCTGGAGGGAGTGAGCCAGAGCACTAATGCAGTATGTGACAGTTAAAAGGAAAAGAAACACATAGCTCAAGGGTTCTTGAACAGAGAGACGCCGTTTCTGGTTCAGATGGTAGTGTCTGGTGTCCACGAGTGGACAGGAGACAAAGTCAAATGGCTGTAACTCACTCACTCACTCACTACTCCTAAGAAAATGATTCCTTATCAACAAATGAGAAAACAGGGGCTCCATGGAGATCTTTATAGGTAGCATCAACTTGGCAGGATTGTTTTATTAGGCCAATGAGACTGAACTTTTGGTCAGTTTTTAAGACAGATAGATCATCTTTACAGGGTGATTAAAAAACAAACACACACCCACCCCCATCCCAACCCCAAAGCTTCTTCATCCAAAAAATAAGAAAATATAAATCCCCACAGAAAAAAACTTACCTGGGAGGTGAGGGTGATGCTTGGCTGCGATTGGAGGAGGTTGGCTTGGCTTTGCTGAGGTAGTTGTGTTAAGAGATTTTGCGCTTGCAGGAGACCTGTAGAAGAGGTCAGCAACATTAAGAATTACTTTGGGGTTCAGTGTAGCAACAATGAAACTCAAAACCTTCCTCTAGTTCCTGAACGCTTCCTCCCCTCCCAATCATCATGACCCCAATTCTACCTTGCGGACCTGGTTATACCAGAGGATGTACAGCGGTGCAGTGGGGATCTGGAGGCACAGGGAATCTAGGACACACGAACCCCTCAACACCAGTGGTGGGAGTGGTGACACCAGGAGGGAAGGGGGTGTAGAAAGGGAGAACCGATCTCGGAGATCTATGTGTAACCTCCTTTCTGGGAGATGGGCAATGGGGAGGCGGGTGAGCGGAGACGTCGGGGAGTGTAAGATAAGATATAATAATTATTTATAAACTATCAAGGGACCAGGGGTGGGATCGGGGAGGGAGAGGGACGGGGGTAAAAAGGGAAACCGAGCTGATTCCAGGAACCCAAGTGGAAGGTGAATTATGAGAATGACGAGTGCAACGAATGTATAAGGGTGCTTTGCTCAATTGATGTATGTAAAGATTGTGATAAGAGCCTTATGAGCCCCAATAAAAAGATTAAAAAAGAATTACTTTGAACAAATGGGAAAGAGAAAGAACATACAAATAAAATGAAAATTCCCAACTGATCTTCTGATAATGCTATTGACTGGTCTTCAGGTCTTATTTATCAAGGTCTAAAATTTAATCTTATTAAATAGAACCTGGGCAAAGAGTATATTATATTATAACTGATAATGTCTTTAGTGTAACCATACTCTATGAATGGCCAATTATTCATTTTAAAAAAGAACAGGGGTGGAGAGAAGGTGAGGGAGGAAGGGGGAACCAATTACAAGGATCTACATATAACCTCCTCCCTGAAGGACAGACAGTGGAGAAGTGGGTGAAGGGAGATGTCGGACGGTGTAAGAATTGACAAAATAATAATAATTTATAAATTATCAAGGGCTCATGGGAGATGGGGGAATGGGGAAGGAGGGGAAAATAAGGAGCGAATATCAGGGGCTCAAGTAGAAAGCAAATGTTGAGAATAATAAGGGAAACAAATGTACAAAAGTGCTTGACACAATGGATGTTATGTGTGGATTGTGATAAGAGTTGTACAAACCCCCAATAAAATGATTTAATTTAAAAAAAGAACAGATAAAAGAAAAGATGTGATGAGATCATTTGGGGAAACCTATCTTTCTAATTATGATTTCCTGGCGAAGCAGTAGGTTAAATCTCAGGCTGCTAACTGAAAGGTCGGTGTTTCCGATCCACCAGTACTCCCTGGGCAGAAGTCATGGCAGTTCTACTCTGTCCCACAGGACAGCGAGGCGTGGGCATTGACTCAGTGGCAGTGGGTTTATTTTTTGGAGAGTACACACTACTAAAGATCGTTTGAAAATCCTGAATGTTAGGACAAGCAGGGCCAACAAGTAAACAAAAAAATTAATTCTGGCACGCCATGAAATTTATAATTTGTTCATAATTGAGCATTGTCTGATTTATTAAGGCATTTACTTTACAATGTAGAGACAAAATTAATTACACATAATAAGTAGATTTGGATTTTGTACTAATAGGATCATGATTTTTGCAGATTTTGGGCAAATGAAATATACTTGGAAGCAAGTAGACTTAGATAAAACAAAATTGAGTACATTACTATAAATCTCTCTTAAAAGGCAGAGGGTGGGGTGGGGAGGAAGTTTGAAAAGACCACATCGCTTCTCCAAATGTCTTCTTATAGTTTAATCCTGGTGGCGTCTGTTTGATCATACCATTTCCCAATTAAAACTTTTTGTGGTTTCATATTACCATCAGCATATACTCTATACAGCCCTAGGTAATCTGGCCCTCATTCTGAGAGAACATCTCTGGGTCACTTCCTCGTTCTCACTAAACTCCAGCTATATTGCTCTTTAATTTAAGCTCCTGGATTAGGGCAAGTTTGCGCCATCTCTGGTACTTTGAATCCCTTTGCCTAGAAGGCTCAGTGAGGCAGTGTCCCTAGTCATCATTAAGCTCTCAATTCAAATGCTGTTTTCCCATAGTGGCCTTTGTAGGACACCAGAAACTAGAGTCACAGGTTAATCATTACCAAATCACTCTCTTCTGCTACCTTTTTATCACTTACCATTGCTATTGTTTGCTGCCACCATGTTGGCTCCCAACTCAGGGGGATTCCATGAACAAGAGGATTGGGTGGTGGGATGCATGGGGTTTTCCCTGGCTGATTTTCAGTAGGTGACCACTAACTAGGTCTTTCTTCCTACTCAGTCAAAAGTCTAAAGTTCTACTGAAACCTGCCTCATGGCAACCTGAAAGCCTTCACTGACACATGTGCTGTAACTTGGCACAGAATGTGAGAATTCTACCACTGTGTCTGTCCTCTAGTATTTACTACTATCTTAGAAATATTACAGTTTTGAATTTTTCCATTCTCTGTCCCTGCTTATTGCTGAATAATATTAGAAAATGGGAACTGGGGTCATATACTATTTTCTAATGATTACAACTCACCAGCAATGCAATGGTACAGATTGCTTCTAGATTACTTTCAAGCTGAGTTATCATAGCTATCATTTATTGAATGACAATAAAACATCACTATGCTAATATAGCAAATATTTAGAGAGGTTTTCTATGTATGGGGAATCTTTAATAAAAGTATTTGATAAGAAATTACTTTATGAATCCTTTTTATTATCTCGTTGAGGTAAATACTAATAATATCCCCAGAATTCCAAGGTACAGAAAAAGTTAAATAACTTTACCAAGGACCCACAGATAAAGTGGCAGGACCAAGACTCAAACCATGAGAGTTTGGTTTAGAGACTGAGCTCTTCGCCACTATATTATAACAAACGTCTATCTCCCTCCTATGTCTCTCTGACTTAAGTCCCTTTCTCCTTCCTTCTTTGAATTCTGCTGGCTCCTTTGAATGCCAACCCATTTCCCTGTATGGCCCCACAAACCCTAAGTTACCTAAGAGACAGAAAGTGTCTAGAGGCTTCTTTCCCACCATTAGTGGTGGTCCCTAAATCCTGTCAAACACCTACTTACTTTCCAAATCATCTTTTCTTTCCTATCTCCAAATATACAGGTCAGCTCTGATGGTGTCGTGGTTATGTGTTGAACTGCTAACCACAAGGTCAGCAGTTCAAAACCACCAGCTGCTTCTAGGGAGAAAGATGCGGCTTTCTCTTCAAAAAGTCGTGGTCTCATAAACCCAGAGGGGCAGTTCAGTTCTGCCTGGTCCTCTAGGTCACTGTGAGTCAGATTTAACTGGGTAGCAGTAAGTGTGGGTTTTAGAGGACTGGGGAGACATTCTCCTCACCAGTATTATTCCATTGGTTCCATTCTAGTTTTTCTTCCCCAAGTTTTCATTGTGAGCTCTCTTAAATATGAATTTTAAAAATGTTCTTTTACTACTTGAACTGCAGTTCTCATCATCTACAGAAAATTTCCCTAAAGAATAGTACTAAGTCATTCATTTCAGAATCCAAAAAGTGCATCTTGAGAATTTTGGAGTGGGGCTCAGGAATCTACTTCTCTGATCAAGTGAGAACACTAAACCTTGGGGAACCACTGTAGGATTTAAAGAAACTCTTAGAAATTTCATCTAAGATCCTATAATAATCTGGCTTTTGCCAATCATTACAGCCTCAAATTCACTATTCCCCTCATCTACAAAGTGAAAGAGTCAGTCTACGGGAAGGACAACCTACATTTCTACTTCTACAGGGCCTTTTCTGGGCTCTCAGAGCCTTCTCTCCAATTTGAATCTAACATTTACAGCGGCTCTGTCTCTTCCAAGAGCTCTGTGAAAGTTAACTCGAGATTCAGCGATAACTGTTATCTCTGAATGTTAAATCAGCGATCTCTGCATCAGCTTCACTCAATCCATTATCTCTGAACCTGAACAATGCCAGGATAAGCACGTGCAAAAATTTTCAATGAACGCTAAGGGGGAAACCCCGCAAAAGAACAACCAAACCAAAAGTATGATCAAATCTTATTATTGTTTGATATAGAAATCACACAACAGTATTCAACCAGAAAGAGGGTTCAAAGTGTTTTCAATAACTCAGAAAATTTGTACAACTTCTAATGCAACAAGTGTTCTTTCCAAATCTTAAAAGAAAACAAATGATCACTAGAAGCACGCGAGGGGACGCCAAAGGGAATTGCTATAAAATCACAGAAACCTTTGCTAAACCAAAAATATCGAAATGTGAAGCTATTGTTCCTTGACATATTCTCTATTTAGGCCTATACACTTCTAAACGTGGTGTTTTCATCTCTCTTACCCTTCCTCAAATAATTCTATGCTCTTCAATTTACACCTAGTCAAGGCAGCAGTTTAGAGAACCTCAAAGAATCATGTTCCTTTGAAATGGTTTTTGAGTTTGGAAGATGAAAACAAGCTTGAAGGGGCAATGCCAAGGCTGCAGGGTGGATGAGGTATTCCCACTGAGATTCTCGTAAGACCGCTCTTGCTAGCTTTATAGGACAAGCAGCCACACTGTTGGGTTGGAAACATTTTTTCAGTGCAACATTTCTGGCTTTTTCCTCACAAAAGCAACGTTCAGTTTTGTTAAAACGTCTTCATAATCATCCCCTTGATTGTCTTGAACCTTCTAGAAAAATCTATCAATTGTACCCCCATTGGGATCCCAAAAAACAGTCAACTCCCATCTTCTGAGTTGACCGGTCTGAATTTAACCCTAAGAAGACAAAACCTAGGGTATTACTGAGGGAATTTGTTCACAGCCATTCACTGCTCAGAGTCATATTGAAGCACAATTGTTTAGAATAAACCCATGCACATATAAATGGGAGTTCAAATAGCAATACTTTTGGACTGATACCTATTTTCAATAGTTGGGTTATAGTCAGAATATATTCCTATAAAAAAAGGATCAAGCCCTAGAAAAAACGTATCCAATTTACGTTCAGTATGTCAAATGATTTCATTGAGACGTCTGGCCAAATACTGTTCTCCTTAGTGCAGTGGTTCTCAACCGTTCTAATGCCACGGACCTTTAATACAGGTCCTTATATTGCCATGACCCTCAACCATAAAATTATTTTTGTTGCTACTTCATCACTGTCATGTTGCTACTGTTATGAATTGGACAACCCCTGGGAAAGGGTTGTTGGAGCCCCCAAAGGGGTCGTGACCCACAGGTTGAGAACCGCTGCCTACTTAGTGAGTAAGCTGATGAATGGTCATGAAAGATGGTCTTCAGTACCATGGTTAAATAAACAAAAAATCTGTTTCTAACATGAATGCTGACAGCAGTGGTTTCAATAGAAATTAAAGCACACAAACGAAGTCACACTGGAGCAGGCTAGGCCTCCGTCCATCTCAGGAGGTACTCACCCTGCTGGCCCTGGGGCGTCTGTGAGATGATAAACTGCGCTGGCTGCAAGTTGGTGGTTGGATGTACCAGCACGAACTGCTGCAGGTTGAGATTCTGCTGTTGCAGCTGTTGCAGCTGTTGCAGATCCTGAAAAATGAGAATTAAAACTCAGACCGCAAATTCGGAACTAAACGCTTACTTAACCCTAAGGTCCTCAGCTACAATTGTACACATCCAAATAAAGAAGGGTCCATATTAACACTCTTTCCTACTTCCAAACACGGCCTCTCTAGCACACTTCACAAAGGAGCCTCTGCAAGTAGCTTAGAGTGTTTGTGGGCATATACTGTGTCCTGGTTACACAAAGCCTACTTTTCAATAGTTACCTACAATCCTCTTGCAACAAATTGTTCTAGTTCTTTTGTTTGTTCTGTTTAGCATATACAGACTTATATAAGTGTAAAAACTCAAGTGAGAAAACCATAGATTGGATTTTTAATTCCGATATTTGATGTTTCTTTTGTTAACTGAAAAGTGCTATGTCTGAATTTGCATCAATAAAATTAATTTAAACAATTCATCAAATTTGGTACCACTTTATCTAACTCAACTGAGAAATCGGTGTAAAAGATTTTTGTATAGAACAGTCAATGATATAAAAATCTGGTTCATAATTTCAAAGTGTTCACATGTGCATTAGGCCTGAGTAAATTTCTTGAGTGATAAAGAAAGTACCCAATGTGAAAACATCATCTTGATAAAGTTTAGATGATAGTCATAAAGACCAGATTGCAGCAATGCTTTACCTACAGGTAGTCTCTGACTTATTATTATACATTTTTAAACCTCAAATCAGTAGTATATACTATATATAGTACATAATCTGTTGATTTTACTAATTTCACATCAAGCCCCAAACAGAAAATATTGGATCTATAAAGATACTAGCAATAAAAAGCAATAATAAAAACCTGAAGAAAAAGAAAGGACTCAACTTACACCAAAATGGACTTGTCACAGGGTTACTGGAATATAATAACCCCATTATAAGTTGGGGACTATTTGAAGTTCCTTTTAAATGTCCAATCAAACTCTTACTATACATTATTTTATGAGTACTCTCAGGAGATAGAAAGACAATTTGTCTAAAGCACTATATTCATAGGAAGCCTTCATATTTTTTACTGATTGACTAGCTGTACCTTTTATCCTCACCTTGAGATAAATGATTTAATTTAACCTTTCCTTCTCAGTTCTATGTTTATGTCTCTTAAATAAGTGTTCTTATCTCAGGACCCCTTGGTCTAAAATACCACATCATAGTTCTGTTCTGCACCACGCTGCACACTTGGTAGCAGAGAGACGAAGGCCCGTCTCTCTCCGACACACGTACGGCCACATTCTCTGCAGAGCCCATGAAAGAACCCATGCCTGCCGTAATTAGCTAATTAAAATAAATACAGTAATCCCTTGCTTCAGAAATATGCCAGTTAATTATTCAAGGATTGTCACTTAATATAAACAGTTATTCAAATAATCAGTTATGTGTTTATAAATGCAAATAAGCAAACACATGTATTATTTCTAGCTAAGTGGTAAGCAAGGGTACTCACTTAACTCCTGATCTAGATCTCCTCAGGCTTTTCAGGGCCCCCACGAACAGTAAGAGCACCTGCCATTTCATTCCTCCCGTCCTGCCCCAGCTCCCCGACCTGCGCACTTACCTGTGCGATCTGTATGGGCTGGGACAGCGGGATCTGCGTCATGGGTGTGGCGGCGGAGGCTGAGATGGTGGCCCCGGCAGCACTGTGCTGCTGGCTGGCGGAGTGCTGCTGCACAGCAGCTGCCAGCAGCTGGGCCTGGGCCTGGGCCTGCTGTAGAAGCAACTGCTGCTGGGCTGGCGTCAGAGTAAGCTGAACAAAATCAGGACAGACACTTGGAAAGGGTTCAAAGGGAAGGGTCCCTAACGCAAGCCAACTGCTTTGAAACAGGGAACTCAAGTGGCATGAGGCCTCAGCTACTCAACCTCCCATGGACAGTCAGCCTGTATCTAAAGTGTTCATCCTGAGGAAGCCACCATTCCCAGGAGACATTTACATCGGAATGGTAGTCCCAGTTCAGACTTACATAATCATTCAAGCTTGTCTGGTGGGGCCCTAGAGTTCAGGCAAAAAAGTAATTAACTAGTAAGCAAGGGAGGGGGAAAAAGAATCTATGCCGACAGGTTATGAAAAGAAATTTACCCCCAACAGAACAGCAAGTGATTAGCCGGATGAATGAGGAACAAAGATGCTGGAAATGACCACAGAAAGAACGGATAAGGCCCAGCTGTTTCCCATTAGCAAGAATCCCTGCAATAGTCCATCATTTCCATGATGTCCTAAGATAAGACTACAGAATATGAGCTCCATGTGTTTCTCTTCCAAGTCTCCCCAATCCCCCTCCCCATACAATCTTTTCTGTTACTGAAAGGAGTGAGCCTGCAACTCTCCATCCCCTCTCCAACACTTGATCTCTCTGAGAGATGGTGGTGAAAGTCGCTCTTCTTCACATGCAAATGACTCCTAATGCCCACGCTTAACAGAAGCTCCAGCCACACCAACTCGGAATCAGGTGCTTCTGACTGTTGGGAGTCACTAAAAACAAAACTCAAATAGGAAAACAGGAAATGTCCTTCTGGCAAACTTAAACTTGCTTTCATAACACAACTTAGTGTGCTCTATTCTTCTAGGGACATGTTCTGATATGCAAACCAAAGAACCAACTAAAACCATCTAATATCCCAAAGTGCATGCACTAACGCAATCTGGGGCAACCCTGACAAATGGAGCTAACAAGATTTGTGCATTAGAAACTTAACACTCAAAACCAAACCATTCAAATGTTGGGGATATATATATACATAACACTTAGATAATACAATACACATATTAATCTCTACTACTGATGGGATTTTATAAGTATTAGCAACAATTCTTTTAAGTCTTCCAATGCTAAAACACCTAACTAAACAAAAGAAAGAAAACAGAAAATAATGGGAGTTGATAGTGAATGAACTGAATAAAAACTCTTCTACTTTACTCCCCTCTCCCCATAAAGATAATGTAATAGATAAAATTTTAACAATGGAAAATATAAGGTATGGTATCATAAACCAAAGACAAAGTTAAAAGCTTAAGGATACATAAGCCAATTTATTATCTATAAAATTATTTTCACGGAATATTATGTGTCAATCACTATTTTATGAGCTTACATATATTATCTCTTTTTAACTGTAAGATAGGTACTTTTTAACATGTTCACTTACAGTCAGGAAAACTGCATATAGAGAAGTGAAGTGGTTACTCCGCAAGGTAAGTTGCAGAATCAAAGGCTTCATTTCAGAAAACACTACACAGTAATTAAATAAAGGTTTCTCTTTTGAGAGATCTAATCTAGTCTTCAACTTCTACCATTTTTAAGTGATATGATAGCAATCACCTAGAATTGCCATTTCATCAGCGTAATGGTTTCAACCAAAGGACAGTGATCCGCTTCATGGTGAAGCAAGTTGAAAAGGTTTTCTTTATTCAAAACATCTGCAAACAATGAAAAACTAAAGAATTCTGACAACAATACTTCCTTTTTCAGAGGTGCTGCAGTGCAAGGAGCTCCTAGTGGTGCCAGGTCTAGCCATGTTACTGTCGTGGTACACTGTTCTCATCAGATACTGGCCAATGGCAGTGCGGACACAGAGGAAGTTTACTTAATTCTCTTGGTGAAAACTTACCCCGGTTATCTGTCCTCCAGCCAGCATGAGCTGGGTCTGGGGAATGGCTGCCTGCACTGAAGGCTGCTGGGAAGGCTGGCTTGGCTGCTGTGAATCCCCCGATTCTTCATTAGATTTAGACTGGAGGGGTGAGGGTAAAGAGAGGATAAGAGATTCCAAATAGCTGATTAAAAGTAGGTTACTTAATAATTCCCTATTTTAAGAATCATTTAAAACATGGACTGATGATTTTTTCTAGTTTTACTCCGTTTCTTACAAGTCTTAAGTCAGTCATCCTGGTTATGTTATAGTGTTATAACTTTCCCAATGAAAGCTGCAAGTATAATTTTTTAAGGAAAAAACCCCAAAGATAAAAATCATTAAAAAAAAGACCAGACTCACCAGTAGGATAGAGACTGGGAGAGCCCCTAAAACAATGGCCCCTAGTCATTTTGCAGGCCAGGATCTGAACTCACCCCACCTCAATTTTTAATCAAATAATAGGCAGGTCTACAAAGTGAACAATAACACCGAGGATGCACACCTTAAAAGAATCAACTATTTGAATCAAAAGGGCAATATTTGCCCAAGGATGAAGTTCAGAAGACTGGAAGGGTTAGGAACAGAGGAGGCATGGAAACTGGACACACAAAAACTAAGTGGGACAAGTGATGTTACACTGTGGGAATTACTATAATGAAATAAAACGAAAGGTATGTATGTAACTATTGCATGTGTATCAAATGGATTTTCTCTGTAAACCTCCTCCAGATTCACACTAAAAAGTTAAAGAAAAATAATTTCACCCTTCATAAATCATCAGAATTTTTAATAATCTCAAACTCTCAACTATGGAAATCAAGAGCAAAGGGAAATGTATTTTCAGTCCATCCTTGCATTATGTCTTCCACACCAACACTTTCACGTCTACCTGGTGGTACATCTGGAACTTGTTCACACACCATTTTCAGAGAGTGATAACAAGACCTACAGAGCTTATTAACATCTAATATTTTAAAGAACTGAAAATTCAGTCTATTTCCCATCAGGTAAAACACAAGCTTAAGGGGAAATGCTGCAGTCAAGAGAGACGGAGAACATACCCCTGAAAAGGGCACTGAGAGAAAATTTTATTGTAATTAAAACTGGTTATGCGGAGCATTAAAATTCTGCATATATTTGCATATTTTCTACCACCTGTTTCAGGGACTGCCGTAAGGCTAATTAACATAAAGGCTCTGATTAATTCTGTCAGTCATTGAGAGATAATTACAGTGCAGGACTGTAAACATTCTGCACTGGAGATACAGCCTGTTTGCCAACATCTCTCTAAGGGATGAAAGTTTACCATGGCAACCAAGGCAATGTTCCGCCTCCTCTCCCTCGGAAAGGAAGGTTACATTATCTCCTTTTCTTCTCTCTCCTTGTTTCCATGTGTTACCAGGTCCATATTCCGTGGGGTTTTATGGAATGCTCAATCCAAGGTCTTTAGTCATTAGCAACACTGGAATCAAAATTCCACAATACTGTTTTCTCACTTGACTGTTAGTTACCAAAACACTGTAATGAAAAGCAGCAGCAGCAGGGTAGCTGATGTGTTAAGTAAGGAACAATGCATAATACTTGAACTTGGCATGCTTCACCACTTGGCTTGAAGAAGCAAAGCTGCCAAAATTTAAGTTTGGCTTTAAAACACTGAGGACACGACGCTTATCGATATGAATAAGTAGTTTTAACTAGAGTTCTTAAAATCATAATATTTTAGGGCAGAGAGGAACCCTGGAAATCTTGCCAACCTCCCCACTTACATATAGATGACAGCGACTCTAAGAGGTCTAGTGTGCCAAAGGCCACACAGGTAGTGAGAATGAAAATTCAAACCAAACACCCTGTGCCTCTCAGGCCAATGCTCTTTACTACACTTCCCTAGTGCAGTCCTGGTGACTCCGTGGTTAAGAGTTTGGCTGCTACCCAAAAAGCTTGACCCTATCAGCCACCCTGGACAAAAACTAAGGCAGTCTGCTTCCTTAAATATGACAGCCTTAAGATCCCTATGGAGCAGCTGTACTCTGTCCTACTGAGTCATTTTGAGTTGGAATCAGCTTGGCAGCAATGAGTTTTACATATGTATATGTGTATTTACATATGTATATATAGTTCTTTCATGTATCCGGTACAGAAGAATACACTGATTTTCATTAATGGCAATAACTATAATTATTTGGTTTCTTATGAGATTCTAGAATAAAAAATGTAGTATTTTTAAGTATTATCTATCTTATTAAATGGTCATTACAGGAAACTATAAACACATCTAAAAGTATATACATGAAAACTGACCCCCTAGTCCCATGGCCCAGCTTACCTGCACATTTAAAGACTGAGCAGCAGCCTGCAAAGCTGTTCCAGCAAGCTGGACCTACAATAAAGTAATGAGGGGAGGTCTAGTCTCAATATTGTCGACAGCCATCACTAGAGATCGTCACTGACAACTATTTCCAGAGCTTCTGCCACCTGTCTCGTCAGGGCACTAGAATCTCATAACAGAAGCAGGGCATCTTGTGGAGTAAAAGCCGGCTGAGGGAATAGGACACTGTCAAATCTTAAAAGTATCACCTTATAAATTATTTCTAAATTACAAGGTGAAAATGTTAGTTTTACAGCTCACAAATATGATGAACATTAAACAATTGATCAAACTTAACAGCAAAACAATGATGCAAGGCACTTTTGCATGCTGTTGATATCAGGCCCCGAAGAAGACTCAGTATTACTTCTGTAGTATTCCTGTCAAAAATGCCCAACTTGAATGCAATCATGAGGAAACAACCAACTCCAAATTGAGGAACAGTCTATAAAATAGCTGATCTCTTCTCTTCAGAAGTGCCACTCATGAAAGTAAAGACAGACCGAGAAGTAGTTCTGAATTAAAGAAGACAAATGAGACATGACAACTAAATGTATAGCTATACAAGGGATTACAGATCAGAAAAATTATGGACCACATATTGAATAAAATATTGTATCACTGGTAAATTTCTGGAACTTGAAAATCATATTAAAGTTTTACAAGAGAATACTGCCTTTGGGGAAAAAAATCCAGGAGATATTTCCAATAAAAATACAATAACTGCAACTTACTCTAAACGGATTTTAAACAATACTTTGTGCGTGTGCCCATGCATACATAAAAGGAGGCTTCAAAAATTTTATGAAAAAACTCATATTTTAATTCTATTTTTCCATTAACTCTTACACACACACACGCACACACACTCGGAATATGAAAAAACCATAACAGTGCAGAATTCCAAATTCAAGGCTGACAGTTGGACACTGTTCTATTATTGCAACTTTACTGTGAATCTGAGATTTCAAAATGAAAAATAAAAATGATGTTCCCACTAGAATATCTCATTATTATGCCTGGTTAGCTTCTAACATCCATTCATACATCTCAAAAATTATCATGAGGCATTTGCAAAACAGGAATACTACCAAAAGGGGAGGGTAAAAAAAATTGAAGTAATAACATCTAATATATACATATTAATTGACAGACACCAACCACAAAAGACCAAAACAAACAAGCAAACTACACCTAGAAATAATAGTGTTCAACTAGCACAAGAACAAAAACAAAGTGTACAAAGAAGTGTCAGTGGGAGGCCTTACTCAGAGAGGAACAAAGACAAGAGATGTCTCATCAGAAATCAGGCAATCAAGAAAAAAGTAAAGCCAGTAATTTAAAAGGTTGAAAGGAAAAACTACCAGCCAAGAATTCTGTGTCCAGCTAACCCTTCAAAGTGTGACAAGACACAGTGTAACAGACGACAAAAACCAAGCAGACTTGTCGCCGGTAAAAAATGTTAAAAGATGCATGTAACAAAGGAAGAAAGAGGTATAGGTTCCAGAGCTAACATCTACATAACGTTATAGCATTAAGGAAGAAATGAAAATTAAGATCTTTTTTCCTATTTATGATCATGTTAAATGTGAACACTGTCTACCAATTACATGAAAGAGATTGTCAGAATGAAAAAAAATTATACATAAAATTCACTGTAAAGATAAAGACAAACTAACGTAATTGAGATCTCACCATCTAATCCCTTCTGACTCACAGTGACCCTACAGACAGGATAAACTACCCCCGTGGCTTCCCGAGCTTGCCACTCTTCCTGAGAGTAGAAAGCCTTATCTGTTTTCTAAGGAATGGCTGGTGGTTTCCAACTCCCGACCTTAGCGCTAGCAGCCCAACGCGCGACCACAGCACCATCAGGACTCTTATGTAATGAGAAAGAGTCAAAACCCAGATCTGTGATATGCACTGGGGGTGTGTGGGGGTGGGGTGGGGGGGTGTAGAAATCTCTGGAAGTTAATTCCTCCATAAAACAACAAATTCACTGTAAAGAGCAATTAGAACCAACTGCTTTGGAATGTCAAGTATTTGGTAAGGGCCATGGGACTGGCACGGGGGCAGCAAAAAAGAGCAGCTGCACTAACAGGCTCAGGCATAGGAACAATTCTGCTGTGCACAGGGTCGCTACAGGTTGGAGTAGACTCAATGGCACCTAACAACAACAACGTTTTGGGATGCTAGAACCTTGGTGTTAGATGCTGAGGTCTATTCTAACTCATAAAGACCCTATCTACAACAGAACAAAGCACCACCCAGTCCTGCATCATCATCAAAGTTGTTATTAACTTTGGGCCCACTGTTGTAGCCACTGTGTCAATCCATCATGTTGAAGATTTTCCTCTTCTTCACTGAGCCTCTACTTTGACAAGCATGATAACATGTCCTAAGCACACGAGACAATATCTGGCCATCTTCCCTTCTAAGGCGCAGTTTATTCTAGTTGTACTTCTTGCACTACAGATTTATTTGTCCTTCTGGGAGTCCATAGCGTATTCAATATCCTTCAGCAACACCGTATTCAAACACATCAATTCTCTGGTCTTCCTTATTCAACATTCAGCATTCACATGCATAGGAAGAAACTGAAAACCCCAAAGCTTAAGTCAGACTCTGACTGAAGTAGTTTGAGTCCTCACACAGCTTGTCCTTGGTAGCAGAAAATTAAAAAGTCACTGTGCCACTTTCCCTTCCCCCTTCTTCCTCTTTCTTTTTTGGTGGCAATGACTGACAAGAGAGATAACCGTATTACAATATACACTTTACAAAAATAGCTTGGACATGTCACTCATCAGTCGACTGCAGCCATTGTTAATGAACAATAACAAATCCTAAGGAATGGATTTTCCTAAGGAATAGCCTAAGGAATATTTTCCATTTTTGTTTTTCCACTGGTGTCCCAAGAAATCTCCAATGAAACACTAGTTGGGTGTAGGTTGTGCAACACAAGTCCTGAGTATAAACACACAATAGAATGGTAGTCTTTCCCCAAACAGGCAAGGTTGCTAAGCAGATGGACTACTAGAGCTTTTAGCAAGGAAAACAAAATAGCAGTCTCTGAGGAGGTCAGGCATCCCAGTTCTCGAGGCACCATATTACACTACTCAAATATTAGTTTCAGTGATAACCAAAAACCTTATGCCATACAAGGACACCAAAAAATATGGCCCAATTAAAAGAAGAAAACTCAAGAGAGAGAAAGTGACCCTACGTAATCAAGAAAGAGCAACAGATTGTTACTGTTAGTAAGCCTCAAGTTGATTCTGACTTTAAAACTACAATAATAAATATATTCATTACATTGGACAAAACCAGGAAAACAATACAGATGAAAAATGAGAGTTTTAATAAAGAGAAACTGAAAAAATAAAGAAATACAAATATTAGAGCTGAAAAATATACACAAACTCGAGTTTGCAAATGGATCAGTTAAAAGGGGCAAGTCAACTAAAATGACTGAAGAGGTAAGAACAAAGAAAACTTAAGACAATCCAATTACAACTGTAGTAGGCCATCAAGTGGACAAAAATATACAGCATAGAGATCCAGAAGGAGAAAGAGATAGAAAGCATATTTGAAGAAATCATGACAAAATATTTTCTAGATTTGATGAAAAAATTAATGTACAAATCTAAGAAACTTAACAGATCCCAAGTAGCAAAAAACCAGAGAGATATACATTTTAGT
Organism: Tenrec ecaudatus; assembly: GCF_050624435.1. NCBI lineage: Eukaryota > Metazoa > Chordata > Mammalia > Afrosoricida > Tenrecidae > Tenrec > Tenrec ecaudatus. Next base: position 179,500,630 of record NC_134530.1, on the reverse strand, counting down.
ATTTTAACCAAGTTTATGAAAACTAAAAACAAGAGAATCCACAAAGTAGCTTCTTGCTTGCTGTTAAGAGGAAAAGTCCCACGCAAAGCATTCTCAATACAGTTAAGTGCCAATTTCTTGGAAATTTGTTAATATAGGATCTGGCAAAACATACCACCGCCCTCTCCAAAACCTGGGGTGAAATTAAGACCCTCCCAGACAGAGCAGCTGAGGACATTTGTTATGACCAGACTGCCCTCTGCAGCTGTTGTTCAGTGCCAATGGGTCGATTTTTGTCACTCCATGTGACAGAGCAGAGCTACCCACAGAGCTCTCCAGGCGATACTTTCTATGGGAGCATTTGGCCGGGTCTTTCATCCTGTGGAGCAGCTAGGTGGGTTTGAACTGCTGGCCTAATCAGTTATCAGTGGAGCACCTAGTGTGTACCAGGGCTTCTTACCTGCCTTATAAGAAATGCTGAAAGGAATCTTTCAAATTGAAAAGAAAAACAAATAGCTTGAAGTTGTAATATAAAGAAAACCCCAGTAAGGACAATGGAAAAGGTCGGTTTTACAACATTTAAAAATTTTTTAACTCTAGTTGTTGTGTTTTGTGTGATTTATAATGAGAAATTACTTACACTGATGGGTTATTATTTAAAATATGCATTTTGAAAGAATATACTGTATTTTATGCAAACAGCACACACATGCTTCATTTTCTTGCCAAATGTGCCCTCACAAAGGGAGGTATTTTCATAAATGTGCAATAGCAGTTTTTTTCTACTTGTTGCTGCAAAAATAAATAGATAGATAGATCGATAAATAAAGCGTAGCAAGCTTAAGAAAATACCCAACCGGGCAGCTGAAATGACACATGCATTATTTGCATGAAAATAGAGTAAGAAGGGAAGGATGGTGTAAGAATAGAGAGTTATATGTCACTGAAGTTAAATTTATATTGATTTAAACTGAGTGGTTATGTCATGATGCTCAACACAACACCCACGGTAAGAAATATCCAAAAAGTATACACAAAAGGAAATGGGAAAGAAAAAATACCCAAATAAATAAGCATGAGAAAAGGTCAGTATTGGAGGAAATGAGAGCCAAAGAAGTATAACCAAAAACTTGTTGCCAAATCTATTATCACTCACAGTAACCCGATTAAAAAGAGGTACAAGACACATACACACACACACACAACATGATTCCTGTATGTACTTTCCCAAGAGACACTTTTAACTGAAATGCACAAATGAATTAAAAGTCAAAGGTCAAACAAAAAATTCTATGCAAACAGTAGCCTAAACAGTTGAAGTGACTATTTTCATATCAGATGAAATAGACATTAAATCAAAACCTTAAATAAAAACATTAAATAAAAAATTTTTAAAAGAGACATCTGGCATTATGTAATGATAAAAATGTCAACAATTATAAATACACACAAACTTAACCTCAGAGTCTCAAAATATATGACATGAACACTGGCAGAACTAAAGTGAGAAATAGATGGCTCTACAATAATAGTTGGAGACTTAGAGATCCCTTTTCCAATATGGAACAGAATAATTGGAAAGCTGAACAATAAGGAAATGGAGGAACTAAAACCAACATAAACACACACACAGATGTCTTATCAATACACTCTCTATAGCACTGTATAGCAGCATTCTCCGGGAAAAGACTTTTGCTAAGCCACAAAAACGAGTCTAATTTTTAAAAACTGAAACCATACAGATAATCTTTTCTGATCACAATGGAGTGCATGTAAAAATTAACCATCAAAGCAAATTGGGAAAATACACAAATATGTGGGAATTAAGCAACACACACTAGCAAAATCCCAATATCCTTCTTTGCAGGAAGGAAAAAATGAATCCCCAAATTTATATAAAACCATATAGGGGCTGCAAATAGCCAAACGCAATTCTTGGGGGTGGGGGCAAAGTAGAACTCACACTTCCAGGTTTTGAAATGTATTCTAAAGCTACTCAAGATATAGTAAACAATTCCTTATGTGGTTTTAAAAAATCATTTTATTGGGGGGGTTCATACAGCTCTTATCACAATCCATACATACATCCCATACATCCATTGTGTCAAGCACATTTGTACATTTGCTGCCATCATCATTCCCCAAAACATTTTCTTTCTACTTGAGCCCTTGGTATCAGGTCCTCATTTTTCCCCTCCAGCCCCCATGAACCCCTGATAATTTATAAATCATTATTTTTTTTCATGTCTCACACTTACCAATGTCTCCCTTCACCCACTTTTCTGTTGTCTGTCTCCCAGGGAGGGGGTCATATGTAGATCATTGTGATCAGTTCCCCCTCTCTCCTCCCACCTTCCTGGATTCCCTGTTTTCCAGTTCATATCTGTACCCATGTATATGCTCTGGTCTAGCCGGATTTTGTAAGGTAGGATTGGGATCATGATAGTGGGGGGGAGAAAGCATTATAGAGCTAGAGGAAAGTTGTATGTTTCATCATTGCTATGCTGCACCCTGACTGGCCCATTTCTTCCATGTGACTCTTTTGTAAGGGGATCTCCAATTGTCTATAGATGGGCTTTGAGTCTCTACTCTGCACGCCCCTCATTCACATTGATAGGTTTTTTGTTCTGAGTCTTTGATGCCTGATCCCACTGACACCTCATGATCACAGGTTGGTGTGCTTGTTCCATGTGGACTTTGTTGCTTCTCAGCTAGATGGTGGCTTGTTTGTCTTCAAGCCGTTAAGACCCTAGACACTATAACTTTTAATAGATGGGCACCATCAGCTTTCTTCACCACATTTGTTATGCACCCATTTTGTCTTTAGGGATCATGTAGGGAAGGTAAGCATCACAGAATGCTAGGTTATTAGAACAACGTGTTCTTGCCTTGAGGGAGTACTTGAGTAGAAGCCCAATGTCCATCTGCTACCTTAATACTAAACCTATAAATATATGTACATAGATCTATTTCCCTGTCATCACATATAAATATATTTACATATGTACATACTTGTCTTTAGACCTCTATATATGTCCTTTGCCTCCTAGTTCTTTCCTCTATTTCCTTTTACTCTCCTCTTGTCCCACTATCATGTTTGGCCTTCATTTGGGTTTCAGTAATTCCCCTCAGTTATATTGCACTTGATCTAACCTACCAGGCATCCTATACCCTCTTTGTCATCGATTTTAGATCATTTGTTGTTTCCTTTTCCGTGGATTTGTTAACACCCACTTCCTTTCCCCACCTCCTCCTCTCCTCAACCATCAGTCCTATTGTTTTCTCCCCCGGATTGTTTATCCAGCCTATCTTATCTAGACAGGCATGCAGGGACAATAAGAAGCACAAACACAAGACAGCAAAACAAAACAAAAAAACACACCACCAACAACAACAAAAAAGAAAAGCCTGCAAATAGTTCCAGGTCTGTTTGTTGACCTTTAGTAGGAGTGTTTTCCAGTTGAGTCTGATGGGGTGCCATGCCATGGCCCCAAAGTCTACTTGTGGTATTCCCTGAGAACTTCACTGCTTTGCTCCCCTTGCTGCTCTGGTGCACACCCTTCCTGGTTCACCACAGTATGGTGGGGTCAGATTGGGCAAAATTCCCGCACTGTGTCTCCACTGTTGTTCCTCTTAGCAATATGGGTCAGTAAGAGATGTCTTGTCTCATGGTGAGGCCAACCCTATGGTCCTCTCTGTGCATTGGCTGCTCTGAGCAGGGGCTTGGTGGGCCAGTATATGTTCCTCTCTCTCTCCTTCCCTCTTCTTTTGCTCCGGTGTAGTATCAAGTGTAGAATCCTTATGTGTTGTAATGTAATTCTGGACTCATGTGGCTATAATCCCCTTTTGCAGGGAATTCCCTGCTATGCTCATGCTTTCTTAATGAAGGTGGGGTGAAGTCCTGACTTTAGTGGAGGGTATAAACCAAGTCACACTCTGCTTCCTTGGGGTTGATGATTTGCTAAAAGAAAAGAACCACACCTTCAACAAAGCCATTCTACAGTATGTAAGAGTCATCTTGGACTCACAATTCTCAGCACCATTGGAAGAAGAGCACATTTGAGATCTCTGTCTGAAGTGGAAAAGGCTGAGACCAGAGGCACTGGAGAGTGTGGCTCAGAAGCAGTGGGACAGTGCAAAGACCACCAGGCCAAGACTAGAGACTGAGGCAGGAAAACCATGGTTTGACAAAACAGAGGAGCAGCACCAAGACCTTGGGACTATGAGGCAGAGCGACAGGCGGGATTCTTGGTCCACAAAAGCAGAAGACATGGCTGAGAGGCTGCCACTAACCAGAGGTGTTCCTGTGGACCAATGGCTGTACCCTTACTGGTACTAGATGCTGACAGGTAGTAGTTTATTATTAACAATGCTGGTACAGCAACACCACCCAATTAAGTGTTAAACTGTTTGAGTAAAAAATATTTGTTTCTATTCAGATGGTGAACTATTCTGCAGACTTGTACCTTAATGGTATCCAGGTTTCAAACAGAATCTTTGCTTTGGGCAATAGTGGAGGTGCCCTGATGACAAGAATCAGTTACTAAGTCTAGAGCTTCTAGACCTGGTGCCGGAGAGTTGCACTTATCTCGGATTTTGGATGTGGTGAAGAAGCACAATAGGAATGTCTATCATGTATGTACCTTAGGAATTTAAAAAACTTGATTGGACCATCACGAACTTAAAGCCTGATAAAGGTGCTTAATATGTATAACTATATCATGACATCCTATCAAAGTGCTATTTTGAATTAGAAATCAGAAAAATTAGGGGTTAGAATGTTTTCATGTTAATTTTCTGAAATGCTTTGCAATGTGTTGCTATTTTAGTAATATTAAACCTTTCGTCCAACCCATGAACATACTCTTTAATTTCTCTAAATTTTTTCAACAATGCTCCATGGTTTTCAGTATACAAGTATCACCCCCTGACTACATTAGCCCCTAGTTATTTTATTCTTTTAGTTGTTATTATAAATGTAATTGTTTTCTTTCTTTTTTCAGATTACCTAACTGATATTTGATGTTGACTTTGACCTTAGGAGAAAAACAAAATGAAAATATTTTTGCTTTTTTGGAATAAAAAAAACATATTAAGTCATTTTTCTATTAATTATTTTTCATATTTAGCTAGAAGCTAAATACAGAAGTTTCTCTACTTTCAGAGATGTAAGCAAGACTATCTGAGCTAGTGTGTCAACTGGGCCCCAGTGTAACAGAAGACAGTACTTATCCATATAGCAAACATCAGCGTGGGATTATTGTTAGGTGCCTTGAGCTTCCTCTCACAGCCACCCTAAGAACGAGAGAAGGAATGACTGCCTGCTGCTTTGCCCTCCTCTACTTGTTCTGTTTGAGCCCACTGTTGCAACCATCTTGTTGATGGTTTTTCTGTATTCTGTTGACGTGGGGTCTGCTTTCTTCAGATAACATGCTCAGAGTACATGAGACAAAGCCTCCCATCTTTCTAGAATTTCCATCTGCTTTCAAGTACAAGAGCTTCTTTTCTAGTTTATGTAGTCTGAAGGCATCCTTAACTCACTGCCTTCAAATTGATTCCAACTCACAGTCACCGTATAGGACAGAGTAAAACTGTGGGTTTACCAGTCTGTAACTTTTATGGGAGTAGAAAGTTTCGTCTTTCACCTATGGAGCAGCTGGTGGTTTCAAACTGCTGACCTTGTGGTTATCCCAACTTGTGACCCAAACCCCGCCACCAAGACTCCTCCTGATAAAAATATTAGAGCAGCAGTGCGTGTTTTCAATTCACAGCAACAAGACTGGTTTGCGGAGCCTTCCTTTGCCATGTCAATATGTAACATTGGGCGTTCTACATGCCTGGTCACCACCATCAGCTACCAGTGCCACCAGAGCCACTAGCACCAACAGTACTGCTCAGCACATTTCCAGCATTATGTTTAGTTCAAGGTTTTAAGTGAGGTAGGAATCACAAAAAAAAACTCAAAAACACACTGCCACTGAGATGATTCTGATTTATACTGACCCTACAAGACAGAGTTCAACAGCTCTACAGGGTTCCCATGAATCTCTACACAAGCAGATTGTCACATTGTTGGTTAGCGAGGTGCTGGTGAATTCAAACTCTAGACCTTTCATTTCACAGCTGAATGACTTAATGATATTAAATACCCCCCCACCCCACCCCCACTTCAAATAACCCCAAACTACCACTATCGAGTTCATTACAACTCATAATGACTGTACAGAACAGGATAAGCTAGAATACCACATATACTCGCGTATAAGCCAACGACCCGATATCAGCCGAGGCACCTAATTTTACCACAAAAACTGCATTAAAAATGTGCTCTGATAAGCTTGGATTATACACGAGTATCTATGGTACCTTTTTGCACTTTTGAGATTTTAAATCTCTACAGAAGCAGATAACCCCATCTTTCTCCTGAAGAGCAGCTGGTAGGTCTGAACCATTGATCTTCTGGTTATCAATTCAATGCATAACCCATGATGCCAGCTACTCTCAATTCCCACTCACAGTGAACCTCTGTCCGAGAGAACTGTGCTCCATGTGGTTGGGGTTTCAGACGATAATTATTTGAAGGTATATTACCAGGCCTTTCTTCTGAGGAGCCTGTGCAGACTCCAACCACCAACCTTCCAATTAGCAGCTGAGCTTATTAACAGAAGGCACTCTGGTCATTCATCGCTCAACTGCTTTCACTTTTTGCTTTTCCTTTTCAACCAGCTCCCATATCAAAACTGATGGGGCCAGTGCGTGTTTTTCATTCCCTCTACCTCTACCCTGTAGTGAAACTATGGATGAATAGAACAAATCCGAGCCTTGTTTTAGACTGAGGGGGTACAAATCACGTCACAGAAGAGAACGGAAGTTCAGGCAGTTCTTTTGAAATCCAAACTAGAATTCAAAGTCAAACAAAAGGTTCTGAGCAGCATAAGTACACGGGCCAAATCAAAGCGCTTTTCAAACTGCTCTACAGCAGTGACAGATGAGCTCTGAGCTATGAGCCTTCCAGAACAGGCCTCGGCTCAGGTGGGTTAAAATCATTCTGATGACTCTGGTACAGTCTATCTTACAACCATGAGTTAGCTACTATGACTCACTCACATGAACAAGAATCCAGGTGCTATACACATTCCATACATAAGAAGGGATTATTATGCAAACAGATATAAGGCCAATGGCTAATATAGTCAACTAATTTTCCCACTATCTATTCAGAATGCCACAGTTAGCTGCAATTAGCACCACCAGACTTTTATACAACTTAGGGAGCTCTACATGCTGAAATATTTTCCCCAAGTCCTGGCATTTTGTGCCCCACTGTTGTCTTCCACAGCTGTTTAAGCGGAGTATTCTACCTGGTGGAGATGTCCAAGGAAAGCCTGGGCCTGGGCTGTTGAGATCGCTCCTCCCACAGGCACAGGCTGCTTCTGAAAGTCCAAACCATTTGTTTGCGTGCCTAGAAAACAAGCAAAATACTTGTAACTCTTAAGGAAAGAGACGCAAATGAAATAAGTGGCTAGACTTCGGCTACCAATGTTCACCAGGCATCAATACCACCAAAAAGGAGAAGGGACTCAAAAACGTGAGGAAATATTATAAAATAGCTGTTCTTGTAAAGGTAGATAGGCAAGTACACAAACACAACTAAAGCTTATGAAACAAACACAGAAGATATAAATCATAAACTACAACCACCAGATAGTATTAGAGAAGTCAGAAGTGAATGCCAGGATTGCAGCAACTGGAGTTGGAACAGGCATGAAAGCTAAAGCTGGCCTCAGGGAAGAAACATGTTCCACTACTGTGCAAATGGGTGGAGATGGAGTTCACTGAAGTGCCGGCTTCCAGGACACCGCAGCATTATTCAGGTTCACAGACTAGAGTTCTACAATAAGGCTTTCTGCGGAAGGGAGAAAAGCACTGGGGCTGTAAACTATAATCTTCATCATGGAAGAACATCAACTGCATTGTATGGATAAAAACCTGACCTGGAAGGTGACAACTCCTGATAAGATGACTGAATGTCTTATCCATAGGGGTAAGCATTGTAAGAGAAAACATCAATCTATAAATATTTAAATATGGATTTTGCACATTGGTCAGTGGGTATTTCTAAAGAAATGACTTTTGCTACTCCCAAGACTTTCAAGTCGGATTGTCATCATGCTACAAAGAATGAGTACATAGAAGGAAGGCTCGTGAATGAGATTAAAGTTGGTGGGAACAGAATTTTATGATTTACATAAAGGGCAATTGGGGGCAATAATTGGCCAACATTGGGAATAAACTAAACAGACTCTTGAGCAGACCAACTGACTCAGAAAGCAGTTTTCATAAATGATAAGAATGGAAGAATTTGTAGAACTTTAAAAAGTGATTTCAAGATTCCTAGGTTAAAGCTCAGGGCCTATAAGGATACAGCCACATGTTTGACAAAACAAGGACAATAAATTTTTGCAAGTTTATTGATTTAAAATTTTGAGTATGGTAAAGGGAAAAGAATCAGGGCTAAATTTTTAAACACCCTATTTGTAGAAGTCTGAGGAGGGCAGTGGGAGCCCCAAACGCACCTGCAGAGTATCTAGTCAGACTGAGCCGCTGGCCTATCAATCCCTTCTGGCCACAGTCTTACTATCAGGCAGACCATTGTAATCTTGATTATGCTGGATCAATCTTGATACTTGGCCAGTTGACCTCCCTATAGACCCAACCTGAATTTGTTCTAGGTGCAATAATATCTTACTTTTTCCATGACAAAAATTTCTTCCCTGGCTTTTAAAATATTGATGGGGGTCTTTTCTTTTTAACTCATTATTTGTAATTTTATCCTTATAATTTATCCTTACCACTTTATTTCTATTTTGTTTTTTATTGGTTCTGTTGGGTTTCCGAGTGTGTGAAGCACAGAAGGAGTGGATGCACAGAGATAATAACTGATGCGAGGGTTTCCAAGGGATATAGGCTGGGTGGTAGGTAGCAGGGAGGGTAAGGGAGTTTAGGGAGTAAACAAGGAAGGCAGGAGGTAGAAGGAAGCACTAGAACTGATTGCGATTACCAATGAGCGGGGGGTGCTGTTTCTAAAACTGATTGTAGTAATGAGTGTACATTTCTTCTTGATACGACTGAATTGTATGATATGTGGATTAGGTAGCAATAAAACTGTTGGGGGGGGGCACTTTACAGTCTCAGTTCTAGTCCGCCCCTCCAGGTTGCTATGAGAGGTAATAAACTCAACGGCAGTGAGTGAGGTGCATGGTAACCATGAGTAAATTAAAAGTTTCACTAATTTTGAAGATCTCCCCCAATGTAGCTTGCTCCATATTTCTCATTACCAAGGAAGTTCATCTATAATTAACTCCTACATGCTATCCCAGTACTTTTTAACCACTTAAGAGAGCCGTCTATAATTCTGAGTATATCCCACTTAAATTTCGAGAACATCTCAAGAATAGATTTGACTCATTGGACACTAATGGCAAAAGATCTGATAAGCTGTGGGATAACATTAAGAAGATCACACATGAAGAAAGAAGTCATTAAAAAGACAGAAACTAACAAAAAAGATCAATGTAGGTGTCAGAAGAGACTTTCAACCTTGATTATGGAATAGGTATAAAATGAAAGAAATGATGAAATGAAATAGCTGAACAGGAAAGTCCAAAGGGCAGCTCAGGAAGACAAAGTAAAATATAATGAAATGTGCCAAGACCTACAGTGAGAAAACCAAACAGGAATAACACTCAGCATATATTAAATGGAAAGAACTGAGGGAAAAATCTCAGCTTGTGTTGCAATACTGAAAAATTCCACAGACAAAATATCGAATGATGCAGAAAACACTAAAGATGGAAGGAATACAGTCACTGTACCCAAAGATTCATCAATGTTCAATGATTTCAAGAAATAGCATCTGATTAAGAACCAATGGTACTGAACAAAGAAGTCTAAGCTACACTGAAACCATTAACTGAAAACAAGGCTCCAGGAATCAATGGGAATTGAAACGTTCAACAAGCTGGTGAAGCAATGAAAGAACTTACTTGGTAATGCCAAGAAATTTGGAACGCAGCTTACTTGGCCAGCTGAGTGCCAGAGATCCACATTTGTACCCAAAGGCAACCCAACTGGTCTTGTCTCTCTGAGAACCCTGTTCAACGAGTGCTTCTAGAGAAATAAACCATAAATATGGGTTTCTTAAATTGGCTTTCCAACCTGATTAGTCCTGACGTGGATACGTCTGCTACCCTTAATCCATGGTGTGAAATAGCAAAGATAATACCTAAAGTAGCACCACCGATAGATGGGGTGCTGGATAAAGGAGATGCTCTAGGTGATCATGTTTGATATTTTCTAGGAGTTTTGTGAATAATGACAAGTATAAGGAAGCTGGTTGGCTGGTCCTTCGTACAATGGAAAGTGTGATTAAGGAGAGGGATGATCTCAGAGCCTCAAAAGCACGCCTCAGGTGCAGACTAACAGATTTGAAAACTTCCATCTGTGCTATAAAGGAGAGCCTTCTCTCCTCTAGTAAAAGAGCTGACATTGCTGAGAACCAGGTCCAGAGTCTTATTATATGAGTGGCTGAATTACAACGGCACCTGAATTGCAGATCTAGAGTAGTGTCTGAAACCAAAGTAAGGGCATTCATTGGGAAAAGTTAGGACTCTGAAACATGGGATGGGAACATATGGGCTGATGATCCAGAAGAAGAGGATATTGAGCCCTTTGAAACACCTGAGCAGATTAGCCAAACTATTCAAGTTGATATGCCAGGTGGGGCTGCATCAGTAGCACTATCTGAGGAAGATGCCTCACAAGATATTGCTGAGAGCACCCAGGAAACACCCTCACCACCCATTATTTCCACTAGACCTGTCACTAAAATTAAGTCTCAGAAACCTCCTAAAGGTGACGTTGAGAGGATTATCCAAGAAGCGCACTACACACATAAAGACCTGCTCGAACTTTCAAATAAGTACAAGCAGAAGCCTGGAGAATACCCCTGGGAATGGTTACTAAGGGTGTGGGATACTGGTACATGAAATGTAATATTAGACCGGTCTGAGTTTCTGGATATGGGACCCCTGAGCACAGACTCTTCTTTCAATGTCTCTGCGAGACAGGCTAAAAAAGGATCTAAGTCTTTATTTAGGTGGTTCAATGAAGCATGGACTGCCAGATGGCCTAGATTGGACCAACTTGAAGTACCTGACCTACCTTGGTACACTGTAGAGGAAGGCATCCAAAAGCTTAGAGAAATTGGTATGTTAGAATGGATCTATCAAGATATTCCCATAGATCCAAAAGGGGGTATGAAGACATACCCTTTATCACAACCATAAGGAACAAGTTTGTGAAGTGGGCCCCAGCATCTCTTAAGACTCCTGTAATTGCTATTCTATGTGCACCAGGATTAACAGTGGGCACTGCCCTAAGCGAACTCCGACATTTGACCACAATGGGGCTGATTGGTCCCCGTGATGGTAGAGGGCAGGTGTCAGCAGTGAATCAACAGAGACAGGGTGGGCGTGGATATAATAGACAAAAAGTTTTCAATAACAATCAAAGCAACCTGTCTCGTTTGGAATTATGGCATTGGCTACTTAGCCACGGTGTCCCTAGGAATGAAATAGATGGGAAGCCTACTAAATAGTTACGTGGTCTGTACAGGCAGAAGAATGGTAGATCAGGTGAACAGCAGAATAGACAGTCACGATCGCTCAACCAATTCCCAGACCTGAGCCAGTTTACAGACCCACAAATGAAGGGGAGGCCGGTCCCTTGTAAGGAGGATCCTGCTACATCACTGAAGGTTTATACTGTTAGTCTTTCTTCTAGCCTTCCCCAAAGGGACCTGTGGCCTTTCACAAGAGTGACAGTTCATTGGGGGAAAGGAAATAATCAAACTTTTCGGGGATTACTAGACACCGGCTCAGAACTGACACTAATTCCAGGAGACCCAAAATGTTTCGAGGGCCCACCAATCAGAGTGGGGGCTTATGGAGGTCAAGTTATCAATGGAGTTTTAGCTCAACTGCGCCTCACTGTGGGTCCAGTGGGCCCCCGGACCCATCCTGTGGTTATTTCTCCACTTCCAGAACGCATCAGTGGAATAGACATCCTTAGTAACTGGCCGAACCCCCTATCGGATCCCCAAAATGTGGAATAAGGGCTATCATGGTAGGAAAGGCCAAGTGGACACCATTACAATTGCCATTACCTAGGAAAATAGTCAACCAAAAGCGGTACCACATTCCTGGAGGGATTGCAGAGAACAGTGCCACTATCAAAGACTTGAAAGATGCAGGGGTGGTGATTCCTACTACATCCCCATTTAATTCACCAATTTGGCCTGTAAAGAAGACAGATGGATCCTGGAGAATGACAGTGGATTATCGTAAACTTAACCAGGTGGTAACTCCAATTGCAGCTGCTGTCCTAGATGTGATTACATTGCTTGAGAAAATTAACACTTCTCCTGGTACATGGTATGCACCCATTGATCTGGCCAATGCCTTCTTCTCAATACTAGTCTCAAAGGACCACAAGAAGCAGTTTGCCTTCCCCTGGCAGGGGCAACAATATACTTTCACAACTCTCCCCCAGGGGTACATCAACTCTTCTGCCCTGTGCCATAATTTAGTCCAAAGGGACC